>NC_135341.1:3010863-3626941 GCF_023851605.1 Tamandua tetradactyla | reverse complement strand
ATACTAAATCTCTCCAGAATAGGGTGCAAGTTCTTGGGTAATATTCATTCTTAAACTTGGTATCTTACAACTTAAATACTATAACACGAACAAAACAGCATTACAGTCTTCATTTCTGTAACTGATCATGTGGTCATAGTTCATATTTATCACCACCTTCTTCTACTACCCATTCCATGTTCCCTTCACCTTCAGCAAGCACTTCAGCTGACCATGGTTCTTTGCCTGGTGGGTGACCCAAACCTACATTCCTAAACTTTCAGAGCCATTGGTAGTCCTGTCTGGATTGGACTGTTGCAGTTTCCCGTTGATTTTAATCACAGGGCACAATAGTACTAAAAGGCACCCTAGGGGATCTCTTATATTCCAAGAAAACTCTTCTTTAACTCCATTGTTTAGTTGCAGTCCTACTTCCCCCTGATAGTCTGGGTTAATCACCCCAACCAATAATGTAATCCCCTTCCTGGCTTGTTGATCCAGGGGCATGAGTAGCCCCAAATGACCAGGTGGTAGTCTTAGATTCCACTTTGATGGAATCGTTGTTTCTTCTGGTGAAAACACTCTCCCTTTTGGAACTAAAGCCTGTAGACCAGTAGAGCTAAAGGTCACAGGGACAGGAAGTAAAAATTTTCCTAGTGGATCACTAGGGGTAATAGTAAGTGGTGCCACTCCCATTTCCACCCCTTGGTTCCTGAACCCATGGATCCTGGCTATGGGAGAAACAGCACCATACAGCAGACGTTGATTCCGAGCATATACAGCTTCCTCGAGAACATTACCCCAGTGTTTCAAGGTATTGCCACTTAGTTGGCACTGTAATCGAGTTTTCAAAAGGCCATTCCACCATTCTATCAATCCAGTGCCTACTGGACGATGGGGAACATGGCAAGACCAGAGAATTCAGGAGCATGTGCCCATTCCCGCACTTCATTTTGCTGTGAAATGTGTTCCTTGATCCGAAGCAATTCTATGTGGAATACCATGATGATGGATAAGGCATTCAGTAAGCCCATCAATGGTACTTTTGGTAGAAGTGTTGCATGCAAGGAAAGAAAATCCATATCCAGAGTATTTGTCTATTCCAGTTAGAACAAATTGTTGCCCCTTCCATAAAGGGAGAAGTCCAATGTAATCAACCTGCCACCATGTAGCTGGTTAGTCACTTTGAGAAATGGTACCCAAATCAGGGACTGAGTGTAGGTCTCTGCTACTGGCAGACTGGGCACTCAGCAGTGACTGTAACCCAATCAGCCTTGGTGAGTGGAAGTCCCAGTTACTGAGCCCATGCATAACCTCCATCCCTACCACCATGATCATTTTGTTCATGAGCCCATTGGGCAATGATTGGAGTTGTTGGAGAAAGAGGCTCACTGGTATCCACAGAACAGGTCATTTTATCCACTTGATTAGTAAAACCTTTCTCTGCTGAAGTCACCCTCTGGTGCGCATTCAAAGGGGAAACAAATATGTTCATGTTTTTAGCACACTAAGAAAGATCTATTCACATACTTCTTCCCCAGACCTCTTTGCCACCAATTTTCCAATTATGGTCTTTCCAAGTCCGTGACCATCCAGCCAAACCATTCACAACAGCCCCATGAGTCAGTATACAAATGGAACTCAGGCCAGTTTTCCTTTCAAGAAAAATGAACAATCAGGTGCACTGCTCGAAGTTCTGCCCACTGAGAGGATTTCCCCTCACCAACGTCCTTCAAGGACACCCCAGAAAGAGGTTGTAATGCTGCAGCTGTCCACTTTCGGGTGGTACCTGCATATCATGCTGAACCATCTGTAAACCAGGCCCGAGTTTTCTCTTCCTCAGTCAATTCACTGTAAGGAACTCCCCAAGAGACCATAACTCTGTTCTGGGAAAGAGAAGGTAATGTGGCAGGAGTGGAGACCATGGGCATTTAGGCCACTTCTTCATGTAATTTACTTGTACCTCTGGACCTGCTCTGGCCCTATCTCATATATACAATTTCCATTTTGCAATAGAGTGTTGCTGTGCATGTCCAACTTTATGGCTTAGTGGATCAGACAACACCCAGCTCATGATCAGCAACCAGGTCTCATGGTAACTTGGTGACCCATTGTTAAGCTTCAGTCTCTACTAAGGCCCAGTAGCAGGCCAAAAGTTGTTTCTCAAAAGGAGATTAGTTAACTGCAGCAGATGATAAGGCTTTGCTCCAAAATCCAAAGGGTCTGTGCTGTGATTCTCCTATAGGGGTCTGCCAAAGGGTCCAGACAGCGTCTCTATTTGCCACTGACACTTCCAGCACCATTAGATCCGCTGGATCATATGGTCCAAGTGGCAGAGCAGCTTGTACAGCAGCCTGGACTTGTCGCAGAGCCTCTTCTTATTCAGGTCCCCACTCAAAATTAGGATCTGTTATGGTCACTTGACAAATGGGTCAGAATAGCACACCTAAATGAGGATTTTGTTGTTGCCAAAATCCAAAGAGACCAACTAGACATTGTGCCTCTTTTTTGGTCATAGGAGAGGCCAGATGCAGCAACTTATCCTTCACGTTAGAAGGGATATCTTGATATGCCCCACACCACTGGATACCTAGAAATTTCAATGAGGTAGAAGGCCCTGTATTTTTGTTGGATTTATCTCCCATCCTCTGACACACAAATGCCTTACCAGTAAGTCTAGAGTAGCTGCTACTTCTTGCTCATTAGGGCCAATCATCATGATATTATCAATAGAATGGACCAGTGTGAAGTCTTGGGGGAGGGAGAAATGATCAAGTTCCCTGCGGACAAGATTATGACTTAGGGCTGGAAAGCTGATATACCACTGAGGTAGGACAGTGAAAGTATATTGCTGACCTTGCCAGCTGAAAGCAAACTGCTTCTGGTGGTCCTTACTAACAGCTATTGAGAAAAAAAGCATTTGCCAGATCAATAGCTGCATACCAGGTACCAGGTGATGTATTGATTTGCTTAATCAATGATGCCACATCTGGAACAGCAGCTGCAATTGGAGTTACCACCTTGATGAGCTTATGATAATCCACTGTCATCCTCTAACACCCATCTGTTTTCTGCACAGGCCAAATAGGAGAGTTGAATGGGGATGTGGTGGGAATCACCACCCCTGCATCTTTCAAGTCCTCAAGAGTGGTGCTAATCTCTGCAATACCTCCAGGAATCTGGTATTGTTTCTGCTTTACTATTTTGCTCAGTAGGGGCAATTCTAGCGGCTTCCATTTTTCCTTTCCCACCATGATAGCCCTCACTGCACGAGTTAGAGAACCAATGTGGGGATTCTGCCAGTTGCTCAGTATGTCTATACCAGTTATACATTCTGGAACTGGGGAAATAACTACAGAATGGGTCCAGGGGCCCACTGGACTCACTGTAAGATGGACCTGAGCTAAAACTCCATTGATCATCTGTCCTCCATAAGCCCCCACTCTGACTGATGGACCAGACTGACATTTTTGGTTCCCTAGAATTAGTGTCATTTCTGAACCAGTGCCTAATAATCCCCGAAATATCTGATCATCTTCTTTTCCCGAATGCACAGTTACCCTGGTAAAAGGCCGTCGGTCTCCTTGGGTAAAGCTTGGAGGAAGATTAACAGTATAAATTTGTGGCAGTGTAATAGGGTTCTCCCCTGGCCTCCCCTTCATTCGAGGGGCTCTGTGTAAACTGTTTCAAGTCTGGAAATTGATTGAGGGAACATGACTCTGTGTTTTTTTGATTCAGGTTAGACTTCTGTTCACTTCGCTTAGAACTCTTTTGTTTATACAGCTCAAACAAGAATTTAGTAGACTGCCCTTCTATTGTATTTCTAGGCACCCCATGATTTACTAGCCAATGCCACAAATCTCTGCATGTCATATAATTTTGATGCCTCCTTTGAGTTTGTTGTCTATTATAATAGCCGCGCCTACCCTGTCTTTGGTGATTAAGTGCTGCCACCTGGCTTCTGCCAACTTGGGATCCTGTCATCCCCATTGTGTCTAAGGATTCCAGCTCAGTGACAGCAGTTCCTACAGTAATATCTGACCTACAGAGAAGTGCAACCACAGAGCTCTTGAGGGATGATGGTGCTAGTCTCACAAACTTATTTCTCACTGTTCTGGTAAAAGATGCATCCTCTGGACATTCCTGGGGTGTAAGAGCAGGCTTTGCATGATAAATCCACTCTAACATCCCAATCTCTCTAAGCCTCTGGATCCCCTCATCTACATTATACCAGGGGAGTTCTGGTATTTCAACCTCAGGTAATGTTGGCCACCTTTTGATCCATGTTTCAACCAACCACCCAAACAAGCTGCTAACACCTTTTCTAACTGCTCGAGCTGTAACATTGAATGCAGAATCTCTGCTTAGTGGGCCCATATCAATAAATTCAGCCTGATCCAGCCTTATATTCCTCCCACCATTATCCCACACTCTTAAAATCCATTGCCACACATATTCCCCTGATTTCTGTCTATATAAATTGGAAAACTCACACAGTTCTTTTGGAGTATAATGTACCTTCTCATGTGTGATACTTTGTACCTCACCTTTAGGGGCCTGTTGGGACTTTAGTCTAGTTATAGGTCTAGAAGAAATGAGGGGTGGTGGAGGAGGGTCATGAAAAGAATTAGAAATATCTTCCAAGCCATTTGCTTCAGGGCTTTCATTTGCAGTTTCATCTGGTGAAACAGGATTAAGAACTCTAGGGCTAATCCCTTCAGGAAGAGGTTGGGTGGCCAATTCCTCAAGGCAGGCTGGAGGTGGGGCAGCTATGTCCTCAGGGCAGACTATTACAGGGTTATCTAAAGAAGGCTCAGCATGGTCTAGGGTTTCAACCTCACCCCCAACATCATTATCAATCCATATGTCACCATCCCATTTTTCAGGGTCCCACTCCTTTCCAATCAATGCCCTCACTTTAATGGCAGACACCATGCAAGACTGAGATTTCAGTTTACGTTGTAAAGTTGCTACTCTAACAATAAGATTCTGAGCCTGATTTTCAGAGATCTCAAGTCTATGACTACAGGAAATAAGATTTTCCTTCAGGACACTCATAGAAACCTCTACATCTTTCAGATGGCGCTTAAGCTTCTCATTTGAAGCCTTAAGCCCATCCCTTTCACCCTTTAATGTAGCCAGTGTACCTAACAACAACCAACCAACATCTCTATAACTCTTATTTTTACAAAACTCTGTAAAGGTGTCAAAAACATTATCCCCCAGAGTCTGGCTTCGTACAAACGAAGCATTAGGAGAATCGAATGATGATATTTTGACTATCTCCTTTGCCAACTCAGTCCATGGATTGGGAGTGTCATTCTGATTATGGGAATCAGAGTCCTTAGTGTCTCTGTGTCCAGTCAGAGTAGAAAACCATTCATAAAAACCCATTTTTAAGATTCTGTTCCTTAAGAACCACTCCTGGTACCAAGATGTATTAGTTAGGGTTCTCTAGAGAAACAGAATCAACAGGGAACACTTGCAAATATAAAATTTATGAAAGTGTCTCACATGACTGTAGGAACGCAGAGTCCAAAATCCACAGGGCAGGCTGTTAAGCCAATGACTCCGATGGATGGCCTGGGTGAACTCCACAGGACAGGCTCACCAGCCAAAGCAGGAATGGAATCTGTCCCCTCTGAGTCCTCCTTAAAAGGCTTCCAATGATTGCATTTAGCATCACTAATTGCAGAAGACACTCCCCTTTGGCTGATTGCAAATGGAATCAGCTGTGGATGTAGCTGACGTGATCATGACCTAATCCTATGAAATGTCCTCATTACAACAGACAGGCCAGCACTTGCCCAAGCAGATGGACAGGTACCACAACTTGGCCAAGTTGACACCTGTCCCTAACCATGACACATAGTATACAGTGGTACCATAAGAATTAAATAAGATGACCCATATAAAGTCCTTGGAAAAGACCCTGGAGCAGAGCAGAGGCTATGGGAGGTGACTGTGGGCTAGACACAAGCCACTTCCAACTCAGTTGCTTTATCCAGGTGTGTGTTCTTTACTAGAATGGTCTTTCTTCCCCTACTCTCTAACAAAAGCCTAAAATTTCTTCCAGACTCAAGATTCAACTCTTCAACATTTTCCCTAAAGCATTTGTCATGAAAATATCCTCCCTATTTATTGGAAGATGGCAGTAATGTTTACATGTGTGAGCAAACACAATAAGAGAACAAGAGGAAGAGGAAAGCACCTGAACTTTGGAGTTAGAAAGTTCTCACTGAAAATTGCAAATAGACCAGCTACTGGCTGTGTGATCTGCAACAAATCACCTTGAATTCTCTGACCCTTCATTTCTTCATCTGTTAAATAAGTACCACAAGTACATTTCTTCTCTCAGGGACAATGCAATATGGAAAAGAATTAAAGCTAAGAGTAAGCAAAAAGAACAGGGCAAGCCAAGAAGTGGGCAGAATCATGGATAGGCCAAAGGATTGGGGGAGGTGAGATGGGCTAATGAAGATGGACAGAGCTCTGTGCAAAGAAATAGGGGGCTAAATGCCCACTGTGAGGAGAAAAATTCCATCAGTGATGCCACAGGGAGTTTGATGCCCCCCGACTGATGAAGGTAGGAGTTTTTATCAGTGAGTCCAGCAGATATGCTTGGCATCAGTTAAGGAAGGACTTGGATGGGGGAAGAAAATGCAAGAACTCAGCTTTACAAGCACCAACAGACAGTCTAGCTGGGATGCTTAGTTATAAGCTGTGTAACTAGGATCAGTTTTACATTGAATTCAGCTGTTCAGTAATTAAGACATAATATGATGGCAATTGTTTTCAGCTCTCTAGCACATTTTCTACTACCCCGCTGCCATCTCTTACTTTTATAATAAATCCTGTCATATGCATCCCTGGACCCACCCTTTCCCGGGCTCACAGAGATTGACACATGACCCAGACCTGGCCAATCAGGATGCCCTAAATCCAGGAACACTATTCAAAATATTTTATAACCAGCACCACAAGAGTGCCAGTAGTCAAGATGGGTGCCTGCCCTAAATAACCACTATGACCATAGTGGTACATACTGGCTGAACTTCAGCCCAGTTCATTCCCCTGGACATGTGATGAGTTAGTGGTAGGCCCAGGACCCAGCAGGGTCAAATCGTCCTTCTCGGAATGAGAAATGAGCCTTAGGAAAATGGAGCAAAACTCTTTATATTAGGATAACTAAGATATGACACCTGAGATGAGAGCAGAATGAAAACAATCAGAGGCAGGTAGAATGTGAAATGAGAAGAGAGAATACCCTGATGATATGTGTTTTGATTCTCAAAGTCCCTGGGTTCTGAAGTGCCTTCTTTAATTTTGTGGTCTACACCATTATCCTTCCAAGTTGA
This sequence comes from Tamandua tetradactyla, assembly GCF_023851605.1. Lineage (NCBI taxonomy): Eukaryota > Metazoa > Chordata > Mammalia > Pilosa > Myrmecophagidae > Tamandua > Tamandua tetradactyla. The sequence continues at coordinate 3,619,604 of NC_135341.1, read as the reverse complement.
GTGCAAAATTCACCTCTTTTATTTTTTCTTAAGCTTGTTGGGTTGTCACTTATTATTAAGGACTTTTTACTGTGGTAAACCATAGTGTTCAGGAGAAGTGACTATGTACCAAATTAATAACAGTAGAAAGACAAGGAGCCATTAGAAAGAGAAAGTCAGAAAAGTCCTGAACCAGGGACTTGATCTTCAGTGAAAAAATTTTCACCCACACCACATTTTTGCCACTGGTAGTAGTTAACCTCAGGTGAGCATCAACTGGAAACTGTGCCTAGGAGTTCTCAGAGTGTCCCCTCTGTGTCACTGCAACTCTATCTCATGCCAACTTCCCCTCAGGCCCCAGGAGTTTGGCCTACTTCAAATAAAAATGCGCTTTCTCCTGTACTCCAGCATCACTGACATCAGGTTGTTTCAAGTATGCAAATTCCACTGTGACAAGTTATTACTCTCTTAGCATTCCCAGGAATGGAAGTTCTGCATTTTGCATGCAGTAAATACTCAATGACTGCTTATAGCATAAAACAGTGGCCACATATCACAACAGGAATCTCACCAGTCTCTGATCTAGTCAGACTGTATTTCACAGTGTATTTCACACAGGCTTGCTGATGTCCACACAGGCCAGCAACATTCACTAATTAGGCCAAATTCCCATTGATCAAAGCTCAAGTGATCAACACCCATTAATGAGTCAGACCCACTTCTGGGTAACCATAATCATGAGCACTGAGTAGGGAAAGGTCAGCTGAGGTTATAAAAGAATCTCAGTAGGATCTTTGCATTTATATATATATATATATATATATATATATATGTATGTATATATATATAAACCTAATATTCTAATGCTCAAAAATACAGAGCTTAGGAGGAGCCTGTGTAGAGAACACCTTTTCAGGTAATTCCATCTGGAAAAGTTCATCATAATGGTCAGACAAACCAGTGAAACATTACTATACTAGTCTTACATGTACTCATTGCTTATTATCAGGATATGCCAAAGGGCAACTGATAAGGCAAAAAAAAATGTGAGCTGGATGGCCCATTAGAAGGCAAGATCCCATGAGCATGTATAGAATGGGAAGGAGGACATCATGCCCACCTTCTCCCAGGCCATATGAAGTCTGACAAGCCCCATCATGGCCCTCTAGACTGGGGAAGTTCTTTTCCTGCCCCAGATAAAAAGGGTTCATTCACTCTCCATTTCTAATAACAATAAGCATTCAGTAAATGTTAGCTATGTACCAGACACTGTGCTAAGCATTGTATATACTGAATAAGTTAACATTAGGCAAAAACTTGGTGCAATATCTGACACTAAATAAGGGCTTAATAAATGTTAGTCATTATCATTAGCATCATCATCATTTTTAATCTTCACAGCACTTCCATGAGGTAGGTTTTATTTTTTATGGTTATTTTATAGATTAGGAATTGGAAGCTTAGAGAGATTGAGTGAGTTGTACAATGTCACTCTGTAAGCAGAAGAACCAGAATTCTAAACCAGATGGACACCTGGCTCAAGAACTCCTAAGTGTTATACCAAATGACCACACTTTAGTTTAAAAAGGAGGTCCAAAAGACCCAGGGAGCAACCTCTAGTCTTTAATTTTTATAAGACAGACTGTATAAGCACAAACTTCTCACTGTCCTCCATCCTCTCCTCCAGTGCTTCTCAAACTTTACTGTGCACCCCAGCCAACTGGAAGTTTTGTTTAAACACACACTGCCGGGCTCTATCCCCAGAGTTTCAGATTCAGAAGGTCTGGGGTGAGGCCTGAGAATTTTATTTCTAGCAAGTTTCCAAAGTGTTCCAATGTTGGTGGGCACCACACTATGACAATCCCTGCCCTACTCTAGTTCTCAACTCATGTCTTACCAATCATTGACACGGGCCAACTTTTCAAAGAAGTAGGCCAGAGCATCATCATGTGTAAGTATATAGCTACACACATCTGTCTCCCTCCTCAAATACTCTGATTGCCTTGAATGTCTAATTCATTCATTCTACATGTAATAAAAAGCTCCTACTATGTAGCAGCCACAGGCATTGGGAATAAAGCTGTGAATTCTGCAGAAATAATTATAAATCTGGAAGGACACTCAGCAAATATTAATGAAATGAACACACAAAATGCACAAAGTTTGAAGTTGGACAGGAACTATGAAGAAAAAGAATTGACTTTCACAAGAGAAAACCAAAATTAGACTGTAGTGAAGATTTCTTGCTTTTGTCTATCCATTCCTCCCTGTCCATACCTTTCCCTTCCATCCTGCCCCCCACCTACTGTAAACATTTCCCCCATTACTTTGGGAGAATGGCCTCAAAACAAGACTTCACTTCAAACCCTAATCAGGCCCAGCCAGACACAAGAGAGAGAAACAAAGCAGTCTCCAACTATGCCTCCTTTCATTCCAGCCATATAGTAGAAGTTAGTCCCCAGATAGGGAGAATGAGGACAACAAATAGTGAGTCATTGAGCTGAGAGTCACAGAAAAGAACTAAAACCCAGTAGATAATGTTTTATGTACCTGGTTTAAGTCATGCCTCATATCAGCTCCACCCCTGGTTCCCTCTTTAAGAAGGCAATGGGTTTCTTTTTGTGCCTTATTTCATTATTTTATCAAATGTTGTACAAATACAGGAACCTAATTTATATTTGGGACTCCTGCTTCTTTGAAGAATAATTGAGTTGAGGAATGAGGAATGAGCAGAATGAGTAGCCACAGATATTAAAGCTGAAGGTTCCAAGCAGAGAGATGTTGTGGAGTGACCCTGAGCCCAAAGGTGGGAAAGAGCTTCTTGCAGAAACTGAGAGCAGCGAAGGTGCAGGGAACCAGTGTGGTGGGAAAGGTAGGCAGGGAGCAGACCATGTGGAGGAATTTATAGCTCATTCTCTGTATATTTTTCATAACTATCAATAACATCTCATCTCATGATTTAAACTAAATTCTTTCTGTCAAATATAATTTTCCTAGATGCTTGTGCTAATTTAGAACACAAGTATCCCCACACTAAGCTAATTTCCAATGTCTCCCCCACCCTTTTAATAGATACATTTCCTCCTACATTAGGCAGATTCTAGGTCCAAATTCCCCTCATCCAGACTAGAACAAAGCATACATCCTCTGGTTGCAGATGGCAGGGGACAGAATACTCAGAGTAATGTCTCTGTTTCAATAACTAAGTTTACGGAAAGTGACCCCAATGGGGCCAATTGCAACCAATATCCAACTGTAAATAATAATGGTGGCCATATTCTCTCATCCATCCTCATCTTTATACAACTCTGCTTCACTGTTTCTCTAAATCAGATGTGAAGAGAATTTAAGGATGTTGGAAAATGGTTACTGAGAAGTTCAAACACTTGCTCCATCTAAGGAAAGGATGTTCCTTATTCTTTCCTCAGGTTTCCAAAGTTCCAGCCCCTAAAAACCACATTATAAATTCTTAGAATCCTTAGAATTAGTTCTTTTAAATGAAAAACTTTAGTGACAAAAATACTGGTAGTAGCCAGAGCAGCAGTAGTAATTATTGCCTCTTATAGTTGTCAGTGGATGTCAGCTCTGGGCAGCACACTCATAAACCTATAAGGTGGGTATTACAATTTTCCTCAATTTACAAATATAAAAATTGAGGCTCACAGGGGAGAAGCATTATGACTAAGGACACTCAGCAGGTAAAAGTCAGAAATGAGAATCAAACTCATCTGCCAATGTGTGTATCTATAGACACTGTTATGCAACCATTGTCAAGAAACTGTGCTGACTGGTGCATAAAACAATTTAAATGAAGATAACAACTAGCCTTTAGGAATGAAAAATCCAAGTGAAATCAAATTAGTGAAGAACATACAGAGAGAGAAGCAAAATGCTGAACAAATGCACACACACTGTGGCAAATTTCCAACTAGTTGATCTGAACTTAAGAAAAACACTTTCTTCATTCTTCTTTGGTTTTCACATGGAACTGGTGACCACCATGCCAATTATCCTCCATAATAATCTAACATCTGTCTACAAGAGGATTCCTATGAAATCCTCTGGTGAGCCCTTGACAATCCAACTTTCTCATAAATGTCCACAGCTCCAAAACAAAAGCAGAAACCTCCACAGCTTCTCAGTCATGTTATTGCTCCTAGGAGTTTTGGCTCTGATCCTTACTAACTGGGTAATTTCAGTCAAATTACTTAACCTCCCTGAGCCTTAGTTCCCTCATCTGTGAAATTACCTTCCTTATGGGATTGCTGTAAGGAGTCCATGAAATAATTCCTACACAGCAGTTGGCATTTAGCATAGTCCCTAGCACATAGTAAGCATTTAGTAAATTGTAGCTGCTATTGTGCATATTATAATATGATCTGCTCCAAGGAATTGTAGTGAATGAAAATCAGAATTTCTAAATAGAAATTAGTTGATGATTATTAATAATATTAAGAAAATTTTCATTTTATAAGGATTTGTCATGGTATTTTTTTGCTTTAGATGGAAAACTTTCTTAAAGCATTACAAATGTGACTTGGGCACCCAAATATTAATACAACTTTGAAAAAAGTCTGTGATGTAGGGGAGTTACATTTGAATTATATGGTTTTATTATTCTATGTCCATAAAAGATTTCTATAAGGGATAATAGCATTTTCAAAAAGAGCCAAACATTTCTAGAGAAATAAAATCAGCTAACAAATATTCCCTAGCTATTGATCATGCAGGAGAATGAAAGCAAAGTCTCCCAACTTCAAAATCAACTATAGATCTGCCTTGTAAATAGCTGACTACTATCCAGTGTTCAGTGGTGGGAAACAGTTTATTATAAGAAATTGAAGAAGAGGAGTGTTATGTAACTGTGATGCCCTTTCTAGTGTCAATTTAGCTAGTTGTTGGTTTCCAGTTGTTTAATCCAGCCAGCACTGGCCTGATTGTTACTGCAAGAATGTTTCATAGATTTAAATAATTTCTCATTTGATTGCATCCATGGCTGATTACATCTACCATCATAAAGGAGAGACTTCCTTCAGTGATGAGCAAAGGACACCTCATCTAATCATTGGAACAATGGCCATCAAGGGAGAACAGATTATTTTAGTCGTAAGAAAGAAGAATTTTCTGTCTCCACTTCATCTGGTCTGTTTCTTCTGGGGAATTCTTCAATACCTTCATCAGAGTTCCAAAATTATGGACTGCCCTATGGAATTCAAACTTGCCAGTCCCAATGCTCAAATGAGACAAATACTATACTAAATCTCTTAGTATTTACATTTGTGTATGTGTGTTATTTTTTTATCTGTCTCTCCAGAGAAACTTGACTAACACAGATTTTGATACTGATAGTGGTTCTTCAGAAACAGAATCTTAAGGATGATATTTCTGAGTTGGTGCTAGGGATTTTGGAACTTGTTATCTAATCTGATTAGATGCAAAGACACTAATGGCTCTACTCCCATTGATTAAGAGGACACATATACTCCATGGTATGACTCAGAAATAGAGATACACTAAACATTACCATTGGACACTGCTACTCAAATACTTATAAAATGACACCTTAACAAAGTTTTGTGGAGTAAAAAAGTATAATTATGTTGGCTACTTGTTCCCAAATGCACTGGGTACAGTTGTTAAAGAAAGGATAAATTCAGGGCTTCAAGTCCCCAGCTCAAGCACTGCATGGAGGCACAAAAAATTCTGTATTTTCCCTGAAAGAAACTCTTATCATAGCATCAGATTAGAAATTTCTGAAAACCATACCCACAGCCTTACTGTGCAAGTAGGTGAATTGCAGAAAAACCTGTAAAGGTCTACCCTGAGGAATCACTCATCCTTCCTCCACATGAAGAGATCAACGCTGCTGTTCCTGATAAACTTGTAACTGCCTCCCCTGAGGAACCAGCATCATATCCTCATCTGAAGAAATATACTTCTTTTACAAGTTGAAACTTTAGTGCAATTCCCTGAGGTAGTCAGTTTGCAAGACATGGCTAATTTTTCCAGTAATTCATCCCTACAACCCTTCTTTTCTTTATGCCCTTAAATCATTCATTCAAGATTCAAAGTCTTAAGAGAGAGAAAAAGAAGGTGATTGCCAAGGCTAGATAACATGTCAGTTCCCTTGGATCAGAGAGCAGAAGGATTTGTCCTCTTTGGATTCCATGGAAGGTTATGGGCAACTGGAAATTTACCTTCCCAGGAATACTACACAAAATGGGGGAGAGCAGATCTTCCTAAAGAAATCAGAGTATTATTAAGAAGGAAGAATTTATGCTTGCTTGCAGCCACAAATAAACAAATAAAGTTATAAACAACACAGTTGGGGTAGGCAGATTTGTTTGTTATTTAATGAATTATTCAAGTCCTATGATATGACAATAAAGACAATCCCAGAGTGATATCACCAGCCATCTAAAGCAATCTAGTGCAATCTTAATATCCTAAGCAACTGTACATTAAGAAATTGATTCCAATGTGCTCTCTGCAACTATATTCAATACACAAATGTCTAAGCACCTTGGTTGCAAGGCAACTCTCCATCAGGTCAGTGGGTAACTGTCTTCATTTCCTCCCTATCTGAAGAAGATTAAAAAATGCAGGCAGGTCTCAATAGAAGCTCCTAACTCTCAAATTTAGAATCTCTATATGTGCAGCTTCAGTTAACAAAAACCAGTGGAATTAAATAAGGCAAAAATATCTGTACCCTCTCCTAAAGTAGTTTTCAAAATGAATCCAAAGCAAATGATCTGGACTTGGCAAGCCTCATCTTCAAATCCCACACAGAAACACGGTATTTGGCATCAGTATACCCTTTGTTGATCAACGGGTAAATTCCTCACCTTCTGTGGGAGCCTGGCCAGGGCTTATTATGAGCTCTGCAAGTAGCACTGTAGTGGTTTGGGGCTGAATATACCCCAGAAAAACATGTTCTTAAACCTAACCCATTCCTGTGGGTGTTAACCCATTGAAAGTAGGATGTTTTGATGAGATTTCTTCACTTAAGGTGTGCCCCACCTCAATCAGGATATGACTTAACTACATTACTGGAATTCTTTAAAAGCATAATGAAATTCAGACATAGGGAAAGCCAGTGGGGAGCAGCCAGAAGCTGAAATTCAACAGAAAACAGAAGAGCATGGTAAGGACAGGAGAGGCCACCGTGTGTTCTGATGTGTGACAGAGGAGCTGAGGATCAAGGATCACCAGCAGCCAGCTGCAGAATGCCAGTCTTCGGGAACAAAGCATCATCTTAATGACACCTTGATTTGGACTTTCTTTTAGACTCAAAACTGGACCAATAAATTTACATTGTTTAATCCAAACCATTTCATGATATTTGCTTCCACAGTCCAGAAAACTATAACAGCATCATGAGGGACGTCAGAATGGTATCACGAGAATGGGAGTTGATATGTTTCAAAGGCCACCTACTACAAAATCTGTCTATTTCGCCAAACATCAAGGTGTAAGTTGTGGTAACAAAACTCCTCCTAGGAAAACCATCTTTCCTTTTAACCCATAGTGGGATATTTTCTTATTTTTTTAAATAATCCATTTTCAGTCTTTAAGAACAGAATTCTCACAGGCTCTTCTTCCTATTCCATGGATAAGTAGTCAAACTAGATGCTTTCAGACATTTATTCCTAAACTATATATAAAAAAGCCAGTTTAATCTCTGTGTGTGTGGGTGTGTGGGTGTGGGTGTGTGTGTTTGTTTTAGCATGCACAAAATGCTATTCTGCTCTACTGATATAACAGTCAACCAATTTGAAGTGTTTAAAATAAATTATTCAATTTAGCAAGGCCTTAAATTATTGCAATGCAGTTTAGAAATGTTTGAGTCACCAAAAATTATTTGGGCACAGATAGCAGCCATAAAATGCTGTTATAGAAGCTTCTCAAGGGAGTCCTTGAGTTTTGTGTGAATTGAGTTAGGACATGAGTTATGAGAATGAAGTCAATATTAAATGAGTTCCAGAAGGAAAAGCAGGGCATTGCTGTTTCCTTCCCTTAAATAAAAGCACCAGCTTTTCCACTGGAATTCCAATGAATGTTCGGCTTTACCCAGAGGTGCCCTAACAATTACTAGATTTGTCCAGGGATTAGGCAACTCCCAGATTAGCTATTAACTCTATTGTTGACTAGTGTCCTATATATATATATACTGAAGTGATTACCTACTGGTCTGAAAGAATTACATCTATTTTTCTAAATGTTCAAAAACTAGGGACTTGGGTAATTTTGTTCAGGATGCACAATACTGAGCATTTTGTGGATGTTTGATTCATCCATTGTAACTGAGAGTCAAAAGAGCTGGGATCTAGTTCTGATGCTGATCCAAATGTTTCTCAAATTTAGATATCAAATAAGTTGCTTAACCTCTCTGACCCTCTGCTTTCTCACTTATACAATCAAGGGTTGTACTACATGTATGATTTTTATCATGGAATATTTCCATTTTATAGGTGAATAAATTAACATGTAGGAAAAGGAACTGCTTTATGAAAAGCCAAATGCAATCTGTGAATTATTATGAATTTTTTCACCTCCAAGTAGGGACAGCAATTGGAAATCTGACTCTCAAGTCTTAAATGTTTTCTTTCATATTTCTGCTTTTATTTTTTTTTAATCTTCCACAACCTTCTTTGTCAACACCAAAGCCCCGTGAATAAGCTTGATAGAGTCTTTTCAATTCTCATGGGTAATCATGTATTCATTTGACAAACATTTATATGAATGCTTGTATATATTCATAAACATCTATACATAACTCACAGCCTGGTGGGATCAGTTGGGGAAGCAAAAGTTACCATAAAACATGGTATGTACTCTGATGGAGGAAATCAAAACTGTCTTGGGAGTACCTTGGAGTGGGGCCTATTCCAAACTTAAGAGATCATGGAAGGATTCAAGGAGAAAGAAATATTTACAGTAAACTGAGACACAAAATGTGAGAATGCGTTACCAATTAAGGAGAACTGGAGGGGGATATTCCAGGCAGAGAAATTGCCTGAGTGATGTTACACAATCTAAAGAGACCTTAACTAAGTAAAAAAAAAAAAAAAGACATTTTCTAGCAAGAGATAAGGCTAAGAAAGTCTTCAGGCTATGTTATCAAGGGTGTCTATGTAGTTATATATGTTTATGTATATGTATAGACATGGACATATGTATATATACATTTATCTATCTATCTATCTATATCTATATCATGTCTATCTATCTATCTATCTATCTCTATATAAATATATATACACTCACAGAAACATACACTATAAAGGTTTAAGCAGAAGAGTAACACTTTTTAAATTTTTATTTTAGACATATTACTCTGGCTGCAGAACAAGAAAGGAATGTGATGAGAGTAACACTGGAAGCAGAGAAATCAGATAGAAAGCCTTTGTAATAATCCATTTGAGAAAAAATCAGTGGTCTGGACAAAGGCAACAGTGGTAAAGATTGAGAAAATGGGTAGAATGATTAAAAATGTAGGAGAGACTATCAACAGACATTCACCACTGATGAGATATGGGGGGATAAGAGGGAGAGAGGAGTCATTGTTGAGAATCCAAGCTTCTTGTTCAAATACTTGTTTGATGGAATTGCCATTCAGTGAAAGGTGGAAGATTAACAAGCTCTGGAGGGAAAGGATAGATGCAGTTCTGAACTTAGTACAACGGAGGCATCTGTTCAGGAGAATAATGATAGACTAGACTAGAGATACAGATTTGGGAGTCATCAGAATACTGAAGGCCAGATCAACAAGGGAGAATTTGCTATATAAGAAAAAAATAGGGTCTAAAAGCAAACCTTCATAGACAACCAGTCAGTAAATAGCTAAATTAACTATCATACAAATCCTAAAAGTTTTGCAATTATTAAAATTATAAGGCAAAATGTTTATTATGTTCTGTTGCATTTAATAGGTATACCATAAAATTGAATGCATTACACTCTGTTATAGAGGATTTCCCCACACCCTTCTCTAGACATTCTTAGAGAACCTCATGCATGTCCTGACATTTATTATGGCAGGGGAGTGCTGAAACCAGAAGCTATGGAGGCTATCAGTTGATATGCTTTATGTATAACCTTATCAAATCTTTTAAAACTGACATTGTTAGAGGATGAGAGTGCCATCTCCCTCCCTTCTTTTCACTCAGTGCTGCCCTGAATCCCCACATCCTTCCCTGTAATGCCAATTCCTCCCTGACGTGGTTTCCATAGCAATGGTGAAGTATTGAGGAAGAAAGGTACACACACCACTATCCCAAGGTATACAGTACATTAAAATGAAGATACAAAGAATTTACTTAGAAAGTTACAGTGGAAACATGTCAGAAAATCACATATCCAACACAAATTGACAGGAGGTAGGTAAATGTAAGTATAATTCCTCATCTTTCTTAGTAAGGCATCAATAGAATCTTCCCAAATTTTAGAAATTGAGGACTAGAGATATAAGTATCTTATAACTATCAGAAGAGCTAAAAAAGAGAAATAGTCAAAGATAGACTTTATTCCTAATGCATAGGTCTTATAGCAAAGGAAAAAAAAGAACATTTCATTTAATTTTGAACACTTTATCACTATTTTATTTTTGTTTCCAAGTGCATGTATCACTTTTAGAAGAATTTTTTTTATTAATACCTGTGGACCTGATAATTCAACTTCTAAGAAATTGTCCAAAGAAAATAACCAGAGGTTTGGGCAGAGATCTTCATATCCAACACTATTATGATATTGAGATATTAGAAACAGTGTAAGTATCAAAAAATCAAAATAATCATTAAATAAAGTATATTATATCCATGTGATAGAATGTCACAAAGATATTTTAAAAATGTTTTAAAATAATTTTTACTTTCCCAGAAGAAATTATATGAATTGTCTTCATTGGAATATAGAATACAGATTATTTTTTATACTCTGTTATATCATGTGTATTAATTTCATAATTAGAAAATAACTACCTTTTTAAGGAATTAAAGTATCAGATGACCCTTCATAACTGCCTTCAAAATAAGATTTAATGACACATAATATATTTTTTCAAGAGACTGACCCAAAACATAGATATGATGACCTTTTCATCATTATCATGAAATAGATTTAAGCATCTAAAACATACATAAAACTCTACAGCAGGAAGCAGTGGAGAATGATTACTAATGGTTGGTCTATTAGGGAAAGAATTTAGATGATTAGAAAGGAGATTTGGGAGTTAGGAACTACAGGGAAAGGATCAGCTAGAGAAATACAGTCAGCAAACAGAAGGGGATCTTCAAATACCTCTGTACAATGTAATAGTTCAACAGAGAGCAAAGGATCTTCAACTTCTTTTTAAAAATATTTTTATTGATAAAACAACACACAAACACAAACATTCTGAACATACAAACAGTCCATACATGGTGTGTAATCGATGGCTCACAACATCATCACATATTTGACTATTCATCACCATGATCATTTTCTAGAATATTTGTATCACTACAGAAAAAAAGATTATATTTTAAGGTAACTTACTTTACTTTTCGTCATGAAACAAATATTACCCAGATTTTTTTTACTATTTGAAACACATCTTTCAACAAACACCATAAACTTTTTAACTTTTTTATTGTGTAGTATAACATATATACAAAGCAATGAAATAAAAAAGAAATAGTTTTCAAAGCTCATTTCAAAATATGGCTAAATAGTTCCATAGTCTTTCTCCCCTCCCTCATGTGTCTTTGCCAATACTTTTGGATTTTCTGCTTAATATACTATAGGATGTCTCCAGGAATTTCAATAATCTATACAGGATTAAAGAATCTCTTTCTTATCCTGTGCTTCTGTGTTTCAGTTGTTCAAATGAGCTATACAGATAGATTGAGTTAGATTATGCACAACAGAAAGTTTCACTTCCAGATCAAATAAACCTTCGTGGTTCAAAAATATAGACACTGTCTTCCTTATGCCTATGTTGTGATTTACTTTAATCCCAAACTGTTCAGCTCCATTCTTATCTCTAAATATCAGGTTACATATTTAAAACAGCCTCTCAAAATCCAGAAATAATAATCACCACTCCAGAATTAATGTGTCTGCTTTAAAAGCTTGCAATCGAGGCCCCTCTTTTCTTATAACCATGTTCTAAAGGTGACTATAACTTTCTTGTTTTTTTTGTTTCTGCCTTATTTTGTCTCACCAAATGTCTCACATGTTCACTTTGCATCATTGTATGCCTCACGACTTGATTCCTTTTGTAGCAGCATCACCTTCATTCATAAGTACACACCATTGTTCGCCAATCTACTTCATCCTTCATCCTTCAGCCACCTGCATTCATTGGGCATCATGTAGAGGGCCCTAAGTCCACAGTCCATCAACATTCTCAATTTTACATAATGTCATTGTTCCCAAGAGACAGAAAACCAATAAACACACCCTCTCCAAATAGGAAATCTAAACTTCCTCTTAACTCTTTTCTTTCACCCTGTTATTTACCTCTGATGTTGCTGTGGTAGTGCTGATGGCTTCCTTTTCAACATAGCTCATAGCATGCATTAGGTGTTTCCCCCCTGTACCCTGGACTTAAATACTATTTATACAAGAATCATATCTTTGAAGTAATTCTTATGAGAACTCATTCATATTTCTGGTGTCAATCAGTGGGAAACATAGATCTGTACAACCCCTTTCAATCTTGTTCATCTTCAATATGGTAATATTACTTCTAGACTCGCTATAGAGAGTCACCTTCGTTCCTATCTTTTCCCTTACATTGAAGTTCAACTTCATTAACTAATGGTTCACTCACCTTGAGCCTCTATTTATTAAAAGTGGACTCATACAGTATCTATCTTTTTGTGACTGGCTAATTTCACTCACCATTATATCCACATGGCTCATCCATTTTGTCATGTGCTTCAGGGTATCACTTTGTCTTACTGCTATATAATAGTCTATCATATGTATGCAGGACATTTTGTTGATCCACTCATTTGCTGATGGCATTTGGTTTGTTTCCATCTTTTGGCGATTGTGAATAATGCCACTATGAACATCAGTGTGAAAATATCTGTTTGCATCATTGTTTTCAGCTCTTCTGGGTATACAGTATGTAGTGCTATTGCTGGGTCCTAGGGCAATTAGATATTTACTTCCTTAAGGAACCAGCAAACAGTCTTCCATAGTGGCTGCACCATTATACATTCCCACCAGCAGTGCATAAGTGCCCCAGTTTCTCCACATCTTCTCCACCATTTACAGTTTCCTGTTTGTTTAATAGCAGCCATTCTTATAGGTGTAAGGTGGTATCTCATTGTAGTCTTGATCTGAATTTAACTTATAGCCAGTGGAAATGAACATCTCTTCATGTGATTTTGAGCCATCTTTATTTGCTCTTCAGAAAAATGCCTATTCATATCTTTAGTGCATTTTATAATTAGACTGTTTGTTCTTTTGTTGTTGAGTTGTATGATTTCTTTGCGTATACAGGAAATCAAACCATTGTCTGATATGGGATTTCCAAATATTTTCTCCCATTGAATTGGCTGCCTTTTCACCTTTTTGATAAAGTCTTGAGGTGCAGATGCATTTGATTTTGAGGAGTTCCCATTTATTTATTTTTTTCTTTTTGTTGTTTGTGCTTTGGGTGTAAAGTTTAGGATGCTACATCATAATTACTAGATCTTGAAAGTGTTTCCTTACGTTTTCTTCTAGAAGCTTTATGGTGCTAGTTCTTATATTTGGGTTTGATATTAGGTGTTTGATTTGAGTTAATTTTTGTGTAGTGTGTAAGTTAGTGGTTCTCTTTCATTCTCTTGACTATTGATATCCAGTTCTTCCATGCCCAATTATTGAAAAGACTACTTTGTCCCAGTTCAGAGGATTTGGGGACCTTGCCAAAAACCAGTTGACCATAGATTTGGTCACTATTACTGCACTCTCAATTTGATTCCATTGGTCAATGTTTCTACCTTTGTGCCAGTACCATGCTGTTTTGACCACTGTGGCTTTATAATAGGTTTTAAAGTCAGGGAATGTTAACCCTCCCACTTCGTCCTTCTATTTTTTAGGATGCTTTTATCTATTCAGTGTCTCTTTCCCTTCCAGATGAACTTGGTTGTCAGCTTTTCAAATCTTCAGAGTAGGTTTTTGGAATTTTGATTGGTACTATGTTGAATCTACAGAACAATTTGGGGAGAATTGACATCTTAGCTATATTTAGCCTGCCTACCCATGAGCAGGAAATGTCTTTCCACATATTTAGATCTCTTTTGATTTCTGTTAGCAATGCTATGTAGTTTTCTGTACACAAGTCCTTTATGTCTCCAGTTAAGTTCATTCCTAGGTATTTGATTCTTTTAGTTGTTATTTTAAATGAAAGTTTTTCCTTAACTGACTCCTCAGTTAGGTCATTGTTTGTGTATAGAAATGTTACTGATTTTTGCACATTAATTTTATATCCTGTCACCTTCTGGAATTTGTTTATTAGCTCAAGTAACTTTGCTGTAGATTTCTCAGGATCTTCCAAGTATAGTATCATATCATTTCCAAATAATGGGAGTTTTACTTCTTTCTTTCAAATTTGGATGCATTTTATTTCTTTGTCCTGCCTAATTGCTCTAGCTATAACTTATTGTACAGTGCTGAGTACTAGTGGTGACAGTGGGCATCCTTGTCTTGTACTTGATATTAGGGGGAAGCCTTTCAGTCTCTCTCCATTGAGTGCACTGGCTATCTCTTTTTCATATATTCCCTTTATTGTATTGAGGTAGTTACCTTTGATTTCTATCTTTTGGAGTGTTTTTATCAGAAAAGGATGCTGAATTTTGTTAAATGCTTTTTCAACATCAATCAAGATGATCATGTGATTTTTCCCTTTTGATTTGTTAATGTACTATGTTACATTAGTGGATTTTCTTGTGTTGAACCATCCTTGCATTCCTGGTATAAACCCCACTTGGTCATGGTGTTTAATTCTTTTAATGTGCTGTTGGACTTGATTTGCTAGTATTTTTTGGAGAATTTTTGCATCTATGTTCATTAGGGAGATTAGCCTGTATTTTTCCTTTGTTATAGCATCTTTACACAGTTTTGATATTAAAATGATATTAGTTTCATACAATGAATTGGGTACAGTTCCTTTTTCCTCAATTGTTTGGAAAAATTTGAGCAGGTGTCAGTTCTTTCAGGAATGTTTGATTAAATTCCCATGTGAAGCCATCTGGCCCTGGGCTTTTATTTGTAGGAAGATTTTTGTTGACTGATTGAATCTCTTTACTTGTGATTAGTTTGTTGAGATCTTCTATTTCTTCCTAAATCAGTGAAGCTTGTTTGTGAGTTTCCAGGGATTTTTCCACTTCATCTAAATTGTATAGTTTGTTGGTGTATAGGTGTTCATAGTATCCTATTACATCTTTTTTTATTATTAATTAATGGAAAAAAAGAAATTAACCCAACCTATTACATCTTTTTTTCTTCAGGGTCTGTGGTAACACCCCTCCTCATTTTTTATTTTATTTATGTGCATCCTTACTGTTTTTTCCTTTGTCAGTTTTGCTAGTAGCCCATCAATTTTGTTGATTTTCTTAAAGAACCAACTTTATGGTTTTATTGATTCTTTCTATTGTTCTTTTGTTCTCCTATTCATTTATTTCTGCTTTAACCTTTACTATTTCTCTTCTGCTCTTTTCTTTGGGGTTAGTTTGTTGTTCTCTCTTAAGTTTCTCTAGATTCCTCGATTTTTACTCTTTCTTGTTTTTTAATATAGGCATTTAAGGCAATAAATTTCCCTCTCAGCACAGCCTTTGCTTCTGCACAGCACAGCCATATGTTCTGATAAGTTGCATTTTCGTTATCATTCATCTTCAGGTAGCTATTGATTTCTCTAGCAATTTCTTCTCTGACCCACTGGTTGTTTAAGAGTGTGTTATTTAATCTCCGTATATTTCTGAATGTTCTCATTCTTTGGTGATTATTGAGATCCAGCTTCATCCCATTGTGATGAGAGAAAGTGCTTTGAATAACTTCAATATTTTTAAATTTATAAAGACCTGTTTTGTGCCCCAGCATATGATCTATCCTGGAGAATGTTCCATGGGCACTAGAGAAGAATGTATATACTTGTGCTTTGGGGTGCAATAACCTCTATATGTTTGTTAGGTATAATTCATTTATCAAGTTATTTAACTTCTTTATTTCCTTGTTGATCTTCTGTCTGGTTGTTCTATCTATAGAGGAGAGTGGCCTACTGAAGTCTCCTAGTATTATTGTTGTAACATCTATCACTCCCTTCAGTTTGCCAATGTCTGTCTCATGTACTTTGGAGCTCCTTGATTGGGAGCATAAACGTTTATGATTGTTATAACTTCTTGGTGAACTGACACTTTAATTAGTATATAATGTTCTTCTATGTCGCTTATGATATCTTTACATTTAAAGACTATTTTGTCCGTTATTAATATAGCTACTTCTGCTTTCTTTTGGCTACAACTTGCATGGAAAATCTTTTTCCATCCTTTCACTTTCAATCTATTTGTATCTTTCTGCCTAAGTTGAGTCTCCTGTAAGCAGCATATAGCTGGATTATGTCTCTTAATCCATTCTGCCAATCTGTTTCTTTTAATTGATAAGTGTAGTCTGTTAACATTCAAAGTTATTACTGAAAAGGCATTTCTTGATTCCACCATCTTATCTATTTTATTTTATTTGTAAAATCTATATATTCTTTTTCCTCTTTCTTTTTGTATTCTTTAAATTACCTTTAGTGGTACTCTTAAATTCTGTGCCCTCCTCCAGAGCTCCCACTCTGGTGTTCTTTTTTAAGCTGGCAGTTTTCCTTTTCGTATTTCTTGTAGGGTCTGTCTCTTGTTGACAAGTTCTTTCAGCATTTCTTTGTCTGTAAAAACTTTATTCTGTCCCTCAATTTTGAAGGACAATTTGGTTGGGTACAGAATTCTTGGCTGGAAGTCTTTCTCTTTCAGAATCTTGAATATATCAAACCACTGCCTTCTCACCTTCTGAGGGCTAGTCGAGTAGTCTGAACTCAGTCTTATTTGATTTCCCTTGTACATAGTAGTTCGTTTTTCTCTTGCCAGTTTCAAGATTTTCTGCTTCTCTTCAACATTTTACAGACTGATTAGTATGTGCCATAAGGAAGGCCTATTGTGATTTATTCTGTTTGGAGTTCTTTGAGCTTCTTTGACTTGTATATTTATGTCCTCTATGAGGGTTGGGAAGTTTTCCTCCATTATACCCTCAACTACTCTTCCAAGCCCTTAACTCCTCTCTTCTCCTTCTGGGACACCAATGATTCTTCTATTTGCATGCTGTATTTTGCCTATCATTTCCCTGAGTTCCCATTAAATTTTTTCCATCTTTTCCACCATTTGCTGTTTTGCATCTTCAAAATCAATTGTCCTATCATCTATATCACCTATTCTTTCTTCTGTCTCTTCAAATCTGGTGTTGTGTGCCTCTAGTATGATTTTTATTTGGTCAACAGAATCTTTAATCTCTGTGATTTCTGCTATTTTTATATTTATTCTTTCAATTTCTTTTTTGTGCTCTTATACTGTCTTCTTGATCTCCTTTATGTCATTTGTTATCTCACTTAATTTATTAAATAGAGTTGTATGAAAATCTTTGCTTAGTTGTTCCAACATCTGTGTCTCCTCTAGTGTCTTAATTTGGTCATTAGGCAGGGCTATGTCTGTCTGCATTGTGATATGTATAGTGATCTTCTGCTGTCTTCATCACGAGTAAGGATCTTGATTGATTTACTTTGGGAGTTGATTTCTTTCAGTAGTGTAAGGCCTTGTATTTGTGGGATGGTTGTACAGCAGTTAGCAGGGCACAGGTTGGAGAAAAGTACAGTGATTTGTTTCAATGCAGGTATGAGCACGGGTTGGGGGTGTTATGCTGAGTCTTGTTAACATGGTTGTCCAGTGCCCAGGGATGATGTAGTTGTGCAGGCACACTGGTCTGGGTGGTGTAACCCTGGTGTACTCTGATCTAAAGCACAGGGCCCTTTGTGTACATGCATAGAGTTGTGGCAGCAGGAAAACCTTACAACTTCATGGATTTGGGCAGATGTGACCTGTCTGTGCAGGTCAGCACTTTCTCAGAGCTGGGAATTGAGGCTCAGGGCTGTGCTCATGCATGGTTCTAGGACTGCTGTAAAGTGCAGTTGCCAGAGCTGAATGATGTGATTGGGGGCCCATGCACATGCGTGTACTTGGAGTGCTGTAAACAGATATGCTGTGCTCAGGGAGGGCAGGGTGAGATTGTGCGACACTATGGCAGCTGTGCAACACTAAAGCAGGATCTAATTTATGTTTTGAAAGATCCCTCTGACCACAATGTAGCCTAGTTATGGAGGTTAGTGCCTGCTACATTTAGGCACTGGCAACAGCCTACAGGGAGAAGAGAGGGACAGGTAGTGCTCAGGAGTGGTGCAGTAGAGGTGGATTAGGCTGCACTTGGAGTGGGGATGTGAGGCAGGTATGTGCACTGGGGGCTGGTGGGGTGAGGGCACCTGGAGAGTAAGTAATGAGAGTGGCTGACTGTGTTCAGGTGTGTAGGGCGTAGGGTGGGCCACAGGTCCTGGGGCTGCACTGATGAGGGTAGAGTACCCAAGGAATGTGGCCTGGCTTACTTCTTATTCCCATGTTCTTGTCCATACACTCCCACAGGCTCTGTGGCTCCATGCCTCAACACCAGGCTCCAGCTTTTTGCCTCTCAGTTCCTTGACCTCTGCAACCAGGGCTGCCACATATGATGCAAAAGGCTCTCCTGGGTCAGCTGTACTCCCCAATTGCCACCCCAGTCATCCTCCTTTTCCTTCTTTAGCTTTTCCATGGAGCAGGGTTAATCTTGAGCTACTCTAGTCGGCCTTCTTCTGGATCTTCAACTTCTTAAGTCACAGATATAAATTTTTAGTACATCCAGCCTATCCTGGTTTCCATTTATCTTCATGGTAGGACAAGGGGTTATTGAATGAAAGTTTTGCTGACCCTTTTTGCTCAAATATTATGCCCACTTAGTTAAACAACAGCTTGGCAATGGTGGAAAATGTCCAGGTTTAGGTTCCAGTTAAACAGCTTATTAGGGTGTCACTTGGATAAGTCTCCTAACCAGTATGAAACAATTTCCTCTTGTTAATGATTCCAACTCTATCATATGGCTGTATAAGTCTACTAAACAGTATGAGACAATTTCCTCTTGTTAATGATACCAACTCTATCATACGGTTGTGAGAACTGCATGGGATTTTATACATAAGGGCTAAAAAGAGCTAAATAGAGTGCATTTTATAACAACATAGTCCTCATGTTATTAGCAATAAGTTGTCTGGCCAATAGTAACTCAAGAGGACCTGCATCCCTGGGTGAGAGAGTGGTCACTCCAATGGACAAACTGATCTGGTTGCCTAGACAAGATAACTCTTTCTGCCACTGTAGGTAGAGCTCTCCTGAAACTGTGTTCTCAATGACAGACAATCTTTTTGGGTAAAAGAGAGCTATTCTTTGGCTAAAGTTTACCTTTAGCTGTTCTTCCAAGCTGGAATTACCAAACAAGCTTGCAAAGGCACCCTGCTTTGTCTGTTCATTCATTTATTCATAGAGAGCAGACTCTATGCCAGACACTGGAAACAAACAGTAAGGAACAGAATCAGACGTGGTCCTGCCCATTTAGACCTCACAGCAAGAAGGAGAAGCAAATATTAATCACAGGTTGTACACTTAGATAAAAAATGAAAACCTATGATAATAAAAAACAGAAGTTCGGGGGATATTAGAATGTTTAATTAGGAGCTGGCCTTATGAGGAGACTTTACTGAACTGACACTGAATAGGTCGAGGAGGTAGGGAGAAAAGAGGAAAAGGATGAGAAGAAGAAATCAACATGGGGAAGGTGTTGTGTCACAAGACAGTGACATTCAATGAATAGAAAAGAGGACAGTATGTCCAGGGCAAAAGGGTGAACAGAGATGAGGTACAAGATAAGGGTAAACTATGTTAAGGACTTCTGTATTTACACTGAGAGAAATGGAAGTCATTGAAAACTTTGGAGCAGAGAAGTGACAAGATCTAATTTGTGTTTTGAAAGTTCCCTCTGACCACAGTGTATTGGAATGCCAAGCCCTGTTAGTCCCCACAGTATAAGAGACTTAGTGAATTCTACAGTTGCAAAACTTTCTCTTAAAGTTCTAACCTCAAAGGACTGCTTAATTTCCTTGATCATATTTCTCCAAGACAACATTGATGACCAAAAACAGCAAGAGACTTGAGAAATCTTAACCTGATCAATATTACCTGAGAGGAATTAATAAAAAAATAATGTGTTTTGGGCTTCATTTTTCTCATCCTTTTCCAAGATGTAAAAAAGAAGGTTTGGTTAATGAAAAGGATAAAACAGATAAAAAGAGGCAAGGACAAACGGGAAAGTAATAGCAAAAATTGTGTGTTTAAGCATCAAGGTCTAGAATAGAGTTCTTTTGCACAATATTAAGATATACTAATGTGTTGGTGGAAAGTTTATTGTCAAAAGTAACTGGAGGGTGGTTCAATGGCAGAATTCTCATCTGCCATGCCAGAGACCTTGGTTTGATTCCCAGTGCCTACCCATGCAAAAAAATAAGTAACTGGAGTCTAATAGTAATAAAAGTACTGAACTGCTGAAGTTAATGGATGAGTGGCCCATTTGTAGATGTTCCTGTGATAATTTCACCCTCATTCACATACATTCTGAAATCTTTTTTGAATGAAAGGGAAAGGAGCAGTTCCTTAACTTGGATGTTAAGTGCACAAAATGTACAGATTATTTTATTTGTGTCAAAAACTTCACTGAACCCTTATCACTACTATTGGTAGCTGAAACAATTTTTTAAAATAATCATTTCCACATGTGATCTACAAGTTTTACTTTTGAGCTTTCCTTTTTTCTCTCTTACACAGGTATAAAGAATAAAAAATAAAGAAAACAAGTACTGAAAGGATTGTGGGAAGATGGCAGACTAGGGAGCTCCAGGACTCAGTCCTTTCACCAAAACAGTTGTTGAAAGGCAGGAACTATTTTGAAACTCCGGAGCCCAGAAAAGCACTGCTTACCATCCAAGAGAGAATGGGAGGAAGAAGCTTATAAATTACAGTGAAAAACATTAAATTGTTCTTTCCAAGCAGGGCGCTTTACGCCTATCCCCCCTCATCCCACATTTTCAAAGGCAAACCATTGTAGGATGATGCTGGGCTACATCAGGGCTGTGGGGGACAGTTAACATAAGGGCTGCATTTGCTGGGCAGACCAGGAAAGCTCAGTTTTGGGAAGCCTTTGGAGAAACTCTTGATGTACTTCATGGTCCCTTAACCATGGAGCACTGGAAGTTTATACCCTCTTGATCGGTCAATGGTCTTGCCTTGGCTTGGAAAGACTGACTTTGGAAAATCCTCCAAGGAGGACCCTTCTCTAGGTTGTGCCCATGAAGGAAAAGCAGCTTGAGACAACAAAAGAAGAGTGAAAACTGTAGAGATGGATGCCTGAGAAAAAGGCCTACTGGTGTAACATAGCCAGGAGAGGAGGTCTGTCCCTTGGGAAAGAGAGGGGGCAACCAAACTCCTATAAGCAAGAGAACTGCAAAACAACTAACAAGCAAATACCAATGACAAGACAAAGGCCCCAAAAGACAGGAAAAACCCAAGATACAGCATTCACTTTCAGAGGCCTGAAAGTCAGGAAAATCTGTCTTATCAGCAGCTGGTTATAAAGTCACAAAACAGACATCCCAAGGAGTAAATCCCAAATTTAACATTTTAAAATATTAAAAGGTACAGTATGAAACACAATAGGACAAGATAAACAAAGAAACTTAAAATGGAGGCCTATCCAAATGAAAAGAATAAAAATGAAAAACACTATTGAAGAAGTTGAGAATGTGAACATACCAAATAATGACTTTTAAAAATCACATTAAAAAGGCACAAGGAGATGAAGGAAAATACAGAAAAAGAACCAAAGGATATCAGAAAAGCAAATAATGAACAATATGGGAGTCTAAGTAAAGAGATAGGAATTTTAAAAAGGAACTGAACAGAACTACTGAAGTTGATTGCCACAATAACTGAAATGAAAAATGCCCAGGAGGGTCTCAAGAGCAGATTGGAGTTTCCAGAGGAAAGTTTTAGTGAACTTGAGAACAAGACACTTGAAATGAGTCAGGCTGAGAAAAAGAAACAGATATATTAAAAAGTGAAAATTACTTAAGACAGCTGTGAGGCACCATCGTGCATGCCAATATATGCATTATGAGAGTCCCTGAAGGAGAATAAAGAAATAAAGGGAAGAAGGAGTAGTCAAAGAAATAAAGACAGACAACACCCTAAATTTAGCAAAATATTTGAATATACACTTTCAAGAAGCACAGAGAACACCAAACAGGATAAACATGAAGGGATATACACCTCACCATATGTTGACCACACTATTGAATCCCAAGAACAAGGAGAGAGTTATGAAAGCTGCAAGAAAATAGTAATATGTTAAGTACAAGAAAGTTCCAATTAAATTAGGTCCCAATTTCTTATCATAAAGCATGGATGTGAGAAGGCACTGGGTTGATATAATTTACATGCTGAAAGAAAATACGAGCCAAGAATTTTATACCCAGCCAGACTTTCAAAAATGAGGGAAAGACAAAACTTAAGGGCATTAATCACCATTAAACTTGCCCAACAAGCAATGCCAAAGGAAATTCTTCAGTTAGAGAGAAAAGGGCAATAAACAATATTTCAAAGCAGCATAAAGAAATAAGAACTGGCAGTAAGGTAACCATTAGGGTAATTACAAATGCCATTATTATTGTAGTATATTATTTAGTATGTAATGCCACTTCTTTCTTCATAAAGTGCCAAAATGAAAATTCATAAAAAGTAATTATAAATTATTTTAGGGCATAAAATGCACAAAGACTTAAGTGGTAGCTACAACAACAAAAAGTGGTGAAAGAGCAGAGGGGTATAGGAAAAGTATATGTGCATTCCATTGAAGTTAAGTTGGAATCAAACCACATGTAACAGTTATATATGGATGTTAAATTTTTAACCCTGTGGTACACAAAGAAAATGGCTGAAAAAATATATCCAGATAGAAGTAGGTACTCAATATAGTACAACTCAAAAAATCAAATAAATATAAAAGTAAACTTTAACAGAGTGAGGGACTAAAGGCTATAAGAGTTACAAGGCCTGAATAGCAAAATGGTAGAAGAAAGTGTTGTATTATAAGTAGTAAATCCAAATGTAAGCAGATTAAACTCACCGGTCAAAAGACAGAGGTTGGCAGAATGAATAAAAAGCATGACCTGACTATATATATATATATATATATATATATATATATATATATATGCAAGAGACTCACCTTAAAGATACAAGAGGGTTAAAGGTGAAAAGTAAGAAAAAATATACCATACAAGCAGTAACCAGAGAGCTGGAGTAGCTATAGATAAAATAGACTTTAAGTAAAAAATAGTCATGAAGGACAAAGATGGTCATTATATACTGATAAAGGGGTCAATTTAACAAGAAGATGTAACAATTATAAATATGTATGTGCCTAATAACAGAGTCCCATGAGGAAAATACTGACAGATTTAAAGGGAGAAATTGACAGTTCCACATCAATGGTAGGAGACTTTAGTATGCAACTTTCAATAATGGACAGACTATCTAGTCAGAAGATCACTAAGGAATGATACTCAAAACTAACTATACCTAATAGACACATTAAAACACATCAAGCACTTCATTCAACTTCACTTAACAAAGAATACACAGTCCTCTCAAGGAAGGGTACATGAATCATTCTCCAGGACAGACCATATATTGGGTCACAAAAATGTTTCAACAAAATAAAAATTATGAAATCATACAATATGTATTTTTTACCACAATGGAATGAAGCCTGAAATCAATAACAAAAAAGAAAAATGGAAAATTGACAAATATGTGGAAATTAAGCACCATATTCTCAAACTACCAACGGGATAAAGAGGAAATCAGTAGTGAAATTAGGAAATACCTTGAGGTGAATGAATATGAAAATATAACATCCAAACCTTTTGGGATTCAGTAAAGGTAGTGATGAGAGGCAAATAAATGTTCTAAATGCTTACATTTTATAAAGCAGAGATCTAATGACAAAACTGGAAAAACTAGGAAAAGAAGGAAAACTAGAAAAAGAAGAACTAACTAAACCCAAAGCAAGTAGAAGGGAAATGAAGATTCGCAGAGATAAATGAACTAGAAAAAAATAGAGAGAATCAAGAAACTGAAGTTGATTTTTTGACTAGATTGAAAATTTTGACAAACCTGTACCTAGACTGAAAGAGAGAAAGAGAGAGGCAAAGAAAGGACAAATAACTAAAATCAGAAATGAAAAGGGGGACATTACTACCCATCCCACTGAAATAAAGGGCTATAAGAGGATATGATGAATAACTCTACACCAAAAAATTAGATGACATAGATGAAATGGACAAATTATTAGAAAAACACAAACTCCCTTTATTGACTCAAAAAAATAGCAGTACATAACAAATTATTTACTAGTAAAGAGATTGAATCAGTAATCAAAAACTTCCCAACAAAGAAGAGCCTAGGACTAGATGACTTCACATGGGAATTTTACCAAATCTTCCAAGACTTAACTCCAATTCTGCTCAAACCCTTCTATTTCCGTTTGCTAATGCTGTGGGAATCCAATATACCAGAAATGAATTGGCTTTTATAAAGAGGATTTATTAAGTTGCAAATTTTCAGTTATAAGGCCATGAAAATGTCCAAATTAAGAAACCAACAAGTGGATACCACCACTCATGATATCATGTTGGATATCTCTATTAGCTCCAAAGGCATGTGGCTGGCATCTCTTGGTTTTTTGCCCCTGGGTTGTGTTGCTTTCAGCCTCTGATTCCAGTAGCTTTGTATGTCAGCTTTCCAATCATCTCCAAAAATCTGTCTTCATTTCATCTTTCTGCTCTCGCTTTTGGGTCTAAGCTCTCTCTCTCTCTCTCTCTCTCTCTCTCTCTCCCTCTCTCTCTCTCTCTCTCTCTCTCTCTCTCTCTCTCTCTCTCTCTCTCTCTCTCTCTCTCTCTCTCTCTCTCTCTCCCCCCCTCTCCCTCCCTCCCTCTCTCTCCCCATGTGCTCTTTTAAGGACTCCACTAAACTAATGAAGACCCACGTTGAATAGGCAGAGTCAAATCTTCACATATTCCAATCAAAAGTTCAAACCCGACTTCCAGAGAAGATGGCGGCTTAGTAAGATGTGCGGGTCCTAGTTCCTCCTCCAGAACAGCTACTAAAGAAACAGAAAAGGTACAGAACAGCTCCCAGAGCCATGATAGAGGCCAAAAAGACAGCGTACCCAATTCTGGAATGGCAGAACCGGCTGGGAGAATCCGTTGTGGTGAGATCCCCGAGGGGCGTGCGCTTCTTCAGGCCGTGGCGGCTGGCAGCCGGAGCCCCTCACTCCCTCCTTCCCAGGCCAGCTGGGAGATTTGGACAGGCGGCCCCTCAAGCCGCAGTGGCTGGCGCCCCGCCATGTGCGGTTTCCCGGGCCGGCTGGAAGATTTGGACAGGTGATCCCCTCAAGCTGCAGCGGCTGGAGTCCCCACCATGCATGGATTCCCGGGCCGGCTGGGATATTTGGAGCGGCACTCCCCCAAGCCACTTCAGCTGGCGACCCTCCCCCACAGGGAGAGACTTCCAAAGTTAAAGAAACCACAGCATCTTTTACTGGTGGGACCCGCAGACAGACGAGCACCACATAGTGGGCAGGATAAGAAAAACAGAGCCCAGAGATTTCACAGGAAAATCTTTCAACCTGCTGGGTCCCATACCCAGGGAAATCTGATTAAATGTGCAGATGCCAGCAAAAAATAACAGATCACACCAGGAAAATTGAAGATATGGCCCAGTCAAAGGAACAAACCAATAGTTCAAATGAGATACAGCAGCTGAGACAACTGATTCTGAATATACGAACAGAAATGGCAAACCTCTTCAAAAACGAAATCAATAAATTGAGGGAGGACATGAAGAAGACATGGGCTGAACAAAAAGAAGAAATAGAAAGTCTGAAAAAACAAATCACAGAACTTATGGGATTGAAGGACAAAGTAGAAAAGATGGAAAAAACAATGGATACCTACAATGGTAGATTTAAAGAGACAGAGGCTAGAATCAGTGAACTGGAGGATGGAACATCTGAATTCCAAAAAGAAACAGAAACTATAGGGAAAAGAATGGAAAAATGTGAGCAGGGGATCAGGGAAATGAATGATAATATGAAGCACACAAATATACGTGTTGTGGGTGTCCCAGAAGGAGAAGAGAAGGGAAAAGGAGGAGAAAAACTAATGGAAGAAATTATCACTGAAAATTTCCCAACTCTTATGAAAGACCTAAAATTACAGATCCAAGAAGTGCAGCGCACCCCAAAGAGAATAGATCCAAATAGGTGTTCTCCAAGACACTTACTAGTTAGAATGTCAGAGGTCAAAGAGAAAGAGAGGATCTTGAAAGCAGCAAGAGAAAAACAATCCATCACATACAAGGGAAACCCAATAAGACTATGTGTAGATTTCCCATCAGAAACCATGGAAGCTAGAAGACAGTGGGATGATATATTTAAATTATTAAGAGAAAAACTGCAAACCAAGACTTCTATATCCAGCAAAATTGTCCTTCAAAAATGAGGGGGAAATTAAAACATTTTCAGACAAAAAGTCACTGAGAGAATTTGTGACCAAGAGAACAGCTCTGCAAGAAATACTAAAGGGAGCACTAGAGTCAGAACCGAAAAGACAGAAGACAGAGGTATGGAGAAGAGTGTAGAAAGAAGGAAAGTCAGATATGATATATATAATACAAAAGGCAAAATGGAGAGGAAAATATTATCCAAACAGTAATAACACTAAATGTTAATGGACTGAATTTCCCAATCAAAAGACATAGATTGGCAGAATGGATTAAAAAACAGGATCCTTCTGTATGCTGCCTACAGGAAACACATCTTAGACCCAAAGATAAGCATAGGTTGAAAGTGAAAGGTTGGGAAAAGATATTTCATGCAAACAACAACCAGAAAAGAGCAGGAGCAGTTATACTAATATCCAACAAATTAGACTTCAAATGTAAAACAGTTAAAAGAGACAAAGAAGGACACTATCTACTAATAAAAGGAACAATTAAACAAGAAGACATAACAATCATAAATATTTATGCACCCAACCAGAATGCCCCAAAATGCGTGAAGAATACACTGCCATCACTGAAAAGGGAAATAGACACATATACCATAATAGTTGGAGACTTCAATTCACCACTATCATCAATGGACAGAATATCTAGACAGAGGATCAATAAAGTAATAGAGAATTTGAATATTACAATGAATGAGCTAGACTTAACAGACATTTATAGGAGATTAAATCCCACAACAGCAGGATACACCTTTTTCTCAAGTGCTCATGGATCATTCTCAAAGATAGACCATATACTGGGTCACAAAGCAAGTCTTAGCAAATTCAAAAAGATTGAAAACATACACAACACTTTCTCGGATCATAAAGGAAAGAAGTTGGAAATCAATAATAGGCAGAGTGCCAGAAAATTCACAAATACATGGAGGCTCAACAACACACTCTTAAACAATGAGTGGGTCAAGGAAAAAATTGCAAGAGAAATTAGTAAATATCTTGAGGCGAATGAAAACGAAACACAACATATCAAAACCTATGGGATGCAGCAAAGGCAGTGCTAAGAGGGAAATTTATTGTCCTAAATGCCTATATCAGAAAAGAAGAAAAGGCAAAAATTCAGGAATTAACTGTCCACTTGGAAGAAATGAAGAAAGAACAGCAAACTAACCCCAAAGCAAGTAAAAGGAAAGAAATAACAAAGATTAGAGCAGAAATAAATGAAATTGAAAACATGAAAACAATAGAGAAAATCAATAAGTCCAGAAGTTGGTTCTATGAGAAAATCATTAAGATTGATGGGCCCTTAGCAAGACTGACAAAAAGAAGAAGAGAGCGGATGCAAATAAATGAGATCAGAAATGGAAGAAGAGACATAACCACTGACCTCACAGAAATAAAGGAGGTAATAACAGGATACTATGAACATCTTTATGCTAATTAATACAACAATTTAGATGAAATGGACGGGTTCCTGGAAAGACATGAACAACCAACTTTGACTCAAGAAGACATAGATGACCTCAACAAACCAATCACAAGTAAAAAAATTGAATCAGTCATTCAAAAGCTTCCCAAAAAGAAAAGTCCAGGACCAGACCGCTTCACATGTGAATTCTACCAAACATTTCAGAGAGAATTAGTACCAACTCTCCTCAAACTCTTCAAAAAAATCGAAGTGGAGGAAAAGCTACCTAATTCATACTATGAAGCCAACATCACCCTCATACCAAAACAAGGCAAAGATATTACAAAAAAAAGAAAACTACAGATCAATCTCTCTAATGAATATAGATGCAAAAATCCTCAACAAAATTCTTGCAAATGGAATCCAACAACACATTAAAAGAATTATACATCATGACCAAGAAGGATTCATCCCAGGTATGCAAAGATGGTTCAACATAAGAAAATCAATTAATGTAATACACCATATCAACAAATCAAGCAGAAAAATATCATGATCATCTCAATTGATGCAGAGAAGATATTTGACAAGATTCAACATCCTTTCCTGTTGAAAACACTTCAAAATATAGCAATACAAGGGAACTTCCTTAAAATGATAGAAGGAATATATGAAAAACCCACAGCTAACATCATCCTCAATGGGTAAAAATTGAAAACTTTCCCCCTAAGATCAGGAACAAGACAAGGATGTCCATTATCACCACTATTATTCAACATCATGTTGGAGGTTCTAGTCAGAGCAATTAGACAAGAAAAAGAAATACAAGGCATCAAAATTGGAAAGGAAGAAGTAAAACTATTGCTGTTTGCAGATGATATGATATTATATGTCGAAAACCTGGAAAAATCCACAACAAAACTACTAGAGCTAATAAATGAGTACAGCAAAGTAGCAGATTACAAGATTAACATTCAAAAATCTGTAGCATTTCTATACACTAGCAATGAACAAGCTGAGGGGGGAAATCAAGAAAGTAATTCCATTTTCAATTGCAACTAAAAGAATGAAATACCTAGGAGTAAATTTAACTAAAGAGACAAAAAACCTATACAAAGAAAACTACAAAAAACTGTTAAAAGAAATCACAGAAGACCTAAATAGATGGAAGGGCATACCGTGTTCTTGGATTGGAAGACTGAATATAGTTAAGATGTCAATCCTACCTAAATTGATTTACAGATTCAATGCAATACCAATCAAAATCCCAACAACTTATTTTTCAGAAATAGAAAAACCAATAAGCAAATTTATCTGGAAGGGCAGGGTGCCCCGAATTGCTAAAAGTATCTTGAGGGAAAAAAACAAAGCTGGAGGTCTCACGCTGCCGGACTTTAAGGCATATTATGAAGCCACAGTGGTCAAAACAGCATGGTATTGGCATAAAGATAGATATATCGACCAATGGAATCGAATAGAGTGCTCAGATATAGATCCTCTCATCTATGGACATTTGATCTTTGATAAGGCAGTCAAGCCAACTCACCTGGGTCAGAACAGTCTCTTCAATAAATGGTTCCTAGAGAACTGGATATCCATATGCAAAAGAATGAAAGAGGACCCGTATCTCACACCCTATACAAAAGTTAACTCAAAATGGATCAAAGATCTAAACATTAGGTCTAAGACCATAAAACAGTTAGAGGAAAATGTAGGGAGATATCTGATGAAACTTACAATTGGAGGCGGTTTTATGGACCTTAAACCTAAAGCAAGAGCACTGAAGAAAGAAATAAATAAATGGGAGCTCCTCAAAATTAAACACTTTTGTGCATCAAAGAACTTCATCAAGAAAGTAGAAAGACAGCCTACACAATGGGAGACAATATTTGGAAATGACACATCAGATAAAGGTCTAGTATCCAGAATTTATAAAGAGATTGTTCAACTCAACAACAAAAAGACAGCCAACCCAATTACAAAATGGGAAAAAGACTTGAACAGACACCTCTCAGAAGAGGAAATACGGATGGCCAAGAGACACATGAAGAGATGTTCAATGTCCCTGGCCATTAGAGAAATGCAAATCGAAACCACAGTGAGATATCATCTCACACCCACCAGAATGGCCATTATCAACAAAACAGAAAATGACAAGTGCTGGAGAGGATGCGGAGAAAGAGGCACACTTATCCACTGTTGGTGGGAATGTCAAATGGTGCAACCACTGTGGAAGGCAGTTTGGCCGTTCCTCAAAAAACTGAATATAGAATTGCCATACGACCCAGCAATACCATTGTTAGGTATCTACTCAAAGGACTTAAGGGCATAGACACAAACGGACATTTGCACACCAATGTTTATAGCAGCATTATTTACAGTTGCAAAGAGATGGAAACAGCCAAAATGTCCATCAACAGACGAGTGGCTAAACAAACTGTGGTATATACATACGATGGAGTATTATGCAGCTTTAAGACAGGATAAACTTATGAAGCATGTAATAACATGGATGGACCTAGAGAACATTATGCTGAGTGAGTCTAGCCAAAAACTAAAAGACAAATACTGTATGGTCCCACTGATGTGAACCGATATTCGAGAATAAACTTGGAATATGTCATTGGTAACAGAGACCATCAGGAGTTAGAAATAGGGTAAGATAATGGGTAATTGGAGCTGAAGGGATAGAGACTGTGCAACAGGACTAGATACAAAGGTCAAAAATGGACAGCACAATACTACCTAATTGTAATGTAATTATGTTAAAACACTGAATGAAGCTGTATCTGAGCTATAGTTTTTTTTTGTTTTGTTTGTTTGTTTGTGCTTTTTGTTTTTCCTTTTTCCTTTTTTATTTATTTTTTCTATTTTTATTTTTATTAGTATTTTTATTTTTTTCTCTGTTTTATCATTCTACATCTTTTTCTGCTGTTTTGCTAGTTCTTTTCCTAAATCAATGCAAATGTACTAAGAAATGATAATCATACATCTATGTGATGATATTAAGAATTACTGATTGCAAAAAAAAAAGTTCACCCACATTTGTGTGGGTCATATCTCCATGGAAACAATCTAATCAAGATCCTACGCACAATAAATCTGCCCTCATCCATGTTTGGAGTAGAAGAGCATGGGTTTTCTAGGGTACATAACAGTTTCAAATCAGCACATCATCCAAAAAATTGAAGAGGAAGGAGCATTCTCTATTCATTGCATGAGGCCAATATCTCCCAAATACCAAGGTTAGATCAAGATACCACAAGAAAAGAAAATTACAAACCGCCATATGTATATAGATGCAGAAATCCCTCCCCCAAATACTAAGAAACTGAATCCAACAGCATATTAAAGGAATTATGCACCATGAGCAAGGGAAATTTATCCCTGATAAGAAAGCTTAGCTTAACATAAGCAAATCAATTAATGTAATACACCACATTAACAGCATGATGGGGCAAAAAAAAAAGTGAAAAAATTACATGATTATCTAAGTTTGGGCAGGAAAGGCATATGACAAAATACAGTATGCCTTCATCATAAAAACACTTAGAGCACTGGGAATAGAAGAAAACTTAATCAACATGATAAAGAGAATACATGAAAAGCCCAAGCTAACATCCTCTCCAACTGTGAAAGGTGTAAACTTTCCCTCTAAAAACAGGAATAAGACAAGGATGCTATCCGTAACCACTATTATTTAACAATATACTGAAAGTTCTTGCAAGAGCAGTCAGGCAAAGAAAAGAAATAAATGTCACCCAAGTTGGAAAGAAAAAGTAAAACTTCCCCTGTTTTTAGATGATATGATCCTATATCAAGAAAACCCTGAAAAATCCACAACAAAGCTCATAGAGCTAATAAGTGAATTTAACAAAGTGGTGGGCTACAACATCAACACCCAAAATCCAGTTGCGTTTCTATACAAAAGCAATGCACAATCAGAAGGAGAAATTAAGAAAAAATTCCATTTACAGTAGCAAATAAAGTATCAAATATATAGGTGTGCCAATTTAAAAGGATGTGTGTACTTTAGAGAAGCCATGTTTTAATCCTAATTCCATTTTGTAAAGGTAGCCATTTATTCTAATCCCTATTCAGTACATTATGCTTGAAACTTTAATTAGATCATCTCCCTGGAGATGTAACTCAATCAAGAGTGAATTTTAAACTAGATTAGGTGGAGACACATCTCGACCCATTCCAGGTAAGTCTTGATTAGTTTACTGGAATCCTGTAAAAGAGGAAACATTTTGGAGAAAGAAAAAGACTCAGAGAGAGCAGAGAAGAATGTCAAAGTCACAAGAAAGCCACAACAAAGAATTCCACAGAACCACAAAGCAGAGAGCCCACCAGATAGTGACTTTTGGAGATGAAGAAAGAAAATGCCTCCTGGGGAGCTGGAGAGGAAGCTAGCAGGTGACACTGTGCTCACCCTGTACCCTTCCAGTTGAGAGAGAAACCCTGACCATGTTTGCCATGTGCCCTTGGGACACATTTTCATGGGCCTTAGAACGGTAAGCTTGTAACTTATTAAATTCCCCTTTTTAAAAGCCATTCCACTTCTGACATATCACATTGCAGCAGTTAACAAACTAGAACACTAAGAATAGATCGAACCAAGGATTTAAAGGACTTGTACACAGAAAACTAAGAAACTTTGCTAAAAGAAATCAAAGAAGACTTAAATAAATGGAGGTACCTTCTGTGTTCATGGATTGGAAAATTAAATTTTAGGATGTCAGTTCTACCCAAAAGTATTTATAGATTTAATGCAATCCCAATCTAACATTTTTGGTGTTGTTTTTGTTTTTTTGCATGGGCAAGCACAGGGAATTGAACCTGGGTCTCGCACATGTCAGGCGAGAACTCTGCCTGCTGAACCTCCATGTCCCACCCCAATCTAACTTTCAGCAGCCTACTTTTCAGAAATGGAGAAGCCAATCATCCAATTGACATGGAAGAGTAAGGGGCCCTGAATACCCCAAGCGTTCTTGAAAAAGAAGAATGATATTGGAATACTCATACCTCCTTAACTTAAAACTCATTACAAACCTACAGTGATCAACATAGCATGCCATGGCACAAGGAAAGACATATTAATCAATGGAATTGACTTAAGATCTCAAATTTATGACCAACTGCTTTTTGACAAGGGTGCAGAGACCACTCAGTTGGGAAAGAATAGTCTCTTCAACAAATGGGGCTGGGAAAACTAGATCTCAGTTTACAAAAAAAATCAAGGAGGGATTTCTGGGATAATGGTGGAGTAGGGTAAACTGGATTCACCCCCATTCCACAAAACAAGATAGGAGATGGGGAACAAATGAAGAAGACTGCAATCCCAGGGGGTAAGTGATTGAAGAGGGAATTCAATATTTCTTAGGAGAAGAGCAACACAGAGATTGGGAAGGGAAGAGCAGAGTGGAACTCATCTGCCATGATCCTCACCAGGGGGAGGCAGCAGTTTGCAAGGATTTGCAGATCTGAGGGAACAGACCATCCCTTTAATCAAACTTGCTCCAGCAGTTAACTGAGAAGAACCCTCATGCAGCTCTTTAGCTGCAGCTACTGTGGGGAGCCCAAGGCATGCCTATTGGCCCACTGCTAAAAGCCATGCTCCAAGACGCTGCGATCAGCTACTTGATGGGACACTGCAATCAGCTCCCCCCATCCTGCTCCACTTACCATCTTCCTACCTGGCCCCTGAAGCCAGGGAGGGTGGGTCTAAGGGGAGGAGTTGCCTTGAGAGCACAACCTGTTAGGAAGAAACAGTAAGTGCGGTCTGTCAAGCTTTCCATCTGCTTAGAACATTCTTAAAATATATATTTCTCTATATTTTTATTATTAGTTGTTATATTTTTATTTTTAAAATATTTGATATTTCTCTCTTCTGTGGGCACCAGCCTCAGTTCATTTTCAGTATATCCTGGTATGTCACGATCTGACTTAGAGGCCTACGATTGCTAAGGTTTTTTTTTTGTTTGTTTGATTTTACATTTCTTATTTTATTCTTTTTTTGGATGTGTTTCCATGGACTTGGAGTCAAGCCTGGGTTTCCCACATGATAGACAGGTGTTCTGCCACTGAGCTATCTGTCCACCTCTGTCTAACTTTCAATAGACCCTCAAATAGAATTGTACCAACTCTATGAGATCCACGCTTTGGGTTCGGTAGAGAATTACTGGCAAACTAAGTGCAAAAGGAACCTTCAATGAAATACCAAATACATACAAAATTTTAGAGGAGTGAAGGAAAACAACATGTAAAATAACCTTATTAAGATCATCAAATGCAGAAAATCACAAAGTACATGAAAATCCTGGAAAAAATGGTTCAGCCAAGTGAACAATCAAAATGCCATAAGAGACACAGAATAAAGAATTACCTAAGGATACTTAAAATGACATAAAGGATATCAGGAAGACACCACAACAGTATAAAGAAGAATTGGAGAGATTAAATTAAAAAACAGCAGATATCACAGAGATTTAAAATACAGTAGGCTAAATTAGAAATTTATTTGCAAGGGTAGGAAGCCTGGAATAACCAAAAATATCTTGAGAAAGAAAAATGAAATGTTCAGTCTCACACTAGTTGACTTTAAAGCATATTACAAAGCTACGGTGGTCAAAACAGCATGATACTGGCAAAAAGATAGATGTATTGACCAATGGAATCAAATTCAGTGTTCAGAAATAGACTCTCTCATCTATACACAATTGATCTTTGATAAGGTGGTCAAGCCAACCCAACTGGGACAAAACAGCCTCTTCAATAAATGGTGTCTGGAGAACTGGATATCCATAAGCAAAAGAATGAAAGAAGATCCTTATCTCACATCCTATATAAAAATTAACTAAAAATAGATTAAAAACCTAAACATGAGAGCTAAGACCATGCAAGATGTTTTGGATGAAAATCTAGGGAAATACCTTATAAATACTGTGTTAGGAGATGGTTTCCTAGAGCTTACACCCAAAGCAAAGCAATGACAAAAGAAAAAGATAAATGGGATCTCTTCAAAATTAAATGCTTTCATGCATCAAAGAGTTTTGTCAGGAAAGTAAAAAGGCAGTCTATGCAATGGGAGACAATATTTGGAAACCACATGTCAGATAAGGGTTTAATATCCAGAATATATAAACAGAATCTATAACTCAACAGCAAAAAGACAAACCAATTGAAAAATGGGAAAAAACATGAACAGACATTTTTCAGAAGAGAAAATACAAATGGCTAGTAGGCATATGAAAAGATGCTCAACTTCACTGGCTATTAGGGAAATGCAAATCAAAACCACTGTGAGATATGATCTCACAACAGTTAGAATGGCCATTACAAAAAAAAGAAAAAACAAAAACAGAAATTGGTAAGTGCTGGAGAGAATGTGGAAAAACAGGCACTACAACTTCCACTGTTGGTGGAAATGTAATATATTGCAATTGCTCTGGAAGACAATTTGGTAGTTCCTCAGGAAGCTAAGCATAAGATTACTATAGGATCCAGCAATTACTAGGTATATGTTCAGAGGAAATGAAAGTAAGGACACAAACGGATATTTTCACAACAATGTTTATGGCAGCATTATGTATGAATGCCAAGAGATGGAAACAGCCTAGATGTCCATCAACCAATGAGTGGTTAAACATGTTGTTTAATATACATGTGATGGAATGTTATGCAGCTTTAAGATAGAAAAAAGTGACAACATGGATGAACCTTGTGGATATTATGCTGAGTGAAATTAGCCAAGAACAAGAAGAAAATATGGTATGGTCTCACTAAAATGAATTAACATTAATTCATTTCATGAGTGAACTTGGGAGTAAAGTTAGGAACTCAGGTTATCAGGAGATAGATAGAAGGTAGAGATGGGGCATTTAGTGTGAAAGGAGTACAGAATGTACAACAGGACTGATTGTAAAAATTCAGAAGTGAACAGCACAATACAATCTGATGGGGGCATAGTAATATAACTAATTGTTTAAAAATGAGCCAAGAGATGATTACATGGTATGTGAATATTATATATATATATATCAATGTATCAGTAAAAAATAAAAATAAAAAACACAATAAAATTGAGATGTTTCTAGGAAAGATAACCAATATTTCCTGGGAATGTTTTGGATTATGGAAATTATTTTATTTCCAGATTATGTTATAAAAATTGGAGAGCTATCTGAAGAGCTTCTTGTTCGGATTGCTGGTTTTGCAATCTATATAATGCTGATAAAGCTTTAATTCTCTTTTTTCTTATACTTATATCCATATTCTCTAATAAATGCATTCAACAACAAAAATGAACCAAGAGAAACAAGCACTAGAGAAAATGTAGAGAAAAAAGATGTACTCATACACTGTTGGTAGGGAAGCTGAGATGTGCAGGCCTCTGGAGGGCAGTGTGGTGGTTCCAAAAGAGGCCAGGGGTTGGGTCATCATATGAGCCTGCAAGCCCATTGCTAGGTAAAGACCTGGAGGAACAAAGAGTGGAAACATGAATGGACAATTGCACACTGGGGTTTATGGCAGCCATGTTCATGACCCACAATGGATGGAGGTGGCCTAAGGGTACAACAACTGAAGAATGGAAGGAGTAACTGCGATGTATACGTACAAATGAATACTGAGAGGCGGAAAGAAGGAATGAAGTTGTGAGTATGCAATTAGATGAATGAATCTTGAAGACACTATGTTGAATGAAATGGCAGAAGTAAAGAGTCAGATATTATTATTCCTCACTCATATGGACTAACTATAATATACAAACTCACAGAAGTTGAAGTACAGAACATGGGTTATCAAGATAGGCCCTATTGTGAGGTGTCCTAGGTTTTACACTTTTACAGTAATCACATCTATTCTGGAGTCTAACTGCTGCTTCTAAATTTTGAGATGCTGAAATATTTGTGTATAACCTGGTGGATCTCTGAAACTTCAGGTATTTATGACACCTGAGACTCAGAGGTAGAGCTCTGTAGCCCTGAATGTAACCACTGACCCATACAGCAACTGTTTAAAATGTTGAAAAAAGTGATCAGACTTTGACTAGGGATATGAAAGAAACTGATGTGGATAGGACTAAGGTAAATCAGAGTACAGGGTAAAGGAAGATATGGTCAATATTTTAAATCTTCAACTTCTGTGTAAGACCAAGGAAGAGATGTTTATTTAGTTCAAAGTTGATACTTTGGGTAGCATATTATCTAATTTAACTTGTATGGTCAGCTAATATGAACACCATAATCACATAGAATCTTGAATAGAGTGTGAGATCTTGTTGGTTTGTACAGGTTAGTGTGATGCACTCAAAATATCCTAGGGTAATTTGGGCAGTGGTAAAGTATTTGCAATGTCTCCTTTGGTGACTACCGAGAAAGGAGGAAATACTAAACTTCCTCACCCGGGGAATTCCCAATATTCTCGCAAACAGTGGGGACAACCAATTAAATAGTCTGAGCCCTCAACCTTGGGACTCTTCCCTTAGAAACTTATTCAACAATGGAGAAGCTAAGGCTACTTATAATTATGCTTAAACATCACCCCCAGAGAGCCTCTTTTGTTACTCAGATGTGGCCACTTGTTCTAAGCCAACTTGGCAGGTAAATTCCTTGTCCACACTGCTTATGTGGGACATGACTCCCAGGGTTATAAATCTCCCTGGCAACATGGAACATGATGCCCAGGGATGCATCAGGACCCAGCATCATGTGATAGAGAAAGCCTTTTTGATCAAAAGGGGGAAGAGACAAATGACACAAAATAAAATTTCAGTGGCTGAGAGATTTCAAACAGAGTCAAGAGGTTATACTGGAAGTTATTCTTATGTATTATATTGATCTCTCTTTTTAGTTTATGATGTATTAGAGTGGCAGGATGTATGTATTTGAAACTGTTGAACTGTATTCCAGTAGCCTTGATTGTTGAAGACAATTGGAAAACTATAAACCTTCTACAATTTGACCATGTCAAATTTCACCAGGTGAAAACCTGGTGGCTGGTACTCCCTTTATCCAGGGTATGGACAGATGAATGAAAAAAAATGACAAAATACAAATAAATAATTGGGTGGATAAGGCTAAAGCAAAAAATTGAGTAGGTTGAAATACAAGGGGTCAATGAGAGGAAGAGGTAAGGGGTATGGGATGTATGAGTTTTTTTTTTCTTTTTCTTTTTTGGGAGTGAGGCAAATGTACTGAAATGGTCATGGTGATGAAGACACAACCATGTGATGACACTGTGAGCCATTGATTTTCTACTTTAGACAGGCTGTATGTATGTGAAGATATCTCAATAAAAATATTTTTAAATGGCAAGAAATCTACAAAACTTGAACTACATCTTAAGGAAATGATGGAGAACAAAAGGCATACACATATAGCAATCACTGGTTTTCTAAAGGGCAACAGAAGAGTAAAGGGCTCAGAAGTTAGTTGAAGATATAATCCAGGAAAGCTTCCCAACCCTAAAATAAGACTTAAATATGCAAATCAAAGAGGACCAATAAACTCCAAATAGAATAAATTCAAATAAGCCTACTCCAAGACACATACTAATCCAACTGTCAAATGTTGAAGAGAAGCAAAAAGTCCTGAAATCATCACAAGAAAAGTGATCTACTACATACAAAGAGAAAACATATAAGACTGAGTTCAGACTACTTAACAGGAACCATGGAAGCAAAAAGGCAATGGTATGATATATTTAAGATCCTGAATAAGAAAGGCTTCCAGCCAAGAATTCATTATCCAATTTGTTATTCAAAATTGGGGAAGAGATAAAAATCTTCAAAGACAAAGACTGAGATAACTAGTCCACAAGAGATCTGCCCTCTAAAAGATACTATAGAAAGGTCTGCCAGCTGAAAAAAATATATAGAAGAGGGATATTTGGAAAGGGTACAGTATTAAAATAGTACCAGAAAGGGCTATTTAAAATATAAAAACAGAAGGAAAAGAATATATAAATCTGATGAATATAAACTAAAATAAAAAATGATAGATTCAAGAACTGCTTTTACAACAATAAATTTGAATGTTAGTGAACTAAACTCACCAATTAAAAGATACAGATTGGCAGAATGGATTAAAAAATATAATCCATCAATATGCTACTTAAAAGAGATGTATATAAGGCCCAAGATACAAATAGATTGAAAGTGATAGGATAGAAAATGATCTAGTACACAAGCTGTAAACAAAAGAAAGCAGGAGTAATTATACTAATATCAGATAAAGTAGACTTGAAATGTAAAGATGACATAAGAGGCAAAGAAGGACACTAAATGTTAATAATAGGATAATTCACCAAGAAGAAATAACAGTCATAAATGTTTATGCTTACAATCAAGGAGCTCCTTGATTGCAAATATTGGCAAAACTAATGGGAGAAATAGATGTGTCAACAATAATAGCAGGAGACCTCAATACACCATTTTCCCCTATAGACAGAACAACCAGACAGAGGATCAATAAGGAATAGATAATTTAAACAATATGATAAATGAATCATACCTACTGGACATATATAGATCATTACACCCCCAAAACTTCATGATATACATTCTTTTCTGATGCACATGAAATGTTCTCCAGGATAGATAATATGCTGGGACCCAACACAGGTCTGTATAAATTTAGTAAGACTGAAATTATTGAAAGCACTTTCTCTGACCACACCAAAATGAAGATGGAAATTAACAATCATCAATGAACCAGAGGTTTCACAAACATATGGAGATTGAACAACACACTCTTAAATAAATCAGTGAATCAAATAAGAAATTTCTAGGTAATGCTGAGGGGGAAATTTATTGCCCTAAATTCCAACATTAAAAAATAAGAATAAAAAAATGAAAAATAAGAATTGCTAAAATTGAGGATGTAACTTCTTACTCGATAAAATTAGATAAAGAACAGCAAAGTTACCCAAAACAGATAAAAAAGAGAAATTACAAAGATTGAAGCAGAAATAAATGAATTGGAGAATGAAAAAGAATAGAAAGAATCAATAAAACCAATAAAAAATCAATAAAAGTAAGGGACCCTTGATTAGGCTGACAAAGGAAAAGGAGGGAGGATGCAAATAAGCAAAATCAAGACTGAAAGGGGAGTCTTTACCATGCATCCTGAAGAAATTAAGAAACTAATAAGAGAATACTATGAGCAACTACATGTCAATAAGCTACACATCTTAGATGAAATGGACAAGTTCTTAGAAGCACATGAACAACCTATCCTGACTCAAGAAGAAATAGAAAATCTCACCAAACAAATCACAAGATATTCACTCAATTATCAAAAATCTTCCCACAAAGAAAAGCTTGGGCCCAGATGGCTTCACAGGGGAACTTTATCAAACATTCCAAAAAGAACTAACACCAAATCCTGCTCAAATTCTTCCAAAAAATTTAGGAAAAGGGAATGCTTCCTTACTCCCTTTATGAAGCTAATATGAAAAACAGATAAAGTTACCACAAGAAAGGAAAACTATAGTCCAAACTTCCTGACTAACATAGATGCAAACATTCTCAACAAAATACTAGCAAATCGAATCCAACAACATATTCAAAGAAATATACATCATGGTCAAGTGTGGTTCATACCAGGAATACAAGGGTGGTTCAACATAAGAAAACCAATCAATGTAATACAGCACATTAACAAGTCAAAAGGGAAAAAATCACATGATCACATCAATTGATGCATTAAAGAAGCATTAAAAAAATTCACCCCCAAATTCTTTCCTGATAAAAGCAACTCAAAAGGTAGGGATCTAAGGAAACTTCCTCAATATCATAAAGAGTGTATATGAAAAACCGATAGCCAGTATCATACTTAACACTGAGAGATTGAAAGCATTCCCCATTATCAGGAAGAAAACAAGGATGCCCGTTTTGTCACTACTATTATTAAACATTGAACTAGAAGTTCTAGTTGGAGCAATTGAATAGAAGGGAGAAGTAAAACTTTCATTATTTGTAGTTGGCATGATCCCGTACTTGGAAAACCCTGAGAAATCTATGACAAAGCTACTTGGGCTAAGAAACAAATTCAGTAATGTGGCAGGATACAAGATTAATGTACAAAGCTGAGTTATATTTCTATACACAAGTAATGACCTATCTGAGGAGACAATTAAGGAAACAGTTACATTCAAAATAGAGACCTAAAGAATAAGATATCTAAGAATAAGAATAAGCCTAATCAGGGATGTCCAGGACTTGTACACAAAAAATGATAAAAAATGGCTAACAGAAGTTTTAAAATGAACTAAATAGATGGAAAAACATTCTATGCTCATGGATGGGAATGGTGAATGTCATTAAGATGTCAATTCTACCCAAATTGATTTACAGGTACAATACAATGTCAATCAAAATCCCAACAACCTACTTTAAAGACTTGCAAAAGCTACTTATCAAATTAATTTGGAAAGGAAAGAGACCTTGAATAGCTAAAGACATCCTCAAAAAGAAAAACAACATGGGAGGCCTAACACATCCTGACTTTAAAGTTTACTACAAAGTCATACAGTGGACAAAACA
Organism: Tamandua tetradactyla; assembly: GCF_023851605.1. Classification (NCBI taxonomy): domain Eukaryota; kingdom Metazoa; phylum Chordata; class Mammalia; order Pilosa; family Myrmecophagidae; genus Tamandua; species Tamandua tetradactyla. The sequence goes on along the minus strand of NC_135341.1, from coordinate 3,577,910 downwards.
GCATGCTACTGGCACAAAGATAAATGTATCAACCAATGGAAGTAAATCAAGAGTGTGGAGCTAGACCACCAAATCTATGAACAATTGATCCTCAATAAGGCCCTCAAATCCACTGAACTGGGGCAGCATAGTCTTTTCAATAAATGGACATGGGAGAATTGGACAGCAATAGTCCAAAGAATGAATGAGGACCTCTACCTTACACCCTGTACAAAAACTAATTCAAAATGAATTAGAGACCTAAATATAAGAGCAAGTACCATAAACCTTTTAGAAGAAAGTGTAAGGAAACATCCTTCAGTTCTAGGAATAGGAGGTAGCTTTTAAATTTCTACACCTAAAACACAAGTAGTGAAAGAAAAAATAGATAAATGGGAACTCCTTAAGATCAAGAGCTTCTATGCCTCAAAGGACTTTGTCAAAAAGGTGATGAGGCAGCTAACTCAATGGGAGAAAATATTTAAATATTTGGAAACCACATATTGGATAAAGGCTTGATATCCTATGTACATAAATAAATTATGCAGCTCAAAAACAAAAGAACAAACAACTGAGTTGTAAAATGGGCAGAGGATATGAATAGATGCTTTTCTGAAGAGCAAATACAAATGGCTAAAAAGCACATGAAAAGATGCTCATTTTCATTAGCTATAAGGGAAATGCAAATCAAGATGACAGTGAGATATCACCTTACACTTACAAGAATGGCTGCTATTAAACAAACAGCAAACTATAGATATTGGAGAGGATGTGGAGAAATTAGGACAATTATTCACACTGGTGGGAATGTATAATAGTACAGCTGTTGTGGAAAACATTTTGGCAATTCCTCAGAAAACTGAATATTGAGTTGTCCTAAGGCCCGACAATACTGACAATATACTATGCAGCATATACCTAGAAGAACTGAAAGCAGTGATATGAACAGACACTTGCACATCGATGCTCATACCAGCACTATTCAGAATTGCCAAAAGTTGGAAGCAATCCAAGTGCCCAGTCAATAGATGAATAGGTAAACAAAATGTGGTATATACATACATAAGAATATTATTCAGTGGTAAGTTGAAATAAAGTTCCAAAGCATATGACAACATGGATGAATCTTGAGAACCTAATGCTGAGTGAAATAAGCCAGACATCAAATATAGATATTGTATGATTTTGTTATTATGATTCTGGTAAAGGCAATCTCATAGGTTACAGTGTAGAATACAGTAGGAGGTACACAGAAGCTAGAGATGGGGGAAAAGCTACCCAATAAGAAACAGATAGATGTGATGGTAATGAATTAATGAGGTTATAAATAACATTGCCATACTGAAAGTAAATATAATTGAAAGGGAATGTACAGCACCATGCATCCTACTCATTCAATCTATAATTATAAAAAGTTCTTGAATGACCTATTTCAAAGGTTTGATATTGGACAAAGATTAAATAGTAGGGGAGAAGAGGGGAAAGCTAAAATTGCATGCTATAGCCAATAGTTAACAGGAAGACATCAACAGTACTACAGCACTACCAAGGGCAAGTAATAGGGGTCAGGGCAGGGAAAAGTGATAAGGGTAGTTTTAATTTGATATTTGGTGAGGGTGTGTTAGTTCTCCCATGTTATTTTTCTTTTTGAGGATGTCTTTAGCTATTCAAGGTCTCTTTCCCTTCCAAATTAATTTGATAAGTAGCTTTTGCAAGTCTTTAAAGTAGGTTGTTGGGATTTTGATTGACATTAGTTCTTTGTTCCTATGGACCAATGATAATTGCCTAAAATTGAGAATGTTGCTGATTGTATAACCAAGTGAGGGATTCTGTAAGACATGGTTTGTTTATTTTGGACATTATTTATGATGCCCAATAGATGTAAGAAACTGAAGTGTTCAGTGTCTGAGAAGCAGAAAGCACACTGCGGTACATTTATATGGCAGAGGATGATGCAGGTACAAAAGGAAAGCTGTCGAGAGGCACACAACAAACTGAATACACCATGGGGACAATGTGTTGTGCAAAATAAGCCAGAATCAAAAAAACACATATGCTGAGAATCTCTTTCAGAAAATACTTGTAAGAAAATTGCAGCCTAAATTGTAAGCCTTTATAGTAGCCACTTAGTCTGAAGTTGTAGATGTATTTATAGATTCTGAGACCCTGAGCTATATGTGTATCAGCTGGTATTTCCTTGTAATTTTAAGTAACTCTGAGACACTAAGACCCAGAAATGGAGTGAGGCAGCCCTGAAATTTAGCATAACTACATACAATAACAATTAGAGTATGAGTAAAAGGTATCAGGTCTCAATTAGAGATAAAAATTAAGCTAATCTGGCTGGAACAAAGATAAATCAGATATAGGGTAAGAGACAATAGTTTACATACTCTAGACCTTCACCTACAGCATGAGACCACAGGCAGAGAGACTTATTATATCTATAACCTAAATTTTCTATAGTACCCAATCTAAGTCAACCTGACTGAATAAATTGCTCATCTAAACAACTCAAACTTCTAGAGTCCAGAATGGGAATGGGGCCTTGCAATTATTAATAGCTTAAAATAATATCCAGAAGCATCTCAGACTTTGGTGGGCTGATAATTTAAAAGTAGTGGTAGAGTCCCTTGAGGGTCCAAAGGAAAAAAACCAAAATGGAACTATTAAACTTTCCCATCTGGAAAACCCTGGGGACCCTCTCAACCATCAGGGACTCCCAAGCCCTGGATTTTGAGCCTTGCCCTCATGAAACTTTCTGTAGTGGAGAAGGTAAGACTACCTATAACAAGGCCTAAGAGTGCTTTCAGGAAACCTCTTTTATAACTTAGATGCGGCCTCTCTCTCTCTAAGCACAACTCTGAAAGAAAAATCATTACCCTCTCTCCTACATGGAACTTGACATCCAGGGGTGAATGTCTCCCTGACAACACGGGATGTGACTCCCAGGGATGGGTCTGGCCCTGGCACATGGTATCAGCAACACCTTCCTGACCAAAAGGGGAAAAAGTTAAAAAAAAAAAAAAAAGGCTTTGGTGACTAAGAGAGATCAAATAGTGTCAAAAGGCTATTCTGGAGGCTACTCTTATGCAAGCTTCAATTAGACAGTGCTCATTGCCACAGTTTGCTAAGCCCCAACCAATATCACTCCTGTTAACTCTTAAGAACACATAGGGCTTGAATTAAAACTCTATAGGAGTTTCATGCATTAAGTTTGATTTCCTGGAACCTATAAATTCCAGAGGGTTCCTAGGCCAGAAATCCTGAAACGCAGAGGGACCAGCCTCTTCAAGATTATCAATTAGTTACGTTCCTCTATCCTTTAGTGGAAACACCCCTTTTCAACATGAAAATGTCAGAAAGGTCATTGCCTGTAGATCCCTACAGATTGTGTGAAGGATCAAAGGAGAAGTAGGAGTAATAACAGAGAAAATAAGATTTAACAAATTATTATGATTACTAAATCACTATACTGATATTTCTTCCAGCCTCCAGTGTTTTTGAACAGTTAGAAGGAAAAATATGAAATAGTAGAATGGTAAACTATAGCATACTGTGAAATTTGTTTTGTAAATACTTTTTGAAGTATACTTTGGAAATTATTGTGTTTTCTTTATTTTCTTTTCTGTGTATATGTTATATTTCACAACAAAAATGTTTAATAAAAAACAAATAAGGAAGATACCTATCTCACAGCATATACACAAATAACTCAAATTGGATCAAATAATTTAACATAAGGGCCCACAACTGTCAAACATCTAGAAGAAAATACAAGGAATCATCTTCAGGACCTTGTGATACATAATGGTTTCTTAAACTTTACACCCAAAGCGTATACAAAAACAGAAAAAATAGACACATGGAACCTCATAAAAATTAAATCTTCTGGGGTTTGTTTCCCAGCCCATGAAGCTCCCCCTCACCCACAAAAATATTAAATCTTCTTGGCTTCAAAGGATTTTTTCATGAAAGGCAACCATCAACTTACAGAATGAGAGAAAATACCTGGAAACCACATATCCAATAAAGGTTTAATATCCAGTATATATAAAGAAATGCTTCAATCTAAGAACAGAAAGACATACAATCCAATTTAAAAAAATGATCCAAGATTGAATAGACCTCTCTCAAAAGAAGATATACAAATCACAGAAAAAAGCACATAAAAGATGCTCAACATCACTAGCCATCAGGGAAATGCAAGTCAAAACCACAATGAGCTATTATTCCACACTCATTAGAATGATGGCTACTAACCATCTTGAAGAAGGATTCTATAGAGGACAGACTCTCAAAACCTGATTAGATATAACATGCTATCATCCCCTCAGCAACAAGAATTATTTTACTGGAATTAATAAAATGGGTGTTGGCTTGGTAGTTCCTTAGAGAGGCTTTGAGTTTTCATGTGACTTGTCTTCTCTAACTCCAATTTGCATTCATGTGAAATTGAAATATAATTTGCTTCTTTCTACACTCATAGGGATTATGTTCTTTAAGCAATGTTGGTGTACAAATTGATGCCACTATTAATGTTGTGATGTTAGACTTAAAAGAGAAATTTTAAAGAAGAAATAGGAAAATATGTGTTGGGGAGGATGCAGAGAAATAGGAGCACTCATTCCTTACTGGTGGCAATGTAAAATGGTACAGCCTCTGTGGAAGATGCTTTGGCAGTTCCTTAGAAACCTAAGTATATAATTACCATATGACCCAGCAATTCCAGAGCAAATCCCAAAAGATTTGAAAGCAAGGACTTGAGCAGACATTTTCACACTAATATTCATGGTAACATTATTCTTAATTGCCAAAAGATGGAAACAACACAAGTGTCCATCAACGAATGAATGGATAAATCAAATTGGGTATAAACATAGAATGGGATATTATTCAGCCATTAAAAGAAATGAAGTCCTGATACCTGCAACAACATAGATGAAACTTTGAGATAATATTCTGAATGAAATAAGCCAGATACCAAAAGACAAGTATTGTATGATCTCACTGTTTTGAAACAATTAAAATAAGCAAACTGATACAGTCAGAATCTAGAATATACATTACCAGGGAATGGGTGGGAATAAGGAATGGGACGTTAAGTCTTAAAACATACAGTGTTCTTATTTGGAATGATGGAAATGTTTTGGTAATGAATGGGGGTGATGGTAGCACAACATTGTGAACAAAATTAACATATTGAAATATATATCTGAATATGATTACAAGGGAAAATGTTAGATTGTATATATGGTAACAGAGTAAAAATTTTAATAATTCAATCCATGGATCTGCACTATACCATGAACCCTAAGTTAAATCATGAACTTTAATTAAATTTGATTATAAAAATGTGCTATCATTTGTAGCAAAGATTCTACACCATGCAAGGTGGGGTTGTTGGAATATTGGAATCCTGTATTTTATGCATGATTGTTCTATAAACCCATAGCTTCCCTAGTAAAGAAAAAATATATAAACTAATAGATTAGGTAAAATTAAATAAAAATATGTCACAGAATTTTAAGGACAATTAAAACAATACTTAATAAGAAAAAAAAAAGAAAGCACACATTAAGAAAGTGTGAATGACACATATATGTTTACTCAGTGTATGAGTGAATGTGATGGAATGAACATTTCTGTAGTAGCACAGCAGTTATGATTTCTAGATCAGAAACTCACAATAGTGCAAATGGACTTGTAGTATGCAGGTCACACTATATATTTAATACCTTGATATTTCAAAATATTCAGCATCTTGAAATTATAAGCCTTTAAATCATAGCAATAAAATAAAGCATTTTGTGTGTATCCTTTTATATGTACTTGCTTGCTTCATCACCTCATAGAGCATAACTCCTCTTCTAAAGAAAAGACAAATCAGGTTAGTCACATTAACTGATTTTCCTGTGAAAATTATAATTTTGAGATCATAAAATTGGCAAATTCTGTTGCTGACATGGTAGAAAAATATCTCAATGAATGCCATGCCAAACAAATAACAGTCTGCGGCATTATTTGCTTATTTACTTTGGATTTTATCCAAGTCCTGGTGCAGTTCTGGAAGGGCAATATGAACAGGATTAACACTTGTCTTGTGTACCAATGAGGAAAAGTCTGAGAGCTGATGCCTGGAGGTTTGGCAAGGGATGTGAGCGGCCCAGAATAAAGAGGTGGGAGATGAGCACAGGTGAGAACAAGCAGGAAGGCATCAAAAAAAATCACAGAGTTCTTTGTGTAATTATACTAGGAGGGAGCAGGGAATTAGGAGCAAGAACTTCAGTTAGAATACCCAAAAGCTGTGACCCAGACACTGAGGGTAAAAAGAACCAGAATCCAGGCTGAAAGATGCTTGTAACAGAAACCAGAGACCAAACTTTGAGAGTGCATAGTGCAGGATTTCAACAGGAGCTGGAAGGAACACGGGAACTGAATGACCTGACATTACAGACAAAGTGATGATAAACCTAACTTCAGCCTTGATTGCAAGCTCCTGATTCAGTGCAAGAGGACAAGACTGTATGCTGGTAGCCACTGAGGGACATATACTGCATCAGAGACAGAGAACTCAACCTTCAAAGGAAATCTAACGCAGAGATTGAAGAAAAGTCAAGGAAAACCCACAAATAGCAGAGCATTAACTGGAAAAATTTCATTTTATGAAGTGCTTCAGAGGAACGGATAAGATATCACCCCAGCATTCAAATCCAGATTCTATTATCAACAGCTTGAATGTAGGTCAGTTATTCAAACCCTGGGTGCCTCAGTTTCCTGACTTATATAAGATAAATAGGGCTAGTAATTTGTACTTTCCAAAGATGTTAAGAGGATTTCATGGAAGAATAGATGAAAGAGCATGGATCCTGGCAAAATATTCATTTCGTACCACTTCTTCCTAATGTCTTACAACAAATGTCACCTTTCCCTAACATGGTAAAAGGAGTTTCTGTTCTATATGCACATTACAAAGCCTTTTTTCACATGTCTGTGTTTTCCCTATTTTATGTGATGCATCTTTCCTTTCTAAAATATTATTATGATTGAACAACATTCTTGGCCTAAAAATGGGTGCCTATTGCTTGAAAGATTCTGGTCACTAAGAGCTGAGGTTTTCTAGGGAATAACTGAAGAGATTCATTGGTCTACAATTCTTCTTTCAGCCAAGGAGTTCTCAGTAGTCGAAGTAGTTAATTGAATCTGAGAGTGTTTTGTACCCAAATTGTACCACATGTTCAAATGTCAAAAAAAGGCAAAAGAAGCAGCTGGTTTATACCAACCCTGAATCCTCACTGCTTCTAAAATTAAGTAATTAAACTACTCCCATATTTGTATAAATGGCTCCAGATAAAGACAAGAATAACTCACTGGTAATTTCAGGTGAGTGATGGCATTATCTAAACTGGCCCTGTTGGAAGCAGAGGTTTCATGGAGAGAGTTATAAGATGAAGTATTTTTAAAGTTAATCATACAGGTATTAAGGTAGCACCCACCTGTAATTTTTATAGTAGTAGATCCATCTCTTTTGCCACCAAACTGTCACTATGAAATATCAGACCGAAATTTGGCTCTGAAAGCCCCATCACTTCAATCAACTTTTAACCTAAGCCGAGCCTGTCCACAAGCAATGGTAGCAAATGTGGAACTATTCAAGGCATTACAATAACATAATTCCTGTACTTTTATCATAATTATTGATTGAGTCATTCATTCATTCAATTTAACAAGTATTTATTGTAATGCCTACCACATATACAATATTAGTTATGTTACTAATTATAACTTAGTTCTTCAAATTAAAAGATTAAATGGAAAAGCAGGGTGTTTAGAGAATCTAAGAAGGAAAAATGGAAAACATAGTGTAGCAAAGGATCAAAATATTTTATATTTTTAAAACTACTTCAAGTGAGAGTCTGTCTCTCATCCAGATTATTTTTCAAATCCCCAATTTATATATGAGTGAAATAATTGTGGTAACTAATTTATAAAAATTTTGACCTTTTTTCTCAGTTGACAGAGTCTTATATATCTTTCTGAGGTCTACTAAAATTTTTGGTCATTATCATGACCTCTACCTTCTGACATACAGTGCAAACCAGTTGTTGATTCATATTATTTCTGCCTTTCTTTCTGTGATGGAGAACTGTAGCACACTTCTTCCATACCCTACAACCTTTTGTTAATTTGTCTACTTAAGTAAATTTTCATTTCTTTAGATACAATTTCTTTAAAAGCTGGTCTTGATATAGGATTTTGTACTAAGGGGGGTCATTGGAAACTTCCAGAGTCAATCTTCACTCCTTTGCTATTGCCATTTGTCATCTGAGCTTTTTGTTTTTCTGTTTCCTGATGTCTTTTAGTTGAAGATACTTCACAAACTACCAGAAGAAGTGGTTGAATTACCAGCTCCTTATAAGTGCCTCCCAAATCTTGGCAGCTCCAGTTTCCTTATAACATCAGAATAAGAGAAAGCTTTATTCTCTTTTGGACTCGTTTGGACTACTTTACTTGAAAAATTAGTAACAGTTTCTGAGATTCTCATTTCCTACCAGATATACAGTATCTGCAAAATGGAGATAGAATTAAATGTTTGAATGACACTTCAACATTGGGCTACATGAGTGCCATTTCTAGGACAACCAAGTGATAGTTCTGCAGGAGGTTTTGGATTCTCCTTTAAATACACACATAGGCACACATAGAAACGCTAATAGCTGTTTAAAAACATTTGCATATTCTGCCCAAATTGCCCATTATCTCAAAATACAAAAATAAAGTAATTCCTAATTGATTCAGCCTTTTCAGCCTGCTGAACTTTCAAATATTGAAAAATAAAACCCTGAATGGCAGGCATGGGGAATGAAGACAGCCAAGCTAATTATCACCCTGTCTTTTTGTCTTTTTTATAAGTACAAAGAACTCAAAGGTCTCAGGGAGAGAACAAGAACTAGGAAAATTGAAAGTTACAACCTCAAGCAGTTTCCATCAAACCACTTCCTTCCCAATTTGCTATATGCAACCTAAACCAATCCCTTTAATGAATGGGAAAATCCATTTTCCCCAGCTACTGTGGAAAATCTGCCTCCAAGAGGTAAAACTGTAAAATCCCTGACTTGGTGAATATTCAAGTAGTAAATGAATGACCTGAAGTTATGATTGTTTGTTTTCTTTTTTGTTTGTTTGTTTGGCATGGACAGGCACTGGGAATCAAACCCAGGTCTCTGGCATGGCAGGCGAGAACTCTGCCTGCTGAGCCATTGCAGCCTGCAATGTAATTTGCTTTTTAATGTAAAAACAAATACACTTGAAACCAAAACTTGTTTAAGTATACGCCTATCTAAAATGCCAAGTTCTTCACAGACTCATCATTCTTTAGAAGCTAAACCAATTAGAATTGGGGAACATTTGACTTAGATCATCTAATTTTCAACACAGTTAATCACTAGTTAGACTTCATGATGTGATTTATCCATAACAATTTTCAATTATTAAAAATTTCACGAAATTTTATTGCCCAGTTAGTTGTCATGCAATATAAAAAAAAAAGCATTGTGAAAAGCTTTTGAGTTAAGCCATAAGTTAAATTTGTATAACTAATTATTGGTTCACTTTCTAGCTCTTGCTTTTCCTTCAAAGGGGAGCCAGAAGTTTAAGGGTAAACCTTGTTTATCTTCAGATTTTTTCCATTGTTCCTATACTTCCATGGACGTTGTCATTTTAATTTAAACTAATAGCAGATTATTAGATCTATATATAATATAAGGCAAAAACACAGCTTTTGAGAACACTGAAGTTGTAGAAGAGGGTATGATCATTCAAACACTATGAAAATCTCAAATGTGATTTACATATTTTTGCCTTTTCACCAAGAGTAATAGTTGTGTTAGATGTGGCATATGTGGCTTTTGGGGACTGTTGATTGCTTTTTATTTCTATTTACTTATTTTTTTCTATGAATAAATCTCAGCACCTTGTTTGGGCTATAAACAGCTCTGAAAACTCTAGGAAGGGAATTGCAAGTCTCAAAATACCAAATGATGAATAATTTTCCACCCAAATCTCTTTGCCTAGAGCTTGGTAGTGGTAGCACAAAGCCTAGTAGCAAAAAGACATTTTTTAAATAAATAACTCCTATTATCTGTATTTTCAGATTACGAAGATATTGTTTGTACTTAACATAGTTGGAAAATACATTTTTAAAAGGAAAGGTATAAAAACCACCCATAATTTACTACCTAGAAGCAGTTACCATTTTAAACTATTTTTATATGAATAAAAATTTATATAAATTTTTATAAAGAGAAGGAAGTACATAATCCCAAAACTTCTATAAACAGTAATGTAAAAAGGATAAAGTGTAGTTGTATTTAGTTGGAAAATTTTCTCAAATGTCATAATAAATGTATTGTATTTAAAACCAGAAAAAAACTAATTTGATGAAGTACAGTAACCTGTTTGTATAGCTCAATAATTTATGAATAAATTCTAATTAATGATTCAAGAATATGCAGTATTTCTAGGTCATGATGGTGAAGATTAATTTTATGTAAAGTTTGAAATTATAGAAGGAAAAGAACGGGGGTTGAAAATTCAAAAGCTCATACAGTAGTCAATCTGGTAATGTAAATAAGTGGGTACAAATACTTGTCTATAGGAAAAAAAAAAAGCTTGGCAGTTCTTAGTTCCTGACAATTGCTATCACTCAAAACAACAGGCCTGGCTGGTGGTGTTACATTCTTCTCTTTTTATTTTGTTGTTGTTGTTTCTTCAAGAGAAATCAGTTTGTTTTATGTACTATCTCTGAATTTAAAAATTTTCAATTGAATATAATGTTTTTAAATATGTAGGCCATTCTACATGACTGTGAGCCAAATTTGGCCTGGAGGTAACTAGTTTGCAGCCCCTGATTATCAGAAACTAGACTGAATCTGGGTTGGACCCAGATCATATTTCTGATCTTCATGACAGTGCTGAGCACACAATAAGCTTCCACAAACAGAATTCTATATTGATCTAAACTTTGGGGTTTACTGACTAGTAGGCAGAATAATTACCCTCCTCCCCCAAAGCTGTCCACAGCCTAATCTCCAAAATCTGCGAATATGTTGCCTTACATGGCGAAAAGGGATTTGGTAGGTGTGATTAAGGATAAGGACTTCGAGATGAAGATTATCCTGTACTAGGGTGGGTACAATCTAAACATATGAATCTTTAAAAATGGAAGAGGAAGGAAGAAGTATAGGTCAGAGAGAAGGGACTGAGATGGATTGGACTCATCATCCCTGACTCAGAAGAAGGAGGAAGGAGGTTACAAACCATGTACTGAGGGGCCCCTAGAAAAAGGAAAAGGAAATGAAATGAATTCTCCACTAGAGCTTCCAGAAAGGAATGCAGCCCTGCCCTGCTGAAACTTTGATTTTAGCCCACTGAAACTGATTTCAGATTTCTGACCTCTAGAACTATAAGAAAATAAATTTGTATTGTTTAAGCCTGTAAATTTATGATGATTTGTTACAGCAGTCAATAACACATTAATACACTGGCCTTGTCCTATCATTTTGCAGAATAGGAAACTAAAATCCATAGAGTTTAAAGACTATGCGAGCAGGAAAATCAAGTCTCCAGAGTCCCAGTCCAGTGATGTTTTCACCAGACTACCTTGATTGCTATCAGTTTGCCCTCATGTAAGTTTCTCATAAAGGCAGAATGAATAACATGTCAAAATACTTTTTTTGTAAAAAAGGAGAAACATTCTGTTTAATGAAGATTTGCTGGAGCAGTGATGTTTGATTTGGAATTCAGAGATAGCTACAGAGGACAAGTAAGTGGAAGAAGGAGATGTACTCAGTTAAAAACTCAGAGCTGCTCCAATATCCAGTATGCTGATTTTTGTTGTTACGTAAATGTCTGCCTTTGAGCCTTTGCTGTCTAACCGGTTTGGAATTTGCAGATATTAAAACAGCTTGGGCTTGGGTTGCATGTCCTGCTGTCTCTGGAGGATTTGTAAGAATCTGTTATCCCATGGATTATGCACATTTTCTGTTGGCTTGGATATCACCCATTTGTAATGTAACTGGAGCTGCGATACCCCTGCCAAGATCATGATTACAACCACAGCTCGACAGCAGCAGCAATGCTAGAGTCAGCAGCATGAAGAGCATTGGAGCTTAGGCTTGCTTGGAAAATCTGTCCGCTTTCACTCCTGCTTCCCCTTCAGTGTGTTGTAGGAGACTGGCTTTGTTACCACACACAGACCTCTAAAAAGTCCACAATTAGGGCTGGGGCCCAGTGCCTGGGCTGCTGCTCCCTGAGAAATGGTGTAGAATCATACCAGGTAGGGACAGGAAAGGATTCTGCTTTATGGTCCTAAAGCCACAAATATCCTACTCCAGTTCTAGTTAAGGCTTACAGGTTGTCCTTTCAAGCTGTTCTTGATATTCATTTTAGCCAGTTTTTACTAGGAAAAATATTCCAGGATGAGAATAAAGAGGAAAAAATGTAGCATATAATATGATCTGTCCTTCATTTTCTGCAAAATGTCCCAAATTGACCACCTCTCCAATCTTCCCTGTGCTGTCAGAGCTGCTAGAAGCAAAAGTGCCTTAATGCCCATGTCTCATCCTAGGCAAATAGCTGAAAGATGGTATGGCTACATCTCCCTTCATCAGAAGTGACATGAAGGGTACCTGGAAGTATTCTTCCTTTGAGCCAATTAAAGAGAAATACATAACTTTCAGGGAATGATGGAGAGAGTTGAGCCCAATATCACAAATCAATCCTTGTTATCCTCAGATGTGCATTATAATCTCCATCTCTAATATTATGATTTCCCAGAGTGTCCGGCAGCCGTCTCGCTCAGCTTCTGGTCCCCGGCCGGCGGAGGGAACAGGAGGGGAGAAAGAGACAGACGCAGGCAAACCGACTCGAGTGATAAACACGGGTTCGAGGCACGCAACGGTTGTGAGCACAGACCTTTACTGGAGTTAAGCTTGCATTCTCTGTTACAGGTTCCACGCGCGACAAGATACCCCGCGGGGGAACAACCTCTATGCGGCCATCAGGTACGGCTCCCTGTGGGTCGTCTCCACCCACCCTGTCCGGGTAACCTCTTATATACTGTGCCCAAACCCAATAGGTTAGTGCCACGTATACAGAGGTGATTGGAAGATAGGGTTGGTGGGCGCGTACGTCATACGCAGAAACAGGATGTGAGCGCCATCTTGGCTCACTCGATGGGCGGGGGGAACTCTAGAGCAGGCTGCAGCGTGTCCACTAGGCCCGACCGGGAGGCGGCTCTCCACATCTCCCCCTTGTTTATATATATCGACCCAGTGTCTCCATTGATGAGTGAGCTCCCGTGGGCCTGAGTGGCCCACTACATGTTTTGGTGCTTTGGGGAGTCTGGACTAGGCTTGCTAGGCACCAACCAGAATGCCACCTCATATAGAGACCGGAGAGCCCGTGAGCTGGAAACCACGTGACTTTCCCTGCAGTGCTTCGCCTCGCAACTGGGTTATGAGGGGGGCAGGAGAGCGGCAACCAGAATCGAGAGTGTCGCTAGGTGTCTCTGTGCAATGGCTGGAGTCTAGTCTGGCCAGGACTGCGACTTCGCCTAAGAGATCAGCCTACGACCAAAATTATGACTGCTGGTGCTGCCTTTTATACCCGGGGCACAGCCATGGGCCTTGCAGCGGGTCTTGCTTTCGAGCGTCCCGCCCTGAGTGGCCGGGATGGGTCATACGGTGAAATGGGGGACTGGGCAGCAGGGCGGTCGTTGTCAGGAGCACCAGGGGTGAGTGACATAGCCAACATGGTAGTAACACGCAATTGCTGCTGTGTCTGGAACAAGCGTTCTAACAAGCATTTAACAGTGACTAATCCCACTAATAGTCCCACCGCTATGAGAATCCAAGTAGTCAAATTGGGCCAAGAGAACCAAGAGGTGACTCGGTTCCACAGACTTTGTACAGTCTCGCCCAGTTTGGAAAGGTCGAAGGCAACGGGGGTTAACTTGATCTTCCCAAGCACTTTAAGGTCTGATTCCACCTGTTGGGAGAGCGGGGGGTATTAAAACTGGTCTCCCTTCTAAACAATCGAAGGGTGACCGGCGTTTTCGTTGCCATCTCGTCAGTCGCCGCCGTCATCAGCAGAGTTGGAGGCCGGGTCGGACGGTTCAGGTTGAAGGTTTGCTGATTTGTTGGGCAACAGCTCCGTGGCCTCCTCGGGCGATGTCACGGTTCTCACCAGTCTTTCCGGAACCCACACTGGTTGACGTCCTGGCTCCTGGGGAAAAACACAAACAGAGCCTCTGGCCCAGCTGAGCACTGGGTCAGGGCCTTGCCATTGTCCTGACAGGACATCCTTCCAACGGACTAGACCTCTATGTGGAGGACTCGGAGTAGTGTGCTGAAGAGCAGGTGTCATTCCTAGTGAATTTTCATTTAAAAAATTGTACGTAAACAAGGCTATAGACAGTTGAGCCTTTGGGGACAGGCCGTGACCTATTCCCCCTTTCTGTTTTTTGAGCAAGTCTTTAAGAGACCTGTGTGCTCTTTCAATGATTCCTTGTCCTTGAGGGTTGTAAGGGATGCCATGTTTTAATTGTACTTCCATATTATCACAAAATTTTTGGAAGGTTCTACTGGTGTAAGCAGGTCCATTATCTGTCTTTAATATTTTTGGCTTACCCCACGCTGCCCAAGCGGCAAGGCAGTGTGCAATGACTTGGTGGACTTTTTCTCCTGTCTCAGCAGAGGCAAATAATATCTGAGAACATGTGTCTACTGACACATGCAGGTATTTAATTTTACCATAGACTCCATGCAATTATTAATGGCTCTTAAATCATGTAACAATCTCCATCTGCCTGATTTTTTCTTTATGACAAAAATAGGGGTGTTGTCTAGCACGTATTGTCTCTTGAAGCTTGAGAAAGAATGTGCTCACTGTGGAGGAACATTTTATAATGCCCACAGTTTCTAAAATTTGTAGAGAATTTACGACATAAATGGAATCAGAGATAATATTCAGGGGGCCAGGAAACTCTTTCAGGACTGTAATAATGACTTGCAATTCAACCCACTGAGGTTTTTGTGGTTGAAAAAATACTGTTTTGGGAGTGTCCCCTTCCACACAATACGCCCCTGTACCGGAGCTGGAGCCATCCGTGTACACGGTGAGGGCACTCGCTAGTGGCTTAGGCGAAGTTACTTTAGGAAAAATTACTGGGTGTCGAGTAACAAACTGCAAAAGGGGGGCTTTTGGGAATTGATTGTTAATGCTTCCTAGAAATGTACACCGGAGGATGGCCCATTGATCTATGCACCCAGTGAGTATCTCAAGTTGCTGGGAAGAGTAAGGTACTCTGAGGTTTTTAGGTTGCTGGCCGAAATGCTGTATGGCCCTTTTAATTGATTCTAAGGCCAGATCTGCAACAGCTGTAGGATAGTGCTCTAGGACCTTTTTTGGGAGAAACTCCAGGGTGGACCCAGAGTAGTGGCCTTTGCTGCCATAGCACTGCCGTGGGCTGTAATTCTGTCGGCAGCACGCAGGCTTCAAAAGGCTCACTGGGGTTTATTCTTTTCAGAGTAGCGCTGCTGAGCGCCTGCTCCACTCGGGGGAGCCCTTGCCTACCATCCACCGGAAGGCGCCGCGTCTCTAGGGGCGCAGCGGTAGGCGCGGGCGGGGCGGAGGGCAGCGGGGGCGAGACCAGGAGCCCCCCCAGATCGATCAGCAGAGGTGCGCCTGCACTCTCGGCCTCGTCACCATCTGACTCTGAGTCAGAGTCGTCTGAACTAGCGCCAGACTCTGGCGGCTTACAAGTGGGCGGCTCACTTTCACAGGAGCCGTCCGCTAAAAGGGTCTTTAAGGGAGCTAACAAAGGTAAACTTCCGAACTGCCCCATGTTTGCAGTCGGCACTGTACTTTAATCACTCGGAGAGCTCTTCCGAGTCCCCGGGGCTACCTGAAAGCCCGCGGGCCTTAACTCTCACGTAATAAGAAGTACTCACCTTCTCGCGGTGATCAGGCGCGGGAAGTCCGCTGCGAGCTCAGGATGCACGTCCTTCTCAGTTCAAGAAGAGACAGTACGGCTCTCCTTGCAGAAGAGGTGTCGAGAGAGGAGGAGTCCCCGTACGGGCCACCACTTGTCCGGCAGCCGTCTCGCTCAGCTTCTGGTCCCCGGCCGGCGGAGGGAACAGGAGGGGAGAAAGAGACAGACGCAGGCAAACCGACTCGAGTGATAAACACGGGTTCGAGGCACGCAACGGTTGTGAGCACAGACCTTTACTGGAGTTAAGCTTGCATTCTCTGTTACAGGTTCCACGCGCGACAAGATACCCCGCGGGGGAACAACCTCTATGCGGCCGTCAGGTACGGCTCCCTGTGGGTCGTCTCCACCCACCCTGTCCGGGTAACCTCTTATATACTGTGCCCAAACCCAATAGGTTAGTGCCACGTATACAGAGGTGATTGGAAGATAGGGTTGGTGGGCGCGTACGTCATACGCGGAAACAGGATGTGAGCGCCATCTTGGCTCACTCGATGGGCGGGGGGAACTCTAGAGCAGGCTGCAGCGTGTCCACTAGGCCCGACCAGGAGGCGGCTCTCCACACCAGAGTACTTCAACCTTTTCTGAGTTCGAACCTTACCTCAGTTTAGTATTTCAACTTTGTATTCAACCTTGAATATTTCCTGTGTACACTAGCCAGTGGCAAAAGTACAGTTCAAAGTAGCCAAAGCATAAAGAATTACTGACAAATACAACCAAAATATCCATCATTGTAGCATTAACTTCTGGAAAGTTGTCTCTATCTCTCTCTGGGTTCTGTTTTCCTCCCAGTTGGCTCCATTCTTACCTAAGTGATGGCCGGATAGCTACCAGAAGCTTTATGCTTATATTCTATTTTCTCAACAACTCCAGAGGAAAATCATAACTTCTATCCAAAATTTCCAACGAAAGACTCAGAATTGAGTCTGACTCTGGATGGCCTGACTTGACCGCATGCCCAACCCTAAACCAAACACCATAGCCCAATGTGATATAATTATTCATGTTAGCCTCCCAAATACAGCAATAGATCAGTTCCATCTCAATCTTAGTCTAAGTGCAGTTTGCTTCTCCAAGGAAATTCAGAGTACTACTCAAGGAAGAAAAGGAAAAGAATGCTGGCAAAATGACCAGAGTCCGGTTTATCCTAACCCAGAGCCAGAATTATCACAGGGGCCCTACAGGATGAAAGGAGATTATGGGTGTGTTTTGTTCTCTGTTTCCAAACTTTCTGTAATGTTATTATATTTTTCTATTTTTAAAATGTGAATGGAGGGCATGCAGTAAAGAAAAAGAAAAGTGATGCCAAGTTTTAAATACACCTTTTGTAATATAAACGTCAAAGGTTTGCTTCCAAATAAAAGAATTTCCAATTTCTAATAAATGTAACCGTTTTTAAATCCCCTCCATGTGTATCATCTCATTTGATCAGTTTTAAAAGTTACTCCTTTGGAAGATGACTAAATAAGACAAATGACATTATGAACAAGACATCCAAATGAGAGTTCTGCTTCACTAAAGCATACTGCTCTGAAACCAAAGAAGTGGCTCTAAAATCATTCCAAGAAAACATGCTTGAAAAAATATTTTTTCAAGAAAAAAAGAATAAATACTTCAACTGATTTTAAACCCTATGGGAGAGGACTACTACAAAGTTCCTTAGCCCAACAGATTCAAGACCCTCCTTCACCCAGTCCCTAACTGTCTCACTAGCTTTGTCTCCTACTATATATATCCAACTATGCACCCTACTCTCAGCAAACTGGTCCATTTGACATCCCAACAATCCACCAAGCATTTTAACCATTCCTGTCTTCCATCTAATTCACTGACTGTGGGATACCCTTCAGCCTATTCTTTGCATAAAAAACCCTTCTCATCTTTATTGGTCATATTTTCTAAGAAGCATTCCCTGATCCTCTTATTAAATTCTTTGTGCTCTCAAAGCATATTATGAATACTCTTACAAAGCCCTTATCTCATTCTGCCTTATATTGTGGTTAGTTATGTGCCCTTAGTGGGCAAGGCTGTGTCATTTTATGTATATTTATAATTTCTTCTCCACCCCAAAGAGCTCCATTGAATTGCTAATTTCATTTTATTTTATATACAGTTTTATTTTATATACAATTTTATTTTATATTATATTATTTTATTAACTGTATCATTATATATTTAGAAAATATTGGAGTTATTCCTTCACAAACTAAAGAAAGTACAAAATATGTCAAATCTTTAATATTAAGTATATAACATTTTCCATAGAAGCCTGTTATTTTTTCTCCTTCTCCTTGGAACAAAAGAGCTCCACTGAATTGTTAATTTCATTTTATTTTGTATACTATTTTATTTTATATTATATTATTTTATTTACTATATCATTTTATATATTTTTAAAAGGTTGGAGTTATTCCTTCACAAACTATAGAAAATACAAAATATGTCAAATCTTTACTATTAAGTATATAACATTTTCCATAGAAGCCTATCATTTTATCTCCTTCTCCTAGGGACAAAAGAGAAGAGGAAAGTAGTTCTGAACTATATGAAATAGAAAAAAAGTTCTTAGAATGAAACCAGGCTCTCCTCACTATAATGCAACTGTGGCAATCATCTGAAAATAAAACTCTCACCCAAAAGGCAGCCAGATACAACCCTGGTAGAGTGAGCCAGCATCTTTCCAGAGACACTGCCCAGGTAGCTAAACACAATCATGCACAGTCCTCTCTGCCAAAGCCTGAAGCTAATTAGGAAGCTTCTGCAAAGGAACAGTGAGACATTTAATAAAAGGCCCACCACAAGCTATAGCATCCATATAATGCCTTTTCAAAATGCCAGAGTTTCTTGCTTGCCATTAAACAATCACCAAACTAATAAAAATGAAAAAGGAGAGTTGGTGATGATGAAATTTTGGTGAGCCATGCAATATTTTTATGACTTTCAGTATCAGAACACTTCTTTTATAAAGTAAAACAGCAGAGAAGAAGGTCACATTCTCTTTTCCCATAGATATGACTTCTAAATGTCTAATTCAGCTGTCATTTTGACTACCATTAAAGTAATTTCCTTCTGAAAGAAATAATATCCCATCTAGGATTTCCATCAAGTTTGATTAATTAGGTGATAAAACAGATACTTTTACAAAGTTAAATCATCAAAAAGAAAGCTCATTTTTAAATAGTCAGGGCATGTCAGGGAATGAGAGCCCTGACCCTCTCACACTATACCAGTGATACTTAGCTATCTAACATCAGGCATCATTACAGAAGCAATTTCTAACATGTGCAACCCCAACATCTATCAGTTAATATGGAGGATAAATGTGTGTCCTGGGCATCTGATGAGAGCTGTGGTTTTGTTGATATTTTTGTTAATTTTGAATTCCTACTCATATTTTCATAGAATCTCAAAACAGAAAGGAGCATTAAAGATAACAGCTTTAGCCCAGAGATCACAAACTTATAGGCCACCTGTTTGTTGCTTTAAAGTTCCTATACCTATTTGTAATGGTGACTTAAAGTATGGTTCATCAATTTGGGGAGCAATATGATTATGATTCCTCATAGGTATATAACACTTTATAGTTTATTAGCACTTTTTCACAAATTATATTCACAAATTATCTCTGCGAATTGTCCCACTAAATTCTTCCAAATACAACCCAAAATTATAGAATTTCATAAAATGGTAAAAATAGTTTAATTCTGAAATAACTTTTAAGTAGTAGATATATTTTTTCTTTTATGGGAAAAAGAATTATGTGATCATATTTCAGAAATCTGAGTGCTTGCTTAATTCATTATCAGCAGCAAGCACTTATCAGAGGGCATGTATCAGAACCACAGCATTGCAAGTTTTTGAGTCTTAAATGCAGAATATAATTTTAATCTTGATTGAGCCATGAATCATATTTAAAGGGTGTTTAGTAGATTCATGTCGATATAAATATTAACAAGAGTACCATATTTCAGATTATTTCAAATATAACAGAAGATAGGGCAGCAGTAATGAGTAAAGAAGGAGTTAATAAACGTCAAAAGTAAAGAAAAAAAGAATGAATGGTTGAAATAATTATCCTGAAAATTGAAAATTCAAGTTTCCCAAAGCCCAACAATCATGCCCAAAGGCAGAACAAGTAAATTCTTTATGTAGAAAAATTTTGGAATTCAAGAAAAATTCAAGAAAACAGTCATTTCCATCAAATCCTTCCCATCTACTGGCTAATGCCTGAAATTTAGTTTGAGGAACTGACCCTATTAAAATTCTATTCCTTTTTGGGATAGAGTGGGAACTGTACAAGCTGCTCTTGGTTATCTGTACTCACTGTAACTAGTAGTATAAAAGAGCAAAATTTTTTAAGGTGAAGAGCTGATGATGAAGGAATGATACCATGTACGGTATTACTGTTAGGCACCAAGCATTTGATAGCTACGATCTCATTTAACTCTCACATCACTGCTATGACTTAGGAATTCTCAACCATATTTTGTATATAAGGGAACTGTGGCTCATAAAAGTTAGATCATTTACCTGACATTCTAAACCAAGGCTGAGCCATTGACTTGGTTTTCATAAAAGAAGCCTCAGTATTGAAAGACTGATTTCCTGAAGTAATTGAATAAAGTGACATTCTGAATTGGGAAGTAAACAGGCAGAAGAGACCAACAAAAAAAAGACGCTGCTCTCTCTGTCTCTCACATACACAGACACACACTTAAATCCAAAATCCATTGATAAAGAAATAGAAAAAGCCATCTAATAAGCCATGCACTTAAAATCACATTTCCTAATGCTTTATTATTCTGTCATGACAAGGGTACATATTTATAGAGACAAAGAAAATTGAGGGTAAGGAGGGATTTTAATTCATAGCAAGAAGAAGTTGATTAAAAAAATAAATGCCACTGAACTTTGCCTCAGATTTGAACACAGGATGTGGGGAATTCCTCAAATATAAATGGTTTTAAAAGTAAATGAGGTCGATGCCCCGCAGCAGCTGGCCCGCCCGCCCTCCTCTCCCCTCTTCCCCCTCCTGCACCGGTGGCTCTCCAACCACCAGAGTACCCTCTTCTGCCTTCACCGGTTCCTCCGCCACCAGCCTCGACAGCCTTGCCACCCTCACCTTTCCTCCTCCAGAACAGCTACTGGGGAAGTGGAGACAATACAGAGCAGCACTCGGAGCCACGACGGAGATCAAAGAGATGGCGTACCCCATCCTGGAATGGCTGACTGTCTGGGAGAACCAGCTTCAGTGAGATCACCGAGGGGCGTGGGCTTTTCCGGGCGGGACAGCAAGCGGCCGGAGTCCCTCCCTTCCTCCTTCCCAAGCCAGCTGGCAGAATTGGACAGATGGTCCCCTTGGGCCGTGGCGGCTGGCGCCCCCACCACGTGAGGTCCCCCGGACCAACTGAGAGAGTTGGGTCGGAAATCCCGAGACTGTGGAGAACGGTGACCGGGGGGTCACTTCCAAACACGTGACTCCCCGGTCCGGCTGGGAACAGTGCACTCTACCGGGCTGCGACAGCTGGTGCCCTCCCGCCACTCTTGGTGCCCCGGGACGACTAGGAAACTCGGTGGGGCGCTCTCCCGTACTGCAGCGCCGGCGATCCTCCCCGCGTTCGGACCCCCGGGCCGCCTGGCAGTCTTCCAAGAGGCTTCAGCTGCCGAACCTCCCTTACAGCAAGAGTTTTCCAGAGTTAAAGGACCCACAGCAACTTTCACGGTGGAACCCATAGACAAACGTGTGCCAGGAGTGCCACCTACTGGACAGGATAAGAAAAACAAAACCCAGAGATTTCACAGAAAAATCTTTCAACCTGTGGGGTCCAACACCCAGGGAAATCTGACTAAATGCCCAGACGCCAGCAGAAGATAACGGATCTCGCTCAGAAAATTGAAAATATGGCCCAGTCAAAGGAACAAACCAATAGTTCAAATGAGATACAGGAGCTGAGACAACTAATGCTGAATATATGAACAGAAATGGAAAACCTCTTCAAAAACGAAATCGATAAATTGAGGGAGGACATGAAGAAGAAATGGGCTGATCAAAAAGAAGAAATAGAAAAACTGAAAAAACAAATCACAGAGCTTATGGAAGTGAAGGATAAAATGGAAAAGATGGAAAAAACAGTGGATACCTACAATAATAGATTTAAAGAGACAGAAGATAGAATTAATGATTTGGAGGATGGAACATCTGAATTCCAAAAAGAAACAGAAACTATCGGGAAAAGAATGGAAAAATTTGAACAGGGTATCAGGGAACTCAAGGACAATGTGAACCACAAAAATATATGTGTTGTGGGTGTCCCAGAAGGAGAAGAGAAGGGAAAAGGAGGAGAAAAACTAATGGAAGAAATTATCACTGAAAATTTCCCAACTCTTATGAAAGACCTAAATTTACAGATCCAAGAAGCGCAGCGCACCCCAAAGAGATTAAACCCAAATAGACGTTCCCCAAGACACTTATTAGTTAGAATGTCAGAGGTCAAAGAGAAAGAGAGGATCTTGAAAGCAGCGAGAGAGAAGCAATCCATCACATACAAGGGAAACCCAATAAGACTATGTGTAGATTTCTCAGCAGAAATCATGGAAGCTAGAAGACAGTGGGATGATATATTTAAGTTACTAAAAGAGAAAAACTGCCAACCAAGACTCCTATATCCAGCAAAATTGTCCTTCAAAAATGAGGGAGAAATTAAAACATTCTCAGGCAAAAAGTCACTGAGAGAATTTGTGACCAAGAGACCAGCTCTGCAAGATATACTAAAGGGAGCACTAGAGTCAAATACAAAAAGACAGAAGAGAGAGGCATGGAGAAGAGTGTAGAAAGAAGGAAAGTCAGATATGATATATATATTACAAAAGGGAAAATGGTAGAGGAAAATATTATCCAAACAGTAATAACTCTAAATGTTAATGGACTGAATTCCCCAATCAAAAGACATAGACTGGCAGAATGGATTAAAAAACAGGATCCTTCTATTTGCTGCCTACAGGAAACACATCTTAGACCCAAAGATAAATATAGGTTGAAAGTGAAAGGTTGGGAAAAGATATTTCATGCAAATAACAACCAGAAAAGAACAGGAGTGGCTAGACTAATATCCAACAAACTAGACTTCAAATGTAAAACAGTTAAAAGAGACAAAGAAGGACACTATATACTAATAAAAGGAACAATTAAACAAGAAGACATGACAGTCATAAATATTTACGCACCGAACCAGAATGCCCCAAAATACGTGAGGAATACACTGCAAACACTGAAAAAGGGAAATAGACACATATACCATAATAGTTGGAGACTTCAATTCACCACTCTCATCAATGGACAGAACATCTAGACAGAGGATCAATAAAGAAATAGAGAATCTGAATATTACAATAAATGAGCTAGATTTAACAGACATTTATAGGACATTAAATCCCACAACAGCAGGATATACCTTTTTCTCAAGTGCTCATGGATCATTCTCAAAGATAGACCATATGCTGGGTCACAAAGCAAGTCTTAACAAATTTAAAAAGATTGAAATCATACACAACACTTTCTCGGATCATAAAGGAATGAATTTGGAAATCAATAATAGGCGGAGTGCCAGAAAATTCACAAATACATGGAGGCTCAACAACACACTCTTAAACAACAAGTGGGTCAAAGAAGAAATTGCGAGAGAAATTAGTAAATACCTAGAGGCAAATGAAAATGAAAACACAACATATCGAAACTTATGGGAGGCAGCAAAGGCAGTGCTAAGAGGGAAATTTATTGCCCTAAATGCCTATATCAGAAAAGAAGAAAAGGCAAAAATGCAGGAATTAACTGTCCACTTGGAAGAAATGAAGAAAGAACAGCAAACTAATCCCAAAGCAAGCAAAAGGAAAGAAATAACAAAGATTAGAGCAGAAATAAATGAAATTGAAAACATGAAAACAATAGAGAAAATCAATATGACCAGAAGTTGGTTCTATGAGAAAATCAATAAGATTGATGGGCCCTTAGCAAGATTGACAAAAAGAAGAAGAGAGAGGATGCAAATAAATAAGATCAGAAATGGAAGAGGAGACATAACTACTGACCTCACAGAAATAAAGGAGCTAATAACAGGATACTATGAACAACTTTACGCTAATAAATACAACAATTTAGAGGAAATGGACGGGTTCCTGGAAAGACATGAACAACCAACTCAAGAAGAAATAGATGACCTCAACAAACCAATCACAAGTAAAGAGATTGAATTAGTCATTTAAAAGCTCCCTAAAAAGAAAAGTCCAGGACCAGACGGCTTCACATGTGAATTCTATGAAACATTCCAGAAAGAATTAGTACCAACTCTCCTCAAACTCTTCAAAATAATTGAAGTGGAGGGAAAACTACCTAATTCATTCTATGAAGGCAACATCACCCTCATACCAAAACCAGGTAAAGATATTACAAGAAAAGAAAACTACAGACCAATCTCTCTAATGAATATAGATGCAAAAATCCTCAATAAAATTCTAGCAAATCGTATCCAACAACACATCAAAAAATTATGCATCATGACCAAGTAGGATTCATCCCAGGTATGCAAGAATGGTTCAACATAAGAAAATCAATTAATGTAATACACCACATCAACAAATCAAAGCAGAAAAATCACATGATCATCTCAATTGATGCAGAGAAGGCATATGACAAGATTCAACATCCTTTCCTGTTGAAAACACTTCAGAAGATAGGAATACAAGGGAACTTCCTTAAAATGATAGAGGGAATATATGAAAAACCCACAGCTAATATCATCCTCAATGGGGAAAAATTAAAAACTTTCCCCATATGATCAGGAACAAGACAAGGATGTTCACTATCACCACTATTATTCAACATTGTGTTGGAAGTTCTAGCCAAAGCAATTAGACAAGAAAAAGAAATGCAAGGCATCAAAATTGGAAAGAAAGAAGTAAAATTATCAGTGTTTGCAGACAATATGATACTATATGTAGAAAACCCAGAAACATCCACAACAAAATTACTAGAGCTAATAAATGAGTACAGCAAAGTAGCAGGCTACAAGATCAACATTCAAAAATTTGTAGCTTTTCTATACACTAGTAATGAACAAGCTGAGGGGGAAATCAAGAAACGAATCCCATTTACAATCACAACTATAAGAATAAAATACCTAGGAATAAATTTAACCAAAGAGACAAAAAACCTATATAAAGAAAACTACAAAAAAACTGCTAAAAGAAATCACAGAAGACCTAAATAGATGAAAGGGCATACCGTGTTCATGGATTGGAAGACTGAATACAGTTAAGATGTCAATCCTACCTAAACTGATCTACAGATTCAATGCAATACCAATCAAAACCCCAACAACTTATTTTTCAGAAATAGAAAAACCAATAAGCAAATTTATCTGGAAGGGCAGGGTACCCCGAATTGTTAAAAATATCTTGAGGAACAAAAACGAAGCTGGAGGTCTTGTGATGCCAGACTTTAAGGCATATTATGAAGCCACAGTGGTCAAAACAGCATGGTATTGGCATAAAGATAGATATATCGACCAATGGAATCAAATAGAGTGCTCAGATATAGACCCTCTCATCTATGGACATTTGATCTTTGATAAGGCAGTCAAGCCAACTCACCTGGGACAGAACAGTCTCTTCAATAAATGGTGCCTAGAGAACTGGATATCCATATGTAAAAGAATGAAAGAAGACCCGTATCTCACACCTTATACAAAAGTTAACTCTAAATGGATCAAAGATCTAAACATTAGGTCTAAGACCATAAAACAGTTAGAGGAAAATGTAGGGAGATATCTTATGAATCTTACAATTGGAGGCGGTTTTATGGACCTTAAACCTAAAGCAAGAGCACTGAAGAAAGAAATAATTAAATGGGGGCTCCTCAAAATTAAACACTTTTTTGCATCAAAGAACTTCATCAAGAAAGTAGAAAGACAGCCTACACAATGGGAGATAATATTTGGAAATGACATATCAGATAAAGGTCTAGTATCCAGAATTTATAAAGAGATCGTTCAACTCAACAACAAAAAGATAGCCAACCCAATTACAAAATGGGGAAAAGACTTGAACAAACACCTACCAGAAGAGGAAATACGGATGGCCAAGAGGCACATGAATAGATGCTCAGTGTCCCTGGCCATTAGAGAAATGCAAATCAAAACCACAATGAGATATCATCTCACACCCACCAGAATGGCCATTATCAACAAAACAGAAAATGACAAGTGCTGGAGAGGATGCGGAGAAAGAGGCACACTTATCCACTGTTGGTGGGAATGTCAAATGGTCCAACCACTGTGGAAGGCAGTTTGGCGGTTCCTCAAAAAGCTGAATATAGACTTGCCATACGACCCAGCAATACCATTGCTAGCTATCTACTCAAAGGACTTAAGGGCAAAGACACAAACGGACATTTGCACACCAATGTTTATAGCAGAGTTATTTACAATTGCAAAGAGATGGAAACAGCCAAAATGTCCATCAACAGACGAGTGGCTAAACAAACTGTGGTATATACATACGATGGAATATTATGCAGCTTTAAGACAAGATAAACTTATGAAGCATGTAATAACATGGATGGACCTAGAGAATATTATGCTGAGTGAGACCAGCCAAAAACTAAAGGACAAATACTGTATGGTCCCACTGATGTGAACAGACATTCGAGAATAAACTTGAAATATGTCATTGGTAACAGAGTCCAGCAGTAGTTAGAAACAGGGTAAGATAATGTGTAATTGAAGCTGAAGGGATACAGATTGTGCAACCAGACTAGATACAAAAACTCAAAAATGGACAGCACAATAATACCTAATTGTAAAGTAATCATGTTAAACCACTGAATGAAGCTGCATCTGAGCTATATGGCTTCTTTTTTTTTTTTTACTATTATTACTACTTTTATTTCTTTTCTCTATGTTAACATTTTATATCTTTTTCTGTTGTGTTGCTAGTTCCTCTAAACCGATGCAAATGTACTAAGAAACGATGATCATGCATCTATGTGATGATGTTAAGAATTACTCAGGGCATATGTAGAATGGTATGATTTCTAAATGTTGTGTTAATTTCTTTTTTTTTCTTTCTGTTAATAAAAAAAAAAGTAAATGAGGTCTACAACCAAGATATTTCCTGGGTTTGCCAAGCAAAGACGTAAGATAATTTAATACTCATATTAACAAAGATGAGAGGAATGGGAATGGTTATTTGATTTTTATTTTGTTAAGAACTTTCCTAGAGGTTTTGTTTTCTTAAAAAACAGCATTTCACCCAAGAAAAAATTTTGGAGACCACAAAATTCAACAAAATCATGGAGACTGAAAACGGTTAAATACATATAACTGCACTAATTGCATGTATTATCAAGATGGCAAAGAAAAAATAATTAAAAATGAGCAATTACATTTATCAAAAACATTGATAAAACTAGCATTAGAAAAACAATTCTGAAGTTTCCCAAAACTCAAAGTCACTGCTGAATCATAGTCAACCTGATCCGACAATGTCAATGCCCATCGCCAATCCCATTTCATAAGTTTCTCTTCAATGTTTTTCTTTATGAATAAAAGTTTTCAACACTATGAAAAACTAGAAATAGCCAAAATCCTACAATAAAAGAAAGAGAGCAAGTTGTAATGAGAAAAGCATTCAACCAAATCTTAGTCCTGGCTCCCCTGGGACTCTAGGATTCTAACTCTTAAGCATCATGTATTTCAATCTGTAAAATAAGAAGGTTGAAATAGATAAACTCTGGCTTCTCACATTCTCCTATTTTATGAGTCATCTTTGGATTTTAAAAAGTCCACTTAGTTCAAAAGCTTCTATACCATCAATTTAAACATTAATTAATTAAAAAATTAATACAGCCTGCACTCAGGAGTGTCCCCTGAAAAAGAAATTCTTCAAAAGTTTGCTTTCCTTAGAGCACGCCAAATGAAGTCTACTCCTGCACACACTACTGATCCCTGATTAATGCAGAAGAGCCAGCAAAATCTTTTTTTTTTTTTCCAGAGGACAAAGTGCTAGGAATTTCTGTGATAATTAAATTCTCCTTTTTTCTGGCCACAGGGCTGCTAGCTTAATTAGGATTTCACTGCCCTCTCTTGGTAGATAGTGAGATAACAGAAACTGATTGGAATTTGGCTTCAAGCTTCAAGAAAACACTGATTCTTACCAGTAGGGGAAGCTACTGACTAAGGCAAGTATAAATGCAATATGTAATGCTTAAAGGACAGCAATGTGCTGCAGGTTGTTTTTCTTGGCGAGCAACTCACAGATGGAGAGTGACGTGCTGAGAGATTATTAGGGAGTATTCTGGGGGTCAACACTTCTCAGGGAAAAGAAGGAAGGCGGTGGGAGATGGGCTGCGATACTGTTCCAACAAAGGTCTCAGTCAACTCCACAGAGAGCCCTGTGGCTGGGATGCCCTTCGGCTGCCCTGAGTTGGGCAAGGACACTTGACCTTCATAGCGTCATATTAACTGGCACCATCGAAAGTACCCCAATAAAGTACCATGAATTTGAGCAAGATGACTGTTCAGACAAGGGAAGTTCCTGGAGAGAGCTGATCATGAAGGATGGTCAGCTGGTGGCACTTTCAAAAGGAGAGTCTGGGTGGTATGTGACAGTGTCCACTAAATAATTACTCTATGCTCTATAACTTTCTGTTTCTTAATAAACACCATGCAAAGAACCTTGAAAATCATTATAGAGCAGTCTGATGGTGGCTCAGCAGCAGAATTCTAGCCTGCCATGCTGGATACTTGGGTTCGTTTCTCGTGCCTGCCCATGTTAAAAAAAATCATTATAAAAGCCAAAATAATTAAATACAGGAAATGGTGCAGCCACTTTGAAAAAACACTTTAGAATTTTTTTTTAAATTTCACACATCAAATGAGTCAGTAATCCCACTCCAAAATGGGAGAGAAATGAAAACACATGTCCACAAAAGGTTTTTGCAATGTTCACAACAGCATTATTCATGATAATCAAAAAATGGAAACAACCCAATGTCCACCCACTGGTGACTGTACAAACAAAATGTAGTATATTCATAAAGTGGAATAACATTCAGCAATCAGAAGGAACAAATATTAATTTATATATGCTGCAGCATGGTGAATCTCAAAGGCATGATGCTAAATGAAAGTAGCCAAATGCAAAAAACCACATATTAAATGATTCCATTTATATGAAATGTCTAGAAAAGGCAAATCTAAAGAGTCAAAAAGTAGATCAATGGTTGCTGAATGCTGGAGGTGGGAACAGGAAGTGATTACAAAAGTTACGATAGACTTTTGGAGTGAAAGAAATATTCTATCATGAATCTTGGTGATGGCACTGCTCGGTAAATTTATTTAAAATATTTGAATTTTATACTTAAAAGAGTAAATTTCATAGTAACTAAATTATACTCAAAAGCCATGGGAAGGAAGGAAGGGAGGTAGTGAAGAAGTGGGGAAGGTAGGTAGACATAACCCCAACTGTGTTTTTTTTTTTGAATAGGACCATGGGATTAAAATAATGACACCCTAACCTTCCCCTGTCAGAAAATGTCAAATCAGCAGGTCCTTGAATGTCAACATTAGTAACTAAATTCATTTTGGGGAAGACTTAGCATTAACTAGATCTCATAAACGGTATGACAGATGCCTCCGTAAGTTTGTAGCCGACGGGTCTGTCAGTCATACAAAATACAAACAAGCTTGAAGATACAAATATTCAGTGTACATATCACACTTCATCTTCACCCAGACAGACAAATAGAACTGCTCTTCCTTACTTCTATATTTACATATCTATACGCTTAATAAAACTTATTTTTCCCCATCAAGATTACCTCTGATCACTTTAATCTGACTTCACCATGATAAAAAATACACAGGGGACAAAAGGAGTAGTGAGGATGAAGAGAGAGAAGAGGTATCTAACCTCTTTTGAGAAATATATTCCAGTACTGCCCTAGATACTCTTCGTATATTAAGGCATTTTAATTCACTGTCAGGGAGATAGTATTTCTATTTAATGAAGAAGAAAGCTTAGGCTTAAAAGATTAAACAATTCATCTGAAGCCATCTAGAATTGTAAAATGACTACAGATAAGACTGCAAACTAGACAATATACAAATAGAAATCTACTCTGTGATTGTCTTCTTAGTTTATGTAGCCAGACTGTACCCCTATGTATAAGGATGGAGCATATTAACACTTCCTAGGCCAGTGCTACTTAAATATAGTCTGTGGACCCACACTGATTCATAGACTGTTACTGCCTGTTGCCAGGATAACCACAGAATATAAGGTTAACTATTTAGGAACTTTTATTATAATTTGACATTGCCATGACATCCACAGGTGAAGCTGTTGAACTCAAGTGGCAAGCTGCTTGGGTCTACACAATAGGACCATTTTACAATTTTTCCATTTTTCATGTTGGTTTCTCATCTATAACTCACAAGCAGCTAAAAATCTGAGAAAAATGTAAGCATTTTATTCAGTTTCCAAGGCTGCTTAAAGCAGATACCATGAAATGCATTAGCTTAAACAATGGGAATTTATTAGCTGACTGTTTGAGGCTAAGAAAATGTTCAAATCAAGGCAAAGTGTGGCTGCAGGTGATCCTTGAAACCTTTGTCATG
This sequence comes from Tamandua tetradactyla, assembly GCF_023851605.1. Lineage (NCBI taxonomy): Eukaryota > Metazoa > Chordata > Mammalia > Pilosa > Myrmecophagidae > Tamandua > Tamandua tetradactyla. The sequence goes on along the minus strand of NC_135341.1, from coordinate 3,547,208 downwards.
TGGCAAAATGTTTGCTGGTCCCTTTTTTTCCAGGTTTTGTTGCTCTTAGCTTCTTGTCCCTGCTGGATGAGGGGACCTGCTCTCCCCACCTTGTCTCTCTTTCTCTGTGTTCATTCTATTTATAAAGGACTCTAGTAATAGGATTAAGACTATTCCTGAATGTTCACATCTTGACTGAAATAGCCGCATCAAAAGGCTCTACTTACAATGGGTCCATCCCCACAGGAATGGATTAACTTTAAGAACATGTCTTTCTGAGGTACATACAGCGTCAAACCATCACAATCTGTTTATTTTTAAATCTTATTTTTATAATCATTTTAATTTTAGATCAATGTTCCTTTTAATGTATACTTTAATGGTATGAGCTAATTTAGAAAAATAAAATTATTTTATATTTAACTCTAATTACATACGCTGAGAAAAACTTTACTGAAATTTCTTTTTTTAAAGAATAGACACATGATTTATAAATGCAGGAGTAGTAATTAATCAAATGCTGATGATAGAATTTATTCCAAATAAATGAGGACCAAAAGAATAAGTACTCATTCTATTCAGAAATATAAAACTTCACATTATGACTTCATTGTTGTAGCTATAATTGAGGGTGATGCACTAAAATTACAACATGTTATTTGTGGAGATGGACTGGCTATTCAAACCTTAACCAGCTCTTAATGAGTGTGAGTTTTGGTTTAGGATGGTGAAAATAATCTGGAAGTAGATAGTAGTGAAAGGGACATAGTTTTGGCAACGTACTTAATGTCCAAGTATTGTCCAATTAAAATAAAAAAGTACTACGGTAATAGGTCTAAGATATAGCATTCTTCTGCAAGTGCACATAATTTTAAACATATGCCCATATTGCAAAAACACAAAGCAAACAAACAAAACCTCTAATCTAAGGTAACAGTCGTCAGGATGGTCATTATCCTTGTGAGTTAAGGTAAGGAAGGGAAGGATCACGGGGGCCTCTGAGAGTGCTGATAATGATCTGGGTGCCAGTCACATGGGTGTTCTCATTTTGTAAAATGTTATCAAGCTGAACACTTATGATTTGTGTACTTTTATGAAGGATGCTATATTTGAATAAAGTGTATCATATTTGAATAAAGTGTACAAAAATAAATTAAAAAGCAAAGTAAACATAAGCAGATCTTTCATATAAAACATAGGTAAATACAAAATCAAAACAGTCTTTAAATAAAGGGCATTAAATCAAAAAGCTAATAGAAGATGTTCACTGTTTCACATATAAATATTAGTGTTTCCTAGGCTTTTCCAGATAACACTTCAAGTTGCTAAGAACACATATGAAAATGTCTCCTTAGAAAAATGACTTACAAAAATTTTTGATTGGAAATGTGCATGAATCTACAGCAAAGAAAGTAGCTAAAATATTACTTTTTCTATGATGCAATTGACCAATATAAGTAGGCACTGGCTAATAATATGGAAAACCAACTCATAGAATAAAGCAAGGTAGCAAAGTATGTTTTCATTGTTAATATGGCAATGTTTTCAATATATATTTAATTTTAACATGAAAGATAGTGATGAGCTTAATGTTGTATCTTTTACTTTTTGATTCTCAAGAAGCTCTTGTTCTGAAAGGACTTATTTTGGTGGAATTAAGTATGGGAAAAACTGAATTTTTTTATTCTCATGAGAGAATAATATTTTCTTTCATGCATTTCACACTGGCACATGATAGAATCTGCTGTTAGAATTTTACATTGAGAACATAACAAGTATTTTTTCTTATGCATAAATGTAACATAAACAGAACATATAATTCTAGAAAGAGTCCATGATTAGTAATTTATTTTAGTGTTTTGATCTGTTTTCATTTAAACCAGTGACTGTGGAAATTAGGCAAAGTATATTAAAATCACAAATCCTCCTTCTTGATGACTATACAGACCTCAGTAATCAAGAGTCAGAACTGAACTTACTCATCCGTGTACACATGGGTCTATGTACTAAAGAAATGAAGATGAAAGCAGATTCAACTTTTATCCTAATATTTCTATTTTCTTCTGCCCTCAAACAAAGTATTATTTCCAAAATAGAATTTAGTAACATTATTAAATAACTCATATTACCTTGGATGAAAAATAAATATACAAATTAAAAAATAATATTTCTGATCGACAATGATGACGGCATAAGATACTCCAGGGTGACATTCCAGCATACCTCTTTCAACAGGGAGCTAAACATGGAAGAGCCATCTTACTCAGAACTTCAGAAAGCAGTTAAAATTTTGCTTGAGTGCCAAATTTTTTTCAATGTTGAAAAATAGTAGAAGAAGCTCGTGTTGCTCTTTTTGGACCCTCTCTAACCCCTCCCTGGTATGCTGTAGAGCCACCCTGCACTACCACTATGGGGTCACTGGCCCTGTTTTCCAAGGAGCAGAGTGACCCCTATGCACATACAAGGGTGCCTGTATAGTCAAGGCCAAGTTATTGGGTAGCAGCTGAAAGACTGAGTGAGGAAACTCACCCTTAACTCACCCTTCCAGAACTTGGCTTGGAGGCAGAAGCAGCTTGTGAATAGCCAAAGCACTGTAAGAAACAATTAAGTGAAAATTACCTGGCAAAGTATAACTTGATTTAAGCCATACAATACAGCACCTAGTGAGTGAGAAATATTGTTTCATAAGGAGTATAAGAGGCACTGAAATTTCTATAAAGAGAGTAATTCCTAAGGCCATGAGCAAACGCAAACCCAGGACAAGAAACAGACTTCACATATGTCTCAGCATGATCTACTTGAACAAGGGGATGAATTCTGAAAGAGAGCACCAGCCAAGCCAGTCAATTTGCAAAGATGTGAAGGATGTTCTGTGACTTGGTTTGTTTATTTTTGTTAGCTCCTGGGACTCAAGGAAATTCCTGTCATAACACTAGCTGGATACAAACTTAAAGAACAAACCTTTCAGGGACTAGATCTTACAGTTAATGCTTTAATATATTAAAATGTGTATTGTGCAACAAAAGATTTAAGAAAAACAAAGAAACAGGAAATCATGGCCCATCCAAAAGAAAAGTAGTAAAACATTAGAAACCATCAACAAAGAAGACCAGACTTTGGATATACAAGAAAAAGACCCTTAAAAATTGTCTTGGAGACATAATCAATGACCTGGCAGAAATAAAGAAGTAATGAGAGGAAACTATGAACAACTTTATGCCAATAAACTCAACAATATAATTGAAATGGACAACTTCCTAGAAAGGCATGAACAACCAACATTGACTCGAGAAGAAATAGATAGCCTCAACAAACCAATCACAAGTAAAGAAATTGAAGCAGTCATTAAGAAGCTCCCCAATAAGAAAAGTCCAGGACCAGATGGCTTCACATGTGAATTCTACCAAACATTCAAGAAAGAGTTAGTACCAATCCTGATCAAACTCTTCAAAAAAATTGAGGAAGGAAAGCTGCCTAATTCATTCTATGAAGCCACCATCACCCTCATACCAAAGCCAGACAAAGATATTACAAAAAAAGGAAACTACAGACCAATCTCTCTAATGAATATAGATGCAAAAATCCTCAACAAAGTTCTAGCAAATTGAATCCAGCAACACATTAAAAGAATTATGCATCATGACCAAGTAGGGCATTCCATGTATGCAAGGATGGTTCAACATAAGAAAATCGATTAATGTAATACACCATATCAACAAATCAAAGGAGAAAAAATGCATGATCATCTCAATTGATGCAGAAAAGGCATTTGACAGAATTCAAAATTCTTTCTTGTTGAAAACACCTCAAAGTATAGGAATAGAAGGGAACTTCCTCAACATGATAAAAGGGAATATATGAAAATCCCACAGCTAACATCATTCTCAGTGGGGAAAAACTGAAAACTTTCCCCCTAAGATCAGAAACAAAACAAGGATGTCCACTGTCACCATTGTTATTCAACATTGTGTTGGAAGTTTTAGCCAGAGCACTTACACAAGAAAAAGAAGTACAAAACATCCAAATTGGAAAGGAAGAAGTAAAATTCTCACTGTTTATATGTTGAAAATCTTGAAAAATCCACAGCAAAACCACTAAAGTTAATAAATGAGTACAGCAAAGTGGCAGATTACAAGAGCAACACTCAAAAATCTGTAGTGTTTCTGTACACTAGTAATGAACAATCTGAGGAGGAAATCAAGGAAAAAATCCCATTTAAATTGCAACCCAAAGAATAAAATATTTAGGAATAAATTCAACTAAAGATACAAAAGACCTATACAAAGAAAACTATAAGAAATTGTTAAAAGAAATCACGGAAGACCTAAATTAATGGAAGGAGATAACGTGTTCATGGACTGGAAGACTAAATATAGGTAAGATGTCTATTCTACCTAAATTGACTTGAAGATTCAATGCAATATCAATTAAAATCCCCCAAAAATATTTATCAGAAATGGAAAAACCAATAACCAAATTTATCTGGAAGGGTAGGGTGCCCAGAATAGCAAAAATTGCCCTGAGAAAGAAAAGTGAAGTCGGAGGTTCCACACTACCTGACTTTAAGTTGTATTATGAAAGTACAGTGGTCAAAACAGCATGGTGCTGGCATAAAGATAGATGCATTGACCGATGGAACTGAATAAAGTGTTCAGATATAGACCCTCTCATGTATGGACAATTGATCTTTGATAAGGCAGTCAAGCCAACACACCTGGGACAGAAAAGTGCTTAGAGAATTGGATATCCACATGCAAAAGAATGAAAGAGGATCCATGTCTCACACCCTGTATGAAAATGAACTCAAAATCGATCAAAGACCTAAACATTAGATCTAAGACAGTAAAACTTTTAGAAGAAAATGTAGGGAAATATTGTAGGAGCAAGAGTTTGTGGAAGACCAGCGGAATTTATTGGGAGCAACTGGCATCAGAGTGGTGGTGGCAGTAAACTGTGGAGACTGTTATCTGCTTAATGGAGAACAGCTTGGGAGGGAGAGAATGTTTAGTTTTTCTTAACCCCAAGTTCTTTACTGGGGATAGGGAATGAACACTGAAAAGAAAGCATTCTGTTTTCTCATGAAATGCATGCATGCTTTTTGTCACATAAACCCTGCAGTATATAAGCAGGAACTAGTTAAGAATAAAGCTGTCTGTAGTCTGTTGTCACTAAGCTTCAGACCCCTTGATCCCATCTGTCTTTCTCATCATTCCTTAATATCCTTTGAGCTCTGTTCTGTAGGAAGCAACAAAATACCTTATAAATCTTCTAATAGGAGGTGCTTTCCTAGACCTTACACCCAAAGCACGAGCATTGAAAAAAGAAGGAAATAAATGGAAACTCCTCAGAATTAAATGCTTTTGTGCTTCAAAGAATTTTGTCAAGAAAGTAAAAAGACAGCCTATCCAATGGGAGACAATATCTGGTAACGATATATCAGCTAAAGGTCTAGTATCCAGAATATCTGAAGAGATTGTTCAATTCAACAACAAAAAGACAAGCAACCCATTTATAAAATGGGCAAAAGACATAAACAGACACTGCTCAGAAGAGGAAATACAAATGGCCAAAAGGCACATGAAAAATGCTCAACTTCACTGGCTGTTAAAGAAATGCAAATCAAAACCACTATGAGATATCATCTCACACCCACCAGAATGGCCATTATCAATAAAACAGAAAACAACAAGTGCTGGAGAGGATGTGGAAAAAGAGGCACACTTATCTACTGTTGGTGGGGATGTCAAATGGTACAACTGCTGTGAAAGGCAGTTTGGGGATTCTTCAGGAAGCTAAGTATAGAATTGCCTTATGCCCCGACAATGTCATTGTTAGGTATCTACTCAGAGAACATGAGGGCAAGGACACAAATAGACATTTGTGCACCAATGTTTATAGCAACATTATTTACAATTGCCAAGAGATGGAAACAGCCAAAATGTCCATCAACAGACAAACAGCTAAACAAACTGTGGTATATACATATGATGGAATATTATGCAGCTGTAAGACAGAATAAAGTTATGAAGTATGTAACAACATGGATGGACCTTAAGAACATTATGCTGAGTGAGATTAGCCAGAAGTAAAAGGCCAAATACTGTATGATCTCACTGATATGAACTGACAACTTGGAAATTTTCAGTTGGTAACAGAGACCATCAGGAGATAGAAATAGGGTAGATTTTTAAAATGTCTTAAATAACTAAAGGAAAATAAGACAAAAACTAAAGTATGTTGGAAAAACCATATGTTATCAAAATGAGAATTTCAAAAAAGAGGTAGAAATTATATAAAGAAACCAAACAGAAATCCTGAAGTTGAAGGTCACAAAATAAAAATTAAAAATTTCTGGAGTGGCTCAACAGCAGACTGGTGCTTGCATAGGAAAGAATCAGGGAACTAGAAGATAAGGCCACTGAAATTATTCAGGCTGAGGAGAAGACAGAAAAAAGAATAAAAGTGAACAAAGCCTAAGACACTTATAGGACACCATCAAATGCATCAATATATGCATTATGGGAGTACCAGATGGATAAGAAACAGGGAAAAGGGGTGCTTTAGTCTCCTGGTTGCTAAAACACTTATCATGCAATTAGTTGTTTTAAACATCAGGAATTTATTGTCTCCCAGTATTGAATGTAAGAGAAATAAAAAATCAAAGAGTCATGATGGTGATGCTTTCTCTCAGAAGACTGCAGCATTCTGGGACTGGCTCTTGGAAATATTTAGTCTTGGTTTTTTGTCAAATGGCAATGTATATGGCAACCTCTCCTAGCTTCTTATTCCATTGCCCTTCAACTTCCAGATGCTTCCTGTGTCTTTTACCTCTTTTGTCTTCTCTATAAGTTCTCTGGTTATAGGATTAAGACCCATCCTGGTAGAGTTGGACAATATTTTAACCAAAATATTCACATCCAAAACTCTATTTATGATGCATTCACATCCACAAGGATGGATTACACTTAAGAACACGTTTTGTGTGGATACAAAAATCCCAAGTCACCACAGGAGCAGAAGGAATATTCAAAGAAATAATGATAGAAAACTAACGAAATTTAATGAGACACACATGTGAACCTTCAAGAACCAAACAAACCCCAAACAGGATAACCGTGAACATAAACAAGCCCAGATACATAGTAAACAAACCATAAAATACCAAGGACAAGGAGAGAGTTCTGAAAGCTACAAGAGAAAAGTCATATGTTATGTACAAGGAAGTTCCAACGAGATGATGGACTAGTTTCTCATAAAAGAAATGGAGGCAAATGGACAGTGGACAAAATTTAAAGTGCTGATAAAAAACAATTGCCAACCAAGGGTTTTTTATACCCAGAAAGACTATCTCACAAAAATAAGGAAAGTTTAAGACATGCTTATGTAAACAAAAGCTGGAGGAGTTTGTTATCACTGGAAAGCCCCTACAAGTCATGCTAAAGGGAGTTCTTCAGACTGAAAGGAAAGGACATTAGACAGCAAACCAAAGCAGCGTAAGGAAATAAAGATCTCTGGTAAAGGCAAATATATATAGGAATTTTAAAAGCCAGTTTTATATATATTATGTTTTTTGTATGTAGCTTTCACTATTAGAGTTTCAAAAGTGCAAATGCATAATAGATAATGATAAACCTATGGTTCTGCACATAAATTTACAAAGACATAATTTGTAGCAAGTACAACAAAGGAGTGGAGGATGGAGGGACAGTATATGTATATGCTATTGATGTTAAATCAGTATCAAATCAAATGTGATGATTACAAATTTAGGATGTTAAATTTAAGTCCCATAGTAGCCAAAAAGAAAATATATTAAAATATATAGAGAAAGAAATGAGAAGGGACTAAACAGTACAATAAAAAATAAATAAACATAAAAGTAGGCATTAATAGAAACATTCAGAGACAAAATGGAATGATACTTACAAATACCAAATAACAAATGGAAGAAGGTAATCCTGCATTGTCATTAGAACATTAATGGAAATAGATTAAACTGTCTATTCAAAAGTAAGAGATTGGCAGGGTGGATTAAAAAGAAGACATGGCCAAGAATATTTTGTTTACAAGAGACTCACCTTAAATTTAAATACATAAGTAGCTTGAAAATGAAAGCATGGCAAAATATATACCATGAAAATAGTAACCAAAATGGAGCTAAAGTAGCTATTTTAATAGCCACAAAAAGTTACTAGAGCTAGTAAATAAATTTATCAATGTGGCAGGGTACAAATCAACATGTAAATATCAGTAATGCCTCTGATCTGAACTATCTCAAGAGAAAATCAAGAAAAAAATCCCATTTACACTAGCAACTAAAAGATTCAAATATTTAGAAATAAATTTAACCAAGGCTGCAAGGGACTTGTACAGAGAAAACTATAAAACATTACTTAAAGAAATCATTGCCTGATGCCCACAGCATCAATCCTAGACACCAGGATTTCTTTTTGTTTTGTGTAGACAGGCTCCAGGAATCAAACTTGGGTCTCTGGCATGGCCCAAGACTAACTGTTTTTAAGATATCAACTCTCCCCAAAGCTATTTACAGATTCAAAGCAGCTCAAATAAAAATTCCAACAGCTTTCTTTGCAAATATGGAAAAAAACAATCATCAAATTTGTATGGAAGGCTAAGGAGTCCCAAATATCCATCTTGAAAAAGAAAAATGACATTGAAGGACTCATACTTCCAGATTTTAAAACTTATTACAAAGCTACAGTAATCAAAAGAGCACAGTATAGGTGCAAGAATAGACAGAAATGGATAATGGAATCTAATTAAAACTGCAGAAATAAACCTTCACATTTATGGCCAACTTATCTTGACATCTGAAAATTGTAAAACACACTTTAAGAACCATTGCTCAGTATTAATCATCTGGTCTTTGCATTTTGTAGGTCTTTATTTATTTTATTTTTCTAGTGATTTGTTTTTACTGTATTTTATAAAAGTATTGGTCTGCATGGATTGGAAATGTATTTTTAAAAATACTTGAAGTTTTTAGGGTGCACAGATCGTCCAGTGGTAGAATGTTCACCTTTCATGCAGGAGACCTGTGTTCAAATCCCAGACCATGCACCCCCCAAAAAATAAAAAAAAACTTGAAGTTTTCATCACAATTTGAGCAGTACCACTCTACTTTATCTCTGCATGATTGATACAATAAATTATTCATCAATCACTTCATTTGGTAGATTAATTTAGTAGTACTACCTTGAAGTACAACTGTATGAAACTTGTGATAACCTAAAAGAGCTCTGTTTTTTAAGTGGATATAGAAGAGCGCATTTTGAAAAAGCTAGGTATATGAAATAATATATCTAAATGCTCTTAACATTTTACTGCGATTTTGTGTTTTCAAAATGTCAAATAAAAAATAGTCTAGGCCCTTTAAGAGGTCAAATGTGCTTGTAAAGGTTAAAAGAATTGAAATAATCTACATATCCTTCAACAATGAAACAAATTTTGAGACATCCATACACTAGGATACTATAAAGCCTTGAAGAACAAGGGAGCTCTTATATGTGCTGTTGCACAACCTTCTTCAAGGTATGTTAGAAAGTGCAGAAAGGCAGTTATAGAAGAATTTATACCAAAATACCATTTATGTGGGAAAAAGCTAATGGATATGTAAATACAAGTATAAGTTGATACATGCGGAGATTTTTCTGGAGGCATTTACAAGAAACTGGTGATCTCTGAAAGATTAGGGGGACTTCTGAAAGAGTAGGGGACAGGGGTTTTAGAATGGGAAAAAGCCTAGTTTTGCTTGCTCATTTGTTCTATAATTTTATAACTATAATATTTCTGTAGTTCTATGATCACATCTGCATGGAATTTCAACAAAAAAGCAAAATTAGTTTTATTAAGTAAATTACTCATTTTTTTTCAAAAAGGTCAAATTAGAAATAGAGAAAATGTTTGTGCAAAGATTTAATCAGAACCTTCTATGTATCTAACTGTTCTCAAGACTGAAGAACTGTACTAGATAAAGAGATACAATGACTTTGTGTGATATACAATCCTTGATTAGATCCTGGATGAAAATTAAAATTCAAGATCATTATTAAGACAAATGCATATGGACTGTACATTAAACATTATTACATCAATTTAAATTTCCTGAGTGTGATAAGTGTATATTGGTTACAAGAAAAAATATCGTTGTTCTAAGAGATAAATGCTGAAGTATTTTAGGGTAATATGTCATGATATCTACACTACCTCAAATGATTCCATTACAAACTGATATATATATACATATACATATGCACAAATACATATATAGGATTATATGTGTGTATTTATGAAAGAAAAAAGAGAAATAATATATATGTGGAAAAAATGTTCAAAACTAATCTAAGAAAAAAGTAAATAACTTTGCACTATAGTATTCTTGCAACTTTTCAGTAAGTTCAAAAATGTTAAAGGTAAAAATTTGGATAAAACAGAAAGCTTTCTTTCCTTCAAAGTTTAGTCTAAAAGCCAGTAGGTGAGTGAATAATCAGGTCTATGCTTCACTGGGTAGAAAGGGGGAGGGAGAAGGAGGGAGAAATGTTGGAGAAATGTTTACTTATAAATCTCATAAGAGAAAGTAAAAGATGAAACTGTAAGATCTTTTTGTATCAGAAAATAAGTGTTCAGAGAATGGTAGTGATAATATAGAAGAACCCAGAAGGATGCTTGAGGGAGCTTCCACTGGTCAAACCTAAGACAATCTGAGCATCAATATGAATAATGATGGTACTGGAATAAAACTCATTAAAAAAATAAGAATCCATGAGATTTTACTTCCACAAATAAATAATAAAAAAATCAATAGGAGTAGAGAAAACTTTTACAAAGATGAATGCAGAAGAAATAATGTCCTTAGAAAATTGTTTGGAAAAAGCAGTAGAAATAATTAATTCAGGCAAAGTATATCAATGGATAGTAAAACCAGCAGATGAAAGTGTGATGAGGAATAAGAAATTGTCATAGTCTCAAAGTGCTGCCCCACAAAACTTTATTGATTGTAATGGGAAAATGAGTAACTTTGCAATGAAGAAACTTAGAAGATACCACCATAATCAAATGATTAAGGTTTATATCACCAATAATCTCTTAAATTGAAATCAAGCACCACCTGATGAAATGCAGCAGTATCTGTGATATTCCTGATTAAAATGCACACTCTAAATATAACCATTAGGAATTCTACTAAATAAATTGATTTTTAATTTTCAAAAGTGTCAAGAACATAAAAATCAAGGAAAGGCTAAAGAACTGAAGGAGACAAAAGATACATGAAAGCTAAATGCAACATATGATTCTACATTAGACCCTTTTTCTGAAAAGGACATATTAGCACAGAAACATCTGAATGGGGTCTGTGGGTTAAATTGTAGTAATGTACAAATTCTAATGTTCAGATTTAAGTTGTTATATGTTAGCTATATAGGAGAGCATCTTCATTTGCAGGAAATACATGCTAAAGAACATGAGGGTACTAGGCCATCATGCTGATAACTTATTCTCAAATGATTCAGAGAAAACAAAAGCACTTTGTGTGTTCTGGTAAGTTTATAAGTTTTAAAAATATTGAAAGTACAGAGAAAGAGAAAATGGAGGAAGGAAAAACTTAACGTAGCAAAGAAATTCTTTCAAAAATTTTTGTTGTTAAGAAAGGAGTGAAAAAAGTAAGAGTGGACTTGGTATTGTTATTCAGAAAGGAATTTTTAAATTATCTTTTATTTTGAAAAAATCTCAAACATACGAAATCAAAGAAAAGCATATAATGAATTCTACCCACAAAAATCCCTCTCCTTATCAACATTATGTCATCTCTTCTATTTTTTTGAGTGGGTACGCAAAAAAGTAATTGAAGAATGATACAGATGTTCTAAAAATGATCATAATGATGAATATACACCTATGTGATGGTATTGTGAGGCATTTGTTGTATATTTGGATATGGTTCATGAAGATATCTCAACAAAAATATTTTAAAAACATATTTGGGGCACTGTGACGGTAGCTCAGTGGCAGAATTCTCACCTGCCATGCCAGAGACCTAGGTTCGATTCCCAGTGTCTGCCCATTCAATAATAAAAAAAAGAATTTGAAGAAATACTGGCAAAAATATTCCCCAATTTGATGAAAAACATTATTCTACTTATTCAAGAAGGTCAACAAATGCTAAGTAGGATAAACTCTAAGAAATTCATGCCTAGAAATATCATAATAAAATCATCAAAAGAAAAAGAGAGAATCTTGAAGACATCAAGAGATAAGCCACTCATCATGTAAAAGTAATATTCAATAAGATTAACAACTAATTTCTCATCAGAAACCATGGAGGTCAGTGAGATGACATATTAAAAGTCCCTTCCAATATGAAAAATTTAGAATGGCCATAACACAAACACCCCCAAAGAGAGGGATGGAAAGATCAAAGGTGATGGTGGAGTGATACAGTGAAGATAGGATTTAACAAATGAGTATGAATGCTGAATCATTAAATTGATATCTCTTTTAGTTTCCATATCTTAGAGCAGCTAGAAGTAAAAACCTAAAATTCTGAAATATGCTCTACAACTACTTGTGGTGCTGTGCTTTTAAATTTATTACTTTTTTGTATACATGTTATTTTTCACAAAAAAGAAGGGAAAAAGTCAATTGTGATGATAAAAAAATATTTAAGCCTTCTAGCCTCCCATATTCTGGACCAGTTAGAAGGAAAAATCTAAGAGGATCATATGGTAGCCCATGACAAACTCTGGGAGTTGTCCTGTAACTGCTTGTTGAAGAGCGCTTTGACAGCTATTGCTTTTTAATTTCTTTGCTTTGTATATATGCTATACTACATAACAAAAAAGTTTTTAAAAAGTGCTGAAGGAAAAAAGCATCAATTTATAATTCTAAATCCAGCAAAACTAGGAGAAATTATGACATTCTCAGATAAACAAAATCTGAGACTTACCCTATAAGAAGTACTAAAGGGGTCTTTCAGATTAAATGAAAGGACACTAGACAATAACTTGAATCTACATGAGGAAATGAAGAGTACTGGTTAGGGTACCTGTATACATAAGTATAAAAAATAGTATAAATGTAGTTTTTGGTTGTAATTCTTTTTTTCTCCTGTCTGGTTTAAAAGAAAACTAAAAGTAATAATTATACATTTGTGTTGATGGACACGTAAAATATAAATATTTAGTTTGTGACAATATCAGCATGAAGAATGGGAGCCATGAAGTTGAGAGGAGCAAAATTTTTATATACCATAATGGTTAATTTTATGTGTTAACTTGGATAGATTATGGTGTCCAGTTGTTTGGTCAACAAATGGTGGCCCAGTTACTACTGTGTAAATGTCTACAGAGAAATCTCTCAAAGCAATGACCTCTAACATAATAGACCTATAATAAGTATAGAGGTTTAATTAGTGAACATGAACTTTCCCAAAAGAAAAGCCCAGGCCCAAATGGCTTCCTTGGTGAATTCTGCTATGTGTTCAAAAGATCAATTAACACCAATCCTTCTCAAACTATTCCAAAATAGAAGAGGAGGGAATGCCTCTGAAATCATTCTGATGCCAATATTTCTCTAATACTAAAAGAAGAAAAGGACTACTTAACAAAATAAAACCATGGAACAATATCATTTACAAAATATAGATGCAAAAATCTTAAAAAAAATACTAGCAAACTAAGTCCAGCAGCATACAAAATCCATGACCCAGTGAGATATACTTCAGGAATGCAGGAATGGTTCAGCATACAAAATAAATCAATATAATACACCATATTAATACAATAAAGGGGAAAACACATGATCAACACAAACATTTAACAAAACCCAAAACCATCTTATGATTAAAAAAAATAAGGTCAACTAGGTGGGTGGTTCAGTGGTAAAATGCTCACTTTACATGCAGGAGACCCTGGTTTGATCCCAGACCAAAAAAAAAAAAATGAAAGAAATAAAAAAAGTAAACTAGAAATAGAAAGGAATTTCCCTAACCTAATAAAGGACACCTATGAAAAAACATCCTACTTAATGATGAAAGATTGAAAGTTTTCCCCCTAACATTAGAAACAATACTCAGATATCTGCTCTTGCCGCTTCTATTCAACATTGTATTGGAGGTTCTAGTCAGGGTGATTAGGCAAGAAAATGAAATTAAGTGCTCTAGATTGAAAAGGAATAAGTAAAATGATCTTTATTTGAAGATGACATGATCTCATATATAGAAAATTGAAAGGAATTTGCCCCTTCAAAGAAATGATTAGAAAAAATAAACAAGTTCAATGAAGTTGCAAGGTACAAGATCAATACACAAAAAACATTTGTTTTCTATACACTAGAAAAGAACAATCCAAAAATAAAATTCCATTTATAATAGCATCAAAAGAATAAAATACATAGCAATAAGTATAACAGAAGAATATTTGTACAATGAAACCACAAAACATTGTTCAAAGAAATTAAGACCTATGTAAATGAAAAGACATCTTATGTTCATAGATTAGATACTTCATATAGTTAATATAGAAAAATTTATGACCTTCTGACCTTGCAACAGTTTCTTAGAAATCATGCCTTAAGCATAGGAACTCAAAGTAAAAACAGATAAACCAAACTTCATCAAAATTTTAAAACTTTTGTGCTGCAATCAGAAACCATCAGAAAGTGAATAGACAATGCACAGAATGGGAAAAAGTATTTACAAACCATTTATTTGATAAGAGTCTAGCCTCATAAATAAATAACTCCCAAAATTCAATACATGAAGACCCCTTACCCAATTAAAAAAATTAAACAAAGGATTCAAGCAGATATTTCTCTGAGGAAAATATATAAATACCCAATAAGTACATGAAAAGACATAAAACACCTTTAGCCACTACGGAAGTGCAAATCCAAACAACAAGATATTACTTTACCCACTAAGATAGCTCTAATCAAAAAGACAAATAATAAGTGTTGGCAAGGATGTGGGAAAATTAGAACTCTTATATATTGTTGCTGAGGGTATGAAATGGTACAGCCATTGTGGAAAACAGTTTGGTAGTTCATAAAAAAAATTTAAGATAGCATTTCCATATGACCTTAGCAATTCCTCTCCTAAGGTATATACCCAAGAGAATTTAAAATATGTTCATATAAAACTTTGTACACAAGCGTCCATAGCAGCATACTTCATAATAACCAAATAGTGGAAATAACCCAAATGTCCATCATCTAATCAGCAAATAAACAAAACGTGATACACCTATGAAATGGAATATTATCCAACCATAAAAAGGGCTGAAGCACTAATACATGATACAACATGGATGAACCTTGGAAACATTATGATAATTAAAAGAAGTCAAACACAAATGACCACATATTTTATGATTCCATTTGCATGAAGTGTCCAGAATAGGCAAATTCATAGGGATAGAACAGTGGCTGCCAGGAACTGGGAGAAAGGAGAAATGAGGAATCACTGCTCTTGGGGTGAAGAAATGTTCTAAAGCTAGATAATGGTGATGGTCACACAATTTAATTAATATGCTAGGAAGTGATGTATTGCTAATTTTTAAATGGTGACTTTTATGGTATATTAATTATATCTCAATATTCAGATGATGATAGGTGATGAGAGGGATGATAGTGGACAGATGACAGATTAGATAAATGATAGAGGAAAAGTTAGATGAGAGACAGATACAGAAAAATGATAGAAACATAGATAAAGACAAGAAGCTATTGACCTAAGCTACAGGAAATGAAAGAAAGGGAAAGGAAAGGGAAGGCAAGGGAAGGGAAGGGGAGGGGAGAAAAGGAAAAGGAACAGGAAAAGGAAAGGAAAGAGGTAAAAGTAGGGCTGGCATTTTTATCCCTGGCTGGGCATCAGCCTAGTCAGCAGATTTGCTGATTTTGTGCATTACTGGATTATAGGGGGAAAACCATTGGAAGGTGTAGTAGTTAGATTCAAGTGTCAAATTGACCAGGTGATGGTGCCCAGTTGTTCTATTGTGGTGGAGTTAAATTATCAGCATGTAAAATTTATCTATGGTTGATTATGTGTGTGGTCAGCTGAAGGAAGTGCCTTCTGCAATGAGTGCATTTTGATTATCAACTGGAAGCTTAAAAGGAGAGTTAGAGGCAAGAGGAAACAACTCAGCAGCTCAGCTCAGTGCTCAGACCCAGCTTAGACCCAGATGTTTGGAGATGCAGAAAGGAAACACCCTCAGGAAAGCTATTTGAACACAGAAGCCAGGAAAGAAGGCCAGCAGATATCGCCAAGTGTTTTCCCAAATTAGTAAATTTGTAACTAAGTCCCCCTTAAAAAAGCCAGTCCATCTCTAGTGTATTACATTCCAGCAGCCTTAGCAAACTAAAACAGATGAATATAATGTGGTTTGAGGCTGCCAGGTGGAAAAGAGTGAACTCTGCTCTCCACCTCCATTTCCAAGGTCCTAAGTTTGAAAGATGGGACCCATTCATGCCTACAAGTCCAGGAGTGGGCCATGAAAACCAGGTTAAGTTGGTTTAGTCTTCCAGAGAACCATCACATGATAGAGCAAAAGAATACAATGCAGTGCTGCCAACTGGAGTCAGCTAGAGAATGTGGATTAAGTCCTAAAAGGGATCATTATTGTCCAGGGGACAGAAGAATTGAAAATGCTTGTGAGTGAGGCACCTGTTAACAGAACCTTTTAAAGCCACCATATTTCCAATGGTGCTCACTAACTAGAGGTTTAAAATGAAAAAGCTATAAATTCGATATGGGATTGAAGTTTTTAAATGAAAAGGATCGAGATTTAAGGAAATGGAATGAGGGCATTTTAACAGCAAAGAGCCACTGTACAGTTATTCAACTGAGCTGCAACTGCATTCTTTGTGAGAGCTTTCTATCTATCTAGGTTGATCATAGGAGAGCTGAGGGCAACAAATGCACAGGCACACACACACACACAAATTGTGTTTAA
Organism: Tamandua tetradactyla; assembly: GCF_023851605.1. Classification (NCBI taxonomy): domain Eukaryota; kingdom Metazoa; phylum Chordata; class Mammalia; order Pilosa; family Myrmecophagidae; genus Tamandua; species Tamandua tetradactyla. Next base: position 3,530,262 of record NC_135341.1, on the reverse strand, counting down.
ACACTGAAAGGCTCACAAAATGAACCATGTACCATATATCTATTTTATGAGATATTGTAAATAATTTTTAAAGATAATTTTGACCATATCTTAAATGAAATTTAAAGAGTCCTTATAACTGCATTATTTAAAATATTTAACTATATTACAAATGTATATGTAATAGATTAAACTAACCATCTGAAGGAAAAAGCAATCCCAAGAGACATTTTATAAATGTACTGCGAATAGAACCCAGGATTTACATCTGGGGGTTTTCGAAAATCTTTAAGCCTACTTGATTTATACTACTTAGATTTTCTTGGTCCATACTTCATATTAGGGACCATTGGTATTTCAAAGATGAAAAGACACAATGCCTATCCTCAAGTAGCTCCTGGTCTACAGGCAAGAAATGTAACTTAAAAAATAATAAAACAAGGTAATCTAATACAGAAAGTCACAGAGGCAGGAACTGTTTATATGTTAGGAAGTCCTTCTGGAGAAGAAGGCATATGAAATTAAATTTTAGAAGTCTTGTCAGGTAAGCAAGGAACAGAAATTCTAGGCAGAGAAAAACACATGTGCAGTAGAGCAGGAAAGAGGAATTGTATACCATGAGTTTGGACAGGTACAGAGGATAGATTATGAAGATTAAGATTGTGGGTTTTTACCAAAGAGCCTAGATTATTAAGAGTATCACTTGCCCTTTGAAATCTATCCTCTGTACAGGTGAAACAAACCACAGTCACTCTATTTGCAATGTGAAAAACAGGGTCTATACTAGAGACAAGGAGACTATGAGGATGTAATTAGTTTTAATTTAGGGAAGAGATGCTGGAAAGGGATGACTTCACTATAGAAGAGCAAAAAACCTAGAAGAAAGGGAAGAACTGATATATATTGATTTTCCACTATAGGCTACTAGCTGTAGGTTATTTCATTCAACCCTCATTGCAATCCTATGCCATAGGTACTAACACTTTTACAGGTGATGTAATTGAGACCCTCAAATTTAACCCAAGATCACACACTAGTAAATAGCAGAGCCAGAAGAAAGGCACAAAACTTAAGAAAAATGAGTGCAGTTCAAAGGTAAAAAAAAATTAGAAGGAAAATTTAGAAGAAATAATAATTAGAAAGATTCAGAGCAGTCTACACATTATATGAATTTGGGGTGGGGGGAACGGGGAAAAATAAATATATGCTTACATAAAGAAAACCTGTTAAGATTTACAAGAAACTAATATAAATTGTCACTGGAGGGGAAAGCATATAAGGAGCAGAGAAAGAAGAAAGAATAGCAGTGAGAGTGAGACTCCTTACCACATAATTCTTACGTTTTTTATTTTCACCCATGTGAAGATATTGCCTTTTTGAAAAACATGAAAAATGTTACAAAGAAAGAACAGCTCAGTAGAATGCAGAAGATTAAATGGGTATTTTGCAGCTGGCTTTAACCTTTTGGTAAAATCCCACAATCTTAATTTTGTTCACTAAACATACATGATCTGTCATTATTATTACACATTTTATTTAGTTCTATCTAGAGCAAAGAAAAAACATTCTTAAAAACTAAGTGAGTGATAAAAATGCAGAAAAATTGGAACCAGCAAACCCCTGTTATCATTTTGTTGAACAAATAATGTCCATGAAACAAAATCAATGCACTTCTCTAGAACGGAAAGAAATCACATTCAAATTAATGGGACAAAAAATGCTTTATTGCAATTTTACCAGATGTAATGTCTGGCCAAGAATATAACACAATACTAAGAATTTAAAATCGTTTTTTAAAGAGAACAAATGTATAAGAAAAAAGGATGTAAAGTTAATGTGCTACTGCTGCTGTTTAATTTCTATAGCATCAATTAGGATCAAAAGTGAATTTACACAAATCTTCTGCAAATTCCCTTCTTCCCAGTTTTTCCTGATTATCAGAGCAAAGAAATAGAGCTACTTGGCACTCAGAGGGGAAAAAAAATCCTTATGCAACATGAATGGCTCTTAGACCACAGTTATTGCACTTTTGACCCTTTTATACTAAATGGCACTTTCAGAAAAAATGGTCCCAGCATGAAAGTTGATGATGGGAAAATTGCCACTCAGTCAGTTCTTATTTAGAAAACTATTTTTAAAGAAAATCTTATTTGAAAACATGAGGTGGTAGAACACTTCTCTTACAATAGGGTGTCTGTTTCTGTCCTGCATCAGTCATGTATTCTTGTCTTCAGTGACCACTCTTAGATCCATAATACTTCCAAACACATTGCCAAAAAAAAACTTCAAAATCTCTTCATTGATTGGATACTCTGTCCAAAGAAAAATTGTTTTATTGGAAAGAGCTGTCAGACTTATTTTTATGCTGCCCTAAATGTTCAATATGTAATCATGTACAACATTTTTCTGAAAATAAAATGAAATGATGAGTAGCTCTCTTTTTCAGATTTCATATTATACCATTTTTGGAGCTATGGATGTGAAAGGAATTGATGGTCTGCATTTAATGTTTGTGATTTGCAGATCTTTAAACTCTTAAAGATGCAGAAAAGACTCAGGAAAGAAGACTTGCACACTGGCTGTAAGTTTGTTCCCTTTAGTTTACATATCTTCAAGAAAATAGCCACTACATTCAATTTTAGAGGTAACAATAAAGCAGATAAAGCATTAATAAAGGAATTTCAAAATGTTTATTTGCATTAAAAGATGCAAATAGCTTTGACTCTTTCTTCCATTCCTATAAAAAAAAAAGTATATATTCAAGTAGAAATGTTTGGTTGTCTACAGGATGAACTGAGGATTCAGTAATGTTAGCCCTTTCTCCAAATACCCTCTCAAACCCACCTGAAATTTCAGCCATAAGTATTTGTTCTTTCTTAGTTAAAATGTTGCCTGTTTAGAAACACTTTGAACAAATTGAAGTACAAAAAAAATTAATCCTAAAAAATGAATATCTTTGGTGGGGATCAGTTCACTAGCTTTTTCCAACATGATTAACAGAAAATAGCCAGCTGTATGTGAAAGCTTTGATATAAGGAAAAAAACATAAGATAAGTCTATGTATTAGACATCACCTTAGGAGGGCATGGTTAGGTGTTGCCCACCTTGAAAAAAAAAACAATTAGGAGTGTTAAACATAGTGAGTGTTAAAAGAGAATTTGGAAACAAGGGGTCAGGAGAAGGCAGCTCCTGGACAGCTAGGAAAATCCAGTTTGGGAGCTAGCTGGTGAGAGTGAAAAAGAGTACTGGGGTATACAGATCACATTTCACATCACATCAGAGCAGCTGAATTTCTCATTTTATGAAGGAAGACCTGTGAAGATGAATTTGGTTCAAGTGAAGAGAGATAGAAAGATGGTAGAATAAGATAGGCAGAGTTCAAACCTGCTCTTTGAAACAAGAGAAGGAACAGAAAAATGACTGGGACTGCAGTTCCAGGGTATGAGTGACCACACATCTTCTACATTATATAGGGAGGTCTGGTATGGAAAAGTGGAGAAATTGATATGGAGAGAACAGGGTGAGTGAGCTCAGGCATGACCCCATCAGAGGCAAATGGCAGCACATTGGAGAGTGCAGGTCCAAAGTAGCACACCATCCCTCCTCTCCAGCCTATCACTACAACTAGCTTGGGAGATCTTCCCACCCAGCTCTACAGCTGGGATAACCTGTGGGGAACCTGGAAGCCCACCTGCCATAATGAGTGGCCCTGTCATGTGCCAGGGCCACCAACCAAGCATTTCCAGGCTGGCTGTGGCCAGGAGCAGCTGAAATCAGCCCATAGTGGAGTCTTTGCTGAGGTATATGCTGATCAGTAGCCTCTTCAGTGGAGGAGAAGCAAGCCTGAGGGAAAGAGGTGACTCAAGTGTGCTGTCTGTTAGGAAACCTCAAGCAAAATTGCATCCCCTGCATAAAAGCTGGGCCTTGGTTTGGTGGAGAATTACTGACAAAGCAAGTGCAAAAGGGGATTCTCAGGGAAAACCTAAATAAATACAAAACTGTAGACAACTGAAGGAAACTAACATGCAAAACAACCTTATCAAGATAATCAAGTGTCCTAGACAGAACAGAAAATGCACAGAATATGAAGATTCAAGCAGGTATGGCCCAGCCAAATGCCAAATTAAAACACTAAAGGGTACAAAGAATATGGAGCAATTAATCAAGGATGTTCATAAGGACATAAAGGACATCGAGAAGACACTGGAAGAGCATAAAGAAGAATTTGAAAGAATAAACAGAAAACTAGCAGATTTCAAAGAGATTAAAGATACTGTAGACCAAATTTGAAATATACTAGTGACACACAATAGAAGATATGAAGAGGTGAGATAAAGAATAAGTGTGTTTGAAGACAAGACTATTGAAGTCGAATGCACAAAAGGACAAATGGTAAGAAAGATGGGGAAAAATAGAACAAGATTTTAGGAAAATGATTGAGAACATGAAGAACACAGATGTAAGAATCATTGGTATCTGAAAAGAAGAAGAGAAAAGTAAAGGACTCGGGAGATAAGTTGAAGAGAAACAAGGGGAAAACTTCTCATATCTTATAAAAACATAAATGTGCAAATTAAAGAAGCCCAATATTTTAGTCTGCTAAAACTGCCAGAATGCAACATACCAGAGATAAGTTGGCTTTTAATAAAAGGAAATTTATTTAGTTAAAAACTTATAGTTCTTCAGAGGAAAGCAGCTAACTCTCATCTGATGTTCTCTTCTACCTGGGAAAGCTCAAGGCAATGTCTGCTGGCCTTCTCTCCCAGCTTCTGGGTTCCAACAACTTTCAATGGGATAATCACTTTCTTCATGTCCAAGCACCTGGGCTGAGCTGTGAGTTCTGAGATGAGATATGCTGAGCTGCTTGGACTGTGCTGCATTAAGCTTTCTTCTGACCTCTTTTAAGTCTCCAGCTAATTACAGTAAACATCACTCATTGTGGAAAGCACTCTCCTTAGCAACTGAAGATATCACCAGCCATAGAGGAGTATCACATGCTAATGGTTCAAGTCCACAGCAACAGAACCAGGTACCAACAGCTGGTCAAGTTGACACCTAAACCTAACTACCACATTCAACAAACCCCAAATAGAATAAATCCAAATAGGCATAATCCAAGACAAATACTAATCAGGCTGTCAAATGTTGAAGAGAAGCAGGAAGTCCCAAAAGTAACCAGAGAAAAGTAATTCACTACATATGTGAACAACCACATAAGACTGAGTTTAGACTACTCACCAGACACCCCAGAGGTGAGAAGGCAGTGTATGATGTATTTAAGATCCTAAATGAGAAAGACTTCCAGCCAAGAATCTTTTATCCAGCCAACTTGTCCTTCAAAATTGAGAGAGAAATAAAAATCTTCTCAGACAAATACCTAGAGTATTTGTCAACAAGAGCCCTGCCTGCACTACAAGAAATACTAAAGCAAGTTCCATCAGCTGAAAAAAGAGACAGGAGAGAGAGGTCTGTAGGTGGGCACAGATATGAAAAGTAACCTAAAGGAAGACTATCTTGAAGGATAGAAAGGGAGAGAGAGAAAATAATAAGTAGATCTGATGGATGAAACTAAAGGATAAGATTGTAGACTCAAGAACTACTCTTACAGTAATAACTTTAAATGTTAATGGGCTAAACTCACCAATTAAAAGATATAATCTGTTAGAATGGCTTAAAAACCGTGATCCAACTATATACTGCTTACAAGAGACTCATTCTAGGCCAAAAGACCAAATAGATTGAAAGTGATAAGATCGAAAAAGATCTATGCAAACTGTGACCAAAGGAAAGCAAGAGTAACTATACTAATATTAGATAAAATAGACTTTAAATGCAGAGATGTCATAAAATGCAAAGATGTCATAAAAGACAAGGACACTATATATGGATAAAAGGGACAATTAACCAAGAAGAAATAGCAATCATAAATATTTATGTTCCAAATCAAGGAGCTCCAAAGTACATGAGTAAAATATTGGCAAAATTGAAGGAAGCAATAGACATTTCAACAGTAATGGTGGGCAACTTCAATACACCACTCTTTTCTATAGATAAAGTAATCAGACAGAGGATCAATAGGGAAATAGAGAAACTAAACAATGTGATGAATGTGTTAAATGAATTAGACCTAATAGACATATATGATCATTATGCCCTAAAATACAGTATATACGTTCTTCTCCAGTGCTCATGGAATGTTTTCCAGGAGAAATCATAACACAAAACAGGTCTTTATAAATTTACTAAAATTGAAATATTTCACAACAGTTTCTCTGACAGTAATGGAATAAAGCTGGAAATTAATAACCATTGAAGAGTGAGAACTTTCCCAAATACAATACATTCTTAACTAATCAGTGGGTCAAAGAAGAAATTGCTAGAGAAGTTGGTAAATATTTGGAGAAGAATGAAAATAACAATACAATATATCAGAACTTATGGCCTGCAGCAAAGGCAATGCTGAGAAGAAAATTTACTGCCTAGATACATACATTAAAAAAGAAGAATAAGCAAAAATCAAGGATTTAGCTGCTCACCTGGAGGAACTAGAGAAAGAACAGAAAACTAACCCAAAAGCAAATAGAATAAGAGAGATAACAATTATTAAAGCAGAAATAAATGAACTGGAGAATGAAGAAAAAAAGAAAGAAAGAATCCACAAAGCCAAAAGACAGTTGAAAAAGTCAACAAACTTTCTTGACCCCTTGCTTGACTGACAAAAAAGAACAAAAGAGAGAGAGGACATAAATAAACTAAATCAGAAATGAGTAGGGGGCATTACCATGGAAACTGAAGAAATTTTATAAATCATAAGAGGACACTATGAACAACTATCCCCAAATATACTAGACAACCTAGATGAAATGGACAAATTCCTGGAAACACATGAACAACTTACACTGAATCAATAAGATATAGAATATCTTAATAAGCCAATTACAAATAAAGATTCAATCGGTCATCCGAAATTTTCCTGTAAAGAAAATCTCAGGGCCAGATGGCTTCACATGTGAATTTTATCAAACATTCAAAAATAACTAACACCAATCCTGCTCAAACTCATCAAAATATTTTTTATTAAAAAGGAATGCTATCTAACACATTTTATGAAGCTAACCTCACTCTTTCTGTTCTTGAAAAACTTGAGAAATCTATGGCAAATTTACCTGAGCTAAAAAACAATTTCAGTAAAGTGGTGAGATACAAGATTAATGTACGAAAATCAGTAATGTTTCTATAAACAAGTAATGGCCTAACTGAGGAGACAATTAAGAAAAAAATTCCATTGACAATGGCAACTCAAAGAATCAAGTATCGAGGAATAAATTTAAGCAGGGAAGTTAAGGACCTATCTACTGAAAACTTCAAATCACTGCTAAGAGAAATCAAAGATCTAAGTATGTGGAAAGGCATTCCATGTTCATGGATATGAAGGTTGAATATCATTTAGATTTCAATTCCACCCAAATTGATCTAGAGATTCAATGCAACACTAATCAAAATTCCAACAACCCACTTTGATGACTTGAAAAATCTAATTATTAAATTTATTTGGAAGTGAAAGAGACCTCAAATAGCTAAAAATATCTTTAAGGAAAGAGTGAATGGGAGGACTAAAATTTCCTGACTTTAAAGTTTATAAATCTTCAGTGGTCAAAACAGTATGGTACTTGCACAAAGACAGAAATATTGACCAATGAAATTGAATTGAGAGTACAGAGATAGACCATAAAACTTATGGTCAATTGATATTTGACAAGGCCCACAAATCCACTGAACTGTCACAGAATAGTCTTTTCAATAAGTGGGTTGGAGAACTGCATAGCTAATTGCCAAAAGAATGAAAGAGGAGTCCTACCTTACAACCTATGCAAAAATTAATTCAAAATGGATCAAAGACCAAAATATGAGAGACAGTACCATAAAACTCCTAGAAGGAAATAAAAGAAAACATCTTCAAGACTTAGTAAGAGGAGGCAGCTTCTTAAACTTATACCTAAAGTACAACACAAGCAATGAAAGAAAAAGTAGGTAAATAGGAACTCCTCAAAATAAAAAAAATTCTGTGCCTGAAAGGACTTTGTTAAAAAGATGAAGAGGCAGCCAACTCAATGGGAGGAAATATTTGGAAACCACATATTTTAGTTTGTTAAAACTATCAGAATGCAATATACCAGAAATGCAATTGTTTTTTAATGGAAATTTATTAAGTTGAAAGTTTACAGTTCTAAGACTGTGAAATTTAGACACCAATAAGAGGTTCTCTTCACCTAAGAAAGGCTGATGCCATCCAGAACACCTCTGACAGCTTGGAAAGGCATATGGATGGTGTCTGCTGGGGTTCTTGACTTCTGGACACCTCTCTCAGCTTAAAAGTCATATAGGATGTGTGCTACCTCTCTCAGCTGAAAAGTCATATAGGATGTCTGCTAGATTTGTCTCCCAGTTTCTTCTTTCATGAAGCTTCTCTGGGGAGCATTGTTCTTCTTCATCTCCAAAGATCTCTGTCCATGTGGTCTCTGTCAGCATTGAAGATTTTTCCAAAATGGTTTCCTCTTAGAGGGCTCCAGAAAGGAGCCCCACTTTGAATGGGTGAAGACACATCTCCATGGAGACCATCTAATCAAAAGTTATCACTGACAACTGGATGGGTCACATATCCATAGAAACAATAAAAAAAGATTCCATCCAGCAATATCGAATGAAGACTAAAGGATATTGTTTCTCTGGGGTACATAACATTTTCAAACTAGCACATTCCATTCCTTGAACCCCCTAAAAAGCATGCTTTTTCCAAATGCAAAATACACTTATTCAGTCACAATGTCACAAAGCCTTAAACCATTTCAGTAAAAATGCAAATAAAATACAAAGGCAGAAGTGGTATGGAATCTCATCACAGTCAGCTACAAGCCTGATCTGTCCTAAGGCAAAATTCTCCTCTGGCTCTGGACCTGTAAAACTCAGAACAAGTTGTCTGCTGCCAACATATAAAGAAGGGAGAGTCATAGAATTCATATTTCCATTTCCATAGAAAGAAATGGAAGGAACACGAGGGTTGAAGATCCCAAACTGTTCCTAAAACCCACAGGCAAAATCCATCAGATGTCAAAGCTTGAGAGCCATTTATCTCAGAAAGTGTAAGTCCCTCCTTTTCCAAGGACCTACACAGTAACTTGGCTCTCTCAAAATGTAACCATGGGGGACATTGAAGATACTACCTTTCTCTTGGTTCCACCCTCTCCAAACTCCAGGGTAGCACCTGGAATCTCTTCCATCTCTGGGGTACACACTCATCCCCCCCCCCAGAAAAATGCAGTGGCAGCAAGGCTCTCCCAAATCCCCAAAAAGTGTGCTTCACCCTCTCAGAGGCTTGAAGCACCACAACTGTTTCAGAACATCTAGGCAGAAGGGCCACCCACTCACTGCCTTTGGTGGAAACTCACCCTCTCGAAGTGCATAGGTAGCTCCACCCTTCAGGCCTGAGGTTTCTTGGCTTCAGACCTTAGGTTTCATGGTTCCACATTTGAAGTTATTTTTCACGTGCAGATGTCTGCTACCTTCTCTCCTTGCTTCTTGTCTTATGAAGCCCCTTGGGGTTAGACCAATGTTCTGTGAAAGTGGTGTGTTTGACTGCAAAGAAGTGCATGTAATTCATTGAGGCAAGTATTTCACTCACATTTCAATATTGCATGAGATATTAGTTTTGCAGTATTCTAGGTCAAAGTTCTTTGAAAATGGTGATTTTGCTTCCATGAAATGCATGGAAGTTAATGCTGCAATAATTTCATTGAGTTTTCAAAACTGGGTAACATACTTGTTTCACAAGCTCTAGGCCAATGTCATGTAAACATGGTGCTATTCGCTCCAAAGAAGCGACTCATTGACTAATAATGCAAGTATTTCACTCAGTTTTCAAAACAATGCCATAGTATTTTTGCAGAACTTAGAGTCAATGTTCTGTAAAAATGGTGTTTTGGGCTTGAAAGTAGTTAATGGAAGTCAATGAAGCAAGTATTTAACTCAGTTTTCAATTATGCATGACATATAAGTTTTGCTGAGCTCAGGGCCAATGCTCTTTGATAATGGTGTTTTTTTGGTTCCAAAGAGGTACATGGAAGTCAATGAAGCAAGTCTTTCACTCAGTTTTCTAAACTGAATAACATAATATGTTCACAGAGCTCTGTGCCAGTGTTCTGTGAAAATGGCATTTTGGCTCCAAAGAAATTCATTGAAGATTGTGGAGAGGAATTTAACTCACTTCAAAACTGAATAACATAAATATTGCAGTACTCTGGGCCACTGTTCTTTGAAATGTTTTTTTGCCTCTAAAGAAGTGCTTTGAAGCCAATGAAGGAAATATTTCACTCAGTTTTCAACACTTCATGACACATTAATTTTGCTGAGTTCTAGGCCAATTTTCTGTGAAAACATGCATTTTGGCACCAAAGTGCAAGACCGAAAATGAATAAGTATTTCACTAAGTTTTCAAAACTGAGTAACATTCTAGTTTCACAGTACTCTAGACTTTGGAGTTTATGGCTCCAAAGAAGGGCAGGGAAGTCAATGAGCAAGTATTTTACAGTTTCATGATTAATAACATACTAGTTTCACAGATGTATAAGTCAATGTCTTTGAAATTGGTGTTCATGGTTCCAAAGAAATGCATGGAAGTCTATGAAGGAAGTATTTAGTTCAGTATTCAGTACTACATGACAAATTATTTAGGCAGCATTTTTGTCTAATATTCTGTGAAAATGGAGATTTTTGCTTGAAAGAAGTGAATGAAAGTCAATAAAGCAAGTATTTCACTCAGTTTTCCAAACTGAGTAACATATAAGTTTCCTAGTGTTCTAGGCCAATGGTTTTGAAAAAGGTGTTTTGACTCTAAAAAAGTGCAAGGGAGTCAATGAAGCAAGTTTTCCACCCACTTATCAATACAGTGTAACATACTACTTTTGTAAATCCCTAAGTCAGTGTAGTGTTAAACAGTGCATTTTGCTCCAAAGAAATGCAGAGAAGGCAAAGAAGCAACTATTTCACTCAACTATCAATGTGACATGACATATTAGTTTCACTGAGCTCTAGCATATGTTCTAAAATGGTGCTTTCCATAGCCAATAAGTGCAAGGAAATAAATGAATAAAGTATTTAACTAAGTTTTCAAAACTCAGTTACTTCCTAGTTTCACAGTGCTCTAGGCTAATGTATTGTGAACATGGTGTTTTTGCACCAAAATGCATTGATGTCAATGATGCAAGATTTCACTCATTTTTGAAAATCAATAACATGTTTGTTTCACAGATATCTAGGCCAATGTTCTGTAAAAATAGTGCTGTTGCTCCAAAGAAATATTTGGAAGTCAATGAAGCAAGTATTTATCTCAGTTTTTTATACTGCATGACAGAATATTTAGGCAGAACCGTAGGCAAATGTTCTGAGAAAATGGTGATTTGGGTTCCAAATAAGTACGTGGAAGTCAATGAAGCAAATATTTCACTAAGATTTCAAAACTGAGCAACACATTAGATTTACAGAGCTCTTGGCCAATAATCTGTGAACATGGTATTTTTCACTCCACAGAAGTGTAGGGAGATCAGTGATGCAAGTACTTCACTTAGTTTATAAATCTAAGTAACATACTTGTTTCCTGGGTTTCTAGGTCAATGGTCTGTGAAATGGTATTTTTGGCAACAAGAGTTACAAAGAAGGCAAATATTTCACTTATTTTTTATTGTAAAATTGCATTGTTTGCATTCCCTTCTATTACTTATGTATCTAAATGACCTGTTTACCTTTCACTGATTAATAGTTTTTTCATTTAATACTTTTATTGATAAATATCACACACATACAGTCCATAAATGATGTACAATCAATGGCTCACAAGGTCATCATACAGTTGTTAATTATCATCAGTTTAGAATATTTGTATCACTCCTAAAAAAGAAATAAAAATAAAATATTCATGCATCCCATATCCCTGATTCTTCTTATTGACCATTAGTATTTCACTCAGTTTTGAAAACTGAGGATCATACTTGTTTTACATATTTTAGGTCAGTATTTTGTGAAAAAAATGATTTTTTAATCTCCAAAGAAGTAAATAGATGTCAATGAAGAAAATATTACACTCATTTTTCAAGCCTGAATAATGTAATATGTTGGCAGAGCTCTTGGCCAATGTTCTATGATGTTTGTGGCCTCATGAAGTGCATGGATGTCAATGAAGCAATTATTTCACTGGCTATTCAAAGCTATATAAAATACTGGGTTCACAGTGCACTAGGCCAATAGTCTGAGAAAATGGTATGTTTGACTCCAAGAAGTACATGGAAATCAATGAACAAACATTTCACTCAGTTTTCAAAGCTAAGTAACAATCTTATTTCACATAGCTCTTGAAAATTTTATAAAAATTATGTTTTTTTTGAAAATTCTATCAAAATTATGTTTTTGTGTCCAAAGAAGGGCATGGAAGTCAACGAAGCAAGTATTTCCCTCAGTTTTCAAAACTGGATAATTTACAAGTTTCACAGTGCTCTAGGCCAACGTGTTCTCAGTACGAACTTTTAGCTCCAAAGAAGTGCATGGAAGTAAATAATGCTGTATTTCACTCAGTTTTCAAAATTAATAACATCCTAGTTTTGTAGATATGTAGGCTTATTGTGCTAGTTTGAAAGGATGTATGTCCCCTACAAAAGCCATGTTTTAATCTTAATCTCATTTCATAAAGGCATAATAATCTCTATTCAATACTGTACATTTGAAACTGTAATCAGATCATCTCCCTGGAGAAGTGATTTAATCAAGAGTGGTTGTTAATAGCCAAACCAGACAAAGATGCTAAAGTAAAAGAGAATTGCAGACCAGTCTCTTCAGTAAATATAGATGCAAAAATCCTCAACAAAATAAGTGCAAATTGAATCCAGCAGCATATTAGAAGAATTATATGCCAAGACCAAGAGGAATTTTTCCAGGTATACAAGGTCAGTTCAACAAAAGAAAATCAGTTAATGTAGTACAACATATCAACAAATCAAAGTGAAAAAAAGCACTTGATTATTTCAATTGATGCAGAAAAGGCATTTGACAAAATTCAACATTCTTTCCTGATGAAAACACTTCAAAGAATAGGAATAAAAGGGAAGTTCCTCAAAATGATAAAAGGAATATACTAAACCCCAAAGCTAGCATCATTCCTCAATAGGGAGAGACTGAAAGCTTTCCTTCTAAGATCAGAAAAAAGACAAGGTTGCCCACTAACACCACTGTTATTTGTCATTGTGCTGGATGTTACAGCCAGAAGACTTAGACAAGAAAAGAAATAAAAGCCATCCGGATTAAAGAAAGAAGTAAAACTCTCACTGTTGGCAAGTGACATGATACCATGTGTTGAAAATACTGAAAAATCTACAGAAAAGCTACTAGAGGTACCAAAAGAGTTCAGCAAGGTGGCAGGGTACAAGATCAATGCCCCAAAACCAGTAGCATTTCTATACAGTAGTAATAGGTAATCTGAGGATGAAATCAAGAAAGAAATTCCAAAAAATCAAATATTTAGGAATAAATTTAACTAAGGATACAAAAAACTATAAGCAGAAAATGATAAGAAATTGCTAAAAGAAATCATGGAAGACCTAAATAAATGGATGGGCATACCATGTTTGTAGATGGAAGACCAAATATAGTTAAGATATCAATTCTATCCAAAGTGATTTATAGATTCAATGCAATACAATTAAAATCTCAACAATCTACTTTGTAGAAATAGTAAAAAATACCAAATTTATTTAGAAAGGTATGGTGCTCCATATGGCCAAAATTACTTTGAGAAAGAAAAATGAAGTGGGAGGTCTAGCCCACCTGACTTTAAAGCATATTACTAAGTTACAGTGAAAAACAGCATGGTACTGGTATAGAGATACATATACTGACTGTTCCAGTTTGCAAGCTGCCAGAATGTGATGAACCAAAAAATGAAATGTCTTTTTAAAGGGGGGATTATTAAGTTGCAAGTTCACTGTCCTAAGGCTGCTAAAATGTCCAATTTAAGGCAAGGCTTTGGAAATATTCAAATAAAGGCACCAACTAGATGTTATCTTTGCTCAAAAAAAGCTGATGAATTTTGGGGTTTCTTTCTGAACTGGAAAAGCACATGGTGAATATGGTAACACCTGCTAGCTTTCTCTTCAGGATACTTGTTTCATGAAGCTGCCCTGTGCGCATTTTCCATCTTTATATCCAAAAGTCTCTGGCTGCATAGGTTCTAAATCTTTTTCCAAAGAAATGGTTCCTTCTTTCTTAAAGGACGCCAGTAAGTAAGCCCATCTTGAATGAGTGTAGACAGATCTTCATGGAAACCGTCTAATCAAAAGTTACCATCCACAATTGGGAGGGTCACATCTCCATGGATAATCAAAAAACTCCCACTCAGCAATACTGAATGAGGATTAAAGAACATGGCTTTTCTGGGTTACACAACAAATTCAAACTGGCACACTGATCAATGGAATGGAATTGAGTGTTCAGAAATAGACCCTCACATCTATGCACAATTCATCTTTGATAAGGCATCCAAGCCAATCTACCTGGGACAGAGCAACCTCTTTAATAAATGGTGTTTGGAGAACAGATATCCGTATGCAACAGAATGAAAGAGGATCCATATGTCACACCCTATACAAAAATAACTCAAGATGGAATAAAGATGTAGATATTAGACTTAAGTCCATAAAATATTTAGAAGAAAATGTGGGAAAATACCTTTTAAATCTTGTAATAAGAGGTGGTTTCCTAGACCTTACACCCAAAACACAAGCACAGTAAAAATAAATAGATAAATATGATATTCTCAAAATTAAACACATTTGTGCATCAAAAAAATTTACCAGGAAAGTAAAAAGGCAGTCTAAACAGGACTGGATATAAAAACTCAGAAATGGACAGCACAATACTACCCAATTGTAATGCAATTATGTTAAAACACTGAATGAAGCTGCATGTGAGGTATAGGTTTTTTTTTCTTTCTATTAATGTTTTAATTCTTATTCTGTTGTCTTTTAATTTCTTTTTCTAAATCGATGCAAATGTACTAAGAAATGATGAATATGCAACTATGTGATGTTATTAAGAATTACTGATTGTACATGTAGAATGGAATGATTTCTAATTGTTTTGTTAATTCTTTTTTTAATTAATAAAAAAAGTAAAAAAAGAAATAAATTTTGAAAAATAAAAAACAGAAAAAAAAAGGCAGTCTATACGATTGGACACAATATTTGGGAACTACATATCAGATAATGGCTTAGTCTCCATGATATATAAAGAGATTCTTCAGTTCAACAACAAAAGGACAAAAAACCAATTTAAAAATGGGCAAAAGGCATGAACAGACATTTCTCAGAAGAGGAAATATAAATGGCTAAAAGGCACATGAAAAGATGCTCAACTTCACTGCCTAGTAGGGAAATGCAAATCAAAATCACAATGAAATGCTATTTGACACCACTAGAATGCTCATTATAAAAAAAACTCAAAAAGTGACAAGTTCTGGAGAAGATGTGGAGTAAGGTGCACACTTATCCACTGTTGCTGTGAATGTAAAATGGTATATCTGCTTTGGAAAGCATTTTGGTGGCTCCTTAGGAAGCTAACTGTAGAATTGTCATATGATTCAGCAATCCCATTACTAGGTATATATTCAGAGGAACTGAAGGCAAGGACAAAAACAGACATTTGCACACCATTTTTTTAGCAACATTATTTACATTTGTTAAGAGATTAAAGCAGCCCAAATATCCATCAATGGACAAGTAGTTGAACAAGCCTAGGTATATACATGTGATGGAATATTATGCAGCTGTAAGGCAGAATAAATCCGTGAGGCATGTAACAAGGTGGATGAACCTTGAGGACATTGTGGTGTGTGACATTAGACAGACACAATAGGACGAATACTGTCTGGTCTCAATATTATGAACTAGCATTAATGAGTGAACACTGAGAGTTGAAATTAAGAACACAGGATATCAGAAGATAGAAAGAGGGTAGAGATTGGGCATTTGCTGCTGAAGAAATACAGATTATGCATTAGTATTGATTGTAAAACTTCAAAAATGGATAACACAGTACTACCTGATTAAAACACAATAATATAAGTACACTGAATGAAGTTGAATGTGAGTATAATTGAGGGAGAAGGGCTGGGGGCTTAATGAAAACAGAAGGAAAGGTAGAGGATAAAAGACCAAGATGGTATAACTTAGGAATGCCTAAAGTGGGCAAAGATGGTAGTTAACTGGACAAATATAAAAACGTTTTTGCATGAGGGAAAATAAATCAATGTCAACATTACAAGGTGTTAAAAACGGATGGTGTATAGGAAAAAGTACAAGCAATGCAAGCTAGGGTCTAGAGTAACACTAACATTGTTCAATGTTTCCGCTGAATGTAACAAAGACATTTTGCCAAAACTAAATGTCAACAGTTGAGGGGCAGTGCAGAGAGGTACGGATTCTTTGTGGAAGAAAAGGAAATGTGTTCATACATCGTTGTGGCAAATGTGTGTCTATTTACGTGGGTTGGATTGCATGATGTGAGAATAAAACTTTAAAAATGAACAGAGGGAAATACTTGCTAGAAAAAATGCAGAGAAATGGTTGTACCTATTCACTGTTCATATGGAAGCATAGTTGCAACCCCTTGGAGAGCAGTGTGGTAGTTCAACAGGAGGTTTGGTGTGAGGTTTGGTGTGAGTTCAACAGGAGGTTTGGTGTGAGGTTGCCATATGATCCTGCAAGCCCTAGGCTCAATATATATCTTAAGTAACTGAGTGTGAAGCTATGAATGGACATTTGCACACTGGTGTTTATGGTGGCAATGTTCATGATTTCCAATGGATGGAGGTGTCTTAAGAGTACAATGACTGAGGGAAGGAAAGGAGAACTATGGTGTATACACACAATGGACTGTGGAGCAGCCACAAGAAGGAATGGAATTCCTGAGGCATGCAAGCAGGTTAATGAAACTTAAGGATTGTATTTTGAATGAAATGTCAGAAACTAAAAGGAAAACACTATCTTACTTCACTCACACGGACTAATCAAAATATGAAAACTCAGTGAATTGAAGTACAGTGCATGGGTTACCAGGTTGAGGCCTATTTTAAAGGGTCCCAGACTGTAAGCTCTTACAGCAGTCACATATATTCAGGATGTAACTGTTATTTCTAAACTCTATGATACTAAGCTGTTTGTATGTAACCTGGTCATTCCCAGAAACTTTGGGTATTTTTGTAACACTTGAGACTTAGAGTTAGAGTTCTGAAGCTATGAAAGTCAACAGCACCCCTTACAAGAACTGTTAAAAAGATGAAAAAAGGATCCGACTTCAACGAGAGATATAAATGAAGCTGATCTGAATAGGACTGGGGTAGATCAAAATACAGGGTGAAGGATAATATTGTCCATATTTTAAAAGCCCAACTTCTGTTTGAAACCTGAGGGGGAGATGTCTTTTTAGTGCAAAATTTATATTTTGGATATTGCATTACCTAATTTAGCTTACATGGTCAGTTTAGTTGAACGCCATAGTTCACAGAATCTTGAGTAAGACATGAGATCTTGTTGGTTTGTCCAGGTTAATGTCATATCCCATTATATCCCAGGGTAATTTGGGCAATAAATACTGAAGTATTTGCAAAGTCCCCTTTGGGGACTGGAAAGAAAGGAGGATTCCACATTTGGAGTGGAGGCAAGAAAATCAACAGGCTGAACCCTCAACATTGGTTAGCCCCTTTGAAACTAACTCCAGAAAAGGATAGCCTAAGCCTACTGATAATTATGCCTAAGAGTCAGCCACAGAGAATCTTTTTTGCTGCTCAAATTTATCTTCTATTTTAAGAGAACCCTGCAGGTGAAATCGCTGACCCCCCATATGGACATGACTCAGAGGGGTGTAAATCTCCCTGGAAATGTGGGACAGAACTCCTGGGTTGAGACGTGACCCGGTATCATGGAATTAAGAAGGCCTTCTTCAGCAAAATGGAGAAGAGAGAAATAAGACAAAATAAAGATTTGGTGGTTGAGAGATATCAGAGACAAGAGGATATCTTGGGGTTTATTCTTATGCATTATGTAGATATCCTTTTATAGTTTATGGTGTTTTGGAGTGACTGGGGGGGGAGTACCTGTGTCAGTTTGAAAGGATTTATATTCCCTAGAAAAGCCATTTTTTAATCCTAATTACTTTTGTGAGAGCAACCATTTCTTCCAAACCCTATTCTGTATTATAGGTTGGAAACTTGTTTGAGTTATCTCCATGGAGATGTGACCCACCCAATTGTGGGTGTTAAACTTGATTAGATGGAGACATGACCACACCCTTTCTAGACGGGTCCTGATTACTTTACTGGAATCCTTTAAAAGAGGAAGCATTTTGGAAAAAGCTTGAGATCTGAGAGAGCGACCAGAATGACAAGAGAGCCACAGAGTCCACCAGCCAGTGACAATTTGAAATGAAGAAGGAGAATGCCCTTGGGAGAACTTCATGAAACAAGGAGCAAGTATTTCACTCAGTTTTTGAAACTGAGTAACACAGGTTTTGAAGAACACTAGGCCTGTGTACTGTAAGAATATTATTTTCATTTCAAGAGGAGGGCACAGAATCCAGGGAAGGAAGTTTTTTGTTCAGTTCTCAAAACTGAGTAACACTCTAGTTTCACAGAGCACTGTACAAATGTTCAGTGAGAATGAATTTTTGTCTCAGAATTTATTGGAAGTCAACGAAGCAAGTATTCTAAGCAGTTTTCAAAATTATGCTACATTCTAGTTTCACTGAGCCCTAGTCCAATGTACTGTGAGAATGTTGTTTTCAGGTCAAAAGAAGTGCATGAAAGTCTAAGAAGCAAGTATATCACTCAGTTTTCAAAACTGAGTAACATATTAGTTTTGCAGAGCACTGGGCCAACACTGTGAGAATGTTGGATATGGTTCAAAAGAAATGAATGGAAGTTAATGAATCAAGCATTTCACTCATTCTTCAAATGTGAGTTATATACCAGTTTGCTAAATCCTAACAAATGTACTCTTATAGTGTTGTTTTTTTGTTTTTTTGTTTTTTTTTTTTGCTTAAGTAGTGCATGAAATCCTTTTCCTCAGTTTTCAAAAATGAAAAAAATACTAGTTTTGTGGCCAATGTTCTGTGTGAACACATTTTTTTTGGCTCAAAAGAATTTCATGAAAATCATGAAGCAAATATTTCAATCCATTTTCAAAATGAGTAACTGTTCTAGTTTGCTAGCTGCTAAAATGCAACACACCAGAAATAGTATGGTTTTTAAAAAGGGGAATTTATTAAGTTTCAAGTTTACAGTTCTAAGGCCATGAAAATGTTCCAATTAAAGTAAGGCTCTAAATATGTTCAAATTAATGCACCAACAAGAGGTTACCTTCACTCAAGAAAGTTTGATGAAGTTCAAGGTTTCTCTTTCAACTGGAAAGACACATGGAAAGCATGGTGATGTCTGCTAGTGTTCTCTCCAGGCCTCTTGTTTCATTAAGCTCTCCCAAGGGTGCTTTTTCTCATCTTCAAGGGTCCCTGGCTGCATGGGCTCTCATGGTTCTCAAGGCTCTCTCATCATTCTGAAGCTTTCTCCAAAATGTTTCCTGTTTTAAAGGAGTCAGTAAACTAATCAAACCCACCTGGAATGGGTGGAGTCACATCTCTCCCTAATCAAAGGCTAATACCCACAATTGCATTGGTCACATCTCCATGGAGATAATCTAATGAAGTTTCCAGCCTACACTGAAGTGGGATTAAAAGAAGCAGCTGTCTCTCCACAATGAATCAGGATTAAAACATGGCTTTTCTAGGAAACATAATCCTTTCAAACCAACACAGTAACATATCAGTTATTCAGAAAGCTAGGTAAATGTACAGTGAGATTGTTCATTTTTGACTCAAAAGAAATACATGTAAGCAGATGAAGCATATATTTCTTCCAGGTTTCAGTACTGCTTAATGTAATAGTTTCACAAAGCACTAAACCAATGTATAATGAAAATGTCTTTGGCTCAAAAGAAGTGCATAGATGTCAATGAAGCATGTATTTCACTCAGTTTCCAAAACTAAATAGCATACTAGTTTGCCGACACTAGGCAAACATATTATGAGTATGTTGTTTAACTCAAAAAAAATGCATGGAATTCAATGATGTAAGTATCTCTCTCAGTTTTGACAACTATGTTACTAATGTGTTTCACAGAGCATAAGCTCATGACCAGCGAGAATGATGCTTTTGGCTGAAAAAGAACTGCAAGGAAACCAATAAAGCAAGTATTTCATTCAATTTTCAAATCTCAGTTGCTTACTATTTTTTCAGAGCATGAGGCCAAGTACAGTAAAAAATGTTGTTTTGAACTTAAAAGAAGTGCATAAAGTCAATGAAGCATGTATTTTATTCAGTTATCAAAACTGAGTAATATACTAGTTTGAAGAAGCAATAGGCCAAGGTTGTGAGCATGCAGTTTTGAGCTCAAAAGAAGTGCATGGAAGAAAATGAAGCAAGTACTTCATGCAGTTCTCAATACTGAGTAACACACTAATTTCAGAGAGTACTAGGCTAAATTATTGTGAGAATGTTTATTTCGTCAAAAAAAGTGATAGGAAGCCAGTGGAGCATGTATTTTAATGAGTTTTTGAAGCTGAGTTGCATACTAGTTTCACAAGCAACAGAGAAATACACTGTGAGAATAATGTATTTGGTTCAAAAGATGGGAATGAAGTCTCTGAAGCAAGTATCACTCATTTCTAAGATGTGAATAATATACTAGTTTTGCAGAACAATGGGCCACTGTACTGTGAGACAATAGTTCTCAGCTCCAAAGAAGTTCATGGAAGTCCATTAAATAAGTGTTTGCTCAGTTTTTAAAAGTGAGTAATGTACTTGTTTCAGAGTCACAGGTCAATGTAATATCAGAATGTAGTTTTGGCTTAAAATAAATATATGGAAAAGAATGAAGCAAGTATTCTACCAAGCTTTCAAACCTGAGTAAAATTCTAGTTTCTAAGAACACTAGGCCAATTCACTGTGAGAATAGTGTTTTAGGCTCAACAGGAGGGCGTGGAAAGCAATGACCAAGTTTTCCACTCAGTCCTAAAACTGAGTAACAAACTAGTTTTGCTGAGCACTAGGTTAATGCATTGTGAGAATGTGGTTTTGGCTCAAAAGAAGTACACGAAAGATGATGAAGTAAATATTTCAAAATTGAGTAACATGAAATTTTTGAAGAGTGGTAGGCCAATATGGTGAGAATGTTGTATTTGACTCAAAAGATGCACATGGAAGTCAATGACTCAAGTATTTCTCTCAGTTTTTAAAACTGAATAACATAATAGTTTCATAGACATTTGACCAATGTACTTGGAGAATATTGTTTGAGAAACATTGTATTGTATTGTACTTTGAGAAAACTGAGTGAAATACTTACTTCATGACTTCACTTATTTTGAGCCAAGAAAAAAAAAACCTCTCATATTGGCCCAGCTCTCTGCAAACTTAGTAGGCTGTCTAATTTTGGATACTGGGTGAAAAACTTTCTTCAGTGCCTTCCATATGTGCTTTGGAAACATAGTACTTCTCTCAGATTTTAACACTGTGTATCACACAATTTTCACAGAGCACTAGGCCAATGTGCAGTGAGAATTTGGTTTTTGGCTCAAAGAAGTTCATGTATGTCAATGAAGCATATATTTGCTCAGTTTCCAAAACTGAATAACATAATAGTTTCCCAGACACAAGAGCAATATACTGTGAGAATGTTGCTTTGGCTCAAAATAACTTCATGGAAATCAATGATCTAAGTACTTCGCTAATTTTCTAATTTGAGTTACACACCAGTTTGGTAGAGCTGTAGGCCAGTGTACAGTGAGAATGCTGGCTTTTCACTCAAAATTGGTACATAGAAGTCAGTGAAGCAATTATTTCATTCAGTTTCCCAAATTGAGGAACATACTAACATAGTAGAGCACTACACTGGTGTAATTTGAGGATGCTGGATATAACTAAAAAGAAGTGCACTGAATTCAATGAAGCAAGTATTTCACTCATTATTCAATAGTGTGCTACATCCTAGTTTCACAGAGCATTAGGCCAATGTTCTGCTGAAAAGAAGCACATGGAAATCAAAAAAGGATGTACTTCACTTTGTTTCCAAAACTAAAAAATGTGGTCATTATGCAGAGCACTAGACCAATATGCTGTGAGAATGTTTTTTTTAGGTTCAAAAGAACTGCATGGAAATTAAAAAACAAACAAATAAGTATTTAATTTAGATTTCAAAACTGAGTAATATATTAGTTTGCAAGGGACAAGGCCAGTGAACTGTAAGAATGTTGTTTTTGATCAAAGAGGTGAACAGAATGCAATGAAGCAAGTACTTCATTCAGTTTTCAAATCTGAATTACATACTAGTTGCAGAGATTTAGGTAAATGGTCTTTTAATATGGTGTTTTTCATTCCAAAGAACTGCAAGAAAGTCAGTGATGTAAGTATTTCACTCAGTTTTCAAACATAATACCATACTAGTTTCACAGAACTTGAGGTCAATGTTCTGTCAAAATGGTGTTTTGGGCATCAAAGAAGTTCATGGAAGTCAATGAAGCAAGTATTTGACTCAGCTTTTAAACCTGAGTAACATACTCTTTTTAAAGAACATGAGGCCAATGTACTGTGAGAACTTTGTTTTTGGCTTAAAGGAAATTATGGTGTCAATAAAGCAAATATGTCACTCGGTACTCAAAAGTGAATAACATAATAGTTCCATAGAGCCCTGTGCCAATGAACTGTCAGAATGTAATTATTGGCTCATAAAAAATTATATAGAAGTCAAAGAAGTATTTCACTCTATTTTCAAATTGAAGTTATATAATAGTTAGGGAATGCAATAAGCTAATGTATGGTGAGAAGGAGGTTTTTCATTCAGAAGTGCTTGGACATCAAATTTGCAAGTATTTTACTCAGTCTCCAAAACTGAGTAGCACACTAGTATCACAGAGCACCAGGCCAATGTAGGCTAAAAAGAAGTGTAGCCTAAATGTAGGCTAAAACATCAACAAAGCCAGTTTTTCACTCCATTCTCAGAACTGTGAAACACACTAGTTTTGCAGAGCACTAGGTTAATATACAGTGAGAATATATTTTTTACTCAAATAAGTTATTATAGGGTGGTGCCATGGTGCCTCAGTGGTAGAATTCTCACCTGCCTTGCTGGAGACCTGAGTTCACATCCCAGTGTCTGCCTCTGCAAAAAAAAAGTGATTGTAAGTCAATGAATCAAGTATTTCAATCAGTTTTGTAATCAAAGTAATATACTAGATTCACATAGTTGACCAATGTACTGTGAGAATGCTCTTTTTGGCTCAACAGAAGTGCATGCAAGTCAATGAAGTAAAAATTCACTCAGTTTTCAAAAGTGAATAGCATACTTTAAAAAACTAGGCCAATGTACTGTGAGAATGTTGTTTTAGGCTCAAAAGAAGGTCATGGAAATCAATGAAGCAAGTATTTTGTTCAATTTTCAAAGGTGAGTAACATACTAGCCTCATAAAGCCCGAGGGCAAAGTGCTGTCAGAATGTAGTTACTGGCTCATAAGAAGTACATGGAAATCATAGGGCAAATATTCAACCCAGTTTTCAAATCTGACTAACACTTAAGTTAGGAAGTGCATTAGTCCAATGTATGGTGTGAAGGTTGTTTTACACGCAGAAGAAGTGCTTGAATGTCAAATTTGTAAGTATTTTACTCAGTTTCCAAAACCAAGTACCATTCTAGCTTCACAGAGTACTAGGCCAATGTACTGTGAGAATGTTCTTTTAGGTTCAAAAGAAATGCATGGACGTCAATGAAGGAAGACTTCACTCAGTTTCCCAAACTAAGCAACATATCAGTTTCCCAGAGAACTAGGGAAATGCATAGAGAGAAATCTGTTTTTTTCACTCAAAAAAGTACATGAAAGTCAAAGAAGCAAGTATTTCAGTCAGTATTAAAAATTTAGTAACACTAGTTTTGAAGACCACTAGTCCAATGTAATGTGTGAATGTTAGATTTGACTCAAAAGAAGCATAAGGAATTCAATGAATCAAGTATTTGACTCAGTTTTCAAAGCTGAGTAACATACCACATTTGAAGAGCATCAGGCCAATGTACCGTGAGAATGCTGTTTTTTGCTCAAAAGAAGTGCATAAAAGTCTAGGAAACTGAATGTAGACACTGGTTTATAAGAAGTACATGGAGATCAATGAAGTATTTCACTCCTTTATGAAATCTGAGTTGTATGCTAGTTAGGGAGTGCACTAGGCCAATGTATGGTGAAAAGGCTGTTTTTCACTCAAAAGAAGTGAATCTTTTGTAAGTATTTTACTCAGTTTCCAAAATTGAATAACATAGTAGTATCATAGAGCACAAGGGCAGTGTACTATGAGAATGTCGTTTTAGGTTCAAAAGAAGTGCCTGGAACCCAATGAAGCAAGAATTTGAGTCAGTTTCCAAAACAGAGTACATACCATGTTTGAAGTGCATTAGGCCAACATACTGTGAAAATGTTGTTCTTAGTTCAAAAGAAGGGCAGAGAAGTCAATTAAGCAAGTTTTTCCCTCAATTCTCAAAACTGTGAAACAGACTGTTTTTGCAGAGCTCTAGGCTAATGTACAATAAGAATGTTTTTTGGCTGAAAAGAATCGAGTGAGGGAGGGCCACAGTGGTTCAGTGGCAGAGTTCTTGCCTGCCATGCTGGAGACACGGGTAGAGTCCTGGTGCTTGCTGATGCAAAAAAAAAAAAAAAAAAGAAGAAGAAGAAAGAAATAAAAGTAAAAATAAAAATAAGATAGAAGTGAGTGGACATCAATAAAGCTATTATTCCACTCGGTTTTTAAAACTACCTACCATACTTGTTTCACATGGCACTGGAGCAATGTATAGTGAGAGTGTTGTTTTTAGTTCAAAAGGAGTTCATTGAAGTCAATGAAGCAATTATCTCACAAAGCATTCAAAACTGAGTTACATATCATGTTCCCAAAGCACTAGGTCAATGTATTCTGAGAATGCTGTTTTTTTGCTCAATAGAAGTGCATGGAAGACAATGTCACAAATATTTCACTCCATTTCCAAAACTAAGTAGCACACTGTGTGCTGGTTTGAAAGGATGTATGTACCCTTAAAGAAATCATGTTTTAATCTTAATTCTATTTTGCAAAGGCAGCCATTTCTTCTAATCCCTATTCAGTACAGTATGT
Organism: Tamandua tetradactyla; assembly: GCF_023851605.1. NCBI lineage: Eukaryota > Metazoa > Chordata > Mammalia > Pilosa > Myrmecophagidae > Tamandua > Tamandua tetradactyla. The sequence goes on along the minus strand of NC_135341.1, from coordinate 3,504,989 downwards.
TTGAAACTATAATTAGGTCATCTCCATGGAGATGTAATTCAATCAAGAGTGGTTGTTAAACCAGATTAGGTGGAGGCATACCTCCACGCATTCAGGTGAGTCTTGATTAGTTTACTAGAATCCTATAAAAGAGGAAACATTTTGGAGAATGAAAGAAATTCAGAGAGATCAGAGAACACCACAGCACCATGAAGCAGAGAGTCCACTAGCGAGAGAATTTTGGAGATGTAGAAGGAAAATACAATCTGGGGAGCTGTAGAGGAAGCTAGCAGATGATGCTGTGTTTGCTATGTGCCCTTCCAGCCAAGGGAGAGACCCTGACAGTGTTTGCCATATGCCTTTCTACTAGAGAGAGAAACCCTAACCTTCATCAGGCTTCTTGAGCCAATGCATCCATGCATCCATCACTGGATGCCTTGGATTGGACATTTCTATAGATTTGTTTTAGTTGGGACATTTTCTCAGCCTTAGAACTGAAAACTAGCAACTTATTAAATTCCCCTTTTAAAAAACTATTCCGTTTCTGGTATATTGCATTCTGGCAGCTAGCAAACTAGAAACTATGTTAACAGAGCAGTAGGGCAATATATTGTGAGAATGTTGACGTAGGCTGAAAGAAAGTGCTGGAAGTTAATGAAGCAATTATTTATTTGACTTTTCAGTACTAGTAGCATACTAATTTCAGAGCACTAGGCCAATGTATTGTGAGAATGTATTTTATGAATTAGAAGATGTACATGGAGTCAATGAAGCAAGCATTTTGCTCAGTATTCAAAATAGTGTAAAACATTAGCATCAAAGAGGACTAGGCCAATGTATGTGAGAATGCTGTTTTAGACCTAAAATAAGTGCATTAAGTCAATGAAGCAAATATTTCACTCAATTTCAGAACACAGTAATATGCTAGTTTCACAGAGCACTAAGCTAATTTTCTGTGAGAATGTTGTGTTTTGCTCCACAGTGCTACTTGGGAGTCAATGAAGTAATATGTCTCTCAACTGTCAATACTGAAAAAAATACCAATTTTCCAGATACCTAATCAAACATAGTTTGAGAATGCTGTTTTTCACAAGAAAGTATATATAGAAGTCAATAAATGAAATATTTCATTCAGTTTTCACATGTGAGTTATATATTGGTTGCAGTGTACAAGACCAACATACAGTTAGAGTGAAACTACTGGTTTAAATGATAAATTATGATTTTTCATAATTTCAATTGTCTGATACCAGCAGCTCATTGGCTAGTTTGGTGGCTTGCTTGGTGGTTAGGGAGGTCTATGTTTTCTTCCAAATGATCATACATGGTATATGTGCCACTTACAGGTCCTGGGAAGAAGGGCTAGATCATTCTTGTTGCTTCAGGATGAAGATACCAATTTTGAGTCAATACAATCCACCTTCTAAAGTCTTCTTTGCTTTAAGCTAGATTATCATTCAGGTGAGACAGCTTTCATTATTTTGATAGTATGAATCCTTTATTTTAATTCAATAATGCCATTTCTGAATCATAGATATTATGGCTACTTTCAAATGCAAAATTTTTTCTCAAGAAACATTTTTTAACAGTAAGCTAGATCTCACCCAAACATTTATTCTAATTGGCATGCCTTTAAAATATATTCATTTCTTCAATACCCTGAAGGAGATGCAGATCTTCCCCTTTAGTGCTTAGTCTTCAACATGGAGGTTCCATTTCCTCAGGGACTCACCTTCACTATATAAGAGACAGTCTACTCCTGTTTGAAGATTTTCAAATTTAAATGGGTAAGTCCTTTAGAACTTGAGGGTTTAAAGACTTGGATTCTAAATCTCATCTATATTTCTCCCTAAATGGACATAGAGTCTGTTCTCTTTTTACCTCTATTTCTAAGACTGAATGGGAAAATTACCCCTTTTTTATAGTGTGCAGAGCTCAGACTCATTATTACTCTGTTTATTTGTTTTTTTCCATTATTTTTCCCAGCCCATAATTAGGATAGCATTCTTTCTCCAAGCAATATGGCTCTGTTGTCCCTGGCATCTTGATCTCATACTTTAATTGCATGTAGGAGGACTAGAAAGGCATGATGGTGAAAAGCATGGGTTCTACAGCAATATATCTGAGCCATGTGGGTTAATTGAAGTGAATTAATAAATGTAAGGCACTTTCAGTGATGCCTAGCATGGCAAACAACTGATATGTGTAATTTATTACTATTAATGTTGCTAGTTTTAATTACTAGAACAAATGTGACAATGGACATTTTTATAAATTCTTCTTTCATCTTTTCTAAAAACCCTCTAAAATAAACTTCTGGAGATATCCATTTTGGTTAAAGGTAGGCATATTTTATATTTTGGGTACAAAGAAACCAGAAATTGATGTTCTGGAAAAATCTGGGCTTCCAGGAAGGGAGACCTCAGAGACTAGTACTTCACATGAGTATTTAACCAAAATTGGGACAAGTCAACCATTTCAGAATAGGCCAGGATTGAAGATGGAGTTATTGAGGAAGTATTTGTGGAAACTCCTACTGTCTGAGGGGCATGATCCTTGCTTACTATGTAGAAAGCCAACAAGAGTGCTGTGGGACCTGTATAAATGGAGCTGATGCCAGTCTCAACTAGGGGATTCAAAAACAGGAAAAAGTGAAGGTAAAATGTCTTCAGATACAGAACCATGGAGGCTGGAGGCTGAAGTCAAGAAGCCTCCAGCCAGGAGAGCAGACCACCAAGCACATGGAGAAGATGAGTTTACCCCAAAGGCAGAGGATGGGCCTTTCACCTCCTTGCAGTGGAAGAGTTTTCCCAATCAGGCCTTAGAGATTGGGGAGAGCCTGACTACCACCACATGGAAGGGCTGAAGATGTGACTTGGAGACAGCAGAGAGCCTGGGTATGGCCCATTGCTTGGAGAGAATGGAGCCAAGATAAGGTGGTTTCCCCAATGTCCACTAAGATTGCATTCAGAGAGAGCTGGGCTGTTGCATACGTCCATGGAAAGGGTGGGACTACTGTTTTCCAAAGCCCCAAATATAAATGACTCTCAGACTTTGAAATCTAATGGAGTTTGCTCTGAAGATTTTCAAAACTGTCTGGGTCCAGTGACCCCTGTGTTCCTTCTTCCCTATGGAAATGGGTATATGTATTCAATGAGTGTTCCTCCTTTGTACATTGGCAGCAAATAACTTGTTCTAAGTTTTACAGGTCCAGAGCCAGAGAAGAATTTTGCCTTAGGATAGACCAAGAGTGTAGCTGACTTTGAGATTTTGTACTGTTTGTGACTTTGAATTGAATTTGTATTGTTGCTGAAATGCCTTTAAGTTTTCTGATGTTGTTATGGAATGAATGCATTTTTTACAAGGGAAAACATGTTTTTTTTTAAGATGTAGAGGGTGGAATGTGCTAGGTTGAAATGATGTGTACCACAGAAACGCCATGTTTTAATCCTGATCCATCTTGTTGCTCTTTTAGTCTCTATTCAGTACTATAGATTGGAAACTTGATTAGGTTATCTCCAGAGATGTGGCTGGCCCAATTGTGAGTATTAACCTTGGATTAGAGGGAGATGTGAGTCCACCCATTCCAGGTTGATTTTAATTAGTTTGCTGGAATTCTTTAAAAGAGGAAGCATTTTGGAGAAAGCTTTAGAATTATGAGAGAGCTACAAGAACCATGAGAGCCCACACAGCCAGAGACCTTCATAGATGAAGGAAAACACCCCTGGGTGAGCTTCATGAAACAAAAAGCCTGGAGGGAAAGCTAGCACCTTGATCACCATGTGACTTTCCAGTTGAGAGAGAAATCCTGAATTTCATCAGCCTTTCTTGAGTGAGGGCAAACACTTGTTGGTGCCTTAATTTGGACATTTTATAGACTTGCTTTAATTGGGACATTTTCATGACCTAAGAACTGTAAGCTTGAAACTTATTAAATTTCCCCTTTTTAGAAGCCATTCCAGCTATTGTATATCTCATTCCAGCAACTAGCAAATTAGAATACAAACATACAAACATTCTTAACATTTAATACATAGTGTACTATCAATGGCTCACAATAGCATCATTTAGTTGTTTATTCATCACCAAGACCATTTTTAGAACATTTGCTATCTCTAAGACAGCAAATGAACTGTGCTATCTCTAAGACTACTCCTGGGCTTTGGCCCTATTTCGCTTTTAGGGGTCATTTTTTTTTCCTTTTAGCAAAAGTTTCTGATGCTCCTTAAGTATGCTTCCTTTAATATTTTAATTTTTTCTTTCCTGAAAAAGAAAGAAAAAATTAAAAAACTCATATATATCATACCCTTTACCCCTCCCTCTCATTGTCCATTAATATTTCAATCTACTCACTTTTTTATCTTTGTTCCTCTTATTATTATTTTATTTTTATCCATACCTTTTACTCATCTGTCCACATCCTATGTAAAAGGAGCATCAGACACAAGCCTTTCACGATCACAAAGTCACATTGTGAAACTATGCCATTATACAATCACATCTTAACTAATTGCATTCTCAAAAGTCCTGTTCACGGTGTGTTCTCACTCACAGGAATGATGATTAAAACTTGAAAATGTCTTTTTTAAGGACATGGCTCAATCTCCAAAATCCATCTAAAGTAGTTTTAACTGATGTGCCAAAATTTCTTTAAAATTACCAAGTAAATGCTAAAATAATTATTAATTGCTTTATTAAGACATCAGGTGTTCTCTCAGTTCCTATTTTCTGTTTTTCAACTTAAACTTAGATATTTATTACATACAGAGAGAACCATGTCATGAAACTTTTGCTAAAAGGGGAAAAAAATGACCCCTAAAAGCAGAATAGGGCCAAAACCCAGGAGTAGTCTTAGAGATAGCACAGTGTCGCTAACTTTTAAACTTTCACTCTATTAGGCATATATTGGATTTTTCTTCATTAGCTTTTATGATCTTAATTAGCCTAAGGATGTTTTCCCATTTGCTGGGTTTTATGGCATTAATCAAATCTGTTTTTACTTATTAAGCAGGGAAATATTAAAGGAAGCATACTTAAAACAGACCAGGAAGGGTATGAAACTAGCATGGGACTTGAAGTAAATTATTTCAGGGAAGGAATCCAGGGATGATGACTGAAATGCCTGCTTTGCTAAAGTAGGTCTTTTCTCCTGTGGCATTAAATTAGTGTCCATGAATCATTTCTGCGAGAAAAGCTTGAGGTGGTTGATGACCCAAGTGGTTCCAGGTTACATTTAAATGTATCAAAAATTTATACTCACTGTAACAAGTAGGGAAAGGACTCAGTAGCCTTTCTGCCAGCAGGTAGGTGACACTGGCTATAATTCCAGGTGGGAAAGGTAAATCACCTTCAGTAGTTTTACTATCATAAAAGCTAACAAAGGCTCTTCACTGGTAATGACAGGCATAGGCAAAAGGCTCCATAAGAGCTCAAGGAAGTGTCACCATTAATTAATAGTGAAAAGGTTTCCTCTGGTGATGATCATTGATGTGGCCTACCTAAAATTTACAGTTATTGTCTCAGACTCATGTTAGGAATGCAACATTCTGATTTGTTTGCCTCATTGGCTCAGGTGAGATTCTTTGGCTAATGCAATGAGAAGAGAAGAGGTGTGTTTGTCTCTTCCTGTTTGAAATTTTAGCAGATTTCTCATTCTGTCCCTCTGGACAGTAAGACTGTTCTGGCTGATGATAAATCAACCTGGGTCACTGGGTAACGGTGGGGTTCAGAAAAGTCCTGAGCCAATCCACTAAGGGCATGTGCTTTGAAAAATAATTTTTCTATTATGTTAAATTACTGAGATTGGGGTTTGTAATACTATACTTCATAGCCTAGCAAATCCTGATTGGTATAACTTCATATAACCCTGAAAGGGGGAAATCTGAAAATAGAAAGTTAAACCATAAATATTCCATTTGGATCATATCAGAGTAATTAACCAGTAACTGCTTTGAATTTGCAATATCTGATTTATCTGAAACATCTATTCAATTATGAAAGCTGTTTCCCAAAAAGAAACATCCCTCAAGACATCCTTTGCAAACAAAGTTCCTTGAGGAATTTGAATATAAAAAAAAAAAGAAAAGAACTAGTCAAGTATCGGGGGGCACATATTTAACATCAAAGGAATAGGTGATTTAATGAAAATAGGTGTTCACATCCTCACCAGAAGTTTGAAGTCACTCTCCAATGTAATTCTCTTAAACTTCCCCTGAGCTTCTAGTAAGGCCTTGTCAAATATTTCAGTCATTATCCATATCTATGGAAGGAAGGGAGGGTATGTTATGCATTGGTGGTAGTGGTATTGTAATGGTAGCAATAGCCTGGAAGGGTTATTAGTGGTTTTAGGACTGTGAGGATAATAGGTATGGTATGGATGGTGGCCTGGGGACAAGGCAGAATGTCATGCAGCATTAGATGATTCTGGGTCTCAGAATATGGTAGAAATTCATGTGCAATTCCCTGGAGATACTAGATAGGAATGGAAATTTTGATGTGGCAGTCAAATCTTGCTTTTATACTGGAGAGATTATCAATTGCTAGAAATTGAAGTTTACATGATAATGAGACTTCACTTGTACCTACTAGCTGATGAATCACAGCTTACATTTCTACTAATGTATGATAAAGTTGGGAGTTGGATTACTAATGCATAATTTATATTTGGGATAAGTAGTCAATTGGTTCTCTCTTGCCAGGGGATGTGTTAGAACCTAAGAGTGCTTGCATTTCTATCTAATGAGGTGTTAAGAAGTTAAAAAAGGACTTCCGGAGAAGATGGTGGCTTAGTGAGATGCGCGGGTCTTAGTTCCTCCCCCAGAAAAGCAACTAAAGAAACAGAAACAATACAAAACAGCTCCCGGAGTCACGACAGAGACCAAAAAGACAGCGTACCCCATTCTGGAATGGCTGAACCAGCAGGGAGAATCCGCTGCGGTGAGATACCCAAGGGGCGTGCGTTTTCCCAGCTGGGGCGGCTGGTGACTGGGATCCCCTCCACGCACGTGGCTCCCCGGTCTGACTGGGAACGTTGGATAGCTGGGCCCTCCCGTCACGCTTGGCTTCTCGGGCCAGCTGGGCAATTTGGACCAGCACTCCCCCAAGCCGCTGCGGCCAGCGACCCCCAACTCCACGCGCGGTTTCCCGGGCCGACTGCCCCGCAGACAGACGAGCGCCACGAGTGCCACCTACTGGGCAGGAAAAGAAAAACAGAGCCCAGAGATTTCACAGAAAAAGCTTTCAACCAGCTGGGTCCCACACCCAGGGAAATCTGATCAAATGCCCAGACACCAGCAGAAAATAATGGATGACGCTCGGAAAATTGAAGATATGGCCCAGTCAAAGGAACAAACCAATAGTTCAAATGAGATACAGGAGCTGAGACAACTAATGCTGAATATACGAACAGAAATGGAAAAACTCTTTAAAAACCAAATCAATAAATTGAGGGAGGACATGAAGAAGACATGGGCTGAACAAAAAGAAGAAATAGAAAATCTGAAAAAACAAATCACAGAACTTATGGGAGTGAAGGACAAAGAAGGAAAAATGGAAAAAACAATGGATACCTACAATGGTAGATCTAAAGAGACAGAAGCTACAATTAGTGAACTGGAGGATGGAACATCTGAATTCCAAAAAGAAACAGAAACTATCGGGAAAAGAATGGAAAAACTTGAGCAGGGGATCAGGGAACTGAATGACAATATGAAGCGCACAAATATACGTGTTGTGGGTGTCCCAGAAGGAGAAGAGAAGGGAAAAGGAGGAGAAAAACTAATGGAAGAAATTATCACTGAAAATTTCCCAACTCTTATGAAAGACCTAAATTTACAGATCCAAGAAGTGCAGCGCACCCCAAAGAGAATAGACCCAAATAGGCGTTCTCCAAGACATTTACTAGTTAGAATGTCAGAGGTCAAAGAGAAAGAGAGGATCTTGAAAGCAGCGAGAGAGAAGCAATCCATCACATACAAGGGAAACCCAATAAGACTATGTGTAGATTTCTCAGCAGAAACCATGGAGGCTAGAAGACAGTGGGATGATATATTTAAATTACTAAAAGAGAAAAACTGCCAACCAAGACTCCTATATCCAGCAAAATTGTCCTTCAAAAATGAAGGAGAAATTAAAACATTTATAGACAAAAAGTCACTGAGAGAATTTGTGACCAAGAGACCAGCTCTGCAAGAAATACTAAAGGGAGCACTAGAGTCAGATACGAAAAGACAGAAGAGAGAGGTATGGAGTAAAGTGTAGAAAGAAGGAAAATCAGATATGATATATATAATACAAAAGCCAAAATGGTAGAGGAAAATATTATCCAAACAGTAATAATACTAAAAGTTAATGGACTGAATTTCCCAATCAAAAGACATAGAATGGCAGAATGGATTACGACCCAGCAATACCACTGCTAGGTATCTACTCAAAGGACTTAAGGGCAAAGACACAGATGGACATTTGCACACCAATGTTTATAGCAGCATTACCTACAATTGCAAAGAGATGGAAACAGCCAAAATGTCCATCAACAGATGAGTGGCTAAACAAACTGTGGCGTATACCTACGATGGAATATTATGCAGCTTTAAGACAGACTAAACTTATGAAGCATGTAATAACATGGATGGACCTAGAGAACATTATGCTGAGTGAGTCTAGCCAAAAACTAAAGGACAAATACTGTATGGTCCCACTGATGTGATCCGACATTCGAGAATCAGCTTGGAATACATCATTGGTAACAGAGACCAGCAGGAGTTAGAAACAGGGTAAGATAATGGGTAATTGGAGCTGAAGGGATACAGACTGTGCAACAGGACTAGATACAAAAACTCAAAAATGGACAGCACAATAACACCTAAGTGTAATGTAACTAGGTTGAAACACTGAATGAAGCTGCACCTGAAATATGTTTTTTTGTTTGTTTGTTTGTGTGTTTGTGTCTTTTGTTTTTATTTTTTCTTTTTCCTTTTTTTATATATATATATTTTTTATTAGTATTATTATTTTAATTCTCTTCTCTATATTAACATTCTATATCTTTTTCTGCTGTTTTGCTAGTTCTTTTCCTAAATCGATGCAAATGTACTAAGAAATGATGATCGTACATCTATGTGATGCTACTAAGAATTACTGAGTACATGTGTAGAATGGAATGATTTCTAAATGTTGTGTTAATTTCTTTTCTTTTTTTTGATTAATAAAAAAATTTAAAAAAAACAAAAAAACAAAAAAACACTATTTCTTTGTGATCCACGTATTTGGGTCCTGCCAAACCTATTAAACTAGACTGAAGAATAAAAAAAAAAAAAAAAAAGTAAAAATACCTTTTCAGAACTGGATGGCTGTTCCTTCGGTTTGACAATCAAGAGTTTGAGTGAGTTGGTAGTGGCTCTGTGTACCTCCTAGTTCCATGTGCCCCCATTTCTTGGGATCCAACCTTTTTCCAGTATTTTGCGCTGTGTAAAAAAAAAAAGCCTCTTTTTTTATTTTTTGTTTTGCCCCTCTCTGCTGGTGCAAAAACTCCAAGTTCCTCTAGTGCTTATTCCATATTTATCTGTGCTGGGGGCCTGTTTTTCAGTAGTCGGAATTTGTTAATTAATTCCACAATTGGAGCTTGGTTGAGCTGAGCCCTTGCTACTAGTAAATTCTGTTTCCTTTCCCATTGGGGAACAAACTTGTCATGCCCCTGTGGGAGGGGCACTAGCTTCTGCCGCTTGGGGAGCTTACAGTTCTGCATGGGATCTCAGCCATTCCACTTGGTCCATACTGGTGTATGCTGTGTGTCCAGTCACTGATGTTCCCCCAGCAATCGTTTTGTAGCATTCCTGGCAATTTACTAGCTGCTCAAGAGGATGAACTAAATTCCATACCTCACTCTGCCATCATTTGCCCCACCTCACCCTAGAGCCTTTACATTTACTGTTCTATGTCTAAAAATCTCCTCAAACTGAACCCTTTATGCTTGGCCAACTCTGAATCATTACTCAAATATTAGAAAGATATCTGAAAGTAGCCTTCTCCTATCTGTATCTATTTAATGCAAATATAAATGAAATCACTCTATTATTTTGCACAAAACCCTCCACACTCAAAGATAAATTTCAATCCTTATCATGGCTTACTTAAATTTCCTGAAAGTTCTTCCCCATGGGTATATTTCTGCTACCTTCTATTATTCCTTTCTTGTTAGCCTTCAAAATGCCAAATTTTCCACCTTCAGGGCCTTTACAGATGCTGTTTCTATTATTTGAATTGCCTTCCCTCAAGTATATGTTCCATGTTTTCCATTACTTCATTTAGGTTTCTGCTCAAATCTTTTGTTTTCAGAAAGTAAAACAACAAATCCTTCTTTATACCTTCTTTAATAATTATTCTTCCTCTATAACCTTGTAATTCCTTAATCTGATTTGAGCATCCTTTATATTACTTATTACTTGACATCATATTTTATATTAATTAATTTTGTTGTGTTTTCCTGGAACTAGAACACCAACTCTCTGAGGGCAGAAGCTTTGTCTGGTTTATAGTATCTGTAAAATTTTTAGCACATTTTGGTAATGAATACAGATTGTTTAGTATGAATGAATGGATGAGCCCCGCAGTGTATAATAATCCTAAATCACACTTTCATGTTCCATATGTAACTGGTGTTGAAAGATTATGTGGACAAGTCTGAATTAAGCTTTTTATTCATTTTAATTCTAGCTTTCTGAAGAGTTCTTGATTTCTTGTTGACTATATTACTTATATCTTTCCTGAAACTATATCAAAAATATAAATTCCAGAAATATTCATTTTATGTCTTCCTTTAAAATCATTTATTAGTTCTGTAATTTTCTTCCTTAGCTATGTAATATCCTTATTTATTTATAGATTGTTATTTCATCTTCTCTTCTTCAAATGGTTTCTTGACTGAATGCATATTTTTATTAAGACATCCATTAGTATGAATCAACCAATTAATACTTTTTCTATTCCTTGGTTTATGTTGCTTTCTAAACTGGGCATTTTCATGTACACATTGCAGATGAAATGTTGTCTCTTTTGCAAATGGCTGTATTATCTTGTGTAGGTCAGATAAGATCTTCTTAAATTACTCTGATCAAGTACTCCTGATATCTTTCCTTCCTTAATTTAGGTATATAATTTTCCCTTCTGCAGTGCATGCTGAGAGCTGTGTGTTTTGCTTCTTTGACTTATCTGCTTCTTGGGCAGTGAGAGATAATGAAAAGAAGAAGAACATAGAGGTTTCCTGGTATATCATAAATGTTTAATAATTATCTGATGTATCATTAAAGAATGAATGGAGAGATGAAGGGATGAATGAATGGGTGGATGAAAGTACAGAATGATGTAAAGATGAATCAATGGATATATGGATGAATGCAGTATCATTAGTATGACATATATGTATTATACTTTTTCCTTTAGTGATTTGAATACATTAGTCCTGAGCAGTTTTGTATAGGAACTTGAAGTCTGTTCTCTATTCTGATTATCTATTAAAAATTCTGCATCTGGGCCCAGCTCACTCAACCATGGATTTTGCCTGTTCTTGTGAGCTTCCACTCCTCTCCACCAACTTTAATCCCTGACTATGGTAAGTCCTGATAGCCATTAATTTCCATGCTTATGTCATGACTTTGTATGGAGTTCTACTTTGCAGAAATTTTCTATAAGTTGACTACTCATGCTCTTAGTCCATGTCTCTCCAAATATGGGTGATATTAGTGATAATTCTCAGACATTTTTTGGCATATCCTCTGTACTCAATCTTTTTCTATGGAATAGGAATAAACGTTTCACCATGTCTAACTAGAATTCTCTATTTCTTTACATATTAGCACTCTCAAAGTTATAACACAGGATTGTTATATTTTCCTGCTTTCTTTACTCATGATCATTTTCTGGCCTTTTCAAAATTAAGATGACACAAGGCTGTAACAGTTTCACCCTTTGTTTATTGCTGGTAAATTTATGACCTTTTCAAAATTTTTTTTTTCACTTTTTTGGTTAATGGGAAAGGGGAGTCTGTGATTTTGCTTCACTGAAACATTTCCTTGGAAGTCTTCACATTTGTTGGTTTTATTTATTATGTGTTCAATATAGAAGGAAAGTGTGTCTAGCTTCTATTCAATAGTAAGTTGCATTATTGTAAGTGCAATGTTATGAAAGTGTACTGGCCATTTATTCTTTAACTATTAAAGCAGGCCATAGCTTTTAATTCTCAAGCTTAAAATTGAAGGCCAACTACCTTTATTCTTCCATCAACTTTATCTCAACTTTTTCCTCCTTTCTATTGCTAATGATTTTATATTCACTTCCTAGAATGACTTTAAAAGTTTTACACAAACCTGGTCACTGAAACAATAGAAATTTATTCTTTCCTAGCTGTGGAGTCTATAAGTCTGAAGTCAAGATGTTGGTTAGGTTGATTTCTTCAGGAAGCTCTCTCCTACCTTCTGATAATGGTGGTAATCTTTGGCAGTCCTTGGCCTATGGCTGCCCTCCAACCTCTGCTCCATCTCCATATAGTCTTTTTCCTTGTGTCTGTGACACCTCATTTCTTGCTCTTATAAAATCACCTGTCATTGGATTTAAGGCCTACTCAAATCCAGTAAGATCTCATCTTGAGATTCTTATGTTAATTGCATCTGAAAAAACCCTTATTTCAAATAAGGTCACTGTTCTAGTTTGCTAGCTGCTGGAATGCAATATGCCAGAAACTGAATGGCTTTTAAAAAGGGGAATTTAATAAGTTGTAAGTTAACAGATTTTGGAGACAAAAGTTTTCTTTTCTAGGGAACAAAATACAATTTCTTACTCTTTTCATTTAAGATTAGTGTTTTTTGGGCCTTCTTAAATCATTACATAACCAAAATTTCATGAAAATATTATCTTATGCTTTGTTTTAGGAAATATATAGCTTTCTTTTAGATTGATATTTATGACTCACCTAAAATTTTTTGAGTGTATTAAGCAAGAGGTTGAGTTATAATTTTCCTTCAAGTACTTTTTTTAGTTTTTTTTTCCAACACTATTGGTAAATTTCCATTCTTTATTGAATTTGAATTTCCTTCACATTGTTTTGATATTGTTGTCAAAAATAAGTTGATTCTATTTCTAGACTAACTATTTTGTATTGAAGATATGCTTTTCTATATTTACTCTAATATAACATGGAAGTATTACTGCTTCTTTATTAGAAACCCTGGAATTAGGTATACTAAATTCCCTGATTTTGTTCTTCTTTGCCAAGATTGTCTTGTTGATTCTTGTTTTTCCTTTCATTTTCCAAGTATATTTTAAAATCTGCTTATTAATGCCTATAAAATATTTCTTGGGATTCTCTTTTTTTCTTTGAGATAGTGTTGAATCACTATGCCAATTTGATAAAAACTAGCATTTTAATAGTATTGACATTTCCAGTACATAATCACTGTATCTCTTTCTATTTGTTTAGGGTTTCTCTCATTTCTTTCAGTATTATAGAACAGCTTTCAGTTTAGAGGGTTTTCATAGGTTTTGATATTTTTCCCAAAAGACTTCATAGTTATGGGTATTATAGTAAATGGAATTGCTGATAATATAATGTCCAGTTGTTTACTACTACTATATAAAATGCAATTGATTATTAGAACTCATCTTGTATCCTGTGACTTTTCTATATTCACTTTTTAATTCTAATGGTTGTTTTATAATCATTTCATTTGATAATAAGGAATTTTTATTTTGTACATTCCTATCATTATTTATCTCATTTCTAGTCTTCTTTGATCTATACATTTATTGATTTTATCAAATTTGGGATATATTTGGTCAATATTTCAATATGTATTTCTTCCCATTCTCTCTTACCTATTCTATGATTCAAATTACACATTTTTAGCTCAACAAAATTTCCAACAGGTCATTTTGATTCTGTTAATTTTTCAACAATATTTTTTCCTGTATAATATATTGGATGTGGTATCCAGTATTCTATGATGACTCCAAAATTCCTTCCCCCGATAGGTCTGATTTCTACAATTGCTCTCCTTGAGTATTAACATAATCTATGGACATAACTGGGTGATACTCCTGTGATTAGATTATGTTATATGTCATAGATGGAATAATTTTTTAGATCTTATTAAGGTTCCTAATCAGTTTATTTAAAATTAATCAAAATGCCATTATCTTGTGCAGCTCTGATTTAATCATTGGGGATTTTTAAAAGAAGCTCTGGAAGTCAGAGGGAGAAAAAAATCACAGAGACAATGTAATAGATACACTCTTCTGTTAGCCTTGAAGAAGCAAACTGACACATTGTGGGGAGAACCATGTGGTTGGCAACTGCAAGAAATATATGAGAGCTGAGAAGACCTCTGATTGATGTAGATCAAGAAAACAGTGATCTCAGTCATCAGGAGACTGAATTCTTTTAACAGCCAAGGAGTTTGGTAAGGTATTGTAGCCCTAAATAACACCTTGATTTTAGCCAACTAACCAATATTCAGTCTCATAACCCATGGGAATGCGGAATAATGACATTGTACTGTTTTAAGTGGTTAAATTTGTGGCAATTTTGTTATGCAGCAAATAAATATCAGCACATTAGGAAATAATATCAATCTGTTCTCAAGCTAACTGACACTTTCTTTTGTCATTTGTAATATATAATTAAACCAATCATGCAGGGTTTTTTTTCATTTGGATATTGTATTCTTCAGTTTCAGAATTTCCACTTAGCACTTTAGTATAATTTTCATTTCAATGCTGGTATTTCCTACCTGTTATTCCATTATGATCATTAACTCTGTGAACATATTTAATATGATTAAAGTATTTGCATACTAATTATGATATCAAGACATTACAGAGTCTATTTTTATTGGATACATTTCCCTCTTGAAGACTGGTCACATTTACTGTTTCTTTAACTCTTGTCAATTTTAAATTGTACACTGGACAAGATAACTTTTGTGTTTTAAACTCTGTATTCTATAATTCCTTATAATACAATAAGCTTATAGAATGAAAAGTGAACATGTCAATTGTAATTTTATACAGTAACAATAACTATCAGTAATGAAAACTTTAAAGTAGATACATAGTAGTCTCAAAAAGAATGAAATACTTGGAAATAAACTTAAAAATAAGTGCAAAATATATATTCTGAAAAGTAAAACAAAAATCATTGAAAAAAATTAAAGAAGACCTCTATAAGCAGAAAGGTATCCTAGGTTTACCAATAGGAAGGCTTAGCATAGTTAAGGGAACAATAATCCCCAATTTGGCCTACAGAGGCATTGTACTTACCAAAATCCTATCTGGCTTCTTTGAAGATATTGACAATTGATCTGAACTTTCACATGGAAACATATGGACCAAAAATATTCAAATATCTTGACAAAGATGTACAAAATTCTAGAATTCTCATTTCTCAGTTTAAAAACTTACTGGAATTAAGGAAATGTGGTATTAAACTACTAGTTTTCCAGCTGAGAAAGCAAATATGTGCAATGGGTTGGCTTTAATAATGGGTATTTATCTAGAGAAGTCTAAAATTGAGGTGTCATCATGGTAATTTCCAGTAGCATTAAAAAATAAACACATTTTAACTGAATTAACCTGTTCAAAAGATTCTATTTAAAGATTTTACACACCCACAGGAATGTGTTAATAACATATATTTTTTTCTTGAGTTATATAGTTCTAAGTTATCATAACTAAAAATAGTCAAGATGTCTTGAAAATGATGTAAAATTTGGAGAATTCACACTTTTCAATTTCAACACTTACTCCAAAACTAAAGGTATTAAGACATTAGATATTTAGATCAATGGACTGGAATCAACACTCAAGAAATAAAATTTCATGAGATTTTTAACGAGTGCCATTTTGGTTTGGTAAGGTTGGTGGAATGCAATATACCAGAAATGGATTGGCCTTTATAAAGGGGATTCATTAATTTACAAATTTACAGTTCAAGGCCATAAAATTGTCCAAACTAAGGCATCCAGAAAAAGATACCCTGACTAAAGAAATGATCTGGTACAGACATGGCTGGTATCTGCCAGTCCTTTGGCTTCTTGTTTCAAACATCTTCCCTGAGGGCATTTTTTTTTTTGTATCTTCAAACAAAAAAATGTATCTGGGTCTCATGCTGGCTCTGAAGCTTTTTTCAAAATGATTCTTCCTTAAAGAGCTCCAATAAGACCCACCTTCAATGGGTGGAGACATGTATCCATGGAAACTATTTAATCAAAAGGTCCCACCCACAATTACATAGATCACATCTCCATGGCAACAACTTAATAAAAAAGATCCTACCCTACAATATTGAATTTGGATTAAAGAACATGGCTTTTCTGGGGTACACAACAGTTTCAAACCAGCATAGGTGCTGACAGAATTCATTGGAAAAATTAATGTTTTTTTAATAAATGGGGTTGGAAGACCTGACTATCCACATTCAAAATAATAAATTTGGATTTCCACCTCTCATGCACAATTTAAATAAAAATGGATTGACAGCCTAAGAATAAGTGTCAATACAATAAAATGCTCTGAGGATAACATAGGGGTAAATCTTCATGACCTTGTATTAAGAAATAGTTTCTTAGATATGAAACCAAAAGCTCAAGTAATAAAATTTTAAAATATGCCAATTATATTTCATCAAAATTGAAACCTTTTTGTGCTTCAAGGGGCATACATTGAAGGGCACCATCAATAAACTGAAAAACATAATAGAATAAAAGAAAATATTTGTAAATCATATATCTGAAAAAGGATTTGTATAAGAAAATATTTAAATAACTCTTATAATCCAATAATAAAAGAGCAAATAATATGCAAGTATATGAGTCAATATTTTTCAAAAGAAGATATGAAAATGATCAAAAGCACATTTAGAGGTGCTCAATATCATCAATCATTAAATAAGTACAAATCAAATCTGCAATGAGATCCCATTTTACCAACACTAGGATGATTATAACTGAAAATGCATATAACAAATTTTGAAAGGTAGTCAAGAAATTGGGCCCCTCATATCTTTCTTGAAGTAAGGTAAAATGGTGAAGTCACTTTGAAAAACAGTTTAGTACTACTCCAAGGGGTTAAACCTTTTCTTACCAATGATCCACTAGTTTCACTCCTAGGCTATATTGAAGAGAAATAAAAGCATATATCTGGGAGCAGGGAGGGGAGAGGAAAGAAGAAAAGACAGAGATAAAAGCTTTAGTTTGCACTGTTGAAGTCCACTCACCCACCAGCCACCTTCTGACAAGTGGAAGGGACTTGCTGTGGACTAAAGGAAGTGGAGGACTCTGGTGGTAGCTGCCCCCTCTTTCCCACTGTCTTGCACACTCATCTCTTTTGGCCTCAGCCTCTGACATGAGAGTTCCAGGCTAAAAAAAGCAGAATTGAGATGCAGAGAACCAGAGAATAGTCAGCTAATGCAAACAGTTTAGCATGTCCATTTCCAGATACAGGCCTGGAGCCATCAAGAGTGCATGGACAGGGAGACAAGGAGAAGGAAGCACCAGTGTAGAGTCTCCAATCCATGCATAAACCTCCACTGCAACTTGTCACCATACTGTTGTGCCCTTCCCCATGCCCCACAACTAGCTCCATACTCACCTCACAAATATAAAGCTTTAGACTACTGAAAGATATCAACATCCAAAGTAACCCTATCAATATATTACATGCCATGAAGAAATCAAAAGAACACTAACCATATGTAGAGGCAAACAGATATTGTTCAGTCTAATGACCAAGTTGAAGCACCTGAGGAGACACAGACTTTGGAACAACTAATCAAAGATGTTCATATAACTCTACCAAATAAAATCAGTGAGAGATCTAATGACATAAAGGAAATCCAAAAGGCACCAGAAGAGCATAAAGAGAAATTTTAAATAATAAATAGAAAAATAGCAGATAACAAGAGATTAAAGATGCTGTTGACAAAATAAAATATATACTAGAGACACATAACAGCAGATTTGAAGAGGCAGAAGAAAGGAAAAATGAACTAGAGGACAGGTTAACTGATTTTGACCACACAAAAGAGTAAATCACAAGAAGGATGGAAGGGTTTGAACTGGATCTCAGGAAAATGATGGACAAAACAAAGGATACAAACATGGGGATCATTGATGTCCCAGAGGGAGGAGAGGGAAGTGAGGGGCTGGGAAGATTATTGGAGGTTATAGCGGAGGGAAGCTTTCCAACCTTTATAAAAGACAAAAATATGCAGGTTGGAGATGCCCAATGAACTCCAAATAGAATCGCTCCAAATAGGCCTAACCCAAGACACATACTAATCAGTCTGTTAAATGTTGAAGTGAAGTGGAAGACCTGAAGGTGGCAAGAGAAAAACAATCTACTACATATAAAAGAAACCACATAAGACTGAGTTTGGTCTACTCAATTGACACTATGGAGGCAAGAAGACAGTGACATGCTATATTTAAGATATATAAAGAAGTTGTCAATAAGAGACCAGTCCTACAAGAAATATTAAAAGGAGTTGTTCCAGTTGAAAAAAAAAAGACAGGAAAGGGAGGTCTGGAGGAGGGAACAGAATTAAAGAGTAGCAGTAATAGTAACCTAAAGAATAAAAAGAGAAAGAAGAAAGAGAACATATAGATGTGACAAATAAAATCCAAAGGATAAGGTGGTGGATTCAATACTGGCTTTGAATGTTAAGGGACTAGCCCTACCAATTGAAAGATATAGATTGGCAGAATGGATTAAAAATATAATCCAGCTATATGCTGCTTAAAAGAGATGTATCTTGGACACAAAGATACAAATGGATTGAAAGTGAAAGGAAGGAAAAAAGATGTTCCGTGCAAGCTGTAACCGAAAGAAAGCAGGAGTAGCTATACTAATATCAGACAAAATCGACTTTAAATTTAAAGACATCATAAGAGGCAAAGAAGGACACTATATATTAGTTAAAGGGACAATTAACCAAGAAGAAATAGCAATCATAAATGTCTATGTTCCCAGTCAAGGAGCTCCAAAGTACATCAGACACATTGGCAAAACTGAAGGGAGTGATAGATGTTTCAACAATAATAGTAGGAGACTTCAATACACCACTCTCTTCTATAGACAGAACAACCAGACAGAGGATGAACAATGAAATAGAGAACTTGAACAATTTGATAAATGAATTAGATCTAATAGAAATATATAGGTCATTACACCCCAAAATACAAGGATACCCATTTTTCTCTAGTGTTTATTGAACATTCTCCAGGATAGATCACATGCTGGGGCACAAAACAGGTCTTTATACATTTAAAAACATTGAAATTATTCAAAGCACTTTCTATGATCACAATGGAGTGAAGCTGGAAATCAATAACCACCAAAGAACAAGAATTTTCACAAATATATGGAGGTAAAAAAACACCCTTGGTTCATTTCCCAGACCACGCACCCCCTCCCCAAATTATGATCACACTCTTAAACAAGGAGTGGTTAAAAGAAGAAACTGACAGAGAAATTAGTAGCTATCTGGAGATGAATGAAAATGAGAATACAACATATTAGAACTCATGGGATGTGGCAAAAGCTGTGCTGAGAGGAAAATGTATTGCCCTACTTGTGTATATTTGAAAAAAAGGAGCAAAAATTGAGGACTTAACTGCTCATCTGGAGAAACTTGAAAAAAAACAGAAAACCAATCCCAAATCAAAAAGAAAAAGAGGAATAACAAAGATTAAAGACCAGAACTCCAGAGCAGCTGTTGTTGGTCTGATGGCTTGATGGACTGGAAAGAATGAAGAGTGGTGAGCACCACTGAAATGTCTCCCCACCAAAGCCTACTGCTTTGGGGACAACCAATAGTTGTGTCAAAAAGGTAGGATATTTGGAGGATTAACTGGCATGGACCCAGACAATCAAAATAGACAATGAGAAGCAACATGAAGCAAGGTCCTGAAGACTCCAATATATGATCAGCC
The DNA here is from genome assembly GCF_023851605.1 of Tamandua tetradactyla. Taxonomy (NCBI): domain Eukaryota; kingdom Metazoa; phylum Chordata; class Mammalia; order Pilosa; family Myrmecophagidae; genus Tamandua; species Tamandua tetradactyla. The sequence continues at coordinate 3,485,031 of NC_135341.1, read as the reverse complement.
ACAACCTTTTGGTGTGTGGATCATAGAGAAGTCTGGATGCTGAGGGTGTCTCAATATTGAGAGTGAATTTAAGCAGTTTTCAGTGTTCTAGTAGTGCTTTGCAGACATTTTTCTAATTTTAATAACCATTTTACCTTCACTGGAACATATAAGCAGAGTATATATTTTACCATCAAAGAATCACAAATACTCATTGTGGTTTATCTGGGTGGAAATGAAAGACTAAACTTTATTTGAAGGGGGAAGATAAAAAAATGTTGTAGAAGAAGCATGGGTGTAGTAAAAACATGGAAGGATATTAGAAGACTTCATATGAAAGTACTGGTAACGAATCCTTTTATTGATTAGAGGCTATTAAAATATTGTATACCAAAAATGAGAAAAAGGATTTAAATAATTTAATTCTATTTTTATACTATTTTGAGGATTATTATTCCAGCCCTTTTTTCCCAGGCTTACTCATGCTGTTCTGGTATCTGTTAAGACTGTCTACTCTTTCTAGTGGAGGCATAGCTCAGGAAATAAAATCCTGTGGTCTAACTAAAAATAATTCCTCTTAATGGTGTTTTGGAATACTATGGAATAACTGGAATTTGATCTACTTCGATAACATAGATTTCCTTAGAAAACAAATACAATAATTACAAATGGAAGCAAGAGACATTTGAGATTATCATTTATGTTATTTTTTCAAGAGTTTAAACAGTTGAGTAAAATATAAGACTGAAAAACAAGATTCTTCAAACTGATCTTGTTAAACAGCTTAGGAACCTATGCAAACCTTGCCATGATTATCAGAAGTTACATTTGTTTGTTTTTTTAATTTCTCTTGGAGTTGTCCTATATTTACCAGGCAATGACATTACTGGGATATTTTTAGCAGTGCTTATACAGTGAGGTTTATTTACCCCTAGCATGAAAATATTGCACTGATCTTACAGAAGAGTCCTCTTTATTGCATGTGTCTTTTGGAGACTGAAACTGGTGAATGAAGAATCTGAAACAGTCCAGCCTTATTGTCACCATACATCAGGTATCCTTGGGCTTTATGGTTCCAATGGACACTTAAGTTGAAACAGTTGAAATTATATTTTGATTTTCTAAATAGATCCAAATGAATAACTAACACAGGCTTTCTTCTTATGGAGCAGATATGATTATTCTCATATTGCTATATTACAGTTTGAGACATGTAGGCAACTTATAATCAGAGAGTAGAGTCATGTCTCCTTTCCACCATTTGACATAGTTAAAATGCTAAACAGGATGGCTACATGGTAGTGAGGGAAAATATAAAGAGGGTTTGATGGCTGAAATAATGAAGTAAGATTTTGGAACCAAGCAAATCTTCATTGATCAAGTGTTTGAACAATAATCCTGGGACTCATTAAGCTATCTAGACAAATAATAACTACCAGAGAGGTCATCCTTGGATACAAGTCTCCTGAGTAACAGCCTAAATTATTCACCATGCCGACAGTGAGTACCAACCAAGAAATCAGACATCTGATGAAAGTTTGGATCCTTTGGGAAAATGAGAGGCCAAGAAGTTAGCAGCTCTGGGACTGAAAGAATCAGAGGTCCCAAAGCCCTTGTAAGAGGAATGTTCCAAGGAAGAAGAAAGCAGGGCTAGATGATTTGAAGGAATTGTAAAGCTAGAGGAAGAACAACTAATATTTGTATTGGATAGTTCTTGCTACCTACTGTCACTCAATTATTTAAAGCATGTCAATCTGACAGAGAATCAAATTTGTTAGAAGAATGGATTTGATTACAAAAACTTCCCTTTTAAAGGATAGAATAGGAGTTCACTACTGAATTCTTTCCATGAACAGCCTGTGTTGACTTTAATAATTCTGCCATTATACCCAATCCATACTACAAGTTTGCAGATAGAAGAAACCCTTGATATATATTTAATTTTATTAAGTACATTAAGATCAAGGTTTTTCACATAGTCTCCATCCACCTACCCATAAAAATGAACAAGCATAAGGAAATAAAGACAAATTTTGATAAGACAATAAATCTTCCTCATTGGTATTTTTAAGGCTTTTGCACCAAACAGATGGACATACCACAATACACAGTCGTAGATGAGAAACAAAAAGGACTTTAAAATGATGAAAGACTATAGATTGCAGGAGGTATAAAATGCAAAACAGATAGAAATAAATTATATTTGCATACTGGGAGAATAAAGTAGAACAATTTGTGAAGGAATAAAGGTAATTTCTCCAAAGGATAATAGGCCAGTTGAGGCAGTCAGAGATTTGATTTAAAAACCCCCAACATAATGTGATCCCTGTTTCCCCACGGGAAAAGGTTGACTCAACAAGGTTAACCCTTTATTGTGTTCAAGGTATGAATTTCAAGGAAGAATTATCATCTCTGGAGCAGGAAGTAATCCTAACTGAATATAATTCTTGGAGATGCTCAGGAATTACACTAATTTTCATCATAGAATTTTTCTAAACCTTTGATCACTGGAACTTGTCTTCCACTTGAATTTGTATCAGCAATTCATTCATAGTTTATTCTTGGGAAGCTATCTTTGTCTCAGATGATCTGATATATTCTATTTGGGGTAGCATAACTTTTACCTTGTTCAGAATTGTTTTAAATTGAAACTGGTAAAATAAAGCCTGGTCACACAGGCCATATAGATCCTGTCAAATAACACATTCAGGTATATATTTCAAAATCTCAAAGGTAGTTACAATTTATTAGTTACAGTGGTATTCACAAAGAAGTAACTGAAAGGAATCATGAAAATACAGTGCCTCATACATATAAATATATACATATGTATATACATATATATGTATATATATACATATACAAATCACATTCAGAAACATACAGAAAGTTCTGATAGATAGACAGACAGACACAGACAGACAGACAGACAGACAAATAGATAGATAGATAGATAGATACATAGATAGATAGATAGATAGATAGATAGATAGATATTTTTAAATAACCCCAAGGCACAGCACTAAACTATAAAATGGTTCTCCCATACCAAAGGTTTTGTGTTTTTCAGTTTGTGCATGTTTATAAAACATGAATTTGTAGATTTTTTCATTATGTCATGCTATACTTTGCAGTACTTTACAATGATATTGCTATTATTCATATACCACTCATCACATCATTGAGTTGTATAAGACTGCTAATAATCATATTTACAGCTGCAAAGGGGTACCCCAGGCCATTAACCACATTCCTAGATACTAGAGAAATATGCATTCACATTTAATTATTGTAGACCTTTACAAGGTTCTGTGACAATAAAAATATTTGAGTATATATGCTCATAAACTGGTGATCTGTACAAATAGCAGCATGGCAGTGATTTTAGGGAGGCAAAAAGTTTGATGTTAAGCACCTGGGCTCAGAACCAGACAACTGGGTTTAGAGGTGGTCATTGCTTAGAATAGTATCCTTAAGCCCAGTCTACCTCAATTTCATCATACGTGAAATGTGAGTAAGCCTAGTATCTAACTCATCAGGATGGTAAGAAGTGAACAATATATCTCTCTCTTTGTCTCTCACTCTCTCTATCTTATGTAGAAATATATTATTGTTTGAGTTTGCTAGCTGCCAGAATGCAATATACCAGAAACGGAATGACTTTTAAAAAGGGGAATTTAATAAATTGCTAGTTTACAGTTCTAAGGTTGAGAAAATGTCCCAATAAAAACAAGTCTATAGAAATGTCCAATTTAAGGTATCCGGGGAAAGATACCTTGGTTCAAGAAGGACAATGAAGTTCAGGGTTTCTCTCTCAAGAAAGAAGGTACATGGTGAACACAGTCATGGTTTCTCTCTCAGCTGGAAGGGCACATGGTGAACACGGCATCATCTGCTAGCTTTATCTCCTGGCTTCTGGCTTCCTGAAGCTCCCGGGAGGCATTTTCCTTCTTCATATCCAAAGGTCACTGGCTTGTGGACTCTCTGCTTTGTGGTGCTGCAGCATTCTCTGCTCTCTCTGAATCTCTTCCATTCTCCAAAATGTTTCTTCTTTTATAGGACTCCAGAAACTTATCAAGCCCACCCAAATGGGTGGAGACATGTCATCACCCATTCCAGCTTAACAACCACTCTTGATTAAATCACATCTCCAAGGAGATGATCTGATTATAGTTTCAAACATACAGTATTGAATAATGATTATTCTACCTTTATGAAATGGGATTTTGATTAAAACATGGCTTTTCTAAAGGGCATACATCCTTTTAAACCAGCACAGTTATCTATATGTATATCTATATACCCATGTGAATGTGGTATAAGTGATGGTATTTCTAATATTATTTGCATTATTCTCACTTTATATCACAGGATTTAAAGAAAACCAACTAAATACCTCCTCAGTGTATTTGTGTGTGTGTTTACATGCATCACATACAAATATATACAGTGTATAGAATGAAATGGACCAAAATCTATAAGCATTGTAACATTACAAATTCTATCACATTAGGAATGTAATCTGACTTATTTAGCCCAATTTTGTAGCCATAGATCAGCAGAAAAGATGCTGAAAATCTTGATGTGGAAATTTTTATTGTTTTTATATGGCTATAGGAAATTTCTACAGTATACCTTTCTTTCCATTACTTTCAGTTCTATATAATGCTGGATAATAGTGTATATTAAATCAGTTTAGAAATAAATGAACACAAATAAAAATTAATAAAGGTAGGGAGGAATGGGATATGAAATAAAATGAAGAAAGCTCAGTGAATGGAAAGAAGGAAGGAAAGAGTTAAGGATGTGGTATAAGACCTTAGATCATCACTGGTTTTTAGTTCCTATATCATCTCTGAGATACTCTTATAAATTAGCCATTTTGTTTAAACTTCCCCAGTTCAACTTTCCTCAATGCACCATTTTGATGATAAACTCATTACAAGTTGATGTGATAGTAACATGAATTGCAAAATTGAATAAAATATGAATATTCATATTTTATCTTTTCAATGTTCAGTTTTCAGGATAATTCCAATTATTTTACTGAATTTTATTATTTGCAAGTATCTTCAATTTTTTTATGATAGACTGTGGCCATTCTAGCTGGTATCAGAAATACGTATATTTTTTAAATCCATTCAACAAGAGACACTGAAAGATAGTATGGCAAATCTTTTACCTTGGCAAGTGAGTTCATTCTAAGGGGATTTAGAAGGGGCCTAAGAATACAGGGATTCTCTTTATGGTCTTTCTGATTTTGTGTGCTGTTCTGTTGGCAGAAAGGTTGGCAGGATTGGGATGATTATTACAGAATTCCAGTTGCACCCTCCTGTGTATTTCTTGCTCCAAAACCTTTCTCTTCTGGATGTCTGTTATTCTTCCCCTGCGGCTCCTCAAGCATTAAAAGAATTTACTAGCAAGACTTTTCTCAACTATCATTCTACATAATCAAACATAATTGCATGATGGTATATCTTGCCTCCTGAATACAATGTATAATATCTTTATTATGACCTAACTTTGAAGGAGGAATTAAAGGGTATGATAGGAATCACTATCATACTTTATGCTACAGAATGAAAGACATCTATCAACATGTACACAAATCAGCTCAAAATGGATCAAGGACCTATATAAAAGGTCTAAAACTATAAAATTCTTAGATGAATACATAGGGGCAAATTTTCAGGGCTTGTAATTCAGAAATGAATTCTTATATGTAACAAAAAGCATGAGTAACCAAAAACAATACATAAATTTAACTCCATAAATATTTAAAAGCATAAAGCTTTTGTACACCAAAGGGCATTATCAGCAAAGTGAAAAGATAACCTACAGAATAGGAGAAAATAGTAGCAAATCTTTTATCAGATAAAGGATTAATACCCAGAATATTTAAATAATATTCCACAATGAAACAACAAATAACAAGAAGTTAATTAAAAATAGGCAAAGAATTTGAATAGGCATTTCTCTGAAGAAGGTATACAAATAGCAAATAAGCATATTATAAGATGCTGACCATCATTAGCTATTAGGGAAATGTAAATAAAAAACACAATGAAATGCCACTTCACACATACAAGGTTGGTTGTCACTAAAAGTATATATTTTTAAGTATTGGAGAAGATGTGGAGAAATTGGAACTCTACTGAATTATTCGTTAGAATGTAAAACCGTACAGCCACTTTGAAAATAGCACTGCAGCTCCTCAAAATGTTACAGAATATGGTACAGAAGTGCCATATGACCTGGCAATTCATTTCTATGTATGTACCCAAAGAAAGTGAAAATAGAGCCTCAAACACATACTTACACAGCAATGTTTATAACAACATCATTCACAATAGCCAAAATGTGAACACAATCCAAGTTGTGAACACAAGTGAATTGATAAACTAAATTTGTTGCACAAACATAATGGAATATTATTTGGCCTTAAGAAATAATGAAGTTATGAGATATGCTGCAACATCAGAAAATATCATGCTCAGGGAAAAGTAAGCAAGGCATGGAAGGACAACATTGAATGATATCATTAATAGGAGATGACTAGAAATATCAAATTCACAGAGATGGAAAATAGACAGAGGTTATCAGTGGATGATGGACCAGGTAAGAAGGAGTGCATATTTGGGAGAAAAAAAAGACATTAAAATGGGAAATTTTGTGTGACTTTTTAAAAAGGAAGAGTTGGAGACATCCCTTAAAAGCTGTGGGTGATGCCTACAATTGCTACAGCTTTGTTGTCTGAGTTTATCTAGCAACTTTGGACCAAATGGTCCGGTAAAACCTCTGATTTATGGGGCCATATAATTTTGCTTGGATTAGTTCAGACTAACGATTGGATAATGAGAACATCACATCAATCTGATCCCTTGGTACTTTCCCTGGTACTCAAATTGGAGAGATGAAAATCCAATGATCATACTGTAAACTAAGTTTGCCTAATGCAGACTTTTCATAAAACTAAATAGGACTTTCTTTAGTTGACCTACAATTTTTTCAACTTTTTTTATTGCATAATATGACATATACCCAAAACAAAGAAAGAAAACAGCAGTAGTTTTCAAAGGCCTAGTCAACAGGCAGTTACAAGACAGATCCCAGAGTATGTCACAGGCTACCATACCATCATCTCAGACTTTCCCTTCTAGCTGTTCCAGAACACTGGAGGCTAGGAAGACTATATATTCTTTTATCATCACAATCAACTTTTTAAAAATTTTTTTATTAATTAACCGAAAAAAAGAAATTAACCCAACATTTAGAAATCATACCATTCTACATATGCAATCAGTAATTCTTAACATCATCACATAGATGCATGATCATCGTTTCTTAGTACATTTGCATCGGTTTAGAAGAACTAGCTACACAACCGAAAAAGATACAGAATGTTAATATAGAGAAAAAATAAAAGTAATAATAGTAAAAAACAAAACAAAACAAAACAAAACAAAAACCTATAGCTCAGATGCAGCTTCATTCAGTGTTTTAACATGATTACTTTACAATTAGGTATTATTGTGCTGTCCATTTTTGAGTTTTTGTATCGAGTCCTGTTGCACAGTCTCTATCCCTTCAGCTCCAATTACCCATTATCTTACCCTGTTTCTAACTCCTGCTGGACTCTGTTACCAATGACATATTCCAAGTTTATTCTCGAATGTCAATTCACATCATTGGGACCATACAGTATTTGTCTTTTAGTTTTTGGCTAGACTCACTCAGCATAATGTTCTCTAGGTCCATCCATGTTATTACATGCTTCATAAGTTTATCCTGTCTTAAAGCTGCATAATATTCCATCATATGTATATACCACAGTTTGTTTAGCCACTCGTCTGTTGATGGACATTTTGGCTGTTTCCATCTCTTTGCAATTGTAAATAACGCTGCTATAAACATTGGTGTGCAAATGTCCGTTTGAGTTTTTACCCTTAATTACTTTGAGCAGATTCCAAGCAATGGTATTGCTGGGTCATATGGCAATTCTATATTCAGCTTTTTGAGGAACCGCCAAACTGCCTTCCACAGTGGTTGCACCATTTGACATTCCCACCAACAGTGGATAAGTGTGCCTCTTTCTCCGCATCCTCTCCAGCACTTGTCATTTTGTTTTGTTGATAATGGCCATTCTGGTGGGTGTGAGGTGATATCTCATTATGGTTTTGATTTGCATTTCTCTAGTGGTCAGGGACATTGAGCATCTCTTCATGTGCCTTTTGGCCATTTGTATTTCCTCTTCTGGTAGGTGTCTGTTCAAGTCTTTTTCCCATTTTGTAATTGCGTTGGCTGTCTTTTTGTTGTTGAGTTGAACAATCTCTTTATAAATTCTGGATACTAGACCTTTATCTGATATGTCATTTCCAAATATTGTCTCCCATTGTGTAGGCTGTCTTTCTACTTTCTTGATGAAGTTCTTTGATGCACAAAAGTGTTTAATTTTGAGGAGCTCCCATTTATTTATTTCCTTCTTCAGTGCTCTTGCTTTAGGTTTAAGGTCCATAAAACCACCTTCAATTGTAAGATTCATAAGATATCTCCCTACATTTTCCTCTAACTGTTTTATGGTCTTAGACCTAATGTTTAGATCTTTGATCCATTTTGAGTTAACTTTTGTATAGGGTGTGAGATACGGGTCCGATTTCATTCTTTTGCATATGGATATCCAGTTCTCTAGGCACCATTTATTGAAGAGACTGTTCTGTCTCAGGTGAGTTGGCTTGACTGCCTTATCAAAGATCAAATGTCCATAGATGAGAGGGTCTATATCTGAGCACTCTATTTGATTCCATTGGTTGATATATCTATCTTTATGCCAATACCATGCTGTTTTGACCACTGTGGCTTCATAATATGCCTTAAATTCAGGCAGCACGAGACATCCAGCTTCGTTTTTTTCCCTCAAGATGTTTTTAGCAATTCGGGGCACCCTGCCCTTCCAGATAAATTTGCTTATTGGTTTTTCTATTTCTGAAAAATAAGTTGCTGGGATTATGATTGGTATTGCATTGAATCTGTAAATCAATTTAGGTAGGATTGACATCATAACTATATTTAGTCTTCCAATCCATGAACATGGTATGCCCTTCCATCTATTTAGGTCTTCTGTGATTTCTTTTAACAGTTTTTGGTGGTTTTCTTTATTTAGGTTTTTTGTCTCTTTAGTTAAATTATTCCTAAGTATTTTGTTCTTTTAGTTGCAATTGTAAATGGGATTCGTTTCTTGATTTCCCCCTCAGCTTGTTCATTGCTAGTGTATAGAAATGCTACAGATATTTGAATGTTGATCTTGTAACCTGCTACTTTGCTGTACTCATTTATTAGCTCTAGTAGTTTTGTTGTGGATTTTTCCGGGTTTTCGACGTATAGTATCATATCATCTGCAAACAGTGATAGTTTTACTTCTTCCTTTCCAATTTTGATGCCTTGTACTTCTTTTTCTTGTCTAATTGCTCTGGCTAGAAACTCCAACACAATGTTGAATAACAGTGGTGATAGTGGGCATCCTTGTCTTGTTCCTGATCTTAGGGGGAAAGTTTTCAATTTTTCCCCATTGAGGATGATATTAGCTGTGGGTTTTTAATATATTCCTTCTATCATTTTAAGGAAGTTCCCTTGTATTCCTATCTTTTGAAGTGTTTTCAACAGGAAAGGATGTTGAATCTTGTCAAATGCCTTCTCTGCATCAATTGTGATGATCATGTGATTTTTCTGCTTTGATTTGTTAATATGGTGTATTACATTAATTGATTTTCTTATGTTGAACCATCCTTGCATACCTGGGATGAATCCTACTTGGTCATGATGTATAATTCTTTTGATGTGTTGTTGGATATGATCTGCTAGAATTTTATTGAGGATTTTTGCATCTATATTCATTAGAGAGATTGGTCTGTAGTTTTCTTTTTTTGTAATATCTTTGACTGGTTTTGGTATGAGGGTGATGTTGGCTTCATAGAATGAATTAGGTAGTTTTCCCTCCACTTCGATTTTTTTGAAGAGTTTGAGGAGAGTTGGTACTAATTCTTACTGGAATGTTTGATAGAATTCACATGTGAAGCCATCTGGTCCTGAACTTTTCTTTTTAGGAAGCTTTTGAATGACTAATTCAATCTCTTTACTTGTGATTGGTTTGTTGAGGTCATCTATTTCTTCCTGAGTCAGTGTTGGTTGTTCATGTCTTTCCAGGAACCCGTCCATTTCCTGTAAATTGTTGTATTTATTAGCGTAAAGTTGTTCATAGTATCCTGTTATTACCTCCTGTATTTCTGTGAGGTCAGTAGTTATGTCTCCTCTTCCATTTCTGATCTTATTTATTTGCATCCTCTCTCTTCTTCTTTTTGTCAGTCTTGCTAAGGGCCCATCAATCTTATTGATTTTCTCATAGAACGAACTTCTGGCCTTATTGATTTTCTCTATTGTTTTCATGTTTTCAATTTCATTTATTTCTGCTCTAATCTTTGTTGTTTCTTTACTTTTGCTTGCTTTGGGATTAGTTTGCTGTTCTTTCTCCAGTTCTTCCAAGTGGACAGTTAATTCCTGCATTTTTGCCTTTTCTGCTTTTCTGATAAAGGCACTTAGGGCAATAAATTTCCCTCTTAGCACTGCCTTTGCTGCCTCCCATAAGTTTTGATATGTTGTGTTTTCATTTTCATTTGCCTTGAGGTATTTGCTAATTTCTCTTGCAATTTCTTCTTTGACCCACTCGTTGTTTAAAAGTGTGCTGTTGAGCCTCCACGTATTTGTGAATTTTCTGGCACTTGGCCTATTATTGATTTCCAACTTCATTCCTTTATGATCCGAGAAAGTGTTGTGTATGATTTCAATCTTTTTAAATTTGTTAAGACTTGCTTTGTGACCAAGCTTATGGTCTATCTTTGGGAATGATCCATGAGCACTTGAGAAAAAGGTGTATCCTGCTGTTGTGGGATTTAATGTCCTGTAAATGTCTGTTAAGTCTAGCTCCTTTATAGTAATATTCAGATTCTCTATTTCTTTATTGATCCTCTGTCTAGATGTTCTGTCCATTGATGAGAGTGGTGAATTGAAGTCTTCACCTATTATGGTATATGTGTCTATTTCCCTTTTCAGTGTTTGCAGTGTATTTCTCACATAATTTCGGGCATTCTGGTTCAGTGCATAAATATTTATGATTGTTATGTCTTCTTGTTTAACTGTTCCTTTTATTAGTATATAGTGTCCTTCTTTGTCTCTTTTAACTGTTTTACATTTGAAGTCTAATTTGTTGGATATTAGTATAGCCACTCCTGCTCTTTTCTGGTTGTTATTTGCATGAAATATCTTTTCCCAACCTTTCACTTTCAACCTATGTTTATCTTTGGGTCTAAGATGTGTTTCCTGTAGACAGCATATAGAAGGATCCTGTTTTTTAATCCATTCTGCCAATCTATGTCTTTTGATTGGGGAGTTCAGTCCATTAACATTTAGTGTTATTACTGTTTGGATAATATTTTCCTCTACCATTTTGCCTTTTGTAGATATATCATATCTAATTTTCCTTCTTTCTACACTCTTCTCCATACCTCTCTCTTCTGTCTTTTTGTATCTGACTCTTGTGCTTCCTTTAGTATTACTTGCAGAGCTGGTCTCTTGGTCACAAATTCTCTCAGTGACTTTTTGTCTGAGAATGTTTTAATTTCTCCCTCATTTTTGAAGGGCGATTTTGCTGGATATAGGAGTCTTGGTTGGCAGTTTTTCTCTTTTAGTAATTTAAATATATCATCCCACTGTCTTCTAGCTTCCATGGTTTCTGCTGAGAAATCTGCACATAGTCTTATTGGGTTTCCCTTGTATGTGATGGATTGTTTTTCTCTTGCTGCTTTCAAGATCCTCTCTTTCTCTTTGACCTCTGACATTCTAACTAGTAAGTGTCTTGGAGAATGCCTATTTGGGTCTAATCTCTTTGGGGTGCTCTGCACTTCTTGGATCTGTAATTTTCAGTGATAATTTCTTCCATTAGTTTTTCTCCTCCTTTTCCCTTCTCTTCTCCTTCTGGGACACCCACAACATGTATATTTGTGCAGTTCATATTGTCCTTGAGTTCCCTGATACCCCGTTCAAATTTTTCCATTCTTTTCCCGATAGTTTCTGTTTCTTTTTGGAATTCAGATGTTCCATCCTCCAAATCACTAATTCTATCTTCTGTCTTTAAATCTATCATTGTAGGTATCCTTTTTTTCCCCATCTTTTCTACTTTATCCTTCACTTCCATAAGTTCTGTGATTTGTTTTTTCAATTTTTCTATTTCTTCTTTTTGTTCAACCCATGTCTTCTTCATGTCCTCCCTCAATTTATCGATTTCATTTTTGAAGAGGTTTTCCATTTCTGTTCGTATATTCAGCATTAGTTGTCTCAGCTCTTGTATCTCATTTGAACTATTGGTTTGTTCCTTTGACTGGGCCATATTCTCAATCTTTTGAGAGTGGACCATTATCTTCAGCTGGCATCTGGGCATTTAGTCAGATTTCCCTGGGTTTCGGACCCAATAAGATTGTAAGATTTTTCTGTGAAATCTCTGGGTTCTGTTTCTCTTATCCTGCCCAGTAGGTGGCGCTCATGGCACATGTTTGTCTCACGTGTTTGAAAGGGATCCCTCTGGTCACTGTTCTCCGCCGCCTGGGGATTTCTGATCCATTTCTCTCAGTTGGTCCGGGGGGCCACGCGTGGTGGGGGCGTCAGCCGCCGTGGCTTGAGGGGACCCTGTGGCTCCTTTATAAATGCCCCTATTGGTGTTTGGTTGGACCCAGTGTTTGCCACTATCTGAAATTCCCTTCTCTCCCTGGAGGGGTGTCGGTCGCCAGCCACCGTGTCCCTGGGAACTCGCCACCGGACCAGGAAGCCGCCCGTGGGGGAGGGGCGTCAGTCGCCGGCCGCCACGGCCTGGGAAACTTGCCACTGGACCAGGAAGCTGCCCGCAGGGGAGGGGCGTCGGTTGCCAGCCACCGCGGCTTGGGTAGCCCTCTGATCCGAGACTCATAGCCGGTCCAGGAAGCCACCCACAAAAGAGGGGCGCTGGCCACTGCAGCTTGGGAAACTTGCCTCTCCGAGACTCTCAGCCAGCCCGGGAAGGAGGGAGGGAGGTGCTCTGGCCGCCAGCTGCCACAGCTCAGGGAATCACGCACCACTCAGGGATCTCACCGCAGCAGAGTCTCGCAGTCAGTCTAGCCAGCCCAGACTGGGGTATGCTGTGTGTCCATTCCCTGCCGTGGCCCCGGGAGATGTTCTGCACTGTTTCTGTTCACCTTGTAGTTGCTCTGGAGGATGAACTAAGACGCGCGTACCTTACTAAGCCACCATCTTGACCCCTCTCAACTTTTTAAAAAAATAAAATATATACAATAAAGCAACAAATTTCAAAGAACAGCACAATTAGTTGCAGAATAGATTTCAGAGTTTTGTATGAATTACAATTCCACAATTTTATGTTTTTACTGCTAGTTGCTCTAAGATACTGGAGACTAAAGGAAATATCAATATAATGATTCAGAAATCATGCTCACTTTTTAAGCCTACATTTTATTCATTGAAAGCTGGAGCTTAGCAACAAGAGAGCATTCTCAAAACAAGAAAGAGACATTGGTTTTGGGAAGAATTGGATGAATCTAAAGGGAAATGGGAACAGAGAGTACTGTCAGTAAGATCGCTGTCTGCAACCTACTCATTTGTCAGAGGAGGACCAGGGACTGGGTGTTGGGAGAGTGAAGTGGTGTGTGGACATGTGGGAGAGGAGTACCTGCAAAGTCTACCAAATACAAAAAACATAGGAAATTTTCCTATTAATTCACTGGACTTAATGGTCAAAGCAATTTCCAAATATATAAAGCAATATCCAATACATAAAGTTTTAATTAGCATTTCTCTGATGTCATTGATCCAACTTTCATCTTCTCATTGACCATTTGTGTACCTATTTTTTGTGAAATGACTCTTCAAATCATTTACCCATATCCATGAGATTGTCAATATTTCCCTTGTGTTTTTAGATGTATTTTATATGTGCTGATATCAGTTCATTTGTCAGATGTTTGTATCCCAAATATCTTCTTCTACAATTGTGGTATGCATTTTAAAACTGTTTTAATGAAAATTTTGATGAATTCATGAAGAATTTTTATGCATTTAAGCAATTCCTCTATTTAATGAATCATCATTTCTAAACCTGTTTTTTGTCAATTTAAATATCCCTTCACATATAATTCTACCGTCACAATTTATATAAATGCAACTAGTTATATTTCTAAAAAGAAGAGCTTGTAAATGTGTTTTGATACTGCATTTGTATCTTGCCTTGTCTTGGCCAAATAGCAATTTTTTTAAACTTTTTTATTGTACAGTATAACATACATACTACTCAAAGAATTAAAAAAAGCAATAGTTTTCACAGCACTCTTCAAATAGTGGTTACAGGATAGATCCCAGAGCATGTCATCTGTTGAATGGGACACCTAAACACAGACTTGACTTTTCTCAATTGACCCTCCTTTATGAAATAATATCATCTGGTTCTCCTGGGTGGGATATCACAGCAAGGAAGAAACCAGGGGCAGAAAATCTTCAAAGAAAATAAATAAAGGGGGACATGTACTGCTATAAGATTGGATGGGTCCCAGAGCTAAGAAATGTAAGAAAATGTGGGCACAAAGTGAGGGACAGAATTTAAATAAATCGTAGTAGCTGGAGATAAGACTCTGGAAAGAAACAAACATAACAGATCAAGATCCCTGGATAATGAACAAACAAAATGAAACTTTCTCCTGGAAGTGAAACAATTGTTCAAAAGCACAATCTCAAAATTTTTACCACGCATCCAGGGCTAGAATCAGATGAAGAAGAGTGAAGAAAATGTGAATATTTAAATACAGGTTGCTCTGTAGGTCCAGAACAAGTTGGACCAAGCACAAAAGAAAAGCCTTGACACAAAGGCAATCACTTATAAAACCATAGACAAGAGGGAAAAAGTGACCTTAAGAGTTAGCTCTTAAAGGTAATTAGATGTCTACATCAGCAATATATGACTTATTCATGGGAACAAATTAAAAATGTCAGAGAACACACAGGATTTGGAAGAGCCAATCAAAAAATTTCAAACAAATCACCTAAATCAATTAAAGAAGATGAAGGAAAATATGGATATAGAGGTAAGGAATACTAAGAAAACAATGTATTAGCATAATGAAGAATTTGAAAGTATGAAAAGAAACAACATAAATTATGTAGATGAAAGGCACAATGATATGGATTTTAAAATACACTATAGACATCTAACAGCAGATGTGAACAGGTAGAAGAAAGAATAAGCAAACTGGAAGATAGAATAATAAAAATCATACAGTCTGAAAAACAGATAGAAGAAAGAAATGTAAAAACTAAGCAATGTCTCGGGGATTTGAGTGGCAGCATGAAACATACAAACCTATGTGTCATAGTTGTCACAGAAGAAGGGAAAAGGGACAAAATGAATAGTTGATGAATAATGGTTGAAAATTTCCCACACTTATGAAAGACATAAATATAGAAGAATGGCAAATTTCAAAAACAAAGAGAGATTTCAGCAGCAAAGAAAAGTCATTCATCATATACAAGGGCTCTTGAATAAGACAAAGTTCTATTACTCATCAAAAACCATACGTTCCATGCAGGAGACCCGAGTTCAAGTCTCCATCCAAAAAAAAAAAAAAATACATGGAAGTGAGAAGACAGAGCATATGATATTTTTAAGCTACTTAAAGAGAGAAACTGCTAGCCTCCAACTATTTATCTGGAAAATCCTTACTTCAAAAATGAGGTAGGGTTTTCAATATTCACACTTAAACAGAAATTGAGAGAGTTTATTAAAAAAAAAGAGTCCTGACCTACAAGAATTACTAAAAGGAGTTCTGAGAGCCCCACCTCTTCCCTGTTAGAGAGAGACCTTCCAGTTTCTTTTGCACTTGCCTTGCAGTTTCAGCTGTGCTTGGAACTTGTGTTCATCACTCTGAATTTGTGAAACAAATCCTCAACTGGAGTTTGGTTGAGCTCTCCTTCTCTTGCTACTAATAGAGAGAATTTCTGTTTCCCACTTAAGAGAGATACCAAATTAGCCTGCTATGCCAGTGGGGTAAGGGGTACCACTCTCCAAAGTGTGGAAGAATTTATTTACAGTTCTGTGCTGCGATTTTGGTCCTTCAACCCATTCCAGCCTGGTGTATGATGTGTTCCATGGATGCCCCTCAAACAGTGATCCTAACAGTTCCTGGCTATTTACTATCTACCATAAAGGGTGAATTAAATCCCACACCTCCCTACACTACCATCTTACCTTACCTCCTTCTTTAGTGTTTTTGTTTTTTAGCATTTTTTATTGATTCTTGAGTGAATTCAGAGATTATTTTTTTGAGGAATTGCACAATTTCAGCTAAAATGTCAATTTAATATGTATATTCATAAAATTCTAATATTATTCTTTAAGTATCTTACACTCACATTTCCAAAATTGCAAATTTATGCCTGATGCCTTTCTAAATTTGACAGTCTTATTAGATATGTATTACATGGCTTGATCTCATTAAAAGTTACCTTTTGGTTTTATTAGTTTTAAAATTTTTTCTGCTTACAATTTTATGGATTCCTTTGCTTATACTTTTTCTTGTCTTCCTTGGAATGTTTTGGATTTGCTTTTCTTTTCAGTGAAAATCACTGAAATGAGTTTGAGACATTGATCTCTCATATATACTTTAATGGCATAAATTCCCCAATAAACACTGATTAGACATATGCTAGAAATTTTAATTTGTTTTTGTTCATTCTAAATGTTTTCTAATGTTCCTTTGTTATTTATAGTTTGAATACTGGACTATTTTGAAATCTGTTGTTTAATTTCCAAACGTTTGGAGATTTTCTTATTGTCTTTCTTATAGATATCCTCATTCCATTAAGGTATGGGAACATTTTCTGAACGATTTGAATATTTTTACATATGTGAAGGGCAGTCAATGATTCTTGTAAAGGTTCTTAGGTTGTAAGCTTGTACAGCCATCACAGGTATTCCTTAGTTTTAAATGATATTTGTAAATTCTGGGATGTTGTGTGCTTTGAGTGTAACCTGGTAGTTCCCTGGTATAACCTGGTAGTTGAGAGTCTTGTGAAACCTGAGATTCAGAGTTAGAGTTGTGCAGCTCTGAATGTCAGAATTACTACATTCTGCAACTGTTAAAGAAGCTGAAGAGATCACACTTCACTTAGATATATGAATGAGATGGACCTGACAATGACTAAGTTAAATCAGAATACAGGGTGAAAGATGATATTGTCTGTATTTTAAAACTGCAATTTCTGTGTTAGAGCAAAGGAAGAGACATTTACTTGTGAAAAAATTTAAATTTTCTGTAGAACACTAATCTAACTTGTCTGCTCAGATTATTTGAACAGCATAATTACATGAAGACTTGAATAGGGAATGAGATATTCTTATTCAATACAGGTTAAAGTAATACCCTGATATTTTTCAAAGTGTTTTGGCCAGAAAATGAAAAAGTATTTACAGCAAAACTTCCCTTGAAGGACCATGGAAAAAATTTAGAATTAAAAAACATCCCCACTGGGGAATTTTGGATATTCTCTCAAGCATTGGAACCTTCCAAATTAATAAACCAAGCCCTCAATCTTGAGGCTTGCCTTATGAAACTCGTTCATACAATGGGGAAACTAAGCCTTCTTATAATTATGCCTAAGAGTCACCCTAAAAAAATTCCTTCATTACTCAGTCAGGGCCTCTTTTTCTGAGTCAATTCTTCAAATAGACTCACTACCACCCCATGCCCTGAGTTGTAAGTCCTTCTGGCAATGTGGGACATGACTTCTGATAATGAGCCTGGCCCAGGCATAATGGGATTGAGAATGCCTTCCTAGTCAAAAAGGGGAAAAGAAATTGTTCTAGTTTGATAGCTGCTGGAATGCAACACACTAGAGATGGATTGGCTTTTAATAAAAGGGGATTTATTTAGTTAAAAATGTAGTTCTTTGGAAGAAAGGCAGCTAACTTTCAACTAAGGGTCTCTCTTACATGGGAAGGCACAGGGCAATCTCTGCTGGCCTTCTTTCCAGGTTTCTGGGTTCCAACAAATTTCCCCAGGGTGATTCCTTTCTGGGCTGAGCTGTGAGTGCTGAGATGAGGTATGCTGAGTTGCATGGGCTGTACTATGCTGAGCTCTCTCATTTAAGCATCCAGCCAATTAAGTCACACATCATTCACTGCAGCAGGCATGCCTTGTAGTCAACTTCAGATGCAATCAGTGACAGATGAACTTCACATGCCATGGCTCATGTCCACAGCAATAGAACTAGGCATCTTCACCTGGCCAAGTTGACACCTGAACATAACTACCACAGAAATGGAAAAAGATAAAGTTTCTCCTGGCTTCTCATTTCATAAAGACTCCCCAGCAGTGTTTTTCTTCTGCATCCCCAAAGTACAAGCAACCAAATAAAAAAATAGATAAATTGGAACTCCTCAACACTGAACATTTCTGCATTTCAAAATATTTTGTCTAAAGGATGAAAAAACAGCAAACTCATGGGAGAAAATATTTGGATTACATATTATTTATCTGATAAGCATTTGAGATCAGTATAAATAAAGGACCTCACAACTCAATAATAAAAAACAATCCAAGTAAAGAATGAGTAAAAGGCATGAATAAACATTTTTCCCAAAGGGAATACCAATGACTAAAAAGTACATGAAAAGATGCTCAAATTCACTACCTATTCAGGAAATGCAAATCAAAACCACAATGGCATATTACTTCACACCTATTAGAATGGCTGCCGTTAAACAAACAGAAGATTGCAAGTGCAGGAGAGGATGTAGAGAAATAGAAACACTTATTCCCTTCTGGTGGGAATGTAAAATGGTGAAGCTGCTGTGGAAGATTTTTTTTTTTTCATTCCTCAGGAAGGTAAGTATAGAATTACCTTATGATACAGCATTCCCATTACTAGGTATATACCCAGAACTGAAAGCAGACACAGAAACTGACACCTGTACACTGATATTATAGTGGCATAATACACAATTGCCAAAATATGGAAACAATCCAAGTGCCCATCAACTAATGAATGGAAAAACAAAATGGGGTATACACATATGACTCAGCAGTAAGAAGGAACGAAGTCCTGATGCATATAACAAGATGGATTAAACTTGAGGAAATTATGTTGATGGGAATAAGTCAGATAGATATGGATATGGTATAATCACACTTATATGAACTAATCATAATATGTAACCTCATAGAGATAAAATCAAGAATATAGGTTACAAGGATACCAGGAGAAAGAAAGAGAGCAGTAAATAGTGAGTGTATACGTAATGGGTGCAGAATTTTTAACTAAGTTGAATTTAAATGTTTAAGAATGAATAGAGGTGGTGGTGGGATATTATGATGAGTGTAATTAACTGAACTGGGTTATGGATGTGATTGTTTTTGAAAAGGGAAGTTTAGATCTATCTATGTCACTAGAAGGAAAGCTAGACAATATGTGACTGTACAATACAGTGAAATCTCTGGTGAATACTGACTGTGATTAGTAGTACACATATAAAATGTGCTTTCAAAAATAGAATAAATGTACATCACTAGTACAAGGAGTTAATAATAAAGTGGCATATGGGAAAGATGCACCTATTGAAAACTATAGACTACAGTTAGCAATATTTTACTATTTTTTCATTTACAATAACAAACTCATCATACCGATGTTAGGGGTTAATATTGGGGGGCTAAAGGACAAGGGATGTTTTATGTTTTTTGAGTAATGAAAACATTAAATAAATATTTGTGATGATGAATACACAACTTGTGATGATACTGTGAACCACTGATGGTATATTTGTATGGGATTGTATTTGTGTGATCATATCTCAAGAAAAGTGCAAAACAACAGCAGCTGCAAGAGTAATGACAAACTTCTGCATTGTATTTGCCGAAGGACTGATATATGTACCAATACAATTGATTTCAGAGTGCAGCAATAAACCCTCACAACTATGGGGAATTGATCTTTGACAAGCCAAGTCCATTGAATTCCAAAAGTATAGTCTCTTCAATAAATCTAGTTATGGGAGAACTGGACTGTTATCTGCAAAATAATAGAGATGGAGCCTTATCTCATATCATAAATGTAACTCAACTCAAAATAGACCAAAGTCCTAAATATAAGGAATAATCCTGTAATAGTCATGGAATTGGAAGCTTAGGGAAATATGTTCAAGAGCTTCTGTTAGGCAATAGTTTCTAAAACTTTACACCAAAAGCATAAGCAATAGGAGAAAAAATCAAATAAATGGAATCCCATTAACATTAAAAAATAATTTTTCATCAAAGTACAAGACAAAAACAATGGTAGAAAAAATGGAGGAAACACTTGTGAACAACAGATCTTTTAGGGATATAATATCTAAAATATATTAAGAAACACAAAACTCAACAACAAAAATACAAACAATCCATTTTTAAAAATAAGTGCAATATGTAAATAGACATTTTGGAAGAAATATACAAATGACCAATAAACATATGATGCCATTTGGTTTATGGAAACATCATTAGACATTTAGGATATTGAAGTCAAAACCACAATGAGACACTATTTTACACCTAGTAGAATGGCTCCTATTGGAAATGAAATGGAAAATAAAAAGCTTTAGAGAGGATGTGGAGTAAAATGGACATTCTTTCATTGTCAGTGAGAAGGTAAAATTTACCAGCTTTCTTAGAAAGTAGGACACTTTCTTAGACCCCAGGGACTGTGAGAGCAGCAAGAGTTTCAATTTACAAAGGACAAGGCCAGTCTCTGTCTGAAATATGGTCCAGTAAGGTTGGAAGTGGGAATGCTTGAGAATCACTGTAGCTTTTCCAGCCTACAGGGAACAAGGGGCTGATGAGTAGTTCCTCAGCAAGAAATGTGAGGGAAAAGCCGAACACTGGTGGCAGCAGTTATTTAGAGAAATCAGTCCAGACACTGGGGGCTTGGTAAACACCAACAATTTCAAATAGTTTGAACCCCTACAATCTCCATCTCAAACACATCCCTAACAGAAGTAAGGTTGACTAAGAATTAAAGTCACAGTACTACACTTGGCCTGTGGGGACCAGTAGGCTGAATAACATTATCTGGTGAGGACAGTAACAGCACAGAATCAGGAGACTTCATAGGAAAGACTGGTGCCCTCCTGATATCATCCCCATGGAACCTTGTGTTTGGTTTACTAAAGCTTCTGGAATGCAATATAACAGAAATGGGATGGCTTTTAAAAAGGGAATTTATTGCCACAGTGGTCAAAACAGCATGGTATTGGCATAAAGATAGATATATTGACCAATAGAATCGAATAGAGTGCTCAGATATAGACCCTCTCATCTATGGACATTTGATCTTTGATAAGGCAGTCAAGCCAACTCACCTGGGACAGAACAGTCTCTTCAATAAATGGTGCCTAGAGAACTGGATATCCATATGAAAAAAAAATGAAAGAGGACCCGTATCTCACACCCTATACAAAAGTTAACTCAAAATGGATCAAAGATCTAAACATTAGGTCTAAGACCATAAAACAGTTAGAGGAAAATGTAGGGAGATATCTTATGAATCTTACAATTGGAGGTGGTTTTATGGACCTTAAACCTAAAGCAAGAGCACTGAAGAAGGAAATAAATAAATGGGAGCTCCTCAAAATTAAACACTTTTGTGCATCAAAGAACTTCATCAAGAAAGTAGAAAGACAGCCTACACAATGGGAGACAATATTTGGAAATGACATATCAGATAAAGGTCTAGTATCCAGAATTTATAAAGAGATTGTTCAACTCAACAACAAAAAGACAGCCAACGCAATTACAAAATGGGAAAAAGACTTGAACAGACACCTCTCAGAAGAGGAAATACAAATGGCCAAAAGGCACATGAAGAGATGCTCAATGTCCCTGGCCATTAGAGAAATGCAAATCAAAACCATAATGAGATATCATCTCACACCCACCAGAATGGCCATTATCAACAAAACAGAAAATGACAAGTGCTGGAGAGGATGCGGAGAAAGAGGCACACTTATCCACTGTTGGTGGGAATGTCAAATGGTGCAACCACTGTGGAAGGCAGTTTGGCGGTTCCTCAAAAAGCTGAATATAGAATTGCCATATGACCCAGCAATACCATTGTTAGGTATCTACTCAAAGGACTTAAGGGCAAAGACACAAATGGACATTTGCACACCAATGTTTATAGCAGCATTATTTACAATTGCAAAGAGATGGAAACAGCCAAAATTTCCATCAACAGAGGAGTGGCTAAACAAACTGTGGTATATACATACGATGGAATATTATGCAGCTTTAAGACAGAATAAACTTATGAAGCATGTAATAACATGGATGGACCTAGAGAACATTATGCTGAGTGAGACTAGCCAAAAACTAAAGAACAAATACTGTATGGTCCCACTGATGTGAACCGACATTCGAGAATAAACTTGGAATATGTCATTGGTAACAGAGACCATCAGGAGTTAGAAATAGGGTAAGATAATGGGTAATTGGAGTTGAAGGGATACAGACTGTGCAACAGGACTCGATACAAAAACTCAAAAATGGACAGCACAATAATACCTAATTGTAAAGTAATCATGTTAAAACACTGAATGAAGCTGCATCTGAACTATAGTTTTTGTTTTTTTGTTTGTTCTGTTTTTTTATATATATTTTTTGTATTTTTTATTTTTAGTTTTTTCTCTATATTATCATTTTATTTCTTTTTCTGTTGTCTTGCTATTTCTTTTTCTAAATCGATGCAAATGTACTAAGAAATGATGATCATACATCTATGTGATGATATTAAGAATTACTGATTGCATATGTAGAATGGAATGATTTCTAAATGCTGTGTTGGTTATTTTTTTTAATTAATAAAAAAAGGAATTTATTATGTTACAAGTTTACAATTCTAAGGCTATTAAAATGTCCAAACTAAGGCATCCAGAGAAATACACCTTGATTCAAAGAAGGCTGGAGGTCACAAAACACCTCTGTCAGCTGGGAAGGCATTTGGTTTCTGCTTTCAAGCAGCTCCTCCAGGGCCATTTTCTTTCTTCATCTCCAAAGGTCTCTGGCTCTGTGGGCTCTGTATCCTCTTTCCAAATGGTTTCCTCTTAAAGGGTTCTAGTAAGCAACACCACCTTGAATGGGTGGAGACACATCTCCACAGAAACAACCTGATTAAAATTATCCCACTCAACAAAATGAATGAGGATTAAAGAACATGGCTTTTTTGGTGTACACAACAGTTTCATATACTGAACTATAACACTTTCGTGAGCCCTGAACCTGACTTGCATGGAAAGAAATGACTGGGTTAGATCATCTCTGGGAGACTTTACTCTCAGAATTAGCCCTCCAGGTAACAACTGCTAGAGGTAATGAAAGAAATGTTAAACACATACAGAGGGAAAAATAAAACAAAATAGCAGATAAATATTCCCTAAGGAGGAAGAGGGAAAATAAAGCTTATTCCAGTGGTGTAACAACAACACAAAACATGGCAAACTCAAAAGTCATTCCGTATATGCTGGGGGAGGATCAGAAGAATAAGGACTAAAAAAAATCCCAATCAGCTAAACTGAAGTGTTGCTAGAGGTCTAGAATAAGTTGAATCAAATGTCACGGAACAGTTAAAGCACAAACAAATAAAAATGAAGGCCCTGGTTAAGAGACAGAAAATAATCTCTACAATAAAAACTCAGATGCCTATACCAGGAAAAAAATCACAAGTCACACTAGGAAGCACAAAGATACAGCCTAGCCAAAGGAATAAACTAAAATTTCAGATGAGATACAGAAGCTGAAACAACTAATACGGATGTTCAAACATATCTTGTAAATCAATTCAATAACTTAAAGGAAAATGAAGCAAAATAGATGAAGGATATAAAGAAGAAACTGGGTGACCATAACAAAGAACTTAGAAATTTGCAAAAAATAATGACAGAATTTATGGAATGAAAAATGCAATAAATGAGATAAAAAACAAAATGGAGAGATGAAACTGAAGATTAGAAGAGGCAGAAGAAAGGATCAGTGAGGTAGAGGACAAGACATCTGAAATCTTAGACAAGAACAGATAAGGAAAAGGATAGAAAAAAGTGAACAGGAACTCAGTAAATTGAATGACAACATGAAATGCATGAATGTAAGTGTTATGGGTACCCCAGAAGGGAAGAGAAAAGGGGCAGAAATAGTAATTTAAGAAATAATCATAGAAAATCTCTCAACTCCTATGAAAGACAAACAATTACCAAAAAAAAAAAAAAAAAGACAGCAAATTCTGGAATTCTGGATCCAAGAAGTGCCCATGTACCACAAACACAAAAGATCCAAAAAGACCTAACCCAAGTCACTTACTTATATGATTGTCAAATGCCAAAGACAAAGAGAGAATTCTGAAAGCAGTAAGAGAAAAGCGATCCATCACATACAGGGTAAGTTCAATAAGACAAAGTGCTGATTTCTCAGCAGAAACTATGGAGGTGTGGAGATAGTGACATGAGATATTTAAGATATTGAAAGAGAAAACTTTCCAACCAAGAATTCTATATCTGGGAAAACTGTCCTTCAAAAAATGAGGTAGGGTTTTAAATATTTACATTTAAACTGACATTCAGAAAGTTTCTGAACAAGAGATCTGCTCTACAAGAAATACTAATGGGAATACTGCTAGCTTATAGGAAAAGACAGGAAATAGAGTTCTGGAGGAGAGTGTAGAAAGAAAGATTATAAGTGGTGGTAACTAAAAGGGTAATGAGAGAGAAAAAATAAGATAAGACATATAAAATGCAAAAGAGAAATGGCTAAGGGAAGTATTACCTTTACAACAATAACATTGGATTTTAATCATTTCAACACCCCAATAAAAAACATACACTGGCAAAATGGATAAAAAATAGCAGGATCCATCAATATGCTCTTTACAAGGACTCATTTTAGACCCAAGGAGAAAAATAGTTTGAAAGTAAAAGGTTTGAAAGAAGATATACCATGTAAATAACAACCAGAAAAAGAGTGAGGGTATCTATAATAATATCATGCAAATTAGCTTTTGAATATAAAATGGTTAAAACAGACAAAGAAGGGCACCATTATTAATAAAAAAAGCAGTATAACAAAAGGAAATAACAATCACAAATATGTGTGCACCAAGCTAGAAATTATGAGGTATATATTTCAAGTGCTATCACTAGAAGGGTGAAATAGACACCGCTACAATATTGGTTGGAGACTTCAATATGCCACTCTCATCAATGGATAAAACATCTAGATTGAGGATCAATAAGGAAACAGAGATATTGAATGATATGATAAACTATAGTTAACAGACATTTACAGAACCTTGTACCCAGCAAAAGCAGGATATGCATTCTTCTCATGTGCTCATGGATCATTTTCCAGGATAGAGAGTACTTTCTGAAAATATAATGGAATGAAGTTGGTAGTCAATAACAGGTGAAAGCCTGGAAAATTCACATTTTTATGGAGGCTAAATTCACAACACACTCTTAAACAGTGGTAATGGAAAAAATTACATTCAATAAATATCTCAAAGCAAATGAAAATGAGAACACAACACATCAAAAGTTATGGGTTGCAGTGAAGGCAGTGCTGGCAGAGAAATTCACTGCCCTATGTTTCTATTGAAAAAGAAGAGCAAAAATGAAGGACTCAATAGCATACCTGTAGTAAATAGAAAAAAATAAGCAAGCTAACTCCCAAGCAAAAAGAAGGAAAGAATTAGCAGTGATAAGAGCAGAAATAAATGAAATTGAAAACATAAAAACAATAGGTAAAATAAACAAAACAAAGTTGGTTGTTTGAGCAAATCAGTAAAATTGATGGATACATAGCAGCCTGTCAAATAAAAAAGCAAAATGATGTAAAATTTGATTGGAGAGGAAACATTGCTACTGACCCCACAGAAATAGAAGATTCAATAAAAGAATACTATGAACCAATATATTCCAAGAAAGTAGAAAAAAATGAGCATTTTGCTAGAAACTCATAAACTGCTTCCATTGACTTGAGAAGAAACAAAAGACTTCAACAAACCAATCACAAATAAAGAGATTGAGCTAGTCATCAAAACCTCCCAACAAGGAAAGTTGAGGACCAGATGGCTCCACATGTGAATTCTACCTAGCATTCTAGGAAGAACTAGTACCAATCATGCTCTAACTCTTAAAAAAAATTGAAAATGAGGGAAAGCTACCTAGCTTAATGTATGACATCAATATCACCCTAATACTATGGCCAAACAAAGATACCACAAGAAAAAAAATACAAACTAGTCTGTCATATGAATATAGATGCAAAAATCAACAAAATACCTGCAAATTGAATCCAGAAGCACATTAAAAGAATTGTACACCATGACCAAGTGGGTTTTATTCCAAGTATACAAGAAAATTAATTAATATAATACACTATATCAACAAATCAAAAGGGAAAAACCACACCATCATCTCAATGAATGCAGAAATTGGCATTTGACAAAATTCAGCATCGTTTCTTGATGAAAACACTTCAAAGCATATAATTAGAAGGAAATTTCTTCAACAAAATAAATGGCTTATATGAAAACCCATAGCTAAATTCATGTTCAATGGGAAAAGACTGAAAGGTTTCATACTAAGATTTGGAACAAGACAAGGATGTCCACTGTCACCGCAGTTAATCAACATTGTGCTGGAAATTCTAGCTAGAGTAATGAAGCAAGAAAAAAAAATTAAAATGCATCTGAGTTGTAAAAGAAGAACTGACACTTATGCTGTTTACATATGACATGAGCCTATCAGTAGAACATTTTGCAAAATCTACAGCAAGGCTACCAAAGATAATAAATGAGTTTAGCAAAGTGGCAGGACTCAAGAACAATGTACTAAAATCAGTAGTGTTTTAACACACTAGTGATGAACAATTTGAGGAGGAAATCAAGAAAAAGTTCCATTTATAATGGCAAACAAAAGAATCATATATCTAGGAATGAAGTTAACCATGAATATAACAAACCTATACGAAGAAAACTATGAAATATTACTAAAACAAATCAAGGAAGAACTAAATAAATGAAAGGACAGTCCATGTTCATGGATAGAAAGACTAAATATAAGATGCCAATTCTATGCAAAATGAATTACAAATTCAACACAATACTAATCAAAATCCCAATAGCTTAATTTTCAGAAATAGAAATAAAACAATAATCAAGTTTATTTGAAGAGCAGGATGACCAAAATAACTAGAAACATTTTGATAAAAAAAAATGAAGTT
The DNA here is from genome assembly GCF_023851605.1 of Tamandua tetradactyla. Lineage (NCBI taxonomy): Eukaryota > Metazoa > Chordata > Mammalia > Pilosa > Myrmecophagidae > Tamandua > Tamandua tetradactyla. Next base: position 3,457,669 of record NC_135341.1, on the reverse strand, counting down.
GGAGGTTTCAAAGTACCTGGCTTAAAAGCATATTATAAAGCTATAGTAGTCAAAATAGTATGGTAAGTGGCATAAAGATAGGCATAACAAACAACTGAGAGTTCAGAAATTGACCCTTTCATCTAGGGACAACTGATTTTTGAGAAGGTGGCCAAGTTCACTCAACTGGAACACAATAGCCTTTTCAATAAATGGTGCTTAGGAAACAAGATATCCATATCCCAAAAAATGAAAACGGATACGTTTTACAAAAATCAACTCAAAATTGATCAAATACCTAAGCATTAGAGCCAAGACTATAAAACTTTTAGAAGAAAATATAGGAAAGTATCTTAAAGATCTTTTGATATGAGGTGGTTTCATAGACCTTGCATCTAAAAACAACATGTATTGCTCAATGAAAGAAGAAATAGATTAATGAGATTTCAAAATTGAATACTTTTTTGCATTAAAGGACTTTGTGAAGAAAGCAAAAAGGTAGCCTACACAATGGTAGAAAATCTTTGGGAACCACATTTGTGACAAGTTTAATATCCAGAATATATAGAGATCCTATAACTCAACTACCAAAAACAAACTATCCTATTTTAAAATGGCATAAAACATGGATATACACTTTTCTTAAGAGGAAATAGAAATGGTTCAAAAGTATATGAAAAGATGCTCAACTTCACTAGCTATCAAGAAAATGCAAATTAAAACCACAATGAGAGGCCATCTCACCCCTAACAGAATGGCTCTAAAAGACAAAACAGAAAACTAGAAGCGCTGGAGAGGATGTGGAGAAAAAGGTACACTTATTCACTTTTGGTGAGGACATAGAATGGTGCAGGCACTCTGAAAGGTAGTTTGACAGTTCCTGTGGAAGCTGAATATACAATTTCCATATGGCCCAGCAATCCTATTACTAGGTATATACTTGGAAGAACAGAAAGCAGGGACATGCATAGACTTATGCACACCAATGTTTATCATGTCATTACCAATATTTCCAGTAGATGGAACAGTCCAAATGTTCATCAATTTATGAGTGGAAGAGCAAATTATAGCTTATACATATGATAGAATATTATGCAGTTGTAAGACAAAATAAATCATGATGCATGTAGCAGCATGGATGAACCTTGAAAACATTATGTTGGGCAAAATAAGCCACAATGAAAGATCACATACTGTATGGTCCCCTGAGTCCCCTGAGTATGCCATGTGAAACCAAGATGTTGGTGTACCCCTGAAAATCTGATAATTTGCCTAATCTCTGAGTGCTCATTCCACCAAATTCAGAAAAGTGAAAGCCAAGATAAGCATTGGAAAGGAAAAATTACCATATAATACAGCACTTGTCTAGGAGTTATTAAAACTGAATATTCATGACAATAATTTCTAGCATTCTGAAGCAGATAAAAATCATGAACTTTGATTGAATCCAAGACCAAGAAACTTGCAAAATGCAACTCAATAAAAAGTTGCATTTTGATCAGAAAAAATAGGAGTTGTTCTCACCCATTATGAATGTATCAATAGACTCATTTCATTACCTCAGAGTGGTAGTTAATTAACACAACCAATATGAAATATTCATTTTTAGCACCCAAACATGCATGAGTATTCCCATCAGCTGAATCAGTGTGTTTTCTTACCTGGAAAATTTTATAAAATTTACTTAGCTGTTGGTCCCATACTTTTAAGCTATTTATGTATTTTTTCCTGAATAGTAAATTCATTTATAATTTCCTCATTTTTAAATATTTAATTCAATGAACAAATGTTAACTCCTAAAACTGTGGTTTGTAGGAACTGGTTACATTCTCAATTTTATTCTTCTATCAATATTGTTTAAATAACTTCAACATGAACATTTCTGTATGCTGTTATGAATGATTAGGGGAAAAATGCATGCCAATTTGGAAAACATAATGTTTTGAGGGAAAGAACTTGTCCCTCTGAGCTTAAAAAATATTTATGCAAGTTTTGGCCCATGCATATAGATAAAGTCTTAAATTATGGAACCAAATATACTGAATGAATTTAAACTCATACGGGTTAACACGTCAGATAAGGAAGGGTAGTCTTTTCATAATTGTGAGAAATGGCACTTTACAGAAGAATAAATAAAGAAAATATCCATTTACAAAGCAACTTAAAGAATGATATAGCTTGGAATAAATCAAAGCAAAGATGTAAATGATCCCTACAGGGAAAACTACAAACATTTTTAAAGAAATCAAAGGAGGCCTAAATAAAGAAAGGTTCATTCTATGATTATGGTTTAGAAGACTTTATATTGTTGAGGTCAGTCCAACTCAATGCAATTTTTTAGATACAATGGAATCCCAATCAATGTTCCAAAAACTTTCTTTGCAGATGTGGAAAAACCAATAATTACATTTATATAGAAGGGTAAGGGGTCCAACATAGCCAAAGCTACCTTGGAAAAGAAGAATGAAATTGGAGAAGTTGTACTTCCTCATATTCAATCTTATTCCAAAGCTACAGTACTCAAAACATCATGGTATTGGCACAAGGAAGAAGATATAGATCAACAGAATAGAATTGAGAGTTCTGATATAAACTGGCACATTTATGACCAGCAGATTTTTTTATGAAAATGTTAAGAACTTCATTTGGGTAAGAATATTCTCATCAACAAATAGTGCTGGGAAAACTGGGACTCCATTTGCAAAATAATGTTGGGCTCCTACCTCACACCATATACAAAAATCAACTAAAATGCATCAGATACCTATATAGTCAAGCCAGAAATGTAAGAATCCAAGTTAAAAATACAGGGAAGCATCTTCAGGTCATTTTGGTATGCAGTAATTTTCTTTTAGAAATTACACCCAAAATACCAGGAACAAGGAAAAGGGGACCTTACCTAAATTAAAATATTTCTGACTCAAAAGACTTTACCATGAAAGAAAAAGACAAGGTGAATAATGGGAGAATATACTTGGAAACTACAGATCTAATAAAGATTTAATATCCAAAGTGCATTAAAAAATCCTTCAAAAATAATGGCAACCCAATGAAAAGTTTGGGGAAAAAGCTTGAATAAACATATTTCTAAAGATATATAAATAGACAAAAGGTGCAAGATAAAATCTCAACATCATTTGCTATCAAGGAAATAAAAATCAAAACCACAATGAGATAACATTTCACATCCATTAGCATGGCTCCCATTCAAAAATGGAAAATTAGTTATCTTGGAGAGGAAGCTGGGAAATTGGAACACTCTTTCATTGCTGGTGGCAATGTAAAATGGTGAAGCCTCTGTGAAAGATGGTTTCCTTGAGTCTTCATAAAGTTAAGTATAGCATTATCAAATGACCCTCAATCCCACTTCTAGGTACATTCAATTGAGAGCAATTGAATGCAGGGACATGAATACTTATTTGCACAATTATGTTCAGAGAGGCATTATTTACAATTGCCAAAATATGTAAATGACCATAGACCAATCAATATATAAGCAAAATATATATTATCATTCAATGGAATATTATTCAGCCATAAAAAGGAGTAAGTTCATGACACGTGTGATAACATGGATGATCCTTGAAAACATTATGTTGAATAAAGTAAGATGAGCACAAAAGTAAAAATAATGTATGATGTCACTGATATTAAACAATTAGAAAAAGCAAACTCATAGAGTCAGAATTTAGATTATGCTTTACCAGGGGATGTGATGGTGATGGAGGATGGGAAGTCAAGGCTTAAATATACAGAATCTCTGTCTGGAATGATGGAAATACTTTGGTGACTTATGGTGGTGAAAGTAGCACAACATTGTGACTAAAATAAACAGCAATTTAATTTATAACTGAATGTGATTAAAATGAGAACATTAAGCTCTCCTTAATGTTTATAAATTCTTATTTATAGAATAAATTTTTTAAATTTCCATGGGACTGCACTACATGGGTGAACTCTTGTTTTAACAATGGACTATATTTAATAGTGCAATTATAAAAATATGTTATAATCAATTGTGATGAAATGTTCAACAGCAATGCAATGTATTGTTGGTGGGAAGTACATGGGAATCCTATATTTTATACATTATTGTATAAAATAGTGTATTTTATTTTGCATTTTTTTACCCACACTTCTCTAATAAAAATGGAAAATTAAAATATAAACAGTGACTGAGGGACATGTTGGACACATTCAAGCTTACTAAACTTTGCATCATTGGACTCTCAAAGGGACAATGAAAGGAGGTTAAGGCAGAAAAACTATTTGATGAAATAATGGCAGAAAACCTCCTACATCTAATGAAAGACATGAATGCACACACAAGCATACATATGCATATAACAAATGTACATATACACATTTACTAATACATACATACATTCTGTTGGTTCAGTTACTATGGAGAACCCAAATATTAATATAGGTAATATTGCCATCTTATTAATGAGCAGCAGATGACTTCCCAATTTTAAATTCTTCTTTAAACACCTCCAACAGAAATTCTTAATTTTCATCGTAGAAATATTAAAACTTCAGGGTTAAATTTGGTCTGAAGTATATTATTATTATTGATACTATTGTGAATGAAATCATTTTCTTATTTCACCCTAGCACATCTTTGGCTTTTAATTGCTATCATGTAGATATATGACTTTTGGACACTGATGTAGTTTCCTGCAGTTTACCATATTTCTGTATTAGCACTATTTTTTTTTTGGTGCATCTGTGGATTTGATAGTGTTTCTTATATATATTAATGTTAGCTGTGAATAGTGTTTTCTTTATTCCTTTCAAATTTGATTGCATTTTATTTATTTATTTTTCTTGCCTAATTGCTATAGGTAGAAATTCCTGGTAAAATCTGAATACAAATGCTGAAAACAGCACCCCTGTAGGAGGGAATCTTTAAATCTTGCATTGAGCATAATGTTAGATGTAGGGTTTGCATAAATGCATTTTAACAGATTGAGGTTATTCCCTTCTATTTTGAAAGTGTTGAATGTTCTCTATCATGAAATGATCTTGAATTGTTCAAATACTCTTTTTGTATATAAATTGCAATAATTGTTTGCACGGTCATCCGTGTGTTTGTTTATATTACATTGTGTGATATTAGAATGTCAAACCTCATTGGCATTCCTTTGAAGAAGTTGTAAAGGTGGTGCTGTTTAATCTCTTTAATATGCTGGTGTCATAAACTAACTACCATTTTTGTGGTAACCTTGCATGTGTAATCATATGCATATTGGTCTATATTATTCTCCATGGGAATAATAAAAAAGCTCCCACCCTTCCCAGATCATGCATCTCCAATCTTCCCCAACCAAAAAATAAAAAATTCCCACTCAGCAATATTAAATGAGGATTAAAGAACTTGTCTTTTCTGGGGTACACAATAGATTCAAATTGACATCATCATTTATTGCAGTTTCTGTGTTTCTATGAATTTGACAATTTAATCTGAAATATCTAATTTTTTGTATACAATTGTTCATATTATTGTCTCAAAAAACTTTTTCTCTTTATGTAGCTGGTAGTAGTAATGCTCGCACTCTCATTACTGATTTTAGGAATTTGAACCTTTTGTTTTTTCTTAGTTTTGCTTGTTTGTCAATTTTATGATCTATCACCAGTTACTGTTCCTTTTGTTGATTTTCTCTATTGATTTATTATATTCTTTTTCCCTGCTTTATTATTATTATTTCCATTTTTTCCTGACTTTGAACTTGTTTTATCTTTTATTTCTTGTTCAAATGTGTAAATTATGCTTAGTTTTTGTAAGCTTTTAAAGCTTTACATATTTTTGAGCACTGGTTTCTCTGCATGCCAGATTTCGTATGTTGTATTTTTATTTTCATTAATCTCACCATATTTTTTAATTTCCCTTGTAAAGCTTCTTGGACAATTTGGTGGATTAAGAATGTGTTATTTAAATGTCATATATGGGACAGTGCAATGGTAGCTCAGTGGCAGACTTTTCACCTGTCATGCTGTAGAAACAGATTCAATTCCTGGAACCTACACATGCCAAAAAAAGTCATATATGTATACATTTTCCTGTTTTTCCTTATATTTCTAATTTGATTATATTGCTGTCAAAGAAAATACTTTGCATAGTTTTATATTTTAAAATATATTGGACTTTGTTTGTGCACCAGCCATTGATTCTATCTAGGATAACAGATCATGCATACTTGAGAATTCATATTCTGCTTTTTTTTCAGGCAGAAAATTCTGTATATGTCTGAGAAGTGTGTACTGTTCAAGTCCTCTATTTTCATATTTGTCTTCTGTTTGGTTGTCTATCCATTATTGAAAGTGAATTCCCTATCCATTACTGAAGTCTTAAGATATTATTGTAGAAGTATGTGTTTCTCAATTCAATTTGATCAAGGTTTGCATCATATATTTTGGTGTTTGGTGTCCTGCTCATAATACTGTATCCTTTTACAGTTATTTGTGATGAATTGAAATTCTTAAAAATATATGATGCCCTTCTTTGTGTCTTGTAAAATACATTTTTACCCAAAATATATTTATGTCATATTAGTGTAAGAATCCCAACTTTCTTTTGGTTACTGTTTGGATAGAATGTCTTATTCTGTCCTTTCACTTTCAACCTCTGTTCTAGTCAGCTAGCTGCCAGAATGCAATATACCAGAAACAGAATGGTGTTTCAAAATGGGAATTTAATAAGTTGCACATTAACAGTTTTTAGGCATGGAAATGATCCAATTAAATCAAATCTATAGAAATGTTCAATCTAAGTCATCCAGGGAAAGATACCTTGATTCAAAAAAGTTGATGAAGTTCAGGGTTTCTTTCTCAAGTGGAAAGGCACATGGTGAACACAGTCAGGATTTCTCTCTTGGCTGAAAGGGCACATGGTAAACATGGCATCATCTGCTGGATTCCTCTCCGGCTCCCTGGGAAGTGTTTTCCTTTTTCATTTCCATAAGTCTCTGGCAGGTGGACTCTGCTTTGCGGTTCTGTGGTGTTCTGTATTGTGGCTTTCTCATGGCTTTGTTGTTCTTCTCCTTTCTCTCTGAATCTCATGCTTTCTCCAAACGTTTCCTCTTTTGTGGTATTCCAGTAAATTAATTAAGACCCACTTAGAATGGGTGGAGACGCATCTCCACCTAATCCACTTTAACAACCACTCTTGATTGAGTCACATCTCCAGGTAGATAATTTAATTAAAGTTTCAAACATACAGTACTGAATAGGGATTAGAAGAAATGGCTGTGTTTACAAACGGAATTAGGATTAAAACATGGCTTTTTAAGGGTACATGCATCCTTTCAAACTGGCACATTCCACTCTCTGGACCCTAAAAAAAGACATGTTTTCCCCATATACAAAATACATTAATCCCATCACAGCATCCAAAATGCTTAAACCATTTCAGTAACAATTGAAATGAAATACGAAGTTAGAAACAGTACAAACTCCTGTCAATGTTAAGTCACAGGCATGGTCTAAGGCAAAATTATCCTCTGTCTCTAGACCTGTAAAAACTCAAAACAAGTTATGTGCTGCCAACATAAAAAGGAGGGACAGTCATTGGATACCTTACCCATTTCCATATGGAGGTAGAAACACAGGAGTCACTGGACCCAAGGAGTCTTGAAAACCCACAGGGCAAAGACCATTAGATTTCAAAGTCTGTGAATCATTTACCTTTGGGCTTTAGAAAGTGGCAGTGCCACCCTTTCTAAATGCCTATGCAGAGGCCTACCTTTCTCTGAATGCAATGCAACCTTGGAGGATATGGGGGAGACCACCTTTTCCTTGGTTCCACCTTCCCCAAGGGCCAGGGCTGTACCCAGGCTCTCTGCCATCTCTTGGGTACACACTTAATATCTCCATGTGGTGGAATCAGCTCTCTCCAAAACCCAAGGAATGTGCTTCGGCCTCCTCAAGGCCTGAGACAGCATGACTCTTCCACAGGAACAAGATGGAAGGCCCATCCTCTGCCTTTGGGGAAAACTCACCCTCTCCACTTCTTGGGTGGGTCTGCTCTCCTGGCCTGAGGCTTCTTGACTTCAGATTCCAGCCCCCATGGCTTTGCCTCTGAAGTTACTTTTCCTCCAATGTGTCCCTTCTCTGTCCCTCTCAATTCTGACTGGCATGGCTCTCTTTATACAGATCCTGCAACACTATTGTTGGAATTCTATGCAATAGCCTTGGATCATGCCCATCAGACATAAGGAGTTTCCACAAATACATCCTGGATAAATCCATGTCCAATCCTAGCTTTCTCTGAAACAACTGACTGGTTCTGTACTTGAAAAAAATATTCACATAGGGCACCACTTTCTGAGGTCTCCCCTCCTGGAAACCCAGAATTTTCCAGAACATCAGTTTCTGTTTTAATTGTACCCAAGAATTCAATTCTCAGCTTATTTATTTCCTGTTGCTTTTTCACTATAAGCTGTGAAGAGAAACCAAGCTGCTCTTTCCACATTTAAATTGGAGATCTCCTCTGCTAAATATCCAAATTCATGACTTTTAAAATATGTCTTCCAGACAAAGCCACTAGTCAATTTTGCAAGATTATCTGCCATTTTAAAACAAGGATAGCCTTCTTTCCAGTCTGCAATAACACATGCCATGTTTCCTTCTAGAGCCTGATCAGAGGTACCTTTAGAGTCCACATTTCTACCAATAGTCTCTTCAAAGCATTCTAGGCCATCACAATCAAGTTCCTCACAACTCCTCCAAAATCTTCCCCTTATCCATTTAAAAAGCCATTCCAACATGTTTGGTATTTGCCAATCATAACAGCACCCAACTCTTGGTACCAAAATCTGTTCTAGTTTGCTAGCTGCTGGAATGCAATATACCATAAATGGAATGCTTTTTTGAAAATGGTGAATTTAATAAGTTGCAAGTTAACAGTTTTTAGGCTGTGGAAATGTCCCAATTCAAACAAATCTAAAGAAATGCCTAATCTAAGGCATCCAGGGAGAGATACCTTGATTCAAGATGGTTGATGAAGTTTGGGGTTTCTTTCTCAAGTGGAAAGGCACATGGCAAATACAGTCAGGGTTTCTCTCTCAGCTGGAAAGGCACTTGGTGAACACGGCTTCATCTGTTAAGCTTCCTCTCCAGCTTCCTGGAAGGTGTTTTCCTTCTTCATTTCCAAAAGGTGGACTCTCTACTTTGTGGTTCTGCTGCTCTGTTGTGGCTTTCTCATGGCTCTGTTGTTCTTCTGTGCTCTCTCTGAATGTCAGGCTTGTTTGCATGTTTCCAGGAACTTTTCCATTCCATCTAAGTTATCTAGTTGTTGGCGTATAGTTGTTCATAGTATCCTCTTATGTTTTCTTTTATTTCTTCAGGGTCTGTGGTAATGAACCCATTTTCATTGTTGACTTTTCTTTATTTGCATCCACCTTTTTTTTTCTTTGTCAGTTTTGCTAGTGGCCGATCAATTTTATTGATTTTCTCAAAAAACCAAATTTTGGTTTTATGGATTCTTTCTATTGTTCTTTTGCTTTCCCATTCATTTAACTCTGCTTTAATCTTTGTTATTTCTATTCTTGTACTTGCTTTGCAGTTAGCTTGCTGTTCTTTCTCAAGTTTCTCCACATGTGCTGTTAGGTCCTTGAGTTTTGCTCTTTCTTCTTTTTTAATATACACGTTTTAGGCAATAAATTTCCTTCTCAGAACAGCCTTTGCCACATCCTATAAGTTCTGATAAGTTGTACTCTCATTTACATTCATCTCCAGATACCTACTTATTCCTCTAGCAATTTCTTCTTTGTCCCAGTGGATGTTTAAGATTCTGTTATTTAATCTCCATATATTTGTCAATGTTCTCATTCTTTGGTGGTTATTGATTGGCTTCATTTCATTGTGATCAGAGAAAGTGCTTTGAATAATTTCAATGTTATTAAATTTATAAAGACCTGTTTTGTGTCCCAGCATATTATCTTTCCTGGAGAATATTGCGAGAACACTAGAAAAGAATGCATGTTCTTATGTTTTGGGGTGCGATGTCCCATATATGTCTGTTAGGTTTCATTCATTTACCAAGTTGTTTAAGTTTTCTGTGACTTGTTGATCTTCTGTCTGGTTTTTTATTTAGAGAAGAGTGGTGTATTGAAGTCTCCTACTATTATTTTTGAAACATTTATAACTCCCTTTGGTTTGACAATGTTTGTCTTATGTAATTTGGAGTTCATTTGGAACATAAACATTTATGACAGTTATACATTTTGGTGAATTGTCCCTTTACCTTTAATTACTATATAGTGTCCTTCTTTGTCTCTTATGATGTATTTACATTTAAAGTCTAATTTGTCTGATATTAGTATAGCTACTCTTGCTTTCTTTTGGTTACAATTAGCATGGAACCCTTTTTTCAATCTTTTCACTTTAAATCTATTTGTATCCATTTGTCTTATATGGGTCTCCTATGAGCATCATATAGCTGGATTGTATTTCTTAATCCATTCTGCCAATCTGCATCTTTAAATTGGTAAGTTTAGTCAATAAAATAAAAATAAAGTTTTCCAGTGCCTGCCCATGCAAAATAAATAAATAAATAAGCAAACAAATAAATAAATAAATGCAGCAACCTGCCTGCACAACTGGAGACACTTTAGAAAACTTAATCCCAAAACAAGCAGAAGTAAATAACTAATAAAGAAAAGAGTGAAAATAAATTAAATGGAGAACAAAAACAACAGAGAGTCAATGAATCAAAGTTAGTTCTTTGAGAAGATCATTACAATTGACAATGTAATTATCAAATGCCTTTTATTTGTCAACTAGCTTGGCTGACAAGGAAAAGAAAGGGAGAAGAAGCAAATACAATTCGAAATGAGAGGGATTTCATTACATGAACCTTGAAGAAGGGAAAAAGATCACAAAAGTATATTTTGAAAAATTGTATGCTAAGTATGATACAGTTTAATAGAAATGGACGACTTCTTATAAACACATGAACAAACCAAACAGACTCAAGAAAATTTCATTCCCCCAAAAAATCAATCAGCCATCAAAAACCTGTCAACAAAGAAATGTCCAGGATTCGATGGCTTCACAAGTGAATTTTAGAGAAGATTCTAAAAAGAACTAATGCCCTCCTTTTTCTTTCCTTTTTCTTTTTAATACCAAAAAAGAGAAAAAGAGGGAGCACTATTTAACTCATCATATGGAACCAACATAACCTTAATACCAATTCCTGATAATCTTTGGTATTAAAGATTATATACCTCTTTCTAATGAATATAGGTGTAAATCTCCTCAACAACATACTTGTTTTTAGAATCCAACTACATATTAATTATATAGCATGACCAACTGGGTTTTATTCCAAGTATGCAAGGGTGGTCAACAAAGAAAATCAATTAATATAATATACTACATCAACAAATCAAAAGTGAAAAGCCATATTGTCACCTCAATTGACAAATAAAAGGCATTTGGCAAATTCAGTACTACTTGATGATAAAACACATAAATAGGTAGGAACGAAGGGAATTTTTCTCAATATGATAAAGGGCATATCTGAAAAATCCACAGTTAGTATCATACTCAATGGTGAAGGACTGAAAGATTTTCCTCTAAAACAAGAAAAAATTGTCCCCTGTCCCTACTATTTTTCAACCTCAAGCTAGAAGTTCTGCCTAGAGCACATAGGTAAGAGAAAGAATTAAAAGCCCTCCAAATTGGAAAGGAAGATATAAAACCTTCACTATTTTCATATGGCAGTGATCTTATGCTGAGAAAATTCTGAGAAAATACTACAAGGCTACTTGAGGTAGGAAATGAGTTCAGCAAAGTGGCAGGATACAAGATCAACATACAAAAATCAATGGCATTTCTATAAACTATTAATGAGTTCTCTGATGAGGTAATAAAGAAAAAACTGGATCGTCAATAGCAACCAAAAGAATCAAATATCTAGGAAAAAATTAACCAAGAATATAAAGGACTTATAAACAGAAAACTACTAAACATTACTTAAAGTAATCCTAGAAGACATAAAAGAGTGGAAAGGTATTTATTGTTCAGGGTTGGAAGGCTAAATGTCATTAACATGTAATTTCTTCCCAAATTCATCTACAAATTCAAGGCAATACCCATCAAAATTCCAATATCCTAATCTGCAGAAATGGAAAAGTTAATTAACAAATTTATTTGGAAGAGCAAGAGGCATTAAATAACAAAAACATCTTGAAAAAGAAAAAGGAAGTTGAGGACTCATATGTCCTGACATTAAAATATATTATAAAGTTCTAGTGGTCAGAACAGCATGGTACTGGTATGAAGATAGACATATTGACCAATGGAATTGAATTGAGAGTTCTGAAATAGATACCCAGATCTCTGGTCAAGTGATTTTTCACAAGGCCACCAAGTCTACTCAACTGGGACAGAAGAGTCTTTACAATAAAAGGTGTGTTGGGAGAAATGTTAATATCCATGAAAAAATAAATGAAAGAGGATCCCTATCTCACACCCTATGCAAAACTAATTCAAAATGGATCAAAGGCCTAAATAGAAACATCAGTATCATAAAACTCTTAGAAGAAAGTGTAGGGAAGCATCTTCAACATCTAATGATTGCTAGTGTCTTCTTAGACCTTACTCCCAAAGTACAAGCAACCAAACAAAAAAGAGATAGAGAACTCCTCAACACTGTATACTTCTGCACTTCAAAAGATTTTGTCTAAAGAATGAAAAAACAGCAGACTCATGGGAGAAAATATTTGGATTATATATCATATATCTGATAAGCATTTGATATCAGTATAAATGAATTAACTTATAAATCAATAATAAAAAGTAATCCAATGAAAGAATGAGCAAAAGGAATGGATAAACATTTTCCCAAAAGGAAGTACCAATGGCTAAAAAGTACATGAAAAGATGCTCAAATTCACTACTTATTCAGGAAATGCAAATCAAAACCACAATGACATATTACCTCACACCTTTAGAATGGCTGCTGTTAAGCAAACAGGAAATTGCCAGTGCAGGAGAGGATGTATAGAAATAGAAACACTTATTCCGTTCTAGTGGGAATATAAAATGGTGAAGCTTCTGTGGAAGGTGTTTTTTTCATTCCTCAAGAAGGTAAGTATAGAATTACCTTATGATGCAGCTTTCCCATTACTATGTATATATACCCAGAACTGAAAGCACACACATAAAATGACACTTGCACACTGATATTTATAAGCAGCACAATATACAATTACTAAAATATGGAAACAACCCAAGTGTCCATCAACTAATGAATGGAGAAGCAAAATGCAGTATATACATATGACTCAGCAGTAAGAAGGAACAAAGTCCTGATGCATATAGTAAGATGGATTAAACTTGAGGAAATTATGTTGATGGAAATAAGTCAGACAGATATGAATATGGTACAATCACACTTATATGAACAAATTATAATATGTAACCTCATAGAGATAAAATAAAAAATATAGGTTACTAGGATACCAGAAGATAGTATCACAATAGTAAATAATGAGTGGATACTTTAATGGGTGCATAATTTTTAACTAAGTTGAAATTAAATGTTTGGGAATAGAGAGAGGTGATGGTGGGATATTACAGTGAGTGTAATTAACTGAACGAGGTTATGGGTATGATTGCGTTTGAAAGGGGAAATTTCGACCTATCTATGCCACTTGAAGAAAAGCTAGGCAATGAATATGTGACTGTATAATATGAAATCTCTGGTGAACATAGTGATTAACAGTATACATATAAAAATGTGCTTTCATAAAATAGAACAAATGTGCATCACTAGTAACAAAAAGTTAATAATAGAGTGGTAGGGTGGGCCACGGTGGCTCAGCAGGTAAGAATGCTTGCCTGCCATGCCCGAGGACCCGGGTTCGATTCCCGGTGCTTGCCCATGTAAAAAAAAAATAATAAAATAAAATAATAGAGTGGTATATGGGAAAAAAATGTACCTATTGCAAACTATAGACTACAGTTAGCAATATTTTAATATTCCTTCATCAACAATAACAAACGTACCATACCAGTGTTAGGGGTCAATATTGGCTGGATAAGGGACAAGAGAGGTTTTGTGTTTTTCTGAGTAATGAAAATCTTAAGGAATTATTTGTGATGAAGGCACAACTAGTGTTGATACTGTGAGCCACCGATGGTATATTTGTATGGATTGTATGGTGTGTGAATATATCTCAATAAAACTGTAAAGCAACAGCAACAGCAACAGTAATGACAAAATTTTGCATTGTGTGTGCTGGAGGACAGATATATGTATCAAGACAATTGATTTTAGAGTGCAGGAATAAATCCTCACAACTATGGGGAACTGATCTTAGACAAGTCAAGGCCCCTCAATTCCAAAAGGATAGTCTCTTCAACAAATCTCGGAGAACTGGATTGCTATCTGCAAAATAATAGAGAGGCAGACCTACCTCATACCATAAATGAAACTCAACTCAGAATAGACCAAAGTCCTAAACATAAGAAATAACCCTGTAATAATCATGGAAGGAAGCTTAAGGAAATATGTTTAAGACCTTCTGTTAGGCAGTGGTTTCTAAGACCTTACATCAAAAGCATAAGCAATATGAGAAAAAAATTGAATAAATGGAACCTCATCAATATTAAAAAATAATTGTTCATCAACTATAAAACAAAAAATCTGGTAGAAAAAAATGGAGAAAACACTTGTAAACAACAGATCTTTAAGGATTTAATATCCAGAATATATTAAGAAACACTAAACTCAACAACAAAAAAACAAACAATCCATTTAAAAAATAGGTGCACTATGTGAATAGACATTTCTCAAAGAAATATACAAATGACCAATAAACATATGATGCCATTTGGGATATGGAAACATCATTAGCCATTTAGGATAATTGAAGTCAAAACCACAATGAGACACTATTTCACACCTAGTAGAATGGCTCCTATGTGAAAGGAAAAGGAAATGAAAAGCTTTAGAGAGGATGTGGAGTAAAAGGGGCATTAGTTCATTGTCAGTGAGAAGGTAATATTGATCAGCTAATGTGGAAAACTTTTTGGCACTTCCTCAAGAAGTTATGTGTAGAATTACTATACTATCAAGCAATCCCACTGCTAGATATATGCACAAATGAATTAGAAAGCTGGAACAGAATAGCTATTTGCACATCGATATTAAGAATGGTATTGTACACAATTGCAAAAAGATCATTTTCTTTTTCTCAATAATTTTACTTTGATTTTGTGACATAATGTTTTAAACGCATTATTGCAGTAATATATAAATAATATATTTATAATTATATCAAGTTTAGTTTCAAAGATGGCAATCTTCCACAGATAGAACACGCTGAATTATATTGTTTTCCAAGAATAAAGTGTAAAATATTCCTGAAACAAAAAGAGAACAGATGTGATTTATATAAATTCTGTTAAATTATGTACTGCAACTTTCAGGAAGCTGGGTAATATGATCTTGGATGTATTTTGCCTTCTAATACCCTCATTTGGCTGCTGAATTTCAATGAAATTAATAACAGTGTAGCTAAAGTAGATGCCTGGCCATCATTCCCCCCCATACTTCCCTCCATATGCAAATTAGTCTAGTACATCTATGTATTTTGATTCATTCTGAATTACTCTTGTGTTCCAAAAATTTTTTGCCTCTAGCAAGTTGAACACATACCCTGAGTTTTGCCTTTTTGTCCAAAATAAACACACAGAGCCCAAGAACATGGAGTGATCATGAAAAAGGATGGGTAATGATCTTCTGGGGGTCCATGAAAGTGGACTTATTTTCTCTACACATCACACAACCCTGCAGACTCATATCAATCTATTGATCCCATGTAGATGATGTGGAGAATTTATTTTTGAGCCTTCTTATGCAGGACTCTCCTGGGAGCTTCTTAACTTCTCCCACATTCTGATACTTTCTTGAGTAGTATCTGTTAACAAGAATTTTCAGAAAATTGTCTGCATTCCTCAAAACTGCTCTTGGGCCTAGTAACTGAAAATCTGAGAACTACCTTTCACTATGGTGATATACCATGTATAATGATATCTTCAACGGTATTTGATAAGCCCCATACTGTGCCACAACCTTTTTTATTTGCTTTCTTTCTAAAACCTATTCCTCTACATACCCCATTTTTATTTAATTAAATATATACTGGAAAATCTCTTAAATTTTCATAATTTTAAACAGTATGTGATTTTCTGTCTCATAATGTTAGTCCAAACTCCTATAAAATATATATTTCATTGGGGTTTGCTTTGTGGATATATTACATTGTGAATTAATTATTTGTATAATATGACATAAAATTAGAAATTTATTGCTTCTACAGTGACTTATGAAACATTTTTGACTTTTGTTAGATTTACCAAAAAATCTATCCTAATTTTATTGATTATAAGCACTGTTTTGAATGTAACTAATCTCAAAAGGATAGTCAAGGAATACTCAACAATCAGGAGTTGAGGGAAATCTGTTCTCTCTGGAGGGTGAAATCACCATTCCCCCATGTCCCCTTAGAGGGATGACCCATACGCCTACTTCATAAGGCATAACCATGTACAGAGAATCTAAAAGTAGAATTGCTCACAAAATTAAGGTTAAATGTAAATCTTCCTGAGAATTTACTCCATGAATTTTATTCAGTGAAAAAAGGAGCAGGACAGCAAAGTTTGTAAAGTCTCTGTAATTGTGCAAAAGAAATATTCATGTTACAGAAGGTAAATGTGATTCATTTATCAGGTATATATGTATGTTTAAATTCATGTATTTCTTTAAATACCTGATGAAAACTTTACTGAAATAGCTGTTATATGTCCCAATATGTTTAGCATGCTTTATTTCTGCTTCACATTATACCCATAGAGAATGTGAATGCTGTACTGTCTGTTTTTATAATAGGTTTTAAAAATGACACCTGATGATATGTTTGTGATATGTAGTGTATGCACAAAATATGGAAAATGTACTGTTAAAGAAATTACCCAGATTTTGAACCAGCACAAGAATTAAGAATGAAATAAATTTTGAACTATACTTTAAAATCTAGGTAAGATATCCAAGGATAACAGAGTTAACAAAGCATTTCATACAAATCATCCAGGGACACAAAAATAATCCTTCAAATATGAATGGATTTGTTGAGATATCCAGTGACATTTTTACTATGAACAATTTCTTACATTTCTTTGCTGGATATTAAGAACCAGCTATGCTCTATTTTAAATGTATTATATTTAAATTTTAAATATATTTAAGTATATCATAAAATTTTATTTATTTTAAAACATGAGGAATGCATTTACCACTCAATTTGTTTTTCCACATTTTAGCATTGTGAAGTAAATAACTTCTAAATATCATTGAGGAAACAATGAGGAAGTGAAAAAAGCCTAAACTCCTTCTTCTTTTCTTATATCCAAGTCTATGCATTTCACCATCACGATGCACTGAGAAGTAGAAGATGCATGGTAATTTAGCTTAATTTTAAAATTTGTACTGAATGAGGAGAAATGCACTGGAGCAGGG
Source organism: Tamandua tetradactyla (assembly GCF_023851605.1). Lineage (NCBI taxonomy): Eukaryota > Metazoa > Chordata > Mammalia > Pilosa > Myrmecophagidae > Tamandua > Tamandua tetradactyla. The sequence continues at coordinate 3,440,160 of NC_135341.1, read as the reverse complement.
GAATAGGACTTCTAGGGATCCATAACGATGCATGATTTTGTAAAAGGAAATTTCTAAAAATCACCAGGAATTTTGGAAAGGTTCCATAACCAGCCCTTAGGTCAATAGTATCAACTTAATCATTGGGTGTTGATTTGATATTTAATAAAATCTCCTTTAAAAGGACTTTCATTCTTAATGAAATTAAAGTTAATAGAAGAAACATGCATAATTGAAGGCTATTATAGAAAAATAATTTGCATAAAATATTTTGCGAAGTACCAGAAATTCATGAGTATATTCTATGGAAGTAAATGCAAATTAGTGCTAATTATATTATTATCCATATATAGTGTTAGACAAATAATGTACTATTTGCATAACTATATATAAATAAATATTAATAAAGATATAAATTCTAATATTTTTATAGTTATTACCCCTATTCTAAGTTTAACATTGTGAAGTAAATAACATAAAAATTAAATTATTTTGTAATTATTCCCTGAAGATAGTGTTTTAAAGCTGAAGTACAATTAAACCTGAAACGGGATTTAGTTCTCACTTGTAATGCTTCAGGATAAGCACAAGTAAAATAACTATGTATATAATCCTCCTATTTTGAATAAGGAGGATTCAGTGAAAACTAGAAAATATATAGGCAAGATATCTAGGCAGAAATTTGTCCTTGATCAGTATTAGAATTCATATCTGATTGCAGGAAGGATTCTCTGAGGAGGAGTACTATGAGGTAGGACGCTTTCTTAGATATTGTGTGCAGGTGAGAAGGTAAAGTAGAGAGACAGAAAGGGTACTCTGACACATACTGCAACAGAAAAATGAAATAGAATAGTATATGAAACAAATTAGTTATTTTATGCATTGTGGGACAAAGGAAGAAAGACAGAGCTCCCATGTAGCCTTATATTCCAACTGAAATTAAACAGTGGTGAGACAAAATCCATCTGGTATCCTTTGGAATAATCATTCTCAGAATAGTTCCAAAATATTTATAAAATTTGTTTAGGAAGAGATTCTAAGTCAGCCGACCAAAGGACGGGGAATAAGAATAATCATCCTAGTCAGCTGTGGTACATAAAGAGTATCAGCAATATCTGTAGACTATGCCAAAAAAAAAAACCACCTCATGCAGAGGGCCTCTTACAGAGCATGTCTGAGATGATCATTCATTAACAGAGAAAACATGATATTATCAGTGGTTGTGACCAAACAGAATACCAAAAGCTATTTTAATGAAATAGTATAAATATGACTAGATAATTTAAATGCTAATGGGTCTTGATTTTATTTTAAATCACTTCATAAACTTAAATTTCCTGATCCTGTGAATGTTCTAATAAGCATATTGGAATCATTAAGAAATAAATGGAAAAGGGAAATAAGAGCATCCACTGATTTCAAAATATTTGCTTTCAATTCCTTTATGCTGAATTCCTGATGAAAAACCATATATTCATACCAATAGTGACATTTTATTTGTAAATAACATGAATAATGCGGATTGTCCGCATTCAGTTTTCAGCATATTTTGTCATATTATATTTTTGCTACAGAGAGACTGAAACATACTGGAAGACATGGACAATCTCACTATATTCACAGGATTCCTCCTCATGGATATCTCAACCTCCCGGGAACTCCAAGGTTTGCAAGGTCTGATGTTCTTAGTAATTTATCTAGGTGCCCTGACTGGGAATTTTTTAACTCTTACTGCCATTGTAATTGACCCTCATCTTCAGGAACCAATGTATTTCTTTATTGGCAATTTGTCTTTCATAGATCTTTGCTGCACTTCTGTTGCTCTTCCCATAATGATTATGAATTCTCTGACAAACAATAAATCAATTTCTCTCCTAGCATGTGCCTCTCAAATTTTCCTGTTTATCTTCCTTGTATCCACAGAGTTGGCCTTCCTTGTGGTGATGCCCTATGACCGCTATGTTGCCATTTGCAACCCTCTGCCCTATGGGCTTACCATCACCCCACCTATGTGCATACAGGCAGCTGGTGGCTCATGGTGAACTGGGCTGGTTTATTCTGCCATCCACACAGGTATCATGTTTAGGCTTCCCTTCACAAAGTCCAATATGACCCATCAATAGTTCTGTGATATCCCTCAAATTTTGAGGATCTCCTCTTCAGAAGTTCAGTTTTCAGAATTTATGGCCTTAACTATAAGTAGTTGTGTTGTCTTCGTATGTTCTGCCTTTTTGTTGAAGTCCTATACTGATATATTTTCAATAGTGCTTAAGATGCATTCTGTGGAAGCACGTAACAAAGAGTTATCCACCTGTACCCCACAATTGGCAATTCTAGTTTTGTTTATATTTTCTTTTATGACTGCTGCATTTGGTCCCTTTGCAAATCAAGCATCTCTTAGTAATCTTCTAATGACCATGTTCTATACGGTGGTTCCCCCTTTCATAAACCCCATCATCTATAGTTTGCAGAACAGAGAAATTAACACAGCACTAGGCAGAATGTTTCACATTCGATATTTTGAGCACCTGAGCAGAGATTTCTTTAATTAAAGCTGTTGAATAATATTTGAATGGAGATCAGTTTATATTTGAAAAATGTTTGTAAAATTGAATCTATCCCTGGTAAGTGTCAGATTTCTTTACTGTCTATCATTTTGTTTTTTGCATATTTGATAGTGAGCTATACATTTCTACATCCTACTTTCTCAAATTCATAATTATGTATAATTTATGTATACTTCTATAAGGCATTTTTCATTCTTAAAATGTTTTGAATAAGGTTCTGGATGTTTTTGAGCTACAAGCAAGCAATGGTTTCATATACAGAAGACCATGGATTAGTACCTTCACAATTTCAAGGTACTTGGGAAGAGAATATTGAATGTTTTGAATAGTATAATTCCATCCAAATTATGGTTTTGTTTTTGCTTTTACAGAAATCTCTTCATCAAGTAATAAAATGTTTAGAATTGAAGCACAACTGCAGAATAAGGACAAAATGAAATTATAGCACTGAGATCAATTCTAAAGCTATTTCCATCACTTAATTGTGGAGTATAAAATTTTCCCTTTCAACACAGAATATATTTTGGATGTTTTACTCTCTTCAAATGATCTGGCTCAAAAAGTGTGTGGCATGCCCAAGTCACTCAAGTTTTCTGCATGGTGATGAACAGAGTGGAGTGTCTGTTGGGTGACAGTCTTAGCTCTGCCTGTATCCATGCTTATGGAATTGCAGCTATCTTCTGTGTTCAGGACCTGATATGTCAGCCACTTGGGATAAAATACAAGCCCCTAGTAGATAAATTACTATTGTTACAATCCTTTCTCTATTGTCCAAATATACAAATACTTATTGGAAATAATGTGATTCTGGTAGACATGTTTTATGATGTCCACATCACAACTTGGTCACATATCTGTCTTTGGAGATGAAGGAGCTGTGTTCCTCCACTATGACATACAAACACTGAGTGGGGTACTATACTTACAGTAGTTTGCTGCACTGACCATGGAGATCTTCTGGCTATGGGGAACCAAGCCTCACTTGGAAACCTGACCATGATCTGCTTCTTCTCCATCTGAGTAAAATGTTGCTCCATTCATTGCTATGTGAGATATGTTTTATTTGGTAACACTGACACCTCTATTAGAGTGAGTTGATATCTGTTTAGGTGTGCTTCTATTTTACCAACAACTGGGCATATCTGGATTGTCAAAAAAGTATACCATGGAATGCTGGAGGCTTGAGGTATTATCAGCTCAATCTTTTCAGGGTAGTGCCAGCTCCTGCGGTGGTGACTAGCCAGCTGAGGTGGTAGTCTCCCTCTGGCCACTTGGGGAAAAGTGGGATGTAAGCAGTGACTCTGTTTCCAGATATGATATAACATAGTAGATAAGGATGGAGAGGTAGAAGGGGAGTTCTAAGGAGAGCACAGAAACTACATGCTCCCTGCATTCTCCCCTGCCATTCAGTGAGCCCCACAATATCTCAAGTGTCAGAAAAAAATTCCAGAAGGGCATCTATTTGCAAACTTCAGGTTAGGCCTGTTTTCAGTCAACACAGAACTAATGATAGGATTGCTAAAAAGCAAATCTATATAGTTTGCTTTTATAATATCTCTGGATAATGAGCTCCATCTATACTGAGACCTTTTTCTAAGAGTAAAATATGAAAGCTAAAAGACAAAAAGTAGAAGAAAACAGAGATCATGCAGCTTAGTTGGTACATTTATTTAAAAGGGGACATTACAAATTCAGATGTCTAGGGCTTGGGGCATAATCTGGAAAAGTCAACTCCTTATTCTCTGCTCCAAGACATTTTTGCCCATACTGGACAGGACACCTGGCAGTAAGGAGAACATACAATGCCATGCTGCCACAAGAGATTTTCAAAAATATAACTCCACAAAACACTGGTCATTACACTATAAATGCCCTGAGGGTGAAGGCAATAGTCACTTTGCTATACACCCTTGACATGAGCAGAACATAGATGAAAAGATCCAGTCATAGACAGCTGTGGAGGCATTCATAAGTGAGGGCCCTCCACAATTGAATACTCTCCACCCCTTTTGTTGAACCCTGGGGTGAGAAGGTGGGAAGTTGTAAGTTCCACCATAACATTCTAGTGTGGAAGTAATAGGGAGGTGTCAACTATTTGTTGAGGGAGACCAGGAAAGCCAGGATCCAGAAGGTAATGGGAAGTTGCCCCACCTGATGGGCCATAAGGGAACAAAAAGAGCAATCAGAGAAAGACAATGGAGGAGACAGGGTCCATTCACTGGGCCATGTGGCTTTGGTTTCCCATATAGGAGATAAATAGAGCATAATACAAAGCAATGCCTTAGGAACAACTCCTCTAACACTGCTGGACAAAAGGGGGCCCTTCTAAATTGGGGTTTAAGACACAAAGGAGCCATAAAGAGGCAGGTAGAAAGGGTCCCAGGACTGAAAATATTTAAAATCCTGTAGCCCCATCCTCTTAGACCCTGAGCACAATTGGAAAGGAGGAAAATGGTAGTAAAGAAAACCTTCTTACCCCTGGATGAGGACACTGAGAAGACAATTCTGACTACGAGTGTGATGTGTCAGATAAGGAGGAAGAGCCTCCTTGCATCTATCTTGATTTTATTCCCTTTAGAAAATGTTTAAGGGTGAGGCCAAGGTCTCTGTGTCATTAGTGTGTTGGATGAGATCACTTTTTCGGTTAGTACCTGAGGCAGACAGGAGTATGGAGAACCACACTGTCACAGTTTAATAGCCCAGACTGGCCTATAAAAAAGCATTAGAAAACCAAAGCCTGTCACCTGTAGCCCTGAGGTAACTGATATAACTGCTGTCACCGAGGTGGTGGCAGCCTGCACAGGGGATGCTATATTCAGCAGGCTACCATCCTCTTCTCCATCCCTCTGTGGTTAAGGTTCAAGACAAATTTAGTTTCATGTGGAACAGCCTCAAGTACAAATTTACTAAGTCCTGCATGAATATGTTAACTCTTATTCAATTTGTCAGGTGTGAGGAGAGTTAGAGTTATAAAAGGCACACTTCCCTCAAAAGTAGTTGTCAAACAGTATATTGATGACATTGTCATTGCAGGGCACACTAAAACTTAGTTGATAAGACCCTACAAAAATCATAAATATAACATGATATTGACCATTCAACCATCACTAGGTCCAGGGGACTGACCAACTGGAACAATTTCTAAGGTCAACCTGGGCCAATAGTGAGAGAAACATACCAAAGACAAACAGAAGTTATTTTCACTGGCAGCTCTGACTACCCACAAAGCAGCTCAACAGTGTGTTAACTAAAGATAGTATATGTCACAACTGGGCATTCTTTCAACCCCACTAATTAAGGTCACCCCAAGGAAGCCACATTTAAAGGAGGCCCAAACAACAGGAGGTTATAGAGGCCACACAACATGTAGTGGCAGAGCTCTTCCACTAAAGCCAATGGAAACCTCCAGTCCTATAAAACTACAGATCTCAGCATTTCCTACCCATTCAATGGAGACTACAGCAACAAAAACATGTCATGTGGATGGACTGATTCATAATGTTTTGGACTCAAAGATTACCTGAGGCAGCCACTAGGTAAATCCCCTTCAAACATCTTCCTTCAGTTTGTTATTGAGACTTAATGGAATATAAACATTTAAACAATAATGTGCCATAGGTGACACTAAGAATAAAACTGCCCATCCTCAAATGGACCCTCACTAATCCTAGTACAGAATCAAAACAGTTCCATCATTAAATAAAAACAGTATATCCAAGATTGATTCTGACCAGGGACTCAGAGAGTAAGTTGACTCCCTAAACAAATAGCTGTTTCACTAGGTGGAGCTATGTTCTACAGGGGCTGATTCTCCCCCTCCCTTGATTGAGTGGGACCCCATGATTTGAACGTGTTCCAGCTAAGGATTTGACTTGGTGCTCGGACTCATCTATAAAACTCAAAGTTATTAGAGTCTGCTGGGCTGCAGCAGCCAGCAATCTCAAGGATGGTCACCTACTCACTGAGACTAAATGAAAACCTCCTGTGCAATGGGTGAAACTCCACGTAGTGGTAATTACTGTGAACTTCACTCCAAATTCAACTTCTTGCTACATATATGCAGATTTATGGGCTATTACAAATAATCTAGACTCCAGTAACTAACTGTCAAATCAATGATTAGACTAATAAAGTCTCCCTCATATGGGGACAGGAACTATCACAACAGCTTCTGAGCCAATAAAGAGTTCAGTTCTTCATCCATTCCCATGGCAAATAACCCTTTAAAGCATAGCATAAGTAAAATTCTGGTGTTGACCAAGCATGCGCCCAACACTTTTCTGCCACCAAATGGGACACAGAGCCCACCTCATGTGCAAGAATGGAACATATCACAAAAACTCACCCTACGTGAAGTGAAAATCGAAGATGTAACACATTCATATGACTCCTGCCACCAAACCCAGGTCATACAAGGTATGAGCTGGGATATATCAGATGGGGCTTAGACTCCCCAAGAACGTGGCATCTTGACCACATAAAATTATTTCCCCTTAAGCATTAGTTAGGGTTAAGGAACAAGAATTCCTCTGCGTAATGTGGATGCTGGAACCACCATAATAGGCTTAGACAAACACCTGCACCTTTTGTTCAAATACCGAAACAGTTTCCAATCAAATAAACATACCTCATTCACAGCATATGACCCCAAAATATTTGCCTTCCCAAGATATCCAACAGGCTTTTCATGCTTCCAATCACCCTGAGTAAATGAGACAATATAATTTTAAATCAGAAGACTGAAGCATCAAATATGCAAAGATCATCAGAAAGAACAAATTACTGATTGGTACCCTCACATTAAACAAGACACTCCAGCAGAAAGAAAACATAGAAATGCAATCTTTCTTGAAAAATACTGAGCTGAAAGAAGGTAGAAAGTCAGCAATTGCTTGATTAATCTAGACCAGAGAAATCTCAATTTCAGGGTGAGATTTTATTTTTATTTTATTTTTTTCTACTGGAGCACATTTCCCAGGTCTGATCTGTGGTTTGGACTATGGTAGTATTACCATAGGACCCCCCAGATCCATCTTGGAGGTGATTCACAGGATGTCCGCTTCCTGTGAGAGTCCATGGGAAGGGGGGAAGTGTTGTAGAGCTTCAATGTGCTCTTGTTCCTCTTTGAGATATGACTTACTTCCCTAGACTGAATGATGGAGGTCACAATAATTAGGTTAAATGCCAGGGACCAAAGGTCTACTGAATGTCCTCAGGACTTGGGTTGACATCCAGAATGGCATACCTGCACAACCTTCACCTAAAGTTTTTTGAAAGAGTATCTTTGCTCCTGGAAAGTAATTTATTGGAAATCAATAACATTGTCTCTTTCTCTCCCCAGGCTATCTCAGAGAAATGGTAAACCACATCACCATGGGTCCCAATGATACAGGCTTTTTGTAGAGCTACCAACCATATCAGCTGCTGGCTCTGTTAGTATGAAACAATATGATGGACCATCTTTCCACATGATTCTAGCCCACTTGTCAAACATGGTGGTATGCAACAACTACTCCATATATGATTTAGTGTTATTTAGAAGCCATTTATAAATAAGTATGGTCAACTCCCCTAGACATAGGATATATCTTCAAAGTACAAGTGTTCACCATAAAGAGTGCCCCAGCCTTGTAGGAGAACATCTGCTTTATTAAAAATCTGAACAACACTAGGGCATCCCTGGGAGAGTTTCCTAATGACAATCATAATTGAATAGTCTGCAAATTTCTGAGAGTGGTACTTTTTAACCTAAATTTAATGTTACTTTGGGTAACAGCATGATTGCAGCATTTGGTGAGGCAACTCAGTGTACAATGACTGGTGCTTGCAGCTGGCACTCTGGAAAATCTAGTATGCTCAGTATCCCTGGGGTATGGAACATGTCAAGTGTTCCCTTAGGACTGGAACTCCATACACATGCTTGGATAGACCTAAATTCTAAGCTTACCGGGACTGAGAATGTCAGGATGGAAGACGTTTTATACCACCTACATCCAAGTGTATATTGTTTATAGCAGGTGGCCAATTGGGCTTTTGCTTAATATCATGAGAATGGGTGACACACTTCTGCCCAGATAAGTAAAAAAAAATATGATGGTATTACCCACTTATCATGTACAATAACCCTGGCATTAAGGGAAGCTGGAACTTTTATTATATGTGGACATTATTTATATGTCCTTTCCCCCACAATTGTGGAATGAGCTGCTTTAAGATGTATGGATTTCAGTACAACTTGGGAAAAATACATTCCCTAAAATCTCAAACTTAAGCTTTTTAAAACATCACAACCATCACACAGTACATTAGTGCTTCCTGAAATGCACCAGGCAGAATTTATCCTGGTCCCCAGAATCAGCATTCATAAACTAAAAAAGGCCATATATTACATGTTCAGGAATTACAAAAAGAAGATTTTTTTTAATCTTACATTCCATTCATTGGTACCTCTCCAACATGAGGTCAACAATGCAGCAGTCTTTGCACTGGTGTACTGGACATTCTGATGGCATAAGCTTGGAGTGCATGTGTTAAGCTAGGGAAAAATAAGTGTTGTGTTTACATAGATAATTGTGGATAGGCTGTGAAAAACAGGGCATTAAAATTCAATAAATGGGGCAGGCCACGGTGGCTCAGCAGGCAAGAATGCTTGCCTGCCATGCCAGAGGACCCGGGTTCATTTCCTGGGGCCTGCCCATGTAAAAAAAAAAAGCAATAAATGCTCTCCACGTGATTGAGAAAATTCAGGTTTTATACTTTTAAACTAACTTGGGTTAGGTAATGGATAGGACAGTTAATTGCCATCCCACCTTCAAGCAGGCCTGATCTCCTTGTTGGGAAAGATACTATTAGTTATCCTTCTCAAATATTTCCTTTCTTTTTTGGTTCACACCTGTAATATCTATTTGAGTAGTGTTCCATGTCTTAGATATGCAGCTTATCATCCAAAACAGACAATAGGTATTTCCAAAATTTGAATTCAAATCTTGAGGTCAAAAAATTTACAGATAGACTATGATAAGGGCCAACCCTAAGCCTTTACTTTGGATTCACAAATTCATCCTGTGCTTATGACAAATCATGTAAGTCTGGTAGAATAAGACACAATCCCCTAGTAGATAAGCAGACTATGGTACATTTCTTCCTCTTCCACCAAGCATGTGTAAATCAGACCGAAGACAGTCTGATTCTGGTTGGCATGTTTTATGACATTCAACTAACACCATCATATATCTGTCCTTCAGGGAGCTAGGCTCCTTGACTAGGACATACAGACATGAAGAGGGATGCTGCACTTAAAATATCTTCCTAAATTGTCCAGGGCTTGAGACCTGATGGCTATGGAGATCCAACACCCTCTAGGGAAAATGACCTTGCTCTGTTGCTTCACAATATGAGTAAAGTATTATGCTGTGCTGGTTCATTCTTATTTCTATTGGCACCTGACACCTATAATAGAGTTGTCATATCTTTAGATGTCTCTCTTGACCTAAACAGGGAGATGAAAAATATGAGACTTTGCTTATTTATACTAATACATTTCTCACATTTTTCCTTGATTGCTCAGGCAAAGTCCATGTGATTGGTTGGCCTAACCAATGGGAATTTATTCACTTTACAGTTTTAAGGCAAAAAAAAGTCCAAGCCGAGACATCATCAACAGAATGCTTACTTACAGAAGAATGGTGTTCTGGAGCTGGCTGCCAATGATCCTTGCTCCTGGGCTTCTCTATCACATAGTAATGCATATGGAAGACACTCCTGACTCTCCCTTCATTTTATGGTTCCATTGAATTTCAGCTTCCTACTTCCCCAGGATTTCTCTTCTTCTGTCAAATTTCACTGTGTTTATAAAGGACACTATTAATAGGATTAAGACCCATCCTGACTGAGGTGGATCACACCTTAACCGAAGTAAACTCATCAAGAGGTACTACATAAAATGAGTTCACACCCACCGGAATGGATTAATTTTAAGAACATGATCTTCTATGGTACGTTACCCCAAACTACCACAAACAACAGAATGTCCCCTCAATGCCATGTGTAGGACTCTGTCTTCTCCAGCTTCAATTCACAGAAGCTGTCCATGGTTTACCCTGGCATTTTGATCAGTTTGTTCTTCAATAGAAAATCACCCTCAGAATTGTTAAACATGAACATGCCAGGTAGCTGAACATCGAGTACTGCTAATGTTAACACCATAAGCAAAATCTAAATCAACGTATCAGGTCTCAGCATCATATGCTCATTCCCTCTCTTATACTCCATATTTCTAAATGTTAACAACTCCAAAAGCCTTAAACCTTCTTTATGCTTCTGTACATATCATCGCCTAAGTTATCTTTTCTTTTCCATTAGACAACAATTTTTAAATGTTGTCTTCTAAAATATATAAATATCAATTCATAAGTATAATCTCATTGTTTTCATAACTGAGGACCATGAGTTTTGTATTTTTGACTATTATTTTTTTGTTGTCTTCAACCAGATAAAGGATAAGTATATTCTACTTAACTAAAAGTCTTCTGAAGAGTTTAAGGTAAGATGGGCAATGAACATGCTTATGAACATATTTTATTAAATTTTAAGCAAATAGACAGTGGGATGCAATATACTTGGATTTCAATCATTTGATCCACAGAGGAATTCTTTTTCTACTGCTGGTATATCAAGAGCATTTTAACTTGTCTTCAAAGTAATTCTTTTCCAATTTTTCCCTACATTAACATATTACAATTGTGGCTTCAGGTTTAGCTATTTTCTTTGTCCATAGTTAGAAACATAACCACTACAGATTGTCCTAGAAAAAAAAAATGGAGTTTTAATTTGTCAGAGCAGGATGCACAAAATCCCCCTGTAAGTAAGTGGATTGTTAACTTGGCTCAATATGTCAGTTCTGTCCATGTAGTCACTTGGTTCACAGCTTGGCACCAAGTGTCCAGTGGAGCTAAAGATATTTTTTCTTTTTTATTTCTTTGCTGGAGAGATGCAAATGTTCAAAAAACTGATCATGGTGATGAATACACAACTATATGATGATATTCTGAGCCATTGATTGCATACCATGTGTATTAGTTAAGGCTATCTAGGGAAACAGAATCAACAGGGAGCACTTGCAAATACAAAATTTATAAGTGTCCCAGGTGACTGCAGGAATTCAAAGTCAAAAATCCAAAGGGCAGTCTGTGAAGCTGATGATTCCAATAAAGGGTCTGGACTAACTCCACAGCAGAGTCTCACCAGCCGAAACAGGAAGAGTCTGGCTCTTCTGAATCCTCCTTAAAAGGCTTCCAGTGATCAGATTAAGCATTACTCATTGCAGAAGACACTCCCCTTTGTGTGGATGTAGCTGACATGATCATGATTTAATTCTATGAAATGTCCTCATTGCAACAGACAGACCAGCACTTACCCAACCAAACAAACAGGTGCCACCACTTGGCCAAGTTGACACATGAACCTAACCATGACAGTCCACCCCTTGTCATCTTGGCAGCTCTACATACCCCCTTAACCATACCTAATTTGTAAATAAAAAAACATAAAACACCCATTTTTTCTTTCACCTAAAAATACTCAACTGTTCTGCATATAACTGGAAACACATTAAATCTCTCCAGAATAGGGTGTAAATCCTTGGGTAATAGTCATTGTTAAACTTGATATCTTACAACTTAAATAGTATAACAGGAACAAAACAGCATTACTGTCCTCATTTCTGTAACTGATTACATGGTTGAAGTTCATATTTATCACTACCTTCTTCCACTACCCATTCCATGTTCCCTTTACTCTCAGCAAGCAATTCAGCTGGCCATGGTTCTTTGCCTGGTGGGGTGACCCAAATCTTCTTTCCTGAAGTTTCAGGGCCATTGGTAGTCCTGCATGGATAGGGTTGTTGCAGGCCTCCATTGATTTTATCACAGGACATGGTAGAACTAAAAGACACCCTAGGGGATCTCCTATATTCCAAGAAAACACTTCTTTACCCCCATTATGTAGTTGCAGTCCTACTTCCTCCTGGAAGTCAGGGTCAGTCACCTCAGACAATAATGTAATCTCCTTCTTGGCTTGTTGATCCAGTGACATAAGTAGCCCAAAGTGACCAGGTGGCAGTCTTAGATTCAAGTTCAATGGAATTATTGCTGTTTTAAACGGAGGATGCACTCCCCATTTTGGAACTAAAACCTGTAGATCAGCAGAGCTCAGGGTCATAGGGACAGGAAGCAAAAATTTTCCTAGTGGATCACTAGGGGTAATAATGAGTGGTGCCACTCCCATTTCCACCCCTTGGTTCCTGCACCCATGGATCCTGGCTATGGGAGAAACAGCACCATAGAGCGGATGCTGGTTTAGAGCATATACAGCTTCCTGGAGAACATTACCCCAGCCTTTCAAGGTATTGCCACCTAGTTGGCACAGTCATTGAGTTTTCAAAGGGCCATTCCCTCATTCTATCAATCCAGCAGCATATGGATGATGGGGAACATGGTAAGACAAGAGAATTCCATGAGCATGTGCCCTTTCCCGCACTTCATTTGCTGTGAAGTGTGTTCCTTGATCAGAAACAATGCTATACGGAATATCATGATGATGGACAAGGCATTCTGTAAGCCCACGGATGGTAGTTTTGGCAGAAGCACTGTGTGCATGGAAAGCAAACCCATATCTAGAGTATGTGTCTATTCCAGGTAGAATAAATCGCTGCGCCTTCCATGAAGGGAGTGGTCCAATGTAATCAAACTGCCACCACGTAGCTGGGTGGACACTTTGAGGATTGGTGCCACATTGGGTGTTGAGTGTGGGCCTCGGCTGCTGGAAGATTGCACACTCAGCAGTTGCTGTAGCCAAGTCAGGCTTGGTGAGTGGAAGTCCATGTTGCTAAGCCCATGCACAACCTCTATCCCTATCACCATGACCACTTTATTCATGTCCCAATTGGCAATGACAGGAGTGGCTTGGGAAAGAGGCTGACTGGTATCCACAGAATGGGTCATCTTATCCACTTGATTATTAAAACCTTCCTCTACTGAAGTCACCCTCTGATGTGCATTGACATGGGACACAAATATGTTCATGTTTTTAACCCATTCAGAAAGGTCTATCCACATACCACTTCCCCAGACCCCTTTGTCACCAGTTTTCCAATTATGGTCTTTCCAAGTCCCTGACCATCCAACCAAACTGTTAGCAATAGCCCATGAGTCAGTATACAAATGCACCTAGGGTCAGTTTTTCCTTCCAAGTGAAATGAACAACCAGGTGCACTGCTCAAAGTTCTGCCCACCGGGAGGATTTCCCCTCACCATTGTCCTTCAATGACACCCCAGAAAGGGGTTGTAGTGCTGCAACTGTCCACTTTCTGGTGATGTCTTTATATTCTGCTGAACCATCTGTAAAACAGGCCCAAGTTTTCTCTTCCTCAGTCAATTCACTGTAAGGAACTCCCCAAGAGGCCATAGCTCTGGTCTGGGAAAGAGAAGGTATGTGGCAGGAGTGGAGACCATGGGCATTTGGGCCACTTCTTCATGTAACATACTTGTGCCCTCAGGACCTGCTCTGGCCCTATCTCATATATACCATTTCCATTTTACAATAGATTGCTGCTGCACATGCCCAACTTTATGGCTCGGTGGGTCAGACAACACCTACCTCATGCTAGCAACTTAGTTCTCGTGGTAATTTGGTGGCCCATGGTTAAGCATTCAGTCTTTACTAAGGCCCAGTAGCAGGCCAAAAGCTGTTTCTCAAAAGGAGAGTAGTTATCTGCAGCAGATGATAAGGTTTTGCTACCAATTCAAAGGGTCTGCATTGTGATTCTCCTAGAAGAACATGCCAAAGGCTCCAGACAGCATCTCTATTTGCCACTGATATTTCCAGCACCATTAGATCTGCTGGATCATACAGCCAAAATGAGCACTTGTACAGTTGCCTGGACTTGTCACAGAGCCTCCTCTTGTTCAGGTTCCCAGTCAAAATTAGCAGATTTTCTAGTCATTCGATAAATTGCCCAGAGTAGAACACCCAAATGAGGAATATGTTGTTGCCAAAATCCAAAGAGACCAACTAGGCATTGTCCCTCTTTTTTGGTCGTAGAAGGGACCAGATGCAGCAACTTATCCTTCACCTTAGAAGTGATATTTCTACATGCCCCACACCACTGGACACCTAGAAAGTTTACTGAAGTGGAAGGCCCCTGTATTTTTTTTGGATTTATCTCCCATCCTCTAACATACAAATGCCTTACCAGTAAATCTAGAGTAGTTGCTACTTCTTGCTCACTAGGTCCAATCAACATGATATCATCAATATGGACAAGTGTGATGTCTTGTGGGAGGGAGAAATTATCCAGGTCCCTGCGCACAAGATTATGACACAGGGCTGGAGAGTTGATATACCGCTGAGGTAGGACAGTGAATGTATGTTGCTGACCTTGACAGCTGAAAGCAAACTGTTTCTGGTGGTCCTTACTAATAACTATTGAGAAAAAAGCATTTGCCAGATCAATAGCTGCATACCAGGTACCAGGGGATGTATTGATTTGCTCAACCAATGATACCACATCTGGAACAGTAGCTGCAATTGGAGTTACCACCTGGTTGAACTTACAGTAACCCACTGTCATCCTCCAAGACCCATATGTTTTCTACACAGGCCAAATAGGAGAGTTGAATGGGGAGGTGGTGGGAATCACCTCCCCTGCATCCTTCAAGTCCTTAAGAGTGGCAATAATCTCTGCAATACCTCCAAGAATCTGGTATTGCTTCTGATTTACTATTTTGTTCAGTAGGGAGTTTTCGTGGCTTTCACTTGCCCTTTCCCACCATAACAGCCCTCACTGCGTGAGTTAGAGAGACAATGTGGGGATTCTGCCAGTTGCTTAGTATGCCTATATGAATTATACATTCTGGAACTGGGGAAATAACTACAGAATGGGTCCGGGGGTCCCCTGGACATACTGTGAGATGGACCTGAGCTAAATCTCCATTGATCGCCTGGCCTCCATAAGCCCCCACTCAGACTGGTGGACCAGAGTGATGTTTGGGTCCCCTAGACCCAAGGGTCTAAGGTCCCCTAGAATTAATGTAACTTCTGAACCAGTGTCTAATAATCCCTGAAATATTTTATCGTTTCCTTTTCCCCATGCACAGTTACCCTGGTAAAAGGCCATTGGTCTCCTTGGGGAAGGCTTGTAGTAAGATTAATGGTATAAATTTGTGGCAGTGTAACAGGGTTCTCCCCCAAAGGGATATGGCCTTCCCTTCATTCAAGGGGCTCTGGGTCTGTAAACTGTTTCAAGTCTGGAAATTTTTAAGGGGCCGTGATTCTGTGTTTCTGTAATTCAGGTTAGCCTTCTGTTCACTTGACCTAGAACTCTTTTGTTTATACAGCTTGAACAATAATTTAGCAGACTGCCCTTTTATTGTATTTCTAGGTACTCCATGATTTACTAGCCAATGCCACAAATCTCTGTGAGTCATATAATTTTGTTGCTTGCTTTAACAAAATAGACAGAGTTTGCCATCTATTATAATAGCCACATCTACCCTGTCTTTGGTGATTAAGTGCTGCCACCTGGCTTCTGCCAACTCGGGATCCTGTCATCCCCATTGTGTTTAAGGATTCCAGCTCAGTGACAGCAGTTCCTACAGAATTATCTGACCTACAGAAAAGTGCAACGACAGAGCTCTTCAGGGATGATGGTGCTAGTCTCTCAAATTTATTTCTCACTGTTCTGGTAAAAGTTGCATCCTCTAGACATTTCTGGGGTGTAAAGGCAGGCTTTGCATGATAAATCCACTCTAACATTCCAATCTCTCTAAGCCTTTGGATCTCCTCATCTACACTATACCAGGGCAGTTCTGGCATTTCAACCTCAGATATTGTTAACCACCTTTTGATCCATGTTTGAACAAACCATGCAAACAAACTGTTAATACCTTTTCTAACCCCTCAAGCTATAACAGTGAATACAGAATCTCTGCTTAGTGGGCTCATATCAATAAAGTCAGCCTGATCCAGCCTTATATTTCTCCCACAATCACCCCACACCCTTAAAATCCATTGCCACACATGCTCCCCTGATTTTTGTCTATATAAACTGGAAAACTCACACATTTCTTTTGGAGTATAACATACATCCTCATGTGTGATACTTTGTACCTCACCTATAAGGGCCTGTTGGGACTTTAGCCTAGTTATAGGTCTGGAAGAAATGAGGGATGGTTGGAGTGGGTCATGAAAAGTGTTAGAAATATCTTCCAAACAGTTTACTTCAGGACCTTCATTTACAGTTTCTTCTGGTGGAACAGGGTTATTCACTCTAGGGCCAATCTCTTCAGAAGTAGGTTAGGTGGCCAACTCCTCAAGACAGGCCAGAGGTGGGGTGATTATGTCCTCAGTGAAAACTATTACAAGGTTATCTAGAGAATACTCTGCATGACTAGGGTTTCAACCTCACCCCCAACATCATTATCAATCCATATGTCACCATCCCATTTTTCAGGGTCCCACTCCTTTCCAATCAATGCCCTCACTTTAACAGCAGACACCATGCAACATTGAGATTTCAGTTTATGTTGTAAAGTTCCTACTCTAACAGTAAGATTCTGAGTCTGATTTTCAGAGATCTCAAGTCTATGGATACAGGAAATAAGATTTTCCTCAGGATACTCATAGAAACTTCTACATCTGTCAGACAGCACTTAAGCTTCTCATTTGAACCCTTAAGCCCATCCTTTTCACTCCTTAATGTAGCCTTAATGTAGCCAGTGTATCTAACAACAACCAGCCAACATCTCTATATCTCTTATTTCCACAAAACTCTGTGAAAAAAAGTTTTCCCTCAGAGCTTGGCTTTGTACAGGGGAAGAATTAGGAGAATCGAATGGTGATATTTTGACTATCTCTTTTGCCATCTCACCCCATGGATTGGGTGTGTCATTGTAATTATGGAAATCAGAGTTCATAGTGCCTCTGAGTCCAGTCAGAGTAGAAAAAGCATTCATAAAACCCAGTTTTAAGATTCTGTTTCTTAAGAAACACTCCTTGTACCAAGATGTATTAGTTAGGGTACTCTAAAGGAACAGAATCAACAGGGAACGCCCACAAATACAAAATTTATAAAAGTGTCTCACGTTACCTCTGGAACAGAGTCCAAAATCCACAGGGCAGACTGTGAAGCCAATGATTCCGATGGAGGATCTGGAAGAACTCCACAGGAGAGGCTTACCAGCCAAAACAGGAAGAGCTTGTCTCTTCTGAATCCTCCTTAAAAGGCTTCCAGTGATCAGATTAAGCATTACTCATTGCAGAAGACACTCTCCTTTGGCTGATTACAAATAGAATAGGCTATGGATTAACTGACATGATCATGATTTAATTCTCTGAAATGTCCTCATCACAACAGACAGGCCCACTAGACCAGCATGTACCACCACTTGGCCAAGTTGACAAATGAACCTAACCATGACACCATATATAGAATATTTGTATGTCAAGAATTTTTGTATGTTTCTTTATTGTTTAAATAAAAATATTTTTTAAAAGATATCAGAAGCTGCTTCTATGTTACTAAAAATTAAGGAGGCACAACCTTGCTCAAGAAACATAAGGGCAATTCACCTCTTCTCCCATAGGGGAGGAATGAAACTAAACTAACTTGAAATGAGAATAGATGGAATGTGACAATTTTTCAGCATATTTTTTTAACTTTTTAAATTGTATAGTATAATATACATACAAAGCAAAGAAATAAAAAAAAGCAATAGTTTTCAAAGCACTCTTCAAAAAGTGGTTACTGGATAGATCCCAGAGTTTGTCATGTGCTACCATACAACCCTCTCGTATTTTTCCTTCTAGCTGCCCCAAAATAAAGGAGGCTAGAGGTCTTAAATACCTTTTTATCATCATAATCAACTTTTTTCCTGCTTTTTTTGGTGAACAATACCATATGTACAAAAAAGCTATAAATTCCAAACTGCAGGACCACAATTAGTTGTAGTACATATTTCAGAGTTTAGCATGGGTTACAATTTCACAATTTTAGTTTTTTATTCTACCTGTTCTAAAATACTAGAAGCTAAAAAGAGATATCAACGTAATGATTCAGCATTCACATTCATTTGTTAAGTCCTATCTTCGACGTGTAATTCTACCATCACCTTTGATCTTTCCATACCTCTCATTGGGGTTGTTTGGGCTATGGCAATTTTAAATTTTTGATACTGGAAGGGTTTTTCACTAATATGGGGTAGAGAGATGGATCTATCTGATGTTCTGGAAAGGCTGGGCTAGGTTTCAGGATTTATCTGGTCTGGGACCCATCTGGAGATTGTAGGTTTCTGGAAAGTTACTCTTGTGCCTTGAACCCTTGTGGAATCCTATATATTGCCCTAAGGGTTCTTTAGGATTGGCTGGAATGATCCTGTTTAGGGGTTGGCAGGTTATGACAGTTAGCAAAGTCTACCTAAAGCTTGCATAAGAGCAACTCCCAGAGAAGCCTCTTGACTATTTGAACTCACTCTGCCACTGATATTTTATTACTTATATTTCTTTTTCCCCCTTTTGGTCAGGATGGAATTATTGATCCCATGGTGCAAGGTCAGGTTTCATTCTTGGGAGTCATCTCCCACATCGCCAAGGAGACTTTCACCCCTGGATGTCATGTCCCACATAGCAGGGAGGGCAATGGTTTTACTTACAGAGTTGGGCTTAGAGAGACTGAATCCACATCTGAGCAAAAACAGAGGTCCTCCAAAAGTAACTCTTAGGCATGTCTGTAGGTAGTCTAAGCTTCTCCACTACCTACATAAGCTTCACAAGAGTAAGACTCATGATCGAGGGCATGGCCTATTGAGTTGGGTGTCCCTAAAGTTTGCTATAGTATCAGGGGACTCCATTTGGCAAAGTTTAAAAGTTCCATAGTCTTTCTGTTCTCCCTCAGGGGACTTTGCCAATACTTTTTGATTAAATGCTTAGTATACTCTAGGATGTTACCAAGCATAACAATAATCTATACAGGATTAAAGGATCTCCTTCTTATTCTGCACTTCCTGTGTTTCAATTGTTCAAATGAGCTATACATTTGGTTGAATTAGATTATGCACTACAGAAAGTTCCAGATCAAATAAACATTTCTTCCTTTGGTCTCAAAGAGTATGTGTGGTTCCAAAATATAGAGATTTTCTTCCTTACCCTTATGTTCTGAATTACTTTAACCCCAACCTGTTTGGCTTCACCTTATCTCTAAATATCAGGGTATATATATATAAAATATCCTCTCAAAATTCAGAGATAATAATCACCACTCCGAAGTCACTGTGTCTGCTCTAAAAGCTTAAAATCTAGACCTCTCTTTTCTTATAAGCATTTATTAAAGGTGACCTTATCTTTGTTGTTTTTTTTTTTGTCCTTGGCTTATTTTGTCTCACTAGATGTACCACATGTTCATTCACACTGTTGCATGCCTCAGGACACTGTTCCTTTTTGTAGCAGCACAACCTTCAGTCATAAATCTACACAATCGTTCACCAGTCTACTTATCTGTCAGTGCATCCTTCAGCCACCTGCATTCATTGGGCATCATGTAGAGGGTCCAAAGTCCATAGTTCACCAACATTCTCAATTTTAGATAATTTCATTGTTCCCAAGATTCAGAAAACCAGTAAGCACATCCTCACCAAATAGGAAATCTAAACTTCCTCTTTACTCTTGTTCCTCACCCCATTATTTGTCTCTGCTGTTACTGTGGTAGTCCTGATGGTTTCCTTTTGAACATAGCTATTAGCATGCAATAGTATTTTCCCCTGTACTCTAGACTTAACACTCTTTATACAAGAATCATATCTTTGGAGTAATTCTTATGAGAACTCATTCATATTTCTAGTGTAAGTCAGTGGGACACATAGATCTATACAACCTCTTTCAATTTTGTTCCTCTTCAATATAGTAATATTACTTCTAAACCCACTAGAGAATCACCTTCACCTGCTCCCTTACTTTGGATTTCAACCTCTTTAGCTAATGGTGCACCCATCTATGTAGTTCTAAGTCCCTTATATTTTGTATTATAAACCTCTGATTATACCTTTATGCTGGTCATAAAAGTGGAATCATACAGTTTCTATCCCTTTGTGTCTGGCTAATTTTGCTCAGCATTATTTCCTCAAGGCTCATCCATCTTGTCATGTGCTTCAGGACGTCATTTTGTCTTACTGCTGCATTACATTCCTTCATATATATACCACATTTTGTTGATAAACTCGTCTGTTGATGGGCATTTGGTTTCTTTCCATCTTTTGATGACTGTGAATAATGCTGCTATGCACATCGGTGTGCAAATGTCTGCCTATATCATTGCTTTCAACTCGTCTGGGTATACATAAATTACTGCTACTGCTGTCATAAGGCAACTCGATATTTAGTTTCCTAAGGAACTGCCCAACTGTCTTCCATAGTGGCTGCACCATTATACATTCCCACCAGCTGTGCATAAGAGTCCCAGTTCCTCCACATCCTCTCGAACATTTATAGTTTCCTGTTTCTTTAATTGCAGCCATTCTTAAAGTTGTGAGGTGGTATCTCATTATAGTCTTTTTTCTTAAACTTTTTTTGTTAATTATAAAAATGAACAAACAAAACATTTAGATATCATTCCATTCTACATATGCAATCGGTAATTCTTAATATCATCACATAGTTGCATATTCATCATTTCTTAGTACATTTGCACTGATGTAGAAAAAGTAATGAAAAGACAACAGAAAAAGAAATAAAATGATAATAGAGAAAAAAAACTATACGTACCATACCCCTTACCCCTCGCTTTCATTTACCACTATTTCAAACTGAATTTATTTTAACATTTGTTCCCCCTATTATTTATTTTTATTCCATATGTTCTACTCTTCTGTTGATATAGTAGCTGAAAGGAGCATCAGACATAAGGTTTTCACATTCACGGAGCCTCATTGTGAAAGCTATATCATTGTTCAATCATCATCGAGAAACATGGCTTCTGGAACACAGCACTACATTTTCAGGCAATTCCCTCCAGCCTCTCCACTACATCTTGAACAACAAGGTGATACCTACTTAATGCGTAAGAATAACCTCCAGGATAACCTCTCAACTCTGTTTGGAATCTCTCAGCCATTGACACTTTGTCTCATCTCACTCTTCCCCTTTTTGGTCGAGAAGGTTCTCTCAATCCCTTGATGTTAATTCTCAGCTCATTCTAAGATTTTTCTCAGTCCTTTGATGCTGAGTCTCAGCTCATTCCAGGATCTTTGTCCTCCATTGCCAGGAAGGTCCACACCCCTGGGAGTCATGTCCCACACAGTGAGGGGGACGGTGGTGAGACTACTCATCATATTGGCTGGAGAGAGAGGCCACATCTGAGAAACAAAAGAGGCTCTCTTGGGTGTGACTCTTAGGCCTAAATTTTAAGTAGACTTGACCTATCTTTTGTAGGGTTAAGTTTCATGTGAACAAACCCCAAGACTGGGGGCTCAGCCTGTAGCTTTGGTTGTCCACACTGCTTGTGAGAATATCAAGAATTCAACTTGGGGAAGTTGACTTTCTTCCCACTCTCACCATTCCCTGAAGGAGGCTTGCAAATACTTTTCCAGTCACTGATCAAATCATTCTGGGATTCATCGGGGATCACTCTGGACAAACCAACAAAATCTCATGTGCTACCTGAGATTCCGAGTACTTATGACATTCAATCAAACTATCTACATGAGTTATATTAGGAAATGCTCTAGTCAAAATCTAAATTTTGTAAAAATAAACATTTTTTGCTTTAGTCTCACACATAAGGTGAAATTTTAAAGTATTAATTATCATCTATTTTCAGCACCCTGCAATAATGATATTCCTTTGTTCTTCCTCATGCCAAAACAGTTTTAAAATTTGTCCATTGTACATTTCACTATTATTATACACTCTAGGCATTCCTAGATTATACCATCTCGATCTTTAACATCTATCTTTCTTTCTGATTTCATATATGTCCCCAGCCGTCCTCCCTCTATCATTCTCACATGCAGCTTCATTCAGTGTTTTAACATAATTACATTACAGTTAGGTAGTATTGTGCTGTCCATTTCTGAGCTTTTGTATCCAGTCCTGTTGCACAGTCTGATTCCCTTCAGCTCCAATTACCCACTATCTTACCCTATTTCTATCTCCTGATGGTCTCTGTTACCAACGACATATTCCAAGTTTATTCACTAATGTTGGTTCATATGAGTGAGATCATACAGTATTTCTCCTTTAGTTCTTGGCTAGTCTCACTCAGCATAATGTTCTCTACGTCCATCCATGTTGTTACATAATTCATAAGTTTATTATGTCTTAGAGCTGCATAATATTCCATCGTATGTATATACCACAGTTTGTTTAGCCACTCGTCTGTTCATGGACATTTTGGCGGTTTCCATCTCTTTGCAATTGTAAATAATGCTGCTATAAACATTGGTGTGCAAATGTCCATTTGTGTCTTTCCCCTTAAGTCCTCTGAGTAGATACCTAGCAATGGTATTGCTGGGTCATATGCAATTCTATATTCAGCTTTTTGAGGAACCGCCAAACTGCCTTTCACAGTGGTTGCAACATTTGACATTCCCACCAACAGTGAATAAGTGTGCCTCTTTCTCCATATCCTATCCAGCACTTGTCATTTTCTGTTTTGTTGATAATGGCCATTCTGGTGGGTGTGAGATGATATCTCATTGTGGTTTTGATTTGCATTTCTCTAATGGCCAGGGATATTGAGCATCTCTTCATGTGCTTTTTGGCCATTTGTATTTCCTCTTCTGAGAAGTGTCTGTTCAAGTCTTTTTCCCATTTTGTAATTGGATTGGCTGTCTTTTTGTTGTTGAGTTGAACAATCTCTTTATAAATTCTGGATACTAGACCTTTAAGTGATATGTCATTTCCAAATATTGCCTCCCATTGTGTAGGCTGTCTTTTTACTTTCTTGATGAAGTTCTTTGATGCACTAAAGTGTTTAATTTTGAGTAGCTCCCATTTGTTTATTTCTTTCTTCAGTGCTCTTGCTTTAGGTGTAAGGTCCATAAATCGCCTCCAATTATAAGATTCATAAGATATTTCCCTACGTTTTCCTCTAACTGTTATATGGTCTTCCAATCCATGAACACGGTATGCCCTTCCATCTAATTAGGTCTTCTGTGATTTATTTTAACAGTTTCTTGTAGTTTTCTTTGTATAGGTCTTTTGTCTCTTTAGTTAAATTTATTCCTAAGTATTTTATTCTTTTAGTTGCAATTGTAAATGGAATTCGTTCCTTGATTTCCCCCTCAGATTGTCCATTACTAGTATATAGAAACACTACAGAGTTTTGAGTGTTGATCTTGTACCCTGCCACTTTGCTGTATTCATTTATTAGCTCTAGTAGTTTTGCTGTGGATTTTTCAGGGTTTTCAACATATAGTATCATATCATTTGCAAACTGTGATAGTTTTACCTCTTCCTTTCCAATTTTGATGCCTTCTATTTCTTTTTCTTGTCTAATTGCTTTGGCTAGAACTTCCAACACAATGTTGAATAACAATGGTGATAGTGGACATTCTTGTCTTGTTCCTGATCTTAGGGGGAAAGTTTTCAGTTTTTCCCCATTGAGAATGATATTAGCTGTGGGTTTTTCATGTATTCCTTTATCATTTTAAGGAAGTTCCCTTGTATTCTTATCCTTTGAAGTGTTTTCAGCAGGAAAGGATGTTGAATTTTGTCAAATGCCTTCTCTGCATTAATTGAGATGATCATGTGATTTTTCTGCTTTGGTTTTTTGATATGGTGTATTACATTAATTGATTCTCTTATGTCGAACCATCCTTGTGTATGTGGGATGAATCCTAATTGGTCATGATGTATAATTCTTTTAATGTGTTGCTGGATTCGATTTGCTAGAATTTTGTTGAGGATTTTTGCATCTATATTCATTAGAGAGATTGGTCTATAGTTTTTTTTTGTAGTATCTTTGCCTAGTTTTGGTATGAGGGTGATGTTGGCTTCATAGAATGAATTAGGTAGCTTTCCCTCCCCTTCAATTTTTTTGAAGAGTTTGAGCAGGGTTGGTACTAACTCTTTCTGGAATGTTTGGTAGAATGCACATGTGAAGCCGTCTGGTCCTGGACTTGTCTTTTTGGAAAGCTTTTGAATGACTGATTCAATTTCTTTACTTGTGATTGGTTTGTTGAGGTCATCTATTTCTTCTTGAGTCAAAGTTGGTTCTTCATGGCTTTCTAGGAACTTGTCCATTTCATCTACATTGTTGTATTTATTAGCATAAAGTTGTTCATAGTATCCTGTTATTACCTCCTTTACTTCTGTGAGGTCAGTGGTTATGTCTCCTCTTCCATTTCTGATCTTATTTATTTGCATCCTCTCTCTCTTCTTCTTTTTGTCAATCTTGCTAAGGGCCCATCAATCTTATTGATTTTCTCATAGAACCAACTTCTGGTCTTATTGATTTTCTCTATTGTTTTCATGTTCTCAATTTCATTTATTTCTGCTCCAATCTTTGTTATTCCCTTCCTTTTGCTTGTTTTGGGATAAGTTTGCTGTTCTTTATCCAGCTCTTCCAAGTGGACAGTTAATTCCAGAATTTTCGCCCTTTCTTCTTTTTGATGTAGGCATTTAGGGCAATAGATTTCCCTCTTATCACTGTCTTTGCTGTGTCCCATAAGTTTTGATATTTTGTGTTTTCATTTGCATTCGCCTCGAGATATTTACTGATTTCTCTTGTAATTTCTTCCTTGACCCACTGGTTGTTTAAGAGTGTGTTGTTGAGCCTCCACATATTTGTGAATTTTCTGGCACACTGCCTATTATTGATTTCCAACTTCATTCCTTCATGATCTGAGAAAGAATTGTATACTATTTCAATCTTTTTAAATTTGTTGAGACTTGCTTTGTGACCCAGCATATGGTCTATCTTTGAGAATGATCCATTAGCACTTGAGAAAAAGGTGTATCCTGCTGTTGTGGGATGTAATGTCCTATAAATGTCTGTTAAATCTAGCTCATTTATTGTAATATTCAGATTCTCTGTTTCTTTATTAATCCTCTGTCTAGATGTTCTGTCCATTGATGAGAGTGGTGAATTGAAGTCTCCAACTATTATGGTAGATGTGTCTATTTCCCTTTTCAGTATTTGCAGTGTATGCCTCATGTATTTTGGGGCATTCTGGTTTGGTGCATAAGTATTTATGATTGTTATGTCTTCTTGTTGAATTGTTCCTTTTATTAGTAGATAGTATCCTTTTTTGTCTCTTTTAACTGTTTTACATTTGAAGTCTAATTTGTCGGATGTTAGCATAGCTACTCCTACTCTTTTCTGGTTGTTATTTGCATGAAATATCTTTTCCCAACATTTCACTTTCAACCTATGTTTGTCTTTGGGTCTAAGATGTGTTTACTGTAGACAGTATATAGGAGGATCCTGTATTTTAATCCATTCTGCCAGTCTCTATCTTTTGATTGGGGAGTTCAGTCCATTAACATTTAGTGTTATTACTGTTTGGGTAGTACTTTCCTCTACCATTTCGCCTTTTGTATTTTATATATCATATCTAATTTTCCTTCTTTCTTCACTCTTCTCCACACCTCTCTCTTCTGTCTTTTCGTATCTGTCTCGAGTGCTCCCTTTAGTATTTCTTGCAGAGCTGGTCTCTTGTTCACAAATTCTCTCAGTGACTATTTGTCTGAAAATGTTTTAATTTCTCCCTCATTTTTGAAGACAGTTTTTCTGGATATAGAATTCTTGGTTGGCAGTTTTTCTCTTTTAGTAATTTAAATATATCATCCCACTGTCTTCTCGCCTCCATGGTTTCTGCTGAGAAATCTACACGTAGTCTTATTGGGTTTCCCTTGTATGTGATGGATTGCTTTTCTCTTGCTGCTTTCAAGATCCTCTCTTTCTCTTTGACCTCTGACATTCTGACTAGTAAGTGTCTTTGAGAATGTCTATTTGGATCTATTCTCTTTGGGGTGCATTTGCACTTCTTGGATCTGCAATTTTAGGTCTTACATAAGAGTTGGGAAATTTTCAGTGATAATTTCTTCCATTAGTTTTTCTCCTCCTTTTCCCTTCTCTTCTCCTTCTGGGACACCCACAACACGTATATTTGTGCATTTCATATTATCATTCAATTCCCTGATTTCCTGCTCATATTTTTCCATTCTTTTCCCTATAGTTTCTGCTTTTTTTTTTTTTTGGATTTCAGATATTCCATCCTCCAGTTCACTAATTCTAACCTCTGTCTCTTGAAATCTACCATTGTATATTTCCACTGTTTTTTTCATCTCTTCTACTGTATATTTCATTCCCACAAGTTCTGTGATTTGTTTTTTCAGACTTTCCATTTCTTCTTTTTGTTCATTCCTTGCCTTCTTCATGTCCTCCCTCAATTCATTGATTTGGTTTTTGATGAGGTTTTCCATTTTTGTTCGTATATTCTGAATTAGTTGTTTCAGCTCGTGTGTCTCATTTGAATTATTGGTTTGTTCCTTTGACTGGGCCATATCTTCAATTTTCCTGGTGTGATTTGTTATTTTTTGCTGGTGTCTAGACATTTAATTACCTTAATTAGTTTATTCTGGAGATTGCTTTCACTTATCTTACCTAGGGTTTTCTTGCTAGATGAATTTGTTGTCTATCTGTTCTTTGACCTTCAGTTCAGCTTTTTCTCGGCCTCTAGCTTAAGTTTTGTTTAACAGAGGGTAATTTTTTGGTTCTTGTTTTCTCGTTTCTTGTCCTGCTTGTAAGATGCCTTTTTTCCTCCCCACCCTTAGGAGGGTCTACATAGGTATTACAGACTCCAGCCGGGTTTTCCTGGACTAAACTGGCCTCCTATCAGGGGGAAGGAGTCACTTGCATCAGTTTTCCCTGAGGGTGAGACCCAGCAGGTTAAAAGGCTTTCCTGTGAAGTCTCTGTGCTCTGTTTTTCTTATCCGGCCCAGTATGTGGCGCTTGTCTGTCTGCGGGTCCCACCCACAAAAGATGTTGTGGCTCCTTTAACATTGAAGGCTCTCCCTGCTGGGGACGTGGTGGAGACAGAGGAGAGGTTGTAGGCTGGTTTTAATGGCTTCAAATTGCCAAGCCCTGGGGTCTGAATTCCTTGATAGAGGGATTCCACCTGAGTTGCGTTTCACCCCTCCCCTGGGGAAGGCTTAGGCGTGAGATAGCCCTGAAAGCAGCCCATTTCTGTGTATGCCTGGGGCATTTTCAGCCTGTGTAATCCCAGCGCTGAATCCAGAGGCAGCCAAGCCTCCATAGAAACAGCCACAAAAGCCTCTGTTTCATCCCCTTTCCTCTTTTTTTGTTTAGCCCAATAGGTGACCTCTGCCTTGGCCAGTTTCACCTGAGCTGGAGGCCTATTTTTAGTAGTCAGAATTTGTTTATTAATGCCACAATTGGTGTTTGGTTGGACTCAGTCCCTGCTGCTGTTAGAGTCTCTTTCCTTTCCCTCCGGGAAGCTGCCTGTGGGGGAGGGGCACCAGGCACCGGCTGCCATGGCTTGGGGAACTCACTATTCCAGAGACTCACAGCCTGTCCAGCTGGTCCAGACTAGGGTATGCTGTGTGTCCGGTCACTATCATGGCTCCGGGAGCTGTTCTGTACTGTTTCTGGTTATTTAGTAATTGTTCTGAAGGACGAACTAAAATGTGCACATTGCTAGGCTGCCATCTTGGCCCCTCCCTCTCATTGTAGTCTTGATCTGCATTTCCCTTATAGCCAGAGAAAAAGAGCATATCTTCACTTTTTTTGAGTCATCTCTATTTCCTCTTCAGAAAAATGCCTATTCATATCTTTAGCCCATTTTATAATTGGATTGTTTTTTCTTTTGTTGTTGAATTGTATGATTTCCTTATACACAGAAAATCAAACTTTGATATGTGATTTCCAAATATTTTCTGCCCTTGAGTTGGCTGACTCTTCACCTTTTTGACAATATCTTTTGAGGTGCTGAAGCATTTGATTTTGAGGAGTTCACATGTATCTATTTTTTCCTTTGTTGCTTATGTTTTGGCTGTAAAGTTTAGGAAGCTACCTCCTATTCTGAGGTCTTGAGGATGTTTTCCTATATTTTCTTCTAGAAGCTTTCTGGTGCTAGTTCTTAGATTTAGATGTTTGATCAACTTTCAGTTAATTTTTGTGTAGGATGTAAGACAAGGGTCCTATTTCATTCTGTTGGCTATTGATATCCAGTTCTTCCATGCCCAATTATTGAAAAGACTATTTTGTCCCAGTTCAGAGGATTTGGGGGCCTTGTCAAAAATAGCTGATGATAGATTTGGTGATCTATCTCAGCACTCTTGTTTCAATTCCATTGGTCAGTGCTTCTGTCTTTATGCCAGTATCATGCTGTTTTGACTACTGTGGCTTTATAATAGGTTTTAAAATCAGGGAGTGTTAATCCTCCCACTTTGTTCTTCTTTTTTAGGATGCTTTTTAGCTATTTGGGGTCTCTTTCTCTTCCAGATGAATTTGGTAGTTAGCTTTTCAAAATCTTCAAAGTAAATTGTTGTAATTTTGATTGGTAGTCTGCTGAATCTGTAGACCAATTTGGGGAGAAGTGACATCTTAACTGTATTTGGTATTCCTATCCATAATCAGGGAATGTCTTTTCACCTATTTAGGTCTCCTTCGATTTCTTTTAGAAATATTATATTCTTTTCAGCGCACAAGACCTTTACATCCATAGTTAAGTTCATTCCTAAGTATTTGACTTTTTTAGTTGCTATTTTGAATGGAATTTTTTCCTTAACTGACACCTCAGCTAGGTCATTGCTTGTGTATAAAAGTGTTACTGATTTTTGCACATTAATTTTATATCCCGCCATTTTGCTGAATTTGTTTACTAACTCCAGTCACTTTGCTGTAGGTTTATCATGATATTTCAAGTATAGTGTCATATCATCTGCAAATAATGAGTTTTACTTCTTCCTTTCCAATTTTGACAGATTTCATTTCTTTGTCCTGCCTGATTGCTCTAGCTAGATCTTCTAGCACAATGTTGAATAATAGTGGTGACAGTGGGCATCCTTGTCTTGTACCTGATCTTAGGGAGGGAGGCTTTCAGTCTCTCTCCATTGAGTACGATCCTGGCTATAAGTTTTTCATCTATTCCCTTTATTGTATTGAGGTACTCACATTTGATTCCTATCTTTTGGAATGTTTTTATCAGAAAGGATGCTGAATTTTGTTGAATGCTTTTTCAGCATCAATCGAGATGATCATGTGATCATTCCCCTTAATGTTTTAACTTGTTGTATTGCATTAATTGGTTTTCTTGTGATAAGCTATCTTTGCATTCTTGTTATAAACCCCACTTGATCATGTTGTATAGTTCTTTTAATGTTCTGACGGATTTGATTTGCTAATATTTTATTGAGTATTTTTGCATCTATGTTTATTAAGGAGATCAGCCTGTAGTTTTCCTTTCTCACAGCATCTTTACCCGGGTTTGGTATTAAAATGATATTAGCTTCATAAAATGAGTTAGGTAGAATTCCTTTTTTCTCAATTTTTTGGAAAAGTTTGAGGAGGATTGTTGTTAGTTCTTTTTGGAATGTTTGATAAAATTCCCCTGTGAAGCCATCTGGCCCTGGGCATTTCTTTGTAGGAAAATTTTTTTGATGACTGATTGAATCTCTTTATTTGTGATTGGTTTGTTGAGATCTTCTATTTCTTCTTGAGTCAGTGTAGCTTGTTTGTGTGTCTCCAGGAATTTGTCCATTTCATCTAAGTTGTCTAGTTTTTTGGCATATAGTTCATAATATCCTCTTACGATTTATTTTATTTCTTCAGGGTCTGTGGCAACACACCCCTTCTCATTTCTGAGAGAATAAAACCTTTTGGTTTTATTGATTCTTTCTATGGTTGTTTTGTTCTCCCATACATTTATCTCTGCTTTAATCTTTGTTAATTCTCTTCTCCTATTTGCTTTGTGGTTAGTTTGCTGTTCTTTCTCAAGTTCCTCCAGGTTTGCTGTTAAGTCCTTGATATTTACTCTTTCTTGTTTTTTAATATTGGCACTTATGGTAATAAATTTCCCTCTCATCACAGCCTTTGTTGCATCCCATAAGTTCTGATAAGTTGTATTCTCATTTTCATTAATCTCCAGAGAGCTGCTGGTTTCTCTAGCAATTCCTTCTTTGGCCCACTCATTGTTTAAGAGTGTGTTATTTAACTTCCATATTTTTCTGAATGTTCTCATTCTTTGGTGGTTATTGAGATCCAACTTTATCCCATTGTGATCAGAGAAAGTGCTTTGAATAATTTCAATATTTTTAAATTCATAAAGACCTGTTTTGTGCCTCAGCATATGATCTGTTCTGCAGAATGTTCCCTGAGCAATAGAGAAGAATATATAACCTTGTGTTTTGGGGTGCAATGCCCTCTATATGTCTGTTAGCACTAATTCTTTTGTCAAGTTATTTAACTTCTCTGTTTCCTTGTTGATCTTCTTTCTGGTTGTCCTATCTATAGAGGAGAGTGGTGGATTGAAGTCTCCCACTATTATTGTTGAAAAGCCTATCACTCTCTTGAGTTTTGTCAATGTCTGTCTCATGTACTTTGGAGCTCCCTGATTGGGAGCATAAAAATTTATGATTGTTTTATGTTCTTGGTGAATTAAAGCTTTAATTAGTATTAGTGTCCTTTTTTGCCTCTTATAATGTCTTTACATTTAAAGTTTATTTTGTGCGATATTAATATAGCTACTCCTGTTTTCTTTTGGTTTCAACTTGCATGGTAAACCTTTTTTCATCCTTTCACTTTCAATCTATTTGTATCCTTGTATCTAAGATGAATCTCTTTTAAGCAGCATATAGCTGGATTGTTTTTGAATCCATTCTGGCAATCTGTATTTTTTTAATTGGCAAGTTTGGTCCATTAACATTCAAAGTTATTACTAAAAAGGCTTTTCTTAATTCTGTTGTCTTATCTTCTTTATTTAATTTGTCTGATCTATATATTCTTTTCCCTTTTTCTCTTTGTATTCTTTAAATTACCCTTAGTGGTACTCTTCAATTCTGTGCTCTCCTCCCAATCCCCCTCTCTTGTCCTTTTGTTCAGCCAGCAGAGCTCATTTTTGTATTTCTTGTAGGGCCAGTCTTTTGTTGACAAATTCTTTCAGGACTTCTTTATCTGTGAAAACTTTAATTTCTCCCTCAGTTTTGATGGACAATTTGGCTGGAAACAGAATTCTTCCCTGGAAGTGTTTCTCTTTCAGAATCTTGAAAATATCATGCCACTGCCTTCTCGCCTCCAGGGTGATAGTTGTATAGTCTGAACTCAGTTTTATTTGATTTCCCTTTTATGTAGTAGATTGTTTTTCTCTTGCCACTTTTAGGATGTTTCGATTCTCTTCATCATTTGACAGACTGATTAGTACGTGCCTTGGGGAAGGCCTATTTGGATTTATTCTGTTGGAGTTCATTGGGTTTCTTTGATTTGTATACTTATTTCCTTCATGAGGGTTGGGAAGTTTTCCCCCATTATATCTTCAACTACTCTTCCTAACCTTTTACTCCTCTTTTCTCCTTCTAGGACACAAATGATTCTTCTATTTGCGTGCTTTGTTTTGCCTATCATTTTCCTGAGTTCCCATTCAATTTTTTCCATCTTTTTTTGCCATTTGTGGTTTTGAGTCTTCAAAGTCAATTATCCTGTCCTCTATATCATCTATTCTTTCTTCTGTTTCTTCAAATCTGGTGTTGTGTGCCCCTAGTATGTTTTTTATTTGGTCAACAGAGCCTTTAATCTCTGTGATTTCTGCTATTTTTCTACTTATTCTTTCACTATTCTTCTTTGTGATCTTCTGTTGTCTTCTTTATCTCCTTATGTCATTTGCTATCCTGTTTGTTTTAAGTAGAGTTGTATGAACGTCCTTGATTAATTGTTCTAATGTCTGTGCCTTCTCTGGTGTTTTAATTTTGTCATTTGGCAGGGCTATGTATATCTGCATTGTGATATTCTTAGTGATCTTCTGCTGCCTTCGTCACCTGTAAACATCTTGATTGATTTACTTTGGGAGTTGATTTATTTCAGTAGTCTAAGGCTTGTGTTTGCAGGTTTGTTGTACACAGGGTGCAGGGAATGGAGTGGAACACATAATAAGGTGATTTGTTTCAAAGCAGGTATGGGTGCAGGTTGGGGATGTTACACTGATGTTTGTGAACATGCATGCCCAGAGGTGAGGCAGGATGTAGCTGTGTGGGTGCACCAGTCTGGTGGGCATAACCCTGGTGTGCACTGATCTAATGCATGGGGCCCTTTAGAGCTGTGGCATAGAGCTGTGGCAGCAGGTCCTTCTTAAGCCTTCATGGATTGGTGTCAGTTGTGGCCTGGCTATGTAGGTTGGCACTTTCTCAAATCTGGGAAGTGAGGCTGAGGGCTGTGTGCATGCACAGTTCTAGGACTGCTGTAAGTGCAGTTCCCGGAGCTGAATTATGTGATTGGGGGCCATGCACATGCATGGGCCTGAGAGTGCCATAAATGGATGTGCTGAGCTCAGCGTGGGTGCAGTTAGGCTGAGCATCACTATGGGTGGGGGTCAGGGGTAGCCTAGGTATAGAAGTTAGTGCCTGTAGCCTTTATGTGTGGGCAACAGCCTACAGGTAACGGAGGGGGACATAATGCCAGGGAGGGGTGCAGGAGAGGTGGGTTGAGCTGCACTTGGGGTGGGGGTCTGGGCCAGGTTCATGCACTGGAGACTGGTGGAGGTGTGTGCCTGGAGGGTGGGGAATGGGAGCGGGTGATGGAATTCATGTGCATGGGTTGTGGGGTGATTCCCCAGTCATGGGGCTGTGCTGGTGAGGGTAGTGTACCCAAGCAATGTGGCTTGGCTTACTTCCTAGTCCCACGTTCCCATCTGTTCACTCCTGCAGGATCCACTCCTCTGTGCCTCCATGCCAGGATCCAGCTTTCTGCTGCTCAGTTCTTCATCCTCTGTTACCACGGCTGTCACATGTGGTACAGAAGACTCTCCCAGGTCAGTTACACTCCTGAATTGCTGCTTCCATAGCCCTTCTGTCCTTTCTCTAATTTTTCCATGGAGCGGGGATAATTTTGAGTTACTCTAGTTGGCCATCTTCCCGGATAATTTTTAAAGTATTAAACAGAACATTTCTCAGTAAAATATATTTTTCTTTCCTTAAAGGTAAACATTTCTCTTACTTTGAGTTGTGTATCATGTTTTGACCCCTTGGCTCAATGGCCAACAACAGAAAAAATTTTATTTATTCTATGCATGTCTACATATGGTAGCCATTTCACATCTTCAATGTTAATAGAGCAGATTGGGGTAGAATGAATCACTATTAAATTTTAGTGCTACTCCCCCCAAAAAGATAATATTCTAGTACCATATTGATATCAAGCTTGACTATGAGACAATTGAATTCAATATAAATGACAAATGCAGAAAGAATGTAGATTAAAAGTATGGGTTGCATATTGCCAGAATCTTCTTTGTATTTGACACTTGGGTAGATAGATCTCCATCAGTGTGGGCCCCCAGGTGAAGCACTGTAACCAACAGAAAATAGACAGGAGTACTGAATAAGTAAACTTGCCTTTAATATTGTGGATTCACTCAAATATGGCATGGTTTAACCCAATTGATAAAATACCATACCATATCTTCAATAGGTTGTATCACTTAATACACATATCTTTAGAGTTTGCGAGTTCATTTTGTTTGACTTCCCCATTAATACTTTATATATTGTCAAATATTTCAAATTTTTATATTCTTAGTGTATGTATATGTGTATATATACAAACATAAATGCATACACATATATATACATACACATGTATGCATACACATATATTTGTGTTCATATGTGTACATTTATGTTTTAATACCCTTTAATGTTAATCTTGAATTCTCTTCAGTGAAATTCCTGTCTACATTATATGTAACAGGTACATCTCCCCTGTTTGTTACATAGGATTTGATTTTTT
Source organism: Tamandua tetradactyla (assembly GCF_023851605.1). NCBI lineage: Eukaryota > Metazoa > Chordata > Mammalia > Pilosa > Myrmecophagidae > Tamandua > Tamandua tetradactyla. The sequence goes on along the minus strand of NC_135341.1, from coordinate 3,405,606 downwards.
TAAAGATTTTCAGGAACAGAAATTCTCAACTATAATATAATCAGACTTATTAATCTTTAAAATGTGTTTTGGGTTCTATTCTTTGTATGAAGAATACCTAGGCTGGTGTCATGAAGACATTATCTAATATAAGTCTCTAAAGCTATTACAGTTTTGACTTACATAATGAGTCCTTATACTATAAAATTTGTGAATAGTGAGAAGAAGGAGTACAATTTCATTTTGTTCTATATGAAAAACTGTCCATGTACATATTATTGAAACTACATACTGCATACTAACTTTGTCGTATATTGTGCTCCTAAATGAGAGGATATGTAGCTGTACCATTTACTATCTTGCATTGATTTCTTTGTTCATTTATATTAACTCACACTACATATATTGAAATGAAGTTAATGAAAAGCATGTTTAGAAAAATTATAATTAGTATTGAAATATATATTTCATATATTTTGTTCTTGACTTGATACACTTCAAGGGAAGTACAAGGAAATGGTCAACGTTCTGATATGAATTCTTTGAAATTTTTTATTAATTTTTTAGAAAGAATAAATAAGCCATAAGGAAATAATTCATGTAGGGATTTTACTATTTCTTTAATAGGTAGTATTATGATTTTAGGCCAATGCCAAGTGAAATATTTACCTTAAAACCTGGTTATCAATTGAAGAGTAAATTTGTTATATTTTGTATGATTTTTAAATTAATTGATGGAAGTTTTCTCTTTGTGGAACCAGCATGGATGATATTAGAATAACAGATTTCAGAAATCATTCCCAATTACAATTTATGCTTTTGACCACTATCAAAAGAAAACAAAAATATATAATTGATATTTGATCATTTTGTTGAGCCAAGCCTTGACATGTAAGTTTAGTCAATTTACCAAGATATTCTAGCTATATGTTTATAATTGGATAAGAATGACCCTATTGTATTTTAAAACACATTAGTTTTCAAGGAGTAAATATAAAATATTCTAAATGTAAACACACCAGAATACTAGGGTTTTACCAAGTTTCTCTTCTTTTTAATAAACATTTCTTCCATTCTACAGGTAGCCATTATCTTGACTGGAAATACAGGCTTATAGAACATGCATATACAATTTAATGAGTCAAGTCCTGCTTACATTTTTATTCAAAATATCCATACTCATGCTGAGATGGCCCTGTGCGCTGCACCCTTTATAAGAAAAGAGAGTCTTAATTTAGTAATAAAAGACTGGGTCATGTGATAGTCTTTGACCAACATAATATGATCCAAAGTAATGAGCATGGATTTAGGAACCAAAATAGGAGAAATTCTCTATAACATATTTTCATTCTGCATTGAGAACCTGTAACATCCTATATGTATGCTGCTTAAATAGCCTGGGCATAAATTGTGAGTTGTATGTGGGCATACAATGTACGTCAAAGTCATACATAGCCAACATGGAAAAGGATGAATGTATTAAGTGAGAAATTTTTGTTGCTTTGAGAACCAACTTATGTTTTTTAAATTTTTTTCTGCAATCTAAAGTAGTCTCAGATTGCTAATACAATATCTAATGATTTTCCAAAGCAACTGCACCACCTTATTTACACAAACACACAAGCAATATTTTCGCATATTCTTACCAACTAATTTGGGAATCTGGGTATATATTTTTCCAATCCTCTGAATATATGGCAGCACCATGTAGATTCACTTTTTCATTTCCATCAAAACTGATGGTGCAGAATGTACTGTCATGTTTAAAACAAGACATCTGCACATCATCCTCTTCAAAATTCCTTTCTAAGCCTTAAAAGATGCATTTATTTTTAAGTGGTGCATGACCTCAAATTTCTTGCCTTGTGTTGATTCTAGGGAAAGAAACTCTTCATTTAATGCAATCAAATTCACAAACATGTTTCTTGTTTACAGATTTTTTTCTCCTCTTCCTCCTCCTCCTCTTCCTCCACTTCCTCCTACTCCTCTTTTTCCTGTTCAGATCCTTATGTCCCTCATCCTTCTAAAAAGATCCTTCATGCTTCTGTAAAATCTTCAAAATTACTGTAAACTTATTTCCTCATTTTATTATCAATCCACTTACAGTTGGTTTCGTGTAGGTTGGGAGATTGAAATGTTATTCCCACCACAGCTGTTTGCTTCATTTGACATTTGTTGAGTGTTTGTATGTACCCTCTATTTTGTTGAATGTTTATTTGTTGTATTTTAGTCCTTATGCCACAATGTTCACTTACTAATATTTTGCAGAAATATCTTATTTCTGCTGAGAAAATTCTCCTAATTTTTTATATCCCAGGAATATTTATGCTATTTGGATTCTATATGAATTTTAATACAAATTTTTCAACTTATGCAGTAGAAAATCTGTAGGAATGCTTATTCAATTATCATAATAAATTCATTAAAAATGACATCTTTATAATTTTGAGGCTTACAACCATAAATATGGTCCATCTCTCCATTAATTTAGCTATTGAATAACTCCCAATTGAACTTTTGAGTTTTTTTTCCACAAGATCTGGAAAATCACTGTTATATATATTTCATCTATTGTGAAACACTTCAGTTAAAATTTAATTTTTTTGTATTTTGTTACTAAAAGTGCTTTATATTTTCTTGTTGATATTTTATATGCAATTGACTTATCAAACCTCATTCAAATAAGAATGTCCTAATATTTGTGCAGTTTTTTACCTTTCTCAATCAAAATTATATTTGTTACTAATGCAGATGTTGTTTCTCCTTTCCATCCTATGTGCTTTATTTTCTTTATGTTAATACACTATGCTGCTGAATGATGGTGGTATAAGTGGTAGTATTTTTTGTTTGTTTGTCTCCCTAATAACAGATGATTCCATCATACTTATTTTCAGTTCTTTGGTGTTTTATCATGAATTATTTCATTTTTTATTAAAGAAGTTGTATATTTATAGAAAAGTCATGTATAAAATGCAGAGTTCCCATATACTACCTTATTATTCACAACTTGCATTAGTGTGCTATATTTGTTATAAATCATGAAGATCATTTTTATAATTTTATTATTGACTAGAATCAATCATTTACAATGCAGTTCACTGTTTGTGTTGTACAGTCCTATGCTGTTTCCTAAATTTTTACTCCAACAACCAATATATCACCTAAAATTTCCTCTGTAAACACATTCACATATTTAACTCAGTGTTGCTCATTACCTCATGTTTTGTTGACATCACTACCATTCACTACCAAACTTATATAATCAACACAAATAGAAACTCTACACAATTTGAACCTTAACTCTCCATTCTCTACAACAACCCTGACCTAGGTCACCAATAGTGTAGATTCTTAATCTATAACTTTGTTTATTCTAAATGTTTAATATCAGTGAGATCATACAATATTTGCCATTTTGTGCCTCAGTTATTTCACTCAACAGGTTGTTTTCAGGGTTCATCCATGTTGTCTTATGCATCAGAACTTGATTCCTTTCATCTTTGGAGAAATGTCTATTCAAGTCTTTTGCCCTTTTTAAATGGGTTGTTTGTCCTTTATTAATGAGTTGCAGGACTTCTTTATATATTCTGGATATTAAACCCTTATCAGAGACGTGATTGCCAAAACTTTTCTCCTACTGAGTAGGTTGTCTTTTTGTGTTCATGATAAAGTCCTTTGATAAATAGAAGTTTTTACTTTTGATGAAATCACATTTACTATTTCCTTTGTTGCATGTGCTTTGCATGAGAAGTCTGAGAAACCATTGCCTAACACAAAGTCTTGGGGATGCTTCCCTATGTTTTCTTCTAAGAATTTTAAAGTTCTTGTTCTCATATTTAGGTCTATGACCCATTTTTAGTTGATTTTGGTATATGGACATAGGTAAGAATCCACTTTCATTCCTTTGCACAAGTACTTCCAGTTTCCCCATCAACATTTGCTGAAAAGACTCCTTTTTCCCCAGAGTGTACTTGGCATTCTTGTCAAAAATCAGTTGGTTATAAGGGTGAGGGATGATTTCTGAGCTCTCAATTCAATTCCATTAATCTATATATCTCTTTATGTGCCAGAACCAAGTTGCAGTTCTTGAAACTAACAGCTACTGCCTCCTTTGTCTGAGGCAAAATTGAAACACGCTTTTGCCACCTTTGTCCATGTGGGTTGAAACAATGCCTGCCCTCAGAGCTAGGTCCCAGCAGTCTAAATTCATTAATCAAAAGCCATGATCAGTGATTTACTGTGGACACCATTGTTCTTGAGGAAGAGGATTTTTATGTCCCTAACGGGCTGCTTTAAAAAAAAAGATGAAAGGAGCTGTTCTCAGAGCTGGACCTTATCAACCTGAGTTCACCAGTCAAGAGCCATATTTAGAAACCTCTTTATGTGTCCCTTTGCCTGGGCTACAGCACTCTGTCTTCAGCTAATTCCAGATGCCTTGTTTTTCTGCATTCATCCTTCTTCCTCCTTGTTGGGACTAAGTCTGAAACAGATGTCACACCTTCTGTCTTTATTACAGAGCACAGATAAATTTACAATGTAATAAAGACAGAAACCCTTTTCTGGGCAGGGACGGAAATAGGGTTGACGGAGGGTCAAAGTAACTAATGAGGTGGATTAGATAGTTCTGAAAAGGATGGATCTTCCCCCAAGAAAGAGGAGTGCAGGGCCAACTCTCCCTCACAGAATTAAGAACCCAGGGACTGTGATAGAAGCAACAGTTTCTACCTACAAAGGGCAAAGCCAGTCCTGTCTAAATCACTCTACAGTAGTGTTGAGAATGGGAATACTTGAGAGTCACTCTGGTTTTTCTGGCATTCAGGGAATGGGGGGGCTGATGAGTGGCTTGTCACCAAGAAATGTGATGGCAAATCCCAACAGAGATGGCAGCAGTTATTTAGAGAACTCAGTCCAGGGTCTGGGTAAACAACAACAATTTCAAATAGCTTTACCTTCCACAACTTCTGTCTCAAACACACCCCTAACAGGGGTAGGATTGGCTAAGAAGTAAGCACGCTGCTATACTTGGTCTGTGGGGATCAGTGGGCTGAATAACACTATCTGGTGAGGAGAGGAACAGCACAGAATCAGGCTACATAATAAAGACTGGCACCCTCCTGGTCCCATACCCATGGCACCTTGTGTTTTGGTTTGCTAAGGCTATTGGAATGCAATATACCAGAAATGGAATGATTTTTAAAAGAGGAATTTATGTTACAAGTTTACAGTTCTAAGGCCATTAAAATGTACAAACTAAGGCATCCAGAGAAATACACTTTGTTCCAAGGAAAGCTGGTGGGTCCAGAATGCCTCTGTCAGCTGGGAAGGCACATGGTTGGCATCTGCTGGGGCCTTTGGATTCTGATTTCAAGCAGCTTCTACAGGGGCATTTTCTTCATCTCTAAAAGTCTCTGGCTGTATGGGCTTTGTCTACACTTTCCAAAGTGGTTCCCTTTCCAGTAAGCAACCCCACCTTGATGTATGGAGACACATCTCCATAAAAACCCCTTAATCAAAAGGTCTCAACCAGTTAGGAGGGTTATATCTTCATGGAAACAACTTTATCAAAATTATCCCACTCAGCAACATTGAATGAGGATTAAAGGACATGGCTTTTCAAGAGTACACAATGATTTCAAACCAGCATACCTTGATACTGAATTACAACACTTTTATTGTACCTGAAACTGAATCTGACTTGTTATGGAAAGAACTGACTGGGTTAGATCATCTCTTGGGGGACTTCAATCAGCCATCCAGGTAAAAGGTTCTAGAGTTAAAGAAAGAACTGTTAAACATACAGATGGGAAGGCAAAGCAAAATAGCCGATTCCCTGAGGAAGAAGAGGAAAGAGAAAGCTTATTCAAGGGGTGAAACAACAGCACAAAAAAGGGCAGACTCAAAAATCATACCATATATGCTGAGGAAGAATCAGAAGAATAAAAGCTAAAACAATTCTGATCATCTAATCAATACTCTGCTAGATGTCTAGAATAAGTTGAATCAACTGTCAAAGAATAGTTACAGCACACAAAAAAATGAAAGTCATAGGTAAGAGATGAAAAATAACCCCCAGAATAAAAAAGCAGGTGCCTACACACCAGCAAAAGATCAAAAGGCATAGTGGGAAATTAAAAGAAATGGCCCAGTCAAAGAAACAATTAAAACTTCAGATGTGACACAGGAGTTGAAACAATAAACTAAGGACGTTCAAACAAACCTTGTAAATCAATTCAATGACTTGAAGGAAAATGTGGCAAAAGAGATGAAGGCTATGAAGAAGAAACTGGGTGAGCATAAAGAAGAACTCAGAAACTTGCAAAAATGACAGAATTTATGGAATGAAAGCACAATAGATGAGATGAAAAAACAAAATGGAGAGATACAACAGAAGGTTAGAAGAGGCAGAAGAAATGATTAGTGAAATACAGGAAAAGACATTTGAAATCTTACTCACCAAAGAACAGATAAGGAAAAGAATGGAAAAAATTGAGCAGGATCTCAGGGAGTTCAATGACATCATTAAATGTATGAATATATGTATTATAGATATCCCTGAAGAGAAGGGAAAAGGGACAGAAAGAATAATTTAAGAAATATTCATTGAAAAATTCCCAACTCTTAAGAAAGACATCAAATTACAGATCCAAGAAGTACCACATGCCACAAACATATAAGATCCAAACAGACCTAATCTAAGTCACTCACTTACAAGCTCATCAAATGAGAAGGACAAAAAGAGAATTCTGAAAGCAGGAAGAGAAAAGTGAACCATCACATAAATGTTAAGCTCGATAAGACAAAGTGCTGATTTCTCACACACCATGGAGGTGTGAAGGCAGCAGTATGATGTATTTAAGATACTGAAAGAAAAAAATGCCAACCAAAATTCTATATCCCAAGATGAAAGTGCAAAAATAAAAAACAAACAAACAAAATAAATAAAAGAAAAAAATAAAAACATTCTATATCTGGCAAAAACTGTCTTTCAAAAATGAGGTAGGGTTTAAAATATTTACATTTAAACAGATACTCAGGAACTTCATGAACAAGAGACCTGTTCTACCAGAAATTAATGGGAATGCTGCCAGCTGATAGGAAAAAACAGGTGAGAGCATTCTGGAGGAGAGTGTAGAAATGAAGATTATCAGTAATGGTAACTAAAAGGCTAATGAGAGAGAAAAAATGAGATACATAAAATCCAAAAGAGAAACTGGTTAAAGAAAGCACTGCCTTCACAATAATAGTATTGGGTTTTAATAGTTTAAACCCTAATCAAATCACAGACACCAGCTGAATGAGTAAAAAATAATAGGATCCATCTGTATGCTTTACAAGAGATTAATTTAGATCCAAGGAGAAAAACAGTTTGAAAGTGAAAGGTTTGAAAAAGATATGCCATTACAACCAGAAAGGAGTGAGAGTATCTATAATAATAGCAAACAAATTAGCCTTTAAATGTAAAACAATTAAATGAGACAAAGAAGGACAGTATTATTAATAGAAAAGACAATATATCAAAGGGAATAACAATTATAAATATTTGTGCACCAAGCCAGAGTACCCAAAAATATATGAGACAATCACTGGCAGCACTTCAAGGGAGAAATAGACACTGCTACAATAATAGTTGGAAACTTCAAAATGCCATTCTTATCAATGGATAAAACATGTCTACAGAAGATCAATAAGGAAACAGATATCTTGAATAATGTGATAAATGAACTATACTTAACAGACATTTACAGAACATTTCTCCCAACAACAGCAGGATATACATTTTTCTCATGTGTTGATGGCTCATTCTCCATCATAGAAGCATTTCCAAAGATCACAATGGAATGAATTTGGTAATCAATAAGAAATGGAAGCCCGGAAAGTCCAGAATTATATGAAAGCTGAATAATGCACACTTAAACAGTGGATTATAGAAGAAATTACAATCAATAAATATCATGAGGCAAATGAAAATGAGAACACAACATATCAAAAGTTATGGGATGCAATGGAAGCAGTGTTGACAGAGAAATGCATTGCCTTATGTCGCTATTTAAACAGAAGTAAGATGGCAGGCAATGGTGGCTCAGTGGCAGAGCTCTTGCCTGGCATACCAGAGACCCGGATTCGACTCCTGGAGCCTGCACATGCAAAGAAAAAAAAAAGAAGAAGAAGAAGAAGGAGAAAAAGAAAGAAAGAAAGAAAGAAAAAGGAAGTGAGAGCAAAAATTAAGGTTTAATTGCACACCTGTAGGAACACGAAAAAAAAAAGATTCACCCCCAAGTAAACAAAAGGAAAGAAATAACAGTGATAAGGGCAGAAATAAATGAAATTAAGAACATAAAAAATAGACAAAATCTCAAGTTTGTTGTTTGAGAAAATCAGTAAAATTGATGAACCCTTAGTTAGACTGTCAAATAAAAAAAGAGAAGATGCAAATAAATGCAATTTGATTGCAGAGGGAACATTACTCCTGACCCCAAAAATAAAAGAGTTAATAAGAGAATGATAAAAGCCGATATACACAAAGTGGGCAAAATTAGCAATTGTACACCATGACCAAGTGGGTTTTATTCCAAGTATGCAAGAAAATCAATTAAGGTAATACACCATATCAACAAATCAAAGGGGAAAGCCACATGATCATCTCAATGAATGCAGAAAAGGCATTTGACAAAATTAAGCATCCTTTATTGATGAAAATGCTTCAAAGCATATAAGTAGAAGGAAATTACTTCCACATAATTAAGGGCTTATATAAAAATCCCATTACTAAAATCATACTCAATGGAGAAAGACTGAAAGCTTTCACTCTAAGATTTGGAATAAGACACGGATTTCAGTGTCACCACTGTTATTAAACATTGTGGTAGAATTCCTAGCTAGAGCAATGAGGCAAGAAAAAGAAATAAAAGGCATCTAAGTTGGAAATGAAAAAAGTAAAACTTACACTGTTTGCATACGACATGATCCTAGAAGTAGAACATCCTGCAATATCTACAGCAAGGCTATCAAAGCTAACAAATGAGTTAGCAAAGTGGCAGGATGCAAGAACAATGTACTAAAATCAGTAGTGTTTTTGTACACTAGTAATGAACAACCTGAGAGGAAATCAAGAGAAAATTCCATTTACAAATGGCAGACAAAGGAATTGTATATGTATGAATAAATAGAACATGAACATAATGGACATATACAAAGAAAACTATGAAATATTACTAAAATAAATTAAGGGAGAACTAAATAAATGGAAGGACATTCCGTGTTCATGGATATAAAGACTAAATTTAAGATGTAAATTCTACACAAAATGAATTATGGATTCAACACAATACCAATCAAAATCACAACAATTTACTTTTCAGAAGTAGAAAACCAATAATCAAGTTTACTTGTAAGGGCAAGATGCCCCTAACAACTAAAAACATCTTGAGAAATAAAAATTAACTTGGAGGTCTCAATGGTACCTGACTTAAAAGCATACTAAAAAGCTACGGTAGTCAAAATGGCATGGTAACTGGCATAAAGATAGATATACCAAAAAATGGAAATGGACCTTCTCATCTATGGACAATTGATTTTTGAGAAGATGGCCAAGTTCACACAACTGGTACAGAATAGCCTCTTCAAAAAATGGTACTTGGAGAACTGGATATACATATCCAAAAGAATGAAAAAGCATGCATTTTACAAAAAATAACTAAAAATGGATCAAAGACCTAAACATTGGAACCAAAACCAAAAAACTGTTAGAAAAGAATACATGGAAGTATCTTAAAGATCTTTTGATAGGAGGAGGTTTCATAGACCTTGCATCCAAATAACAGCATGCATTACTCAATGGAAGGAGAAATAGATTCGTTGAGATCTCAAAATTGAATGCTTTTTTGCGTCAAAGGACTTTGTCAATAAAGTAAAAAGGTAGTCCACACAATTACAGAAAATCTTTGGCAACAAGATTTCTGACAAGGTTTGTATCCAGAATACATAAGAGATCCTACAACTCAAAAAAAAAAAAAAAAACAAACAACAACAAAAAAACAATGCTATTTAAAAATAGGCATAATACCTGGATATACACTTTTCTAAAGATGAAATAAAAATCGTCCAATAGTATATGAAAAAATGCTCAATTTCACTAGCTATCAGGGAAATGCAAACCAAAACCACCATAAGATGCCAACTCACACCTATTAGAATGGCTCAAAAAAAGAACAGAAACCTACAAGTGCTGGAGAGGATGTGGAGAAAAAGGTACACTTATTCACTTCTGGTGATGCGTGGAAAAGTAAATTATAGCTTACTGTATTGAATTCTACAGGAGTAAGTTGTAAGACAAAATAAATCACGATGATTCCAACAGCATGGATGAACCTTGAGAACATTAAGTTTAGCAAAATAAGCTATAAATTAAAGGTCATATACTGTATGGCCCTACTGTATGGTCCCTTGAGTCCCTGGGCATGCCAAGTGAAACCAATATATTAGTGTACTCCAGACAACCTGACAATTTCTCAAGCTTTTTGTGGTCATTCCACCAAATTCAGAAAAGTGAAAGCTAAGAAAAGAATTGGAAAGGAAAAATCGCCATATAATGTAGCACTTGTCTGGGAGTTATTAAAACTGAATCTTCATCACAATAATCTCTAGCATGCTGAAGCAGATAAAAATTATGAACTGTGATCCAACCCAAGATCAAGACACTTACAAATTGCAACTGAAAGTTATTTTTGATCAGAAGAATTAGGATTTGTTTTCCCCCATTATGAATCTATTAATGGATTCATTTCATTACTACAGAGTGGTAGTCAGTTGACACAATCAATATAAAATACTCATTTTTAAAACCCAAACATACATGAATATTCCTATCAGCTGAGTCAATGTGTTCTCTTACCTGGAAAACTTTATAAAATTTATGTAGCTATTGGTCCCATACTTTTAAGTTATGTATGCATTTTTCCTAAATGGCAAATTCATTTATCATTTCCTCATTTTTAAGCATTTAATGCAATGAACAAATATTAATTCTTAAAATTCATACTTGTGCTGATCATTATGGTTTTTAGGAACTGGTTACTTTCTCAATTTTGTTCTTCTATCAGTATTGTTTAAATAACTTGAACATGAAAATTTCTCTATGTTGTTATGAAATATTAAGGGAAAAATGTATGTCAGTTGGGAAAACATAAAGTATTGAGATAAAAAGCATGTCTGTCTGAGTTTAGAAAATATTTACACAAGTTTTAGGCAACTCCTGAAATGAACTGAATGAAATTTGAGTTAATATGGGTTAACACTTAGGTCAGTTAAGTAAGGGTAGTCTTTTCATAATTGTCAGACATGGGACTTTACAGAAGAATAAATAAAGAAAAAAAACCCATTTACAAAGCTACTCAAAGAATAATATGGTTTGGAATAGATCAAACCAAAGATATAAATGACCCCTACAGAGAAAACTACAAAACATTATTTAAGAAATCAAAGAAGGCCTAAATAAAGAAAAGTTCATTCCATGATTATGGTGGAAGATCTTATGTTGTTAAGAGGTCAATTCAACTAAAGGCAGTGTTTTAGAATCAATGCAATCCCAATCAGTGTTCTAAGAACTTTCTTTGCTGGTGTAGAAAAACTAATAATTACATTCATATAAAAGGGTAAGGGGTCAAAAACTAATAATTACATTCATATAAAAGGGTAAGGGGTCAAAAATAGCCAAAGCTGTCATGGAAAAGAAGAATAAAATTGAAGAACTCACACTTCCTGATATCCAAGTTTATTCCAAAGCTACAGTACTCAAGACATCAAGGTACTAGGACAAGTATGAACATATAAACCAATGGAATACAACTGAGAGTTCTGAAATAAATGCTTACATTTATGACCAATTGATTTTTTTATGAAAATTTAAAGAACATTCATTTGGGTAAGACTATTCCCATAAACAAATGGTGCTGGGAAAACTGGGCTTCCATTTGCAAAATAACATAGGACCCTACCTCACACCATATACAAAAATCAACTGAAATGGGTCACATACCTATATAGTCGATTCAGAAATATAAAAATCTTAGTTAAAAATATAGAGAAAAGGGTGCAAGGGTAGTTCAGTGGTAGAATGCTCACCTGCCATGTGGGAGACCCTGGTTCAATTCTCAGCCCATGCACTTCCCAAACAAACAAAGAAAGAAAGAAACCAACAAAACCAAATAAGCAATTCAACAAATGGAGCTGCAGTAACGTTATACTCACATGAAAAAAAAAGGATGAAATGTGATCCTGCCATACAGCATATGAAAAAAATATATATGGAAGTCTCTTCAGGCCATTTTGGCATGCAATAATTGTTTTAGAATTTATACCCAAAATACCATAAAAAAGGAAAAGACAATTAAATGGGACCTCATCTAAACTAAAACATTTCTGACTCAAAAGACTTTACCTTGAAAGAAGACAACCTGAATAATAGGAGAACATACTTGGAAACTGCATATCCAATACAGATTTAATATCCAGAATGAATAAAGAAGTCCTTCAAAAATAACAGCAACCCAATGAAAAATTTGGAAAAAGTTTAAATAAATATCTTCCTAAAGATACACAAATAGACAAAAAATGCATGATAAGACACTCAACACACTAGCTATCAAGGAAATACAAATCAAAATCACAAAGAGACACCATTTCATGTCCATTAGTATGGCTCCTATTCAAAAAATGGAAAATTAGTTGTCTTGGAGAGGAATTTGGGAAATTGGAATACTCATTCATTGCTGGTGGCAACGTAAAATGGTGACACCTCTGTGAAAGATAGTTTCCTTGATTCTTCATAAAGTTAGAATTATTATATGACCCTTAATCCCACTGCTAGGTGCATGCTGAGAACAATTTAATGCAGGGACTTGAATAGCTATTTGCACACTGATATTCATAGAAGCATTATTCACAATTGCCAAAATATATAAGTGACCATAATATTAATAAACCAATGAATGTATAAACAAAATATGTATTCCATTTAGTGAAATATTATTCAGCCAAAAAAAGAATAAGTTTATGACACATGTGATAACATGGATGATCCTTAATAACATTAAGTTGGATAAAGTAAGGTGAGCACAAAAGTACAAATAATGTATGATGTCACTGATATTAAATAATTAGAATAGTCAAACTCATAGAGTCAGAATTTAGATTATGCTTTACCAGGGGATGTGCTGTTTATTGAGGATGGGGAGTTAAGCTTTAATATACAGAATTTCTATCGAATTATGGAAATAATTTTAACTAATGGTGGTGACGGTAGCACAACATTGTGAATAAAATTAACAGCAATGTAATTTATGTCTGAATGTAATTAAAAGGAGAACATTAACCTGGATATATAGTAATAGAATTTTTTTTAATCGATGGGGCTGTACTACAGTGAACCTTTGTTTTAACCAGGGTCTATATTTAATAGTACAATTATAAAAATGTGTTTTCAATTGTGACAAAATGTTCAATATCAATGCAATGTGTGATGGTGGGAATGTATATAGAAATCCTACATTTTGTGCATTATTGCTTTCTGAATCCCCAACTTGCCTAATAAAAAATGAAAAATATATAAACAGTGACTGAAGGACATGTTGAACACCATCAAGCTTACTAAAATTCATATCACTGAACTCTCAAAGGGACAATAGAAGGAGGTAGGAGCAGAAAAACTATTGATGAAATAATGGCAGAAAACTTCCTAAATCTAATGAGAGACATGAATGCACACACACACACACACACACACACACACACACACATACATATATAATTGTATATATACAACGAATGCATATATATGCATTTACTAACACACACATATATTCTGTTCATTCAGTTACTGTGGAGAACCCTTGATATTAATGCAGGTGATATTGCCATCATTTCAAAGAATAACAGGTGACTTAACAATTTTAATTTTTCCTTTAAACACTTTCAACAGGAATTTTTAATTTTCATTGTACAAATATTGAAACTTTGGGGTTAAATTTATCCCTAGGTATTTTACTATTATTGATGCTATTGTAAATGTAATCATCTTCTTATTTCATCCTAACACATCTTTGTCTTATTCATTGTTATTGTGTAGATATAAAACTTATTTTTGGAGGCTGATGCAGTTTCCTGTGGTTTGCCATATTCATATATTAGTACTAAGAGTTTTATAGTTTTTTTTTTTTTTTTTTTGGTGTACCGGTGGATTTGATAGTGTTTCCTAAATATATCAACATTAGCTGTAAATAGAGTTTAATGTATTCATTTCCAATTTGCATTTTATTTATTTATTTTTCTTGCCTAATTACTATAGGTAGAATTTCTTAGTGAAATTTGAATACAAATGTTGACAACAGGCATCCCTATTATGTTTTCTATCTCAGAGGGAGATCTTTTAATCTTGCAATGAGCATAATATTAGATGAGGGGTTTGCATAACTGCTCTTTAACAGGTTGAAGTTATTTTCTTCTATTTTTAATGTGTTGAATGCTTGCTCTCATGAAATAATCTTGGACTTTTCAAGTGCTTTATTATCTATATAAATTGTATTATTATTTGCATGTTCATTCTGTGTTTATATTACATTGACTGATACTGGAACGTCAAACCTCAATGGCATTCCCATGAAAAAGTCCTAAAGGTGGTGCTGTTTAATCCTTTTAATATGTTGGTATCATCAGCTAACTAGCATTTTTGTGGTAGCTTTTCATGTATGATCCTATGCATGTTGGTTTATAAATATTCTTCCTTATGATGACTGTGTGGGGCTTTGTTATCAAGATAAGATTTGGCCTATTAGAATGAATTAGGAAATGATCCTTTATCCTCCACATTGGAAATCATTGAAGATGATTGTATTAATTCATTTACAAATGTATGGTAGAGTTCACTATTGAATCACACTGGTCCTGAGCTTTTCTTTTTAAAAAAAAAACTTTAATTTTAATGGCTCTATATCTATATTCTATTTTTTATTTCTGTAGCCATTGTTCTAGTTTTCAAGTTTCCAGAATGCAATATACCAAAAATGGAATGCTTTTAAAAAGGGGAAATTACTAAGTTACAAGTTTATGGTTCTAAGGCCATGAAAATGTCCAAATTAAAGCAAGGCTATAAAAATGTCCAATCTAAGGCATCCAGAAAATGATACCTTGGTTTAAGAAGGCCAATGATGTTCAAAGTTTCTCTCTCAGCTGGAAAGCACATGATGTGATCTGCTGGCTCTCTCTTCAATGGCTTCCCTGGGATTCTGTCCATTTGGTGACTCTAAAGCTTTTTCCAAAATGATTCTTTCTAACTGATTCCAGTGAGCACCTCCACCTTGAATTGATGGAGACACATCTCCATGGAAACCATCTAATCAAACTTACCACCCACAATTGGATGGGTCATATCTCCATGCAAGTGATCAAAAAGCTCCCATCCATTCCCAGATGATGCACTCCCCCCCAAAAAAGAAAAGAAGTAAACACTCCCACCCAGCAATATTGAATGAGGATTAAAGAGCTTGGTTTTTCTGGAGTATACAACAGATTCAAACCCGCACAGTCATTTATTGCAGTTCTGTGTTTCTAGGAATTTGGCAATTTCATCTGAAATTCTAAGTTTTTTTAATACAATTGTTCATATTATTGTCTCAAAAATTTTTTTCCCATTATTTAGTTGATAGTAGTAATGATCCCACTCTCATTACTGATTTTAGGAATTTGAACCTTCTGTTCTTTCTTGGATAGTGTTGCTAGTTTGACAAATTTATGATCTTTCCACAGTTCCTGCTATTTTTGTTGATTTTTCTGTATTGTTTTACCATATTCTTTTTCACTGCTATATTATTATTTCCTTTTTTTCCTGACTTTGAACTTGTTTTATCTTCTATTTCCTGCTCAAATGAGTAAATTATGGTTATTGCTTTGTAAGCTTTTAAAGCTTTATAAATGTATATATTTTCTTTTACATGGGCAGGCTCTGGGAATCAAAACCGGGTCTCCAGGATGGCAGGTGAGAATTCTTCCATTGAGCCACCATCTCACCACCCAAAGCTTTATGTATATTTTGAGCACTGGCTTCTCTACATGCCAGATTTTGTATGTTGTATTTTTATTTTCATTAGTCTCATAGTATTTTCTAATTTCCCTTGTAAAGACTTCCTTGACAATTTGGTGGATTAAGAATGTGTTATTGAAATTTCATATATGTATACATTTTCTGGTTTTCCTTTGGCGAAATTTTAATTTGATCCCTTTGCTGTCAAAGAAAGCACTTTGCATAATTTCATATTTTAAAATATATTGTATTCTGTTTGTGTACCTATCATATAATTCCTCTTGGGTGATAAATCATGCATATTCAAGAAGAATTCATGTTCTCCCTTTTTTCAGGTGGAGCATTCTGTATATGTCTGAGAAGTGTGTACTGTTCAAGTCCTCTATTTTCATATTTATCTTTGGTTTGGTTGTCTAGCCACCACTGAAGTCTTATTGTAGAAGTGTGTATCTCTCAATTCAATTTAGTCAAGGTTTGCTTCATATATTTTGGTGTCCTGTTCATAATGTTTTATTCTTTTATGGTTATTATACCTATGTGGTGAATTGAAATTCTTAAAAAAATAAGATATCCTTCTTTATCTCTTGTGAAATACATTTTTCACTCAAAATACATTTGTGTCATATTACTAATGACAATCAAAAAATCCCAACTTTTTTTAGATTACTGTTTGAATGGAATTTCTTATTCTGTCCTCTCACTTACAACCCCTTTGTATCTTTATAACTAGAATGGATCCCCTTGCAATCAGAATACATCTGGATTGTGCTTTTTTCCTCTAATTTTCCTAATCTCTGTATTTAAGTAGAGAATATGGTCCATTTGCATTTAAAGCAATCCTGCTAAGACTTTCTTCTAATTTTTAAAATTTATTTTCAACATGTCATTTGCTTTTTCCTCACATCCTCTAATATTTAATTCACTTGTTTGATTTTCATTGTAGTGAATTATTTTTGTTTTATCTCGTTTCCTTCCTTAAATATTTTTAAGTAATTTTCTGAGTTTATATCTTAATTTTAAATTAATGTTAATAGAACCACTTTATTACAATGACTTATAATTATTATTTCATTAAGTTGTGGTTTCTATCATATAATATAAAGAATAATTACAAAGCACAAGTACAATAATACTTGAATATTTGGTTACATATGTACACTTATTTTATTAGCATTTTTTATTGATTTTTTTTCTGGGGAGGGGCATGGGCAGGCTCCAGGAATCGAACCCAGGCCCCTGGCATGGCAGGTAAGAATTTCTTTATTGATTTTTATGACTTCAAGTTGATTTATAGTGTCTTTTAATATCAGGATTACTTTCATGTAGGAAAGTACTATAGTGATAATCTCCCTCAAGTTTTATCTGAGAATTTCTTAAATTTACCTTCATTTTTTAAAGGTAGTTTATTTATGATATAGATATTTGAATTAGAGCTGCTCTTCATTTTTCCTTTCAGCATTTTAAATATAGCATCCAACTGCATTATGGTCTATATGTCCTCTGATACAAATCAGGTGTTAAGCATATGGAGCCTTCCTTGCATGTGATAAGTCAGATTTTTTATTTGCTTTCACGGTTTTTTATTTTAGCTTTCAAATAATTGATTATAATGTGTTCCAGTGCAGAACTCTTCCAATTTATGTTACATGTGGTTTGCAGAGCCCCCTGAATTTCACCATGACTTTTATCAATCACATTTTGTAAGATTTTGGCCATGGTTTCTTCAAATATTCCTTCTACTACCTTTAGGTTTTTCAACTTTTTCTGATGCTTTCATTATTTATATGTTGGGATCATTGGGGTTGTCCTTCAGGTCTTTTTGTTCTGTTCATCCTTTTCCCTTCATTTTTTTCTTCCTCAGACTGGATAAGTTAAATTGGACTAGCTTCGAGTCTGTTGATATTTTCTTCCATTGCTCCAGTGTGCTTTTTGACCACTCTAGTGAAATTTTTATTTCAATTATTGTAGTTTTCAGCTTCATGACTGTTTTCTCATTATTGATAACCTCTATTTAGAGAATGTCATTCTCTGGCATTCTTTTATTTCCTTGTCAATCATTTTCAAATAGCTCTTTGACCACATGAAATGCAGGTAATTTTCAGTTTTCATCTAGTAATCTAATATCAGCATTTCCTCAGGACAGTTTATGTTAATTTTTGCTTTTTGCCTCTTCATGGACATAGTTTCCTACTTCTTTACATGCTTCATAATTATTGTTGACAACTTAATATTTTGAATATTATAATATTGTAATGTTGAAACTGATTCTTTCTTATGATCATGGTGTATTGTTGTTGTCTATTGTGAGTTGTTATGGTTTATTTGGTGACTTTCTACATTATCTGTTCTAGTTTGCTAGCTGCTGGAATGCAATATACCAGGAATGGAATGGCTTTTAAAAGGGAATTTAATAAATTGTTAGTTTACAGTTCTAAGGCCATGAAAATAAAACAAGTCTATAGAAATGTCAAATCAAAGGCCTCCAGGGAAAGATACCTTGGTTCAAGAAGGCCAGTGAAGTTCAGGAAGATACCTTGGTTCAAGAAGGCCGATGAAGATCAGGGTTTCTCTCTCAAGTGAAAAGGCACATGGTGAACACAGTCAGGGTCCTCTCGCATTTGGAAGGGCACATGGCAAACACATCATCATCTTCTAGTTTCTTCTCCTGGCTTCCTGTGTCATGAAGCTCCCTGGGAGACATTTTCCTTCTTCATCTCCAAAGCACTGGCTGATGGACTCTCTGCCTCGTGGTGCTACAGCATTCTCTGCTCTCTCTGAATCTCTTCCATTCTCCAAAATATTTCCTCTTTATAGGACTCCAGTAAACCAATAAAGACCCACCCAAATGGGTGGAGAAATGTCATCACCTATTCCAGTTTAACAACCACTATTGATTAAATCACATCTCCAGGGAGATGGTCTGATTACAGTTTCAAGCATACAATATTACAGTTTCAAACATACAGAATAATATAGGGATTATTCTGCCTTTATGAAATGGGGTTTAGATTAAAACATGGTTTTTCTAGGGGACATACATCCTTTCAAACCAGCACACTATCTTTAATGACTGTATTTTTTGTTGACTTTTCTTTGTTTTATTTTATATATTTTTAGCTGGCCATCATCTTGTGGTTGATAGAGATTTCTTTATGCACCTGGAAGAAAGAAATATAAGGAAGGAAAAATGATTGGAAAAGTATGCCAGTGTTAGTAAATTGTTTATGCTTTGAGGCACTATCTAAACTTAAAGAAGTAAAACTCTGCTCTGGACTTCATTTCCTGTTTGAGATGAGACTAAATATCCAATGGAGGTGAAACCTTGTCTTACATGACTGTGTTTCATCAAACATATGTTTGGCTTTCTAAATTTCCTATTATATGTGGAAACTTTTGTAGTTATTTGCCTATATTTTCCTTCCAGTTTTATGTCATGTGTGTGGTTTTCATCAACTTTAATCTCTTTTCTCAGGTAACAAAAGCACATTGAAATATGTTTTCAGTAGTTTTGAGGAATTGTCTCCACATAGATGTTTCTCTTCCATTACAGTAGGACAAATTAGAGGCCCAAATGGCAAACACATAGCAATGGTCCTTTGGCATAGCCCAGAGATCAAAGCAGTCAAAGACAATTCCTTGGAAACTAGGTCTGCTCTACTCCCTCTGGAAAAAATACTTACACTGGGAATTTGAGCTTCTGTCTTCAACACTGCCACCACACAGTGTTGTGTGTTAAAATGAGGCTAACTGAAAATGTGACAAAATACACCCTATATGTTTAGATTGCTTTTTCTTGATTCAGCTCTTACTTGGCTAAGGTTAACCTTGAATATTTTCAATGTTTCAACAAGATGATTTTGACAGTTTTATGCTGGATTATTGACTTCTGTGTAGGGAAATAACATTGAAGATCCAAACTCTGAAATTTTTCATGTAACACTCTATTATCTTTGTTGCATTTTTATATATTACAAGAAAAGTAGCAAATGATAAAAATACTGTTATTAGTATTAACAACACAATCATATGTAGGAAGAAATTTAACGACAACTGTAAATGATTGCTTCATGAAACACTGGATGCATTTCTCTGATTATATTACAAAACAGCTAAAATTAGATAAATGTATCCAAATAGTGGAGAAGTATACTCCAACTTGTAAGGGTGACAATTTTTAACTAAGCTCTCTATTCAATGAAATGCAGTCTAAATGAAAATGACATTAGTGATTCCTTGTTTATTGGTTTGTCTATGCATGTGTGTGTTTGAATTCAATTTCTAATATTTATCTATCCTCAAATTCATATGAAAATTTAAGGTTCATATTTATTCACAGTAATTTGAATAATAAAAATATTGGAGAACACACATCACCAAATTGCAATAATTCCATCAAGCTTCTACCATTGTAATAGTTCCACCATTACCAGAGATAAAAGCAAGTAAAATGTTGGATTATAAATCATAATTATAATTCAACTGGCAGCAGGTTAACTTCCAGTACATAAAAAAACTCCTATGATAACTCTGGCAATAAAATGGATAACAGATTAAAGATGCAAAAACGCTAAACACATTTAACCGGCTTATAAATGAAGGTCATAACCACTAGGAGATTCCATTACATACCATATAGATTTACTGAAAGTTTAAAGACTGTAAGTAAATATTTTGATATGTTTATTAAAAAGATGGAATTTTCATATATTCTGAGTAAGGGTGCAACAGATATTTCCACTTCGTTTCTTTTTTTTCTTTGCTTGGGCAGGCACCAGGAGTCAAACCTGGGTCTCCGGCATGGTAGGCGAGAACTCTGCCTGCTGAGCCACCATGGCCCATCCAGATATTTCCACTTTGAAAAACATATTTTCAGTATGTATTATGACAAAACATACATTGGCTTTTGATCGAACAATTTCTCTTCCACATACTCAAGAGAAATAAGTGTTTATATCCACCAAAAACATTCTAATAGCCAAAACCTGATTAAAAATAGGCATTTAGAGGAAAATGAATAAGTAAAAAATGAGCTATTCTTAGGTGGAATATTCCCAGCAATGTAAAGTAGACACACACTATTACAACACATAAAATAGACAGACATAGGCGCGGAGCCCAAGCCCCGCAGCAGCCGAGCCGCCCGACCTCCTTCTCCCCTCTCTTTCTCCGCCGGCCCGCCGCGTGGCGCCCAAGCCCCGCAGCAGCCGAGCCGCCCGACCTCCTTCTCCCCTCTCTTTCTCCGCCGGCCCGCCGCGCGGTGCCCAAGCCCCGCAGCAGCCGAGCCGCCCGACCTCCTTCTCCCCTCTCTTTCTCCGCCGGCCCGCCGCGCGTCACCCAAGCCCCGCAGCAGCCGAGCCGCCTGACCTCCTTCTCCCCTCTCTTTCTCCGCCGGCCCGCCGCGCGGCGCCCAAGCCCCGCAGCAGCCGAGCCGCCCGACCTCCTTCTCCCCTCTCTTTCTCCGCCGGCCCGCCGCGCGGCGCCCAAGCCCCGCAGCAGCCGAGCCGCCCGACCTCCTTCTCCCCTCTCTTTCTCCGCCGGCCCGCCGCGCGGCGCCCTAGCCCCGCAGCAGCCGAGCCGCCCGACCTCCTTCTCCCCTCTCTTCCCCCTCCTGCTCCGGCTGCTCTCCAACCACCACGGTGCCCTCTTCCCCCACCTTCACCGTGCTCCTCCGCCACCAGCCTCGACAGCCTTGCCACCCTCACCTTTCCTCCTCCAGAACAGCTACTGGGGGAGTGGAGATAATACAGAGCAGCTCCCGGAGCCACGACGGAGATCAAAGGGACAGCGGACCCCATCCTGGAACGGCTGACTATCTGGGAGAACCAGCTCCGGTGAGATCACCAAGGGGCACGGGCTTTCCTGGGTGGGACGACAAGCGACCAGAGTCCCTCCCTTCCACCTTCCTGGGCCAGCTGGTAGAATTGGACAGGCGGTCCCCTTAGGCTGCGGTGGCTGGTGCCCCCACCACACGAGGCCCCCCGGAACAACTGAGATAGTTGGGTCGGAAACCCCCAGACTGCGGAGAACAGTGACCGGGGGATCCCTTCCAAACACGTGACTCCCCCGTCGGCTGGGAACAGTGTACTCTCCCGGGCTGCGACAGCTGGCGCCCTCCCGCCACGCTTGGTGCCCCGCTCCGACTGGCTAATTTGGCTGGACGCTCTCCTGTGCTGCGACGGCCGGCGACCCTCCCCACGTTTGGAACCCCGGGACGGCTGGCATTCTTCCAAGACGCTTAGGTTGCCGAACCTCCCCTACGGCGAAAGTTTTCCAGAGTTGAGGGACCCACAGCAACTTTCGCTGGTGGAACCCACAGACAGGCGTGTGCCACGAGCGCCACCTACTGGGCAGGATAGGAAGAACAGAACCCAGAGATTGCGCAGAAAAATCTTTCAAGCTGTGGGGTCGAACACCCGGGGAAATCTGACTAAATGCCCAGACGCCAGCAGAAGATAACGGATCACGCTCAGAAAATTGAACATATGGCCCAGTCAAACGAAGAAACCAATAGTTCAAATGAGATACAGGAGCTGAAACAACTAATGCTGAATATACGAACAGAAATGGAAAACCTCTTCAAAAACGAAATCGATAAATTGAGGGAAGACATGAAGAAGACATGGGCTGAACATAAAGAAGAAATAGAAAAACTGAAAAAACAAATCACAGAACTTATGGAAGTGAAAGATAAAGTAGAAAAGATGGAAAAAACAATGGATACCTACAATGACAGATTTAAAGAAACAGAAGATAGAATTAGTGATTTGGAGGATGAAACATCT
Organism: Tamandua tetradactyla; assembly: GCF_023851605.1. NCBI lineage: Eukaryota > Metazoa > Chordata > Mammalia > Pilosa > Myrmecophagidae > Tamandua > Tamandua tetradactyla. The sequence continues at coordinate 3,382,773 of NC_135341.1, read as the reverse complement.
GAATTCCAAAAAGAAACAGAAACTATCCGGAAAAGAATGGAAAAATTTGAACAAGGTATCAGGAAACTCAAGGACAATGTGAACCGTACAAATATACGTGTAGTGGGTATCCCAGAAGGAGAAGAGAAGGGAAAAGGAGGAGAAAAACTAATGGAAGAAATTATCACTGAAAATTTCCCAACTCTTATGAAAGACCTAAAATTACAGATCCAAGAAGTGCAGCGCACCCCAAAGAGATTAGACACAAATAGGCGTTCCCCAAGACACTTACTAGTTAGAATGTCAGAGGTCAAAGAGAAAGAGAGGATCTTGAAGGCAGCGAGAGAAAAACAATCCGTCACATACAAGGGAAACCCAATAAGACTATGTGTAGATTTCTCAGCAGAAACCATGGAAGCTAGAAGACAGTGGGATGATATATTTAAGTTACTAAAAGAGAAAAACTGCCAGCTAAGACTCCTATATCCAGCAAAATTATCCTTCAAAAATGAGGGAGAAATTAAAACATTCTCAGACAAAAAGTCACTAAGAGAATTTGTGACCAAGAGACCAGCTCTGCAAGAAATACTAAAGGAAGCACTAGAGTCAGATACAAAAAGACAGAAGAGAGAGACATGGAGAAAAGTGTAGAAAGAAGGAAAGTCAGATATGATATATATAATACAAAAGGCAAAATGGTAGAGGAAAATATTATCAAAACAGTAATAACTCTAAATGTCAATGGACTGAATTCCCCAATTAAAAGACATAGACTGGCAGAATGGATTAAAAAACAGGATCCTTCTATATGCTGTCTACAGGAAACACATCTTAGACCCAAAGATAAATATAGGTTGAAAGTGAAAGGTTGGGAAAAGATATTTCATGCAAACAACAACCAGAAAAGAGCAGGAGTGGCTATACTAATATCCAACAAATTAGACTTCAAATGTAAAACAGTTAAAAGAGACAGAGAAGGACACTATATACTATTAAAAGGAACAATTAAGCAAGAAGACATAACAATCATAAATATTTACGCACCGAACCAGAATGCCCCAAAATACGTGAGGAATACACTGCAAACACTGAAGAGGGAAATAGACACATATACCATAATAGTTGGAGACTTCAATTCACCACTCTCATCAATGGACAGAACATCTACACAGAGGATCAATAAAGAAATAGAGAACCTGAATATTACTATAAATGAACTTGACTTAACAGACATTTATAGGACATTACATCCCACAACAGCAGGATACACCTTTTTTTCAAGTGCTCATGGATCATTCTCAAAGATAGACCATATGCTGGGTCACAAAGCAAGTCTTAACAAATTTAAAAATATTGAAATCATACACAACACTTTCTCGGATCATAAAGGAATGAAGTTGGAAATCAATAATAGGCGGAGTGCCAGAAAATTCACAAATACATGGAGGCTCAACAACACACTCTTAAACAACAAGTGGGTCAAAGAAGAAATTGCAAGAGAAATTAGTAAATACCTAGAGGCAAATGAAAATGAAGATACAACATATCAAAACTTATGGGACGCAGCAAAGGCAGTGCTAAGAGGGAAATTTATTGCCCTAAATGCCTGTATCAGAAAAGAAGAAAAGGCAAAAATGCAGGAATTATCTGTCCACTTGGAAGAACTGGAGAAAGAACAGCAAACTAATCCCAAAGCAAGCAAAAGGAAAGAAATAACAAAGGTTAGAGCAGAAATAAATGAAATTGAAAACATGAAAACAATAGAGAAAATCAATAAGACCAGAAGTTGGTTCTATGAGAAAATCAACAAGATTGATGGGCCCTTAGCAAGATTGACAAAAAGAAGAAGAGAGAGGATGCAAATAAATAAGATTAGAAATGAAAGAGGAGACATAACTACTGACCTCACAGAAATAAAGGAGGTAATAACAGGATACTATGAACAACTTTACGCTAATAAATACAACAATTTAGAAGAAATGGACAGGTTCCTGGAAAGACATGAACAACCAACTTTGACTCAAGAAGAAATAAACGACCTCAACAAACCAATCACAAGTAAAGAGATTGAATTAGTTATTCAAAAGCTCCCTAAAAAGAAAAGTCCAGGACCAGACGGCTTCACATGTGAATTCTATCAAACATTCCAGAAAGAATTAGTACCTACTCTCCTCAAACTCTTCAACATAATCGAAGTGGAGGGAAAACTACCTAATTCATTCTATGAAGCCAACATCACCCTCATACCAAAACCAGGCAAAGATATTACAAAAAAAGAAAACTACAGACCAATCTCTCTAATGAATACAGATGCAAAAATCCTCAATAAAATTCTAGCAAATCGTATCCAACAACACATTAAAAGAATTATACATCATGACCAAGTAGGATTCATCCCAGGTATGCAAGGATGGTTCAACATAAGAAAATCAATTAATGTAATACACCATATCAACAAATCAAAGCAGAAAAATCACATGATCATCTCAATTGATGCAGAGAAGGCATTTGACAAGATTCAACATCCTTTCCTGTTGAAAACACTTAAAAGATAGGAATACAAGGGAACTTCCTTAAAATGATAGAGGGAATATATGAAAAACCCACAGCTAATATCATCCTCAATGGGGAAAAATTGAAAACTTTCCCCCTAAGATCAGGAACAAGACAAGGATGTCCACTATCACCACTATTATTCAACATTGTGTTGGAAGTTCTAGCCAGAGCAATTAGGCAAGAAAAAGAAATACAAGGCATCAAAATAGGAAAGGAAGAAGTAAAACTATCACTGTTTGCAGACGATATGATACTATATGTAGAAAACCCAGAAAAATCCACAACAAAATTAATAGAGCTAATAAATGAGTACAGCAAAGTAGCAGGCTACAAGATCAACATTCAAAAATCTGTAGCTTTTCTATACACTAGTAATGAACAAGCTGAGGCGGAAATCAAGAAACGAATCCCATTTACAATCGCAACTAAAAGAATAAAATACCTAGGAATAAATTTAACTAAAGAGACAAAAAACCTATATAAAGAAAACTACAAAAAACTGTTAAAAGAAATCACAGAAGACCTAAATAGATGGAAGGGCATACCGTGTTCATGGATTGGAAGACTAAATATAGTTAAGATGTCAATCCTACCTAAATTGATTTACAGATTCAATGCAATACCAATCAAAATCCCAACAACTTATTTTTCAGAAATAGAAAAACCAATAAGCAAATTTATCTGGAAGGGCAGGGTGCCCCGAATTGCTAAAAACATCTTGAGAAAAAAAAACGAAGCTGGAGGTCTCGCACTGCCTGACTTTAAGGCATACTATGAAGCCACAGTGGTCAAAACAGCATGGTATTGGCATAAAGATAGATATATCGACCAATGGAATCGAATAGAGTGCTCAGATATAGACCCTCTCATCTATGGACATTTGATCTTTGATAAGGCAGTCAAGCCAACTCACCTGGGACAGAGCAGTCTCTTCAATAAATGGTGCCTAGAGAACTGGATATCCATATGCAAAAGAATGAAAAAAGACCCATCTCTCACACCCTATACAAAAGTTAACTCAAAATGGATCAAAGATCTAAACATTAGGTCTAAGACCATAAAACAGATAGAGGAAAATGTTGGGAGATATCTTATGGATCTTACAACTGGAGGTGGTTTTATGGACCTTAAACCTAAAGCAAGAACACTGAAGAAGGAAATAAATAAATGGGAGCTCCTCAAAATTAAGCACTTTTGTGCATCAGAGAACTTCATCAAGAAAGTAGAAAGACAGCCTACACAATGGGAGACAATATTTGGAAACGACATATCAGATAAAGGTCTAGTATCCAGAATTTATAAAGAGATTATTCAACTCAACAACAAAAAGACAGCCAACCCAATTACAAAATGGGAAAAAGACTTAAACAGACACCTACCAGAAGAAGAAATACGGATGGCCAAGAGGCACATGAAGAGATGCTCAATGTCCCTGGCCATTAGAGAAATGCAAATCAAAACCACAATGAGATATCATCTCACACCCACCAGAATGGCCATTATCAACAAAACAGAAAATGACAAGTGCTGGAGAGGATGCGGAGAAAGAGGCACACTTATCCACTGTTGGTGGGAATGTCAAAGGGTGCAACCACTGTGGAAGGCAGTTTGGCGGTTCCTCAAAAAGCTGAATATAGAATTGCCATACGACCCAGCAATACCATTGCTAGGTATCTACTCAAAGGACTTAAGGGCAAAGACACAAACGGACATTTGCACACCAATGTTTATAGCAGCGTTATTTACAATTGCAAAGAGATGGAAACAGCCAAAATCTCCATCAACAGAAGAGTGGCTAAACAAACTGTGGTATATACATACGATGGAATATTATGCAGCTTTAAGACAAGATAAACTTATGAACCATGTAATAACATGGATGGACCTAGAGAATATTATGCTGAGTGAATCCAGCCAAAAACTAAAGGACAAATACTGTATGGTCCCACTGATGTGAACGGACATTCGAGAATAAACTTGAAATATGTCATTGGTAACAGAGTTCAGCAGGAGTTAGAAACAGGGTAAGACAATGGGTAATTGAAGCTGAAGGGATACAGACTGTGCAACAGGACTAGATACAAAAACTCAAAAATGGACAGCAGGGGGTGGGCCGCGGTGGCTCAGCGGGCAAAGTGCTTGCCTGCTATGCCGGAGGACCTCGGTTCGATTCCCGGCCCCAGCCCATGTAACAAAAACGGAAAAACAAAATACAATAAAGCAAGAAAATGTTTGGAAATGTTTCCCTTTCTTCCTTCCTTCCTTCCTTCTATCCTTCCTTCCTTCTCTCTGTCTTTCCTTTAAAAAAAAAAAAAAAAAAAAAATGGACAGCACAATAATACCTAATTGTAAAGTAATCATGTTAAAATGCTGAGTGAAGCTGCATCTGAGCTATAGGGTTTTTTTTGTTTTTGTTTGCTTGTTGGTTTGTTTGTTGTTGTTGTTTTTTACTATTACTACTACTTTTATTTCTTTTCTTTATATTAACATTTTATATCTTTTTCTGTTGTGTTGCTAGTTCCTCTAAACCGATGCAAATGTACTAAGAAACAATGATCATGCATCTATGTGATGATGTTAAGAATTACTGAGTGCATATGTAGAATGGTATGATTTCTAAATGTTGTGTTAATTTCTTTTTTTTTTTTCCGTTAATAAAAAAATAAAAATTAAAAAAAAAAAATAGACAGACATAGTGAGTAAAATCAGTCAGCTACAAAAGAGAATATGCTGTGTAATATTATTTATATAAAGTTTGAGTGGTCATATTATCAATGTCAGAAGTGAAAATAATGGATTTTTCTGGAAGAGATAAATGTGGAAACAAATTTGATGAACAAAAAGCTACTTCGAGGGTAAAATGTACATGTAAATATAGATTTTATCAATTCAATAGGAGAAAAAATGTGAACAAAAGATGGCACAAACAGAAAGCAAAAAGCATGATTGTAGACTGAATGTACTACCAATTACATTCAATATTCATGTAAATAATCTAAAGAATGCAATTATACAAAGTTTGCCAGAGTGGATTAAAGAAAATATTTGACCCAATTATATGCTATTGTTACAAAGTAACATTTTAAATAAATGGAAATATGCATTGCAACTAATATTTTAGGCAAAAGTGAAAACATATCATTCAATAAAAGCCAAAAGACAGCTTGCTTGGCTGTATGCCTGACGTCTAGTTATACCTTGTAGCCCCCAACCATGAAGTATGACTAATGTCAATAGGGATGAGGAAGTTGATTTGATAGGAAGGCATAATCTCAGATTTATATGCACCTACAAATATATCTCCAAAGAATATACTGCATAAAATAGCATACACATAAGAGAATTTTAAAAATTCCAAAATCACCTTTAGGGATGAAAATGCAACTTATTCAGGTTATAAATCATGGGAAAACATCAGTAAAGGTATAAAGCACTAAAATATAATGATTGACTTTATAAGCATGTAGAGAGTTTATCACTGATGTACAGAACACACATTTTGTTAAGCGATTTTTAGAAGTTCTTTATTCTTTTACATATTCGTTTTTTGAGGGAAATCTTGAAGTTTGTAGGGATTTATTGTGCCAGAACACTGAGAGGCTGTAATTAGCAATCAGGGTGACTTAGTTTATGGTATTTGTCTCACTCATAATTATAATCTACATTCCAGTCGGTTTAACTAAGATACACCAGATGAGGTTGAACAAACTGTAAGTAGAAGATTTCCTCCCCCAAGAAATAAAATGGAGAAAGTCTTTGGAGAATGGGATCACTGAACGGGAAAATTAGTGTACTATTCATTTAGATGATTTCTCCAGTCCTTCCTTAATTCACTAGCATTTTGAGCATGTATAAAAACAGAATATGTACTGGGTCAAAATCAACAATATTTCAGCAGAAAAAAATCATAATGATGCATTTTCTGAGCATAGATGAAATCAAAGACAGAAATGTAAATAGTATTTACAAGAACTGGGACAAGTACTCTGTTTTTCTGACATGTTCTGACTGATCTACTCATGCAATTTTTGTGGAGAACAGGATAGATATTGTCACACACTTATATGCACTAAATGTCAGATACTATCCCAAATGCATTTGCAGTATGCTGGGCCAGGCTGGTAAATAGCATAGAATCCCTTTATGTTGACATTTTGGACAATCTTGTAAGGGCTGTTTTGTCCCTGAAACAAATCCTGCATGTTTGGCCTCACGAGTAATCATACCATTCCTCAAAGGGAAACCTTGAGGATGAGTGGGATAACCTTGTTTCCAGGGATTTGGTAGAGACTGCCTGGGGACCTTTTCTCTGACTTCCAGAGCCCATAAAAAATTCACAGGTTCAAATATTAGTATTTTTCATATACAAAAGTGATATTCATGCAGTTTTCATTTGGGGCCTATGTCATCACCATCTAGAGACAATTATCTCCTTGAAATTATCCCTGGGCACTGGGATATGACACAAAGGGTTGTGCTCCCAGAGATTTTCTATTATGCCACTATGTCCCCACATTTTTAACCAAAACTGAACACAGAGGCCTTTGTTATAAGGTAGAATGTCTGTTATCAACATCGCTGTCACTGCAATTTAATATGCCTAGTCATTCTTGTTTGTACCTGAAACAACTCTGGACCCTTCCCAGAAATTCTTGCTTGCCTCTCCAGCATAATATTAAAAAAATATTAACTTGTGATTACATATAGTAATCTGTTAATAATTTTATCTTTTGTCTCCTTCAGCTTTCTTCCTGAAACATTCCCACATGTTTCCAGAATTGCCCACAGCTTGTTTTGTTTCGTTTTGCAAAACACTGTTTTAGATCATCCATAAAAGGTAAAGTTTTCAACTAAAAGGAGAGGAGTTAGAAGAAGTAAATTGTTCTGAGTAACTTAATGGGATAAAGCCCTGTTTCAACTCTGAATATATCACATGTGCCAGTTTGAAGCTATTATGTACCCCAGAAAAGTCATGCCCTTTGATTCTCATTCAATATTTCTGGGTGGGATCTTTTTTATTGTTCCAATGGAGATGTGACCCACCCAACTATGGGTGGTAACATTTGATTAGATGGTTTCCATGGAGATGTGTTTCCACCCCTTCAATGAAGGGTTGCTTACTGAAATGCTTTAAGAAGGAACCATTTTGGAAAGAGCCACAAAAGCCCATGCAGCCAGAGACCTGTGGAAATGTGGAAAGAAGGTGTTCCTGGGGAAGCCTTATGAAATGAGAAGCCAGAAGAGAAGGCTAGCAGACATTGCCATATGCATTTGCAGCTGACAGAGGTGTTTTGGACCCATCAGGTTTTCTTGAATCAAGGTATCTTTGCCTAGATGCCTTAGTTTGGACATTTTCACAGCCTTAGAATTGTAAACTTGTAGTTTAATAAATTCCCCTTTATAAAAGCTGCTCCATTTCTGGTATATTACATTATGGCAACATTAGCAAACTAAAACACATATCTCATAGAGATTCAAAATTAGTAGATGCTATGATATTAGCAAGAACAGGAAGCAAAGAAAGATTCTTAATTGCTGAGTCATTCTTGAACTGAAGTACGGGGGGTCTGATGTGTCAATAACAATAACATGCAATTCATTTATGTTGAATAATTGCAGAAGCTCTTTCCTGGCCATTAAAGAAATCCTGTTAGTTTGGCCTCACTAATGAAAATGACTCCATTCATTAGAGGGAAACCCAGAGAGTAAGCTGGAATATCTTGTTTTCAGAGACCTGGCATTTGATCATTTTCCCAACATTTATTATAGGAAGCTAAGATGTTTCTTCACCTTCACTGATGGGAAATGTACAGGAATACATTAAATTATATTGCAACAACATTTTGAGTATGAAATATAGAATCTTACATTAAGAATATAGTCCACAAATTAGAAGCAATTTGCAATACCAAGTTTAAAAGTAAATCTACTAGTGCTTGAATTAGAAATAACCAGTAAAACATCTTTATTAGTGTTTATAGTTTGATTCATATTTCTTTACATTTTATCTTAAATATTAACAAAAGGAGTGGAATTTAGCTCTCTGTATGTTTTAAAAGTAATGTATATTTGAAATTTATTTTATAAAAAATTAAAAACAAAAATATATTCCTTCCTTCTCTGTAATGAATTAACTACAATACACTTTGCAAAAAGCACTTCAATTAAGGTTCCAGATTTTATTGTGTAAAATGCAATATCAAATTATAATAATAGTTAAAGACTATTCATTATTTTCCTATTGAATAAGTGTCATGAAAAAGGAGTAGTTATGGCATCCACAGGTTCAGTGACATTTAAGTCTATATTATACTGCCCAGGCTTTTCTGGTAAAAGCTCACTTTATATAATAGTTTAACCACTTTTACAATTGACTCTGGAGTGTTTCAGAGATCCTGAGGGCCCATTACTTTCAGCCATGCCCAGTATGTGGGTGTAAGTCTGTTAAGCAGTTCCATTCCTTTTGTTGTCTGGGTATGAAGAACATAATCAAGACTTTAATCAGCTGAGAAGCAAGGACTTCTTAGTCAGAAACTTATAGAGTGACCTCTTTTCCTAAGTGATCAACTCCATAGTTGTTAATTCCCTTACATAATGCCATCTAAGAACATCTTTGTAATTTAAAGGATATGATTTTTAAAACACAGTTACAAGTGTGGTCAGTGCCACTCTGAAAAGAAGTGTTCAGTCCTTTTGAGGAAGCTTTGCCTCTTGCAACTCAATGTTGGCCTGGGAAACTGCATGAACAACTTTCAATAAAAAACTGATGTTGGGATCCATTTCACAACTAAGTAATAACTAAGTTAATTACTTGAAAAATTCAGTTTTCCCTTATTATCAAAAGGTGACCTTGGTATCACAGTCTTCAGTGCAAACCTCATAACTGCATAGAAGACAGAGCATAGGAGAGAAGGGTGCCCCATCAGTGGGTAGTAGATGTCTCTAAACAAGGGATGGTTCTACTACAGAGACAGGCCATTTGACATAGAGCCAGATGTCCCCAAGAAACATGACAGGAACTTGGTCCCTGTATTTTTCAGAGAGACATTAAATGGAATTAGAATAGAAAATTTAGACAAGAAGAATAGTCACTGTAAGAGACCAATGTCTTCTTTCTTTTCAGTTCCAGCCTTTCTAGCAGATTGAAAACTGCTATTGGAAGTGCAGAGTGAGAGGATAACAGCATCTGATGAGGTGATACTAGTCAAACAGAGAGGGAGGGACAGATGTGTCCCTGCTTGCTATTTACAGCCTCTCAAGAGGATTGCTCATGGAGGAATAGTTGTTAAGAGAGAGGGCATTCAGCAGTTCTTTGAGAATTTCAGTCAGAAAATAGAAGAGTAGATAGGATGCAGTGTTATGGCACCTAGAATGGGTTATAAGCCTGTTCTTTGAGGCCAATGAAAATACCACTTAATCTTCCAGGAATTGAAGAGGCATATTTCACATTTGGTTCCCTTTCTACCCTCTTCTCTTTGAGAGGCCACCTTCTTCTTCAGCCCTGTGCTTCCCTCTTTCCTTAACTACTGTAGCCACAATGTTCATGCTGATTTCACAACCAGCATTCTTCTTCATGGCTCAGTTAAATGCAAGATATTCCACAAACTTCAGTCTACCAGCTCCACCCTGATAAACCCAAAGGTTATTTGCCTTTTAAGTTTTATGATGTTTGATAATATGGTGAGAAATTACCATGATTTATTTTTTCATGATTTCTTCTTTTAATCTCTATTGTGTCTACTTTGACACTGAGCTGTTCTATTCCAGGAATTGCTCCATGGAGCATCACAGATGATTCTCTTCTTGTCAGCTAAAACCTCTCTGGGACCATCACCCCTATTTTGATCAAAGCATCCTCAAGCCTGGTCTTTTCCTTTTGAGGGTTGGTGATGGCTGAGAAAGTACCTCTGAAGTAGTTTCTTCTGGTTCTCATTTCCTGAGTGGCCAGGCCAATGCATTTCTGACCTGCATGTCTGTCCCGGGCAGGGAGATGGATGATGGCAGAGATGAGGAAGCAACCTTTGCTACAAATTTTACTTGCAAGTTTAAAGTGACATTTTCATTCACAGTTCTACCTACACTAGAATTTCATGATTTTAGTACTCTAGTACTCCCAGGGCTTCCTGGAGAAAATTGAACAGCAAATTAATCCATTTTCTTCTGCCTAATAAAATAGACCAGGTATCTCCTCTATAAAATCTTGGTGTTGTGTAAATCCTTTGGATTTCTTTACACTATCAGGGATAATAGTCATAAGAATATGTTAAAAACAGACCTATTTTGATACTTTCTATTAAGAATATGTTATCAGAACTCCAATAAATTTATTTTTCCTTAAAACTGTACTTTAAAAATTAACATACTGACTTCGTCTAAGCAAGCAGAGAAGTGCTTGTCTTATCTTGGAAGAGACAGTTCTGGAAGGGATTCCAACCAAGGCCCACAGCTGCATGGATAATGAGTGTTATGTATATTGACTTTATGATCACAGCTGGTTCTTTAATGATGATGAAATCATCTTTTGGAGAGCCTTCTGGAATGTTGCATGAAAACCCATACTTGAAGATAAGTCCTTCAGTTGGTATGAAATCCCCTTAAAGCCCTTCAGTCTATGTAGTGAACACCTTTGTATAAATGCAGAGCCTTCAGTTGTTCTTTTTTCTCTGGAGAAAGGAAGCCTCTCCTGACAATAGATGGCACATTTTGACATATGCAACCATCACCACTTTAAGCTTTGGGACCACATGCATGTACACTATTTCTTTGTGTGCCCGGTAGTCACCTTGTAAATGTGGATCTACGAATGGCTGGAGGAGATGAAACTGGGCTCAAAAAGCCAAGGTCTCAAAGAAATAATACAATGCACATTTTCTCTGCATAAAACCTCCTAACTACAGATATCACAGATCTTCATGATAATATGTTGATTCAGAAGGCCTATGGCTGCAGGAGGGGCATTGTATCTAGTTGTTCTTGAAGAGATGTCTAAAAAGATCAGGGGATATTTGAGATTCTTTACAATCAGCAGTTTGGGAACTTTTCTCGAAGTCTGAGGATTTTCTTTTCTCCTTCCACAAGGTTGCATTATTTATGTACCATTATGGCCTAAAAGTTTATACCATCTCACATGTCTAATGTAGTCACCAGAATTTTCTTTACTTCCCCTCACATGTAAGGACCAGGTTTTCTAAGAGGTACATTACTGTGCAGCATATAATCCCAGGTCAATCTGGTACTGAAAGTCTTGTTTTATGAAAGGTACTATTCCTTCTTTACAGTAATCAGAAAATCTCTCTTACCTGTTTTTGTTTTGTATTGTTTTGTTTTGTTTTGTTTGCATGGGCAGTCACTGGGAATTGAACCCGGGTGAGAACTCTGCCACTGCGCCACCATTGCCCTCCCCTTACCTGCTTTTTTTATAGCTAGTTTTCTTGTTGAATGTACTGAATCATCTCTCCTTATAGAGACTAATTTGTGACATGATGAAGCCATTGATATTAATGCATGTTTTATGTCAAATAAGAATATGAAATTACTTGCTTTTAAGGAATTATAGAAATTAATATTAGACTTGTAATTATATTCTTAACTCCAATGAGCAGTTAAATGTAAACATTTAAATGTAATTAATTAATAAAAAAGATGTTTGAGTCAGACTAAGTGCTATAAAACAAGTAAATGACCAATGTTAGGTAGATAGCTTACCTTCCCCTGAAGGCCATTGAGTTTTAACTGTGTTAAACTGTCACACAGAAATTCAAGCTAGAATAATAACATTGATTGAAAAGCATGAAATATTATTTTTACCTTATGCTCAAAATTTGAAAGCCTGTATATAATAGTAGTTTGGTGATCAAAGGGTCAAGCAATTCTTTTCAATCTCAACCTGCAATATGAGACTGACCTTCTAAGTTAGCAGTATTCAAAATATTGAAGAAGCCATTTTTAATCAAGTTGGTCATATAACGTCATCTATACAATAACTGTTAATAGGCTAGCTTAAAACAGCAACAATGAAAAAACTATATAATGAAATGTTTCAAATGGTCCTAGAATAAAAAACACCATCAAAGCACAAAAGAGGGGAAATCTTTTGTCCTATGAGCAGGTGTTCAGTCAGAAAGTGACACCTACCTTACCTTTAGGCCATTAGCAGAGGCTCTCTATGCTATAAATTGTGACATGGATCACAAGTAAAAGGATACAAGAACACAAGAACGTAATGTAAGGGCATGTTAAACGTTCTCTTATCACTGAAAAGTCAAGAGTGCATGGTTAAACAGGATTGGAACTTTACAATCCAGTTTCAAGACATCATGGAAAATAGTTTAATAATTCCAGGATAAGACATGCTGGGCTTTAGCATTCATTAACGTTTTTCTCTAGTGACCTGCAATTCTTCTTTTATGGGTTGCAAAAACATTAAATCTTCACAACTTTTATCAACATCAATTAATTACATATATATTATCACCAATGCCTATGTTTACACATGCGTCATCAGCTATTCTGGCTCAGCTTATTCAAGTTCCAAAATATGTCTAGATTTCATGAGGAAACATGGCATTTTTTGTATGCTGCATTGTGGGAATCACATTTCATAATTTTTCTATGTGACTATCCCATTATAGCAGCACAGTTTGCTGATTTTTTTCTTTGGGGGGTTGTGGTAAAGTGCGTGGGCTGGGAATCAAGCCCAGCCTCCCACGTGACAGGCGAGAATTCTACCACTGAACTACCCTTGTACCCCATCATAACAATATTTTACACAACACAGGATGACCCATTGGTTCATTGTAAATTTCATAAATTCATTAAATAAATGATTAAATAGTACCTGCTTATAGTAACTTGCAAGGAAACATATTAGCTGTCATTTTCCTGTTTTCTAGAACTGAGAAGATTAATTGTGGGGAAATTACTGAATGCATGAATTAAACAGTCAACGAAGTCATCATTTTTTGCAGGTAAGGCTAACATTCCTATGTATTTTTTAACCCCCAAATTTTGTAAATTCAACTAGTGAAAATAGAAATAGAATGGAAAGCGGAAGTACAACCAACCTCCAGTAACTTCCCCCCAAATAATGTGTTTTAAGGTTTGATTATAATATTTTCATGAAATTTTTAAATGTTTTTAAATTAATTGGATAGGTATTATTAGAGCTATTTCTTGGAGATTTTTAGTGATTTCAATTATGCCACAACTAATATCTAAGTTGGTCTAAATTCAATAAAACTTTGAACTAAAAGTATTTTATGACAAAATCATTGTGATCTAAGATGTACTGAAGTTCAATTAATTTCAAGTAGTCTGTGATTTTTTTAAAATAATGTAGCTAGTGAAGTGTTACCAAAAATCAGAAAGATATGCATTACATCTTAGATCATTAAGGGCAGAAAAATATAATGTGAGGAGCATGATGCTGGCTTGGCAGAATTATGACAGCTATTAACTGCAATCTGGGTATTAGATAGGAGAGAGAGCAAAGTGAAGTTGCCAAAGAACAGGAAATCCAGGAATAGAGTAGTGGAAGATTAGATCTTAGCAAAACGATGAAGACTACAGATAGAAGGAGGAGGGAGAAGAACAGGGGGAGGAAAAGAATTCCAAATGAAGAAATGTGGAATGTTATAATACAATTTGGAACTGGCTATTGAGAAATGATACCTTGGATCACCATATGTTTTTAGTGAAATAAGTGACTGAAACAGTATGAGGGTGAATCACAGGAAAGCAGAGATGCAAGAACTGGAGTGGAAATCCTTGTAGCATATACCAGGGTTGAGGACTGTCAGGAAGCTGAAGGCTAATGAATTAATCGATCTATATTTTCTGATGTAGATGTTCTTGGAATAGGATGCTCAGATATGTAAGGAACCAGATTGTGATGTATCAGGTAAAGTCTGATATAGATATAACATTGTTTGAGAAAAGCTATGCAAAGTAGCAGAAAAATATAATAATAAATTAATGGATCAATTTCAGAATTAATTTTATGAACAGAGGAACCTAGGTATTTATGTAAATTCACAGACCATATGGAAAAGAAATAACTCAATAGGATACATTAGCACCACTGAAAGGGGAGAAAGAATGAAAATTATAATGATAAATTTGCCCTAGAAATGAATAATTCCACACACTCTAGCTAAGCAGGTAAGAAGAAAAAGCTAATTGAGAATACATAAGAGTTACTTTATATTGAAAGTCTGAAGTTATTAGTACAAGATGTCCTAACGATAATTTCTCACACTGTTAGTTTATGAAACAATTTATTTCAGTTTATTTTATTATTATTAAAAACAAAAATTGATTTGTGACTAGAATTGACCCAAATTAAGCCCCAATTTTTCTTTGTTCAATCTACAATATGGCTTCAAGGTTTTTCTTCAATAGGTATTTTTTGGATATACAAATATGTAGACATGGAGAAGAGACTGGAACAACTTATATAGTTTACTTACTAGATGGGTAAAAAACAGATTAAAATAAATTATCCTGATTTAAAACTATAGCATGTTGTTGGGAAAGTATAAAAAATACGGAAGTGAGTGATATGGAAATGGTTTGAACATTCTCACGTTGCACTTAGTACTCGACATACTAAGTAGGAAATCAATGGAGTGATTTTTCAGCCCTTGATAGCCAAGATTTAACAATCCAATAACCATGGTCTCATAGCTCCTGCATTTCTTGACAACCTTGGATGAAACTTCAAGTAAATGCTCAGATTTTGTGAGGAGCAGAGATGCTTGTGCTGTTAAACATTGAAACTCAGTAGCATCTGCAGTTCTGGTGGAAGAAATACAACAAGGAGAAATGGTATATCTGAGCAGACAAACTGGCTTTGAATGCATACTTTCCATTTATATTTCTATGGATTAATGAGTGTATGGACATTTCATTGATTCACTTTTTTTCATTTTAATATTGCATATTACTTCTCAGTTTGTGGAGGTATAGTGAGAATAAGGTATGTAATATGGGAGTAATATAAAGTATACATGACATTCTAAATTAATAAAAATATTTTTTGAGTGGTGTGGTGATGGCTCAGTGGCAGAATGCTTGTCTACCATGCCAGAGACCCGGGTTCATTTCTCAGTGTCTGCCCATGTTAAAAAAAATGTTGTTTACATTAGCCAATTTGTTGATTATATTATTTAGTATAAGAAAAGAAAAAATAAAACTCATTGATCTAATAAACAATTTAGGGAGGGAAAGAAGTAGGTAAGAGAGAGAAAAAGAGACAGTAGGAAAGAGAAAGTGAGGCAGAGAAGTTAAAGAGTCGAACATTATAATAAAGTATACATAAGAATAATTGCAAGAACCAGATATATATGGTCAGTAAGAAGGTAGTCATCAGAACAAGGAGTTCTTGAAGGTGAATTTCAAATGAAATTTGTATCAAAAGACACAAAGTGGAATTAGAGATAAAAACAATTTTCTTGCTACTGGTCAGATGAAAGATTTCTACCATACATAAAATTTTGATAGATTCTGATACAATAGTATCTCCCTGTATTTATTCAGATTCTGTTTTATCATCAATTAATGATATGTTAACATGTATAGTATACTGCTAATAATTCAGTATGTATCAATTTTCCTACTTATTTACTCAAATATTCTTCCAGGCAAATTTTGATCTACAATTATAAACAATGATCAGCTGGTTTGTGATAATATTTGAAACACACATGGGCACAGGTTCTAAAGGATCATATTTTATTTGCTACCCATGCACTGTGAATAATATATACAAGCAGGGAGAATAAAGGACCATAAGGCAACACTATACTATTTCCTAATAACCAATGGAAACTGCAAATAATAAAGTTGGATAAATAGGAAGTGATAAATATACTTGAGATAATTTCTTTCCTCATGTTGATAAGCATGTTAGGGATTATGTGCTTTATCTCTCCATGTCCAAAACAAATTACCTAAAGATGCTCAACTCTACTATGGAGAATGAATTCCTGCTTATGAGATTTTCTGATGTGTGGGAGTACAGACTTTTGCACGCCATGCTCCTCCTGCTGTTGTACTTAGCAACCCTGATGGGGAACCTTCTCACTGTCACAGTAACCACTCTGAACAAGAATCTTCACACCCCCATGTATTTCTTCCTCAGGAATCTGTCTGACTTAGACATGTGTTTCACTACCATCACTGTCCCCAAAGCATGTGTCACCTTTATTATTGAAAACAAGACCATGACGGTGTCTGGTTGTGCAACTCAGATCTTCATGGTTTTCTTTTGTGGGTTTGTAGAAGTGATGTTACTCACCTCCATGGCCCATGATTGCTATGTGGACATCTGCCAGCCATTCCACTACCATATGATCATGAATCCTAGGGTTTATATGCAGGTTACACTGACCTCTGTACTGAGTGCTGTGGTCTATGCTGGATTCCACACTGGCAACACATTCCTGTTGCACCTCCGTCACTCAAAGCCAGTTTGTCTACTCAGATATACCATTTCTCCTTGTTGTATTTCTTCCACCAGAACTGCAGATGCTACTGAGTTTCAATGTTTAACAGCACAACTGTGACATTCCCTCTCTGCTGAAGCTCTCCTGCTCTGACACCTTCAGCAATGAAATTTCAATTTTTATCACTACAGTACTGATTGTTAGTGGAAGCTTTGCCATTATTACTAGGTCTTATGTTTACATATTTTCTACAGTACTCAAGTTTCCAACAAGGGAGAATGAGGAAAAGCTTTTTCCACTTGTGTCCCTCACATCCTCATGGTATCTGTCTTTCTCAGTTTTGGTACTGCTGCACATCTGAAGTCAACCTCCACCTCACACACAGTTCAGGACATGTTCACCTTTGTGTTCTATATTATAATCCCTCTTATTATCTACAGTCTCAGAAACAAACGGATGATAGAGGCTATGATGAAAATTATGAAGAGAATGCTTTATGCAAGAAAGTGATTGGACAATTCTTTCAAGAAAAATCTCATATTGATGACATGAGATGAAAATTCCTTCAATATTAACTTTCTTGCCTATTTCCTAATTTTGGAACACTGACTTGTTTTCTAAGCAATACTATTTGTATCGTGTACCAAGATTGGAAGAGTAAAAGTAATTTATCTTGAGGATTTCCCTCAAAATTGCACATACCCTGATACCTAAGATACAACTGTTCAAGGACCTCATCTTTTGTTAAACAGCTTTCTAATTATCTTTATTAAGTCCAGACTGTCTTAGAATATATTAATAATATATTTACTTTTCCTATTCTATTTGTGCAGTTAAAGGAGAGAATCATTTATTCAATAATATACTTAAATTATTCCTAAAAATTTAAGTCTGGTCATGAAATAGCATTAAAGAGTAATCTTTACCTTAAAAGGAACCATCTGTGCTATATGTTTTGGCTAGAAAGATCAATGACAAATTGTCTTGTTTTTCATAAAATGAAAGGATAAATTTTAAATACTTTCTTCTCAAAGATAAAAATTTAATTTACAATATACAATTTAGTGATGTTTAGAAAGTTTAAAACTGCCATTATTTGTTGGAAGATATTGAATTCTGTACAAGACCAAAATTGGTAAATATATTTCAATTTCACTCATAAAGATTCTCATTCATTATTTCAATATATTGTGAAAATATAATGACAGAAACATGTTTAAGTGGAATTTCATGTAGGTTTCTCACATGTGAACATCCACAACCTACAGTAACCCTTAATGCAGGCACAGTAATCTCCAGGGGAGGAAAAATCGATTGCCATGTTTGTTAAAATGTTTCCAAAATGTATGGATTATTGCAGATTGCAGTATGCAGTCTTGATCTGCAAATTGGAAATGCTTTTGTCTCTAATTGAAAGCATTACTACCATTTCTGTTACTTGTAAGGTTGTTATTTTCACAGGATTATTTTCAGAGGTATGATAGTTTTGTGATGAAATATAATACTTTGAAACTATTATGCTGTCTGCATTTTTATTTCATAGAATTTATAGAAATAATATGATGTCCCATCATATATGAATATGCATTTACACATTATTTATTTTGGTAATTCCAAGTATGCATGGTGTACCTAATGTATAACTATTAATAAAATTTAAAATCAAAATATAATTAAATACAAAGTAAATTTAATTCTCATACTTTCTACAAAGATCAATTTATACCTTGGTTATGTGCAATATGACGTGAAGAACAGTGTCTTAATTCAAAATAGATATATATTCTTTTAAAATTTAAAAAGTTATTTTCAAATATTCATTCAACAAATATTGCATAAAAACTTTCTATACAGAACATATAGCATGATGATATATGAAGCAAATGTTAAGAGAAAAAAAAACTAGAAAAAATAGCACTATATTTGATTTAAGATACAGTTCACAACAACTGAGAGAACCTGCAGATAAAATAAAATGATGGGTATTTCACTTGAGCTATACAATTTACTTCTTTGACATAATTGTTGTTATAGTGCAACACTATACCACAAAACTTCAGACTATACATTATTATTGAATGCACATTGAATATCTACCAATATGCCATATTCTGGGCTATATAAGGAAAGTCTCCACAAAGTACAAAGCATCGAATTCAAACAGAATATGATCTTTGTTCTCAGGAATCAACAGGGAGTTGGAGGATCACAATGTTTTGCTTTAATTGGTCATATTTTTATTTCTCTTTGGATTCTATGAGTTTTCTTCAGGTATTTTGAAGCGCTGTCATTTGGTGCATAAATGTTTAGTCTGTTTATGTTATCCTGATTAGCTGATCTGTTAACCACCATGAGAAAACCTTATTTATCCCCATTATAGTCTTTGCTCTGAAGTCTATTTCATGTGAGCATTAGTATATGTAATTTTATTTGTAGTTTTTACTTGTGACATATCTGTGTCCTTATTTTTCTTGTTGCTTTTTTTGGGGGGTGCATGATCTGGGAATTGAACCCAGGTCTCCCACATGAAAGGCGAGCATTCTACCACTGACCACCCATGCACCCTTGTGTCCTTATTTTTAATGCGCATTCTTGAAGACATCCTGAGGCCATGCTTTTTAATCCTTCAGAGAATCTCTGCCTTTTGGTTGTGGTGTGTGATTATTTAATTATTGTGAATATTGATAGATTTATGTTTAATTATATCACGTTACTGTTTGCTTTGTCCCATCTGTTCTTTGTTTCCTGTTTCATTTGGATTTATTAAGCATTATTTATTACTTTTGCTGGTCTGTTAGTTTTACTTCTTTTTCAACTACTGTTGGTTGTTGCTTTAAGATTTGTAGTATATAACCTATCACAGTATAACCTCATTTGGTATTACACAATCTCATGTATGATATAAGAAGTTTTCAGTAGCATACTTATTTTTCTCAACTTCCAGATTTAGGGCTATATTTCTCATGTGTTTCACTAAAATATATATTATAAGTGCACAAAAAATTAATTCTAAATAAGCTTTTCTGAATTTTAAACACTATGAAAAATATCTTATATAATAACCTTCATGTTCATCATCTCACATGCTCTTCATCCCTTTACATAGATCAAAAATGTCAATCCTTATCATTATCCTTAAAAGATTTCCTTTAACATTTCTTGTAGTATATAGCCAGTGGTTATGAATTCTTCAGGTTTTGTGTGTCTGCTCAATCCTTTATCCTCTTTTTTGACAATTACTTTTATTATATATAATTCTTTGTGACAATTTGGTTCTTTCAAAAACTTGAAAGTGTTTTCAACTGCTTTCATGCACTTTTATTCCCCCAATAAAAAATCTAATGCCATCTTTATCTTTATTTCTCACTTGTATTTTTATTTTGTGGCTGTTCTCCCCTTGGTGGTTTTATGATTTTCTCTCTCTCATATCAAAGTTGATATGTTCTGGTGTAGTTTTGTTTGTGTTACTTGTCCTTGAACTTCATTAAGCTTGGCTTATATGTGGCTTTGGAGTCTTTTATCAGATTTAGGAAAATTTTTACATGTTATTTCTTCAATTATTTTCTGGCCACAAAATAATTGCATGTTTTGATAACTGTTTGAAGATGTCCTAACTCACTATTATTTATTGTCATCATTTTTTAAAGTAATTTTTACTGCCTTTCAATTTAAGTGCTTTCAATTGTAGTGCTTTCAAGATTATTAATATTTTCTTCTAACATGCATAAGCTATCATTAATCCCATCTTGTGAAAACTCTAGAAGTCCCACCCAATTGTTATATATCTTCCATTTCTCTATTTAAATTTTAAGTATATTAAAATAGTCTAAAATAACTCTAATTTGTTACCTTTCTAATTGTGACATCTGAATTAGTTCAGTATCATATTTTATTATTTATTTTGATCATCATGTGCTGAATATTCCTACTTTTTGTGGAACTGGTAGTCCTTGACTGAATAACAGATGCCGTGAATTTTATCTTTTGGATATTGCATATTTTTATTCCTATAACTGTACTTGGTCTTTGTTCAAGCTCACAGTTTTGGAAGCTGTTTTAACTTATTCGATCTCCCTTTAATATTTTTGGGCCAGGCCAGAGCAAAGCATATACTAGAGCTAATTCTTCTCAATGAGTGGAGCAAAATCCTCCTTAATATCCACTCACAGGTTCATAAAATTATGAGATGTTCTGTTTTGTCTGTGGGGGACAGGCACTATTTCTGGTCTTATGTGAGCAACTGGCACTATTCCTCCAAATCATTTTGGATATATTTTTTATTGGCTCTGGGAAGGTACCTCACATATGTTCCCATAATATTACTCTGCTGAAAATTGGAGGACACTCCTCTGTAGATCATGTTTTGTTTTTATTTTACTGTGTAGCTCACTTCTCACACATGCAGTGTCCTGCAAATGCTAGCCATTTTTGATCTTCCAAATTCTCAGGTCAATCCATGTTAACTCAACAAGGTGACTGGACTCCACATGCTCCCCTTCCCTATCCCGCTGGTGGAAAACTCTCAAAAAATTGACCTGGGGAAACTGTGGTTCTTACCTGCTTTGTTTTCTGTCTCTCACAGATGTCTGTCCTTCACTGCCTCATATTCTGTATCTTGATAGATATATAACAAGTGTTTAATAAATTAAATAGGTAGTTTGGGTGTATTGATGAGAGAAAGTATGATAGGAAGCCTCTATCATGGTCCACAAAGAGCCTCATCTGTCTGAGTTCACACCCTACAGTTGAGTGGGGCTTAAGTATGACTGTCTGTTAATAAAAGAAAAGACAGAATTTGAGATGGGATATTATGAACAATAAAATGAATCTGTAGCTCTATATGGTGCTCTAGCTTGCATGTTTTCACACTCTAATTTCTAGCTCTGAGAGTAGCCAGCTGTGAGCTTCTGAGGCAGCCCTATGGACCGTCCCATGTGGCAATGTCCTAGATTCTGAAAAAGCCTTGAGGGAGACGTTGAAAGTAGCTTTCTGATTTCTACACCATTAAAGTCTTCAGATGTTATTACATCCATGACTGAGAGGTTGACAACAGCCTATTGAATCACTGAGTAAGATGCAAGTAGCTAAGCTGTTTCTGGGTTCCTGACCCAGTACATTTATATTTATTATAGATTTGGGTACCTGGAAGTGGGATGATTTCATAAAAACAACATTAAAATACCCAAAATGTGAGGCTATCTATGTAATTAGAAAGTGGACTTTGAGAAAAGTGTGAGCAAAAGTGTAACATGTCTTGATGAAATACAATATACAAATAGAATGGTGTTTGATGAGTATGTCAGTGTTGAATTTCAAAAGAGTTAGGAAGATCAAAACTGTAGTAAGTCATTATTTGGTGGCACACAATTGAGGAGTATTAATGCCTGCAGTAATATATGAAGTAGATAATGTGCTCAATGAATTGGATGATGTAATAAAAGATATTTCCACATTAATTTTTGAAGATGCTTTCTGATATCTTCCTGATGGCCTATTGTAAGATATGAATATGAGTGGAGAGGTAAGTTGAGGGAAGGAGTGTTAAACAAGATATATCCAAAAAGTGGTGATTTGGAAAATATACTTAGCCTTCCATGTGTCAAATGTTGCTAAAATCAATAAATAGCTTCTGTATAAAGATAAAATCTAGGTCATTACCAATAGTTCTACAATACACTTCAGAGAAAGTCAGCCTACAAACCATATAGGGAAGGACATTATCAGATTTTTTTACTACTATATCATAAAATCATAAAACACCAATTGTATTTTTTAGATCCATACTTTGAAATTGAAGAGATATATGCTACCCTGAAAACAGTGGAAGACTGCCCCTGCTAAAGAATCAAACTGAACATTATCAAAAAGTTACAAATATCATACATTTTCAAGAGGTAGGAGACAGCAAATGCACAAAACTCTAGGTCTGCTTGATAAATGTAGAGTAGAAACCTTCAATCGAGAAACCACAGAACACATTCAGATGCCTGTATGTATAAATATACTATAATTGGAATGCTCTGGTTCTTTGCTTCCCTGGTGATTTTGTGTTTTCTCTGCTGATTTAAGAATATGAATTTATAACAAATAGTTATTACCCCTTATATATAACATCCATAAGAACCCATTCTTCATATTGATACTTGCATTTTATTTATCTGTGAAAAGAATCCAGTATCTGCTGATCATTTCCCTCAAGATGGGACTAAGGCAATCAAACAAAATGTTATATTTGTATTTATTTTCACTTGAGTGCCACCCAATTTCCTTCAATGCCAGAGTCTTAAACTGAATAATTTATATTCGTAAATAATTTAATTTAACCAATAAGTGACTTTTTAGATAGCAAATTAAATAAAACACAATTCTTCCAGAAATGTAAAACCCTACAATGTGACATGTGGGGTAGGAAGTTTCTATCTGTAATAAAATAAAATCCATGATGCTTTTATAGGAGCAAGGCTTATTATACATATATTTTTAAAAAAACAACAGAATTTAGAGTAGGTGGGTTCAGGTGTCAACTTGGCAAGGTGAAGGGTCCTAGTTGTTCTGTTGCTGTGGACTTAAATCACCAGCATGTGAAATTCATCTTTGGATGATTACATACATGGTTGGCTAAAAGGAGTGACTTCTGCAATGTGTGAAGCTTAAAAAGAGAAGTCAGAAGACAGAGAAGAGCTCAGCACAGCTCAGGACAGCCCAGCACAATCAACTCATAGCTCATAGCACGATCAAACTCAGACGTTTGAAGATACAGAAAGGAATTGCCTCTGGGACAGCCATTTGAACCTTGATACCAAGAGGGGAGGTCAGCAGATGTCACCATATACCATCCCACGTGACAGAGGAACCCAGATGAAAGATAGCTAAAATCAATAAATTTGTAACTAAATAAATGACCTTTATAAAAGCCAGTCTATTTTTGGTGTATTGCATTCCAGAATTATTAGCAAAATAAAATAAAGAGAGACCATGGAAACTATTAAAAAATGAAAATTTCCCTCTCATTGACAAAATTTGCAGGGCAATTTTTAAAATATTTTACTTTAGATTAGCTTGATAATCTTCAGCCATAAAACTTGCCACCAGGCAATAGACAACACTTGTTGAATGATATCAAAGCCATACTGAAGAACCATATTATAGGGGTTTCATCAAAGATATATTGGGCTTCCTTAATAACTGTTATTGGGATTGTAGCACAAAATTGAGAAACATATACAAACTTTTCAGGGATTTATTTTTCAGTAAATGGATACCTTCTTTCCACATAATCCCTTTGACAATTCAGGGTCCTATCAGCCCATCAATTTTTCCATCATCAAGAGATTTTACATATCCTAATTTTAAAATGTGTAATAATGGTCCCTTAATTAGGAATCAATTGTCCAGCCAAAGAAAAAGAATTCTGGATCAATTTTTTCTATCCTAAATCTTATTCCCTTCACACTTATAAAAGGTATGGTAATTTGGAAAAATCCTATATATTATGGCTTATATTTTGATAATAATGATAAGCAATGCAATTAACACCGTAAACTTACTCCTTTTCATGAAATCTGAAAGGTACTGGTTGAATGAGCAAAGCTCCATAGATAGCATTGCTCTCTGAAGGTGGAGGCTATGCAATCCTGGGGTGAAATATTCTAATTGCAGCCCTGGATATCTTTCGGAGTTCTTTAATATTATTTAAATAACTTAGAAAACAGCATTTAAAAATGAAGAAGTTAGATAATTTTGCTAATAAATACATATCTAGTTCTGCTGATTCTTTGCTTAGGATTTGAGCATTCTTGGCTCCTGGATTAGACAGATGTAGACTACAAACTCTGGTCTCTCATTATTTGTTTGAGTGACCATTCTGCAATATTTTTCTCCAGCTTCCTAAATTTTGTTTTACAATCACTGTTCCATTCAAATGGTTGTTCAAAGAAATTGCAGGTGTTAAAATTACAATGGGAAAATTGAAATACACAGTTGATATCACAAACAATGGCACAAATCTGAATTGATCAAGTATATAGAGAGGAATACTCTATATTTTAGCTCAGGGTGAGGGCCAAATATTAGGTGCTCATGAAGAACAGTGAATTCCTGTTTGCCTGTTTGAATCTGTTATGTACCCAAGAAAAGCCATGTTCTTTCATCCTCATTCAAGATTATTGGGTGGTAGCTTTTCAATTGTTTCCATGGAGATGTGATTCACCCAATTATGGGTGGTAACTTTTGATTAGATGGTTTCCTTGGAAATGTGTCTCCATTCCTTCAAGGTGGGGTTGCTTACTGGAGCCATTTAAGAGGGAATCATTTTGGAAAAATCTATAGAGCCATGAGAGCTGACAGAGTGAACAGAGTAGACAGAGCCCCAGAGAAGCCATTGAAGAGAAAGTTAACAGTTCTCTCCATGAACCTTTCCAGCTGAGAGAGAAGCCCTGAATATCTCTCCCTGGATACCTTATATTGGGCATTCTTATAGCCTTACTTTAATTTGGACATTTTCACAGCCTTAGAACTGTAAACTTGCAACTTAATAAATTTCCCACTTTTAAAAGAACTCCTTTTCAGATATATCACATTCCAGCAGCTATCAAACTAAAATAGTTTTTGGTACCAAAGAAGTGGGTGCTGCAGTTTGCAAATGTTAAACATGTTAAAATGGATTTTTAAATTGATAAAGGGAAGATTCTGGTGGAGATCTGAGAAGCTTGATAGAGAAAGACTACAACGCTTTGAAGAGACTGTTTGTAGAAATGTGGACTTTAAAACCTCTAACAAGGCTTTAGACAGAAATGATGAATGTATCATTTCAAACTGTAAATCATTGCAGATGGAAGGCAGAATTTGAGAGTGATTAACTTGGAAATTTAGCAGAAGATATTTCCGAACTAAATGTGGAAAATGCAGTCTGGCTGCTCCTTGAGGCTTATAGTAAAATGTGAAAGAAAAGTGATAAGTTGAGAACTGAACCCTGGGGTACAAAGAAACTAGAAACTGATATTCTGGAAAATTCTGGGCTTCCAGAAAGGGAGACCCTAGAGAGTAGTGCCTCAGATGAGGACTTGATCACAGAAGCAGTCAGCCATTACAGGACATGCAAGGATTTGAGATGGAGTTATCCAGGAAGGATTTGCGGAAACTCCTTTTGTCTGATGGGCATCATCCTTGTCTACTACATAGAAAGCCAACAAGAGTGTTGTGGGCTGGGGATCCAAGATGGCGTCTTAGTAAGGTACATGCGTCTTAGTTCCTCTGACTCCAAATCAACTAATAGGTGAACAGAAACAGTACAGAACAGCTCCCGGGGCTACAGCAGGGAATGGACACACAGCGCAACCCAGTCTGGGCTGGTTAGTCTGACTGCGAAACTCAGCTGCGGTGAGTGAGATCCCCGAGCGGCGGGCGATTTCCCGAGCAGCCACAGCTGCGGCGGTCTGAGCTAATCCCTCCCTCCTTCCCGGGCTGGCTTAGGGACGCGGAAAGACAATCTTCCCAGCCAAGGCGGCCGGCACCACACTTTTGCGGGTGGCTTCGAGTCTCGGCTTCGAGTCTGCGACTACGAGTCTCGGATTAGAGGGCTATCCAAAGTCTGGGCTGGCAAGTCTGACTGCGAGACTTGGCTGCGGTGAGACCCCCGAGCGGCTGCAGCTGCGGCGGTCCGAGCTATTCCCTCCCTTCTTCCCGGGCTGGCTGAGAGACTCGGAGAGGCAAGCTTCCCAGCCAAGGCAGCCGGTGCCACACTTTTGCGGGCGGCTTCATGTCTCGGCTTCGAGTCCGCAGCTACGAGTCTCGGATCAGAGGGCTATCCAAAGTCTGGGCTGGCAAGTCTGACTGTGACTCTTGGCTGCGGCGAGACCCCCGAGCAGCGCGCGATTTGCCGAGCAGCCGCAGCTGCGGCGGTCCGAGCTAATCCCTCCCTCCTTCCCGGGCTGGCTGAGAGTATCAAAGAAGCAAGTTTCCCAAGCCGAGGCAGGCGGTGACCTTCTTTTGCGGGCGGCTTCGAGTCTCAGCTTTGAGTCCGCAGCTACGAATCTCAGATCAGAGGGCTATCCAAAGTCTGGGCTGGCTAGACTGACTGCGAGACTCGGCTGCGGTGAGACCCCCGAGCGGCGCACGATTTCCCGATCAGCGGCAGCTGCGGTGGTCCGAGCTACTCCCTCCCTCCTTTCCGGGCCAGCTGAGAGTATTGGAGAAGCAAGTTTCCCAAGCCGAGGCAGGCGGCACCCCTCTTTTGCGGGCGGCTTCGAGTCTCTGCTTCGAGTCCGTGGATACGAGTCTCGGATAGGAGGGCTATCCAAGCCGCGGTAGCCCCCCCCCCCCACAGGAGGCTTCCTGGTCTGGTGGGGAATCCCCCAGGCCCACTGCAGCCCGCAACCAGCCACAGGGTCCCCTCAAGCCGCAGCAGCTGACGCCCCCACCACGCGCGGCCCCTGAACCAACGGAGAGAATTGGATCCGAAATCCCCAGGCCATGGAGATCGGTGACTGGGGGAGACCCATTCCAAACACTTGAGACAAACGTGTGCCACGTGTGCCACGTACTGGGCAAGATAAGAAAAACAGATCCCAGAGATTTCACAGAAAAATCTTACAACCTTGCTGGGTCCAACACCAAGAGAAATCTGAATAAATGCCCAGACGCCAGCAGCAGAAGATAACTGTCCACGCTCAAAAGATTGAGAATATGGCTCAGTCAAAGGAACAAACCAATAGCTCAAATGAGACACAAGAGCTGAGACAACTAATGCTGAATATATGAACAGAAATGGAAAACCTCTTCAAAAATGAAATCGATAAATTGAGGGAGGACATGAAGAGGACATGGGCTGAACATAAAGAAGAAATAGAAAAACTGAAAAAACAAATCGCAGAACTTATGGAAGTGAAGGATAAAGTAGCAAACATAGAAAAAATAATGGATAGCTACAATGATAGATTTAAAGAGACAGAAGATAGAATTAGTGATTTGGAGGATGGAACATCTGAATTCCAAAAAGAAACTGAAACTATAGGGAAAAGAATGGAAAAATTTGAACAGGGTATCAGGAACTCAAGGACAATATGAACCGCACAAATATATGTGTTGTGGGTGTCCCAGAAGGAGAAGAGAAGGGAAAAGGAGGAGAAAAACTAATGGAAGAAATTATCACTGAAAATTTCCCAACTCTTATGAAAGACCTAAAATTACAGATCCAAGAAGTGCAGTGCACCCCAAAGAGATTAGACCCAAATAGGCATTCTCCAAGACACTTACTAGTTAGAATGTCAGAGGTCAATGAGAAAGAGAGGATCTTGAAAGCAGCAAGAGAAAAACAATCCATCACATACAAGGAAAACCCAATAAGACTATGTGTAGATTTCTCAGCAGAAACCATGGAAGCTAGAAGACAGTGGGATGATATATTTAAAATACTAAAAGAGAAAAACTGCCAACCAAGACTCCTATATCCAGCAAAATTATCCTTCAAAAATGAGGGAGAAATTAAAACATTCTCAGACAAAAAGTCACTGAAAGAATTTGTGACCAAGAGACCAGCTCTGCAAGAAATACTAAAGGGAGCACTAGAGTCAGATACAAAAAGACAGAAGAGAGAGATATGGAAAAGAGTGTAGAAAGAAGGAAAATCAGATATGATATATATAATACAAAAGGCAAAATGTTAGAGGAAAATATTATCCAAACAGTAATAACACTAAATGTTAATGGACTGAATTCCCCAATCAAAAGACATAGATTGGCAGAATGGATTAAAAAACAGGATCCTTCTATATGCTGTCTACAGGAAACATATCTTAGACCCAAAGATAAACATAGGTTGAAAGTGAAAGGTTGGGAAAAGATATTTCATGCAAATAACAACCAGAAAAGAGCAGGAGTGGCTATACTAATATCCAACAAATTAGACTTCAAATGTAAAGCAGTTAAAAGAGACAAAGAAGGACACTATATACTAATAAAAGGAACAATTAAACAAGAAGACATAACAATCATAAATATTTACGCACCGAATCAGAATGCCCCAAAATACGTGAGGAATATACTGCAAACACTGAAAAGGGAAATAGACTCATATACCATAATAGTTGGAGACTTCAACTCACCACTCTCATCAATGGACAGAACATCTAGACAGAGGATCAACAAAGAAATAGAGAATCTGAATATTACTATAAATGAACTAGACTTAATAGACATTTATAGGACATTACATTCCACAACAGCAGGATACACCTTTTTCTCAAGTGCTCATGGATCATTCTCAAAGATAGACCATATGCTGGGTCACAAAGCAAGTCTTAACAAATTTAAAAAGATTGAAATCTTACACAACACTTTCTCGGACAATAAAGGAATGATGTTGGGAATCAATAATAGGCAGAGTGCCAGAAAATTCACAAATACGTGGAGGCTCAACAACACACTCCTAAACAACGAGTGGGTCAAAGAAGAAATTGCTAGAGAAATTAGCAAATACCTCGATGTGAATGAAAATGAAAACACAACATATCAAAACTTATGGGACGCAGCAAAGGCAGTGCTAAGAGGGAAATTTATTGCTCTAAATGCCTATATCAGAAAAGAAGAAAAGGCAAAAATTCAGGAATTAACTATCCATTTGAAAGAACTGGAGAAAGAACAGCAAGCTAACCCCAAAGCAAGCAAAAGGAAAGAAATAACAAAGATTAGAGCACAAATAAATGAAATTGAAAACATGAAAACAATAGAGAAAATCAATAAGGCCAAAAGTTGGTTCTATGAGAAAATCAATAAGATTGATGGGCCCTTAGCAAGATTGACAAAAAGAAGAAGAGAGAGGATGCAAATAAATAAGATCAGAAATGGAAGAGGAGACATAACTACTGACCTCACAGAAATAAAGGAGGTAATAACAGGATACTATGAACAACTTTACGCTAATAAATACAACAATTTAGAGGAAATGGACGGGTTCCTGGAAAGACATGAACAACCAACTTTGACTCAAGAAGACATAGATGACCTCAACAAACCAATCACAAGTAAAGAAATTGAAGCAGTCATTCAAAAGCTTCCTAAAAAGAAAAGTCCAGGACCAGACAGCTTCACATGTGAATTCTATCAAACATTCCAGAAAGAATTAGTACCAACTCTCCTCAAACTCTTCAAAAAAATCGAAGTGGAGGGAAAACTACCTAATTCATTCTATGACGCCAACATTACCCTCATACCAAAACCAGGCAAAGATATTACAAGAAAAGAAAACTACAGGCCGATCTCTCTAATGAATATAGATGCAAAAATCATCAATAAAATTCTAGCAAATCGTATTCAACAACACATTAAAAGAATTATTCATCATGACCAAGTAGGATTCATCCCAGGTATGCAAGGATGGTTCAACATAAGAAAATCAATTAATGTAATACACCATATCAACAAATCAAAGCAGAAAAATCACATGATCATCTCAATTGATGCAGAGAAGGCATTTGACAAGATTCAACATCCTTTCCTGTTGAAAACACTTCAAAGGATAGGAATACAAGGGAACCTCCTTAAAATGAGAGAGGGAATATATGAAAAACCCACAGCTAATATCATCCTTAATGGGGAAAAATTGAAAACGTTCCCCCTAAGATCAGGAACAAGACAAGGATGTCCACTATCACCACTATTATTCAACATTGTGTTGGAAGTTCTAGCCAGAGCAATTAGACAAGAAAAAGAAATACAAGGCATCAAAATTGGAAAGGAAGAAGTAAAACTATCACTGTTTGCAGATGATATGATAATATACGTTGAAAACCCGGAAAAATCCACAACAAAACTACTAGAGCTAATAAATGAGTACAGCAAAGTAGCAGGTTACAAGATCAACATTCAAAAATCTGTAGCATTTCTATACACTAGCAATGAACAAGCGGAGGGGGAAATCAAGAAACGAATCCCATTTACAATTGCAACTAAAAGAATAAAATACCTAGGAATAAATTTAACTAAAGAGACAAAAAACCTATATAAAGAAAACTACAAAAAACTGCTAAAAGAAATCACAGAAGACCTAAACAGATGGAAGGGCATACCGTGTTCATGGATTGGAAGACTAAATATAGTTAAGATGTCAATCCTACCTAAATTGATTTACAGATTCAATGCAATACCAATCAAAATCCCAACAACTTATTTTTCAGAAATAGAAAAACCAATAAGCAAATTTATCTGGAAGGGCAGGGTGCCCCGAATTGCTACAAACATCTTGAGGGAAAAAAACGAAGCTGGATGTCTCGCACTGCCTGAATTTAAGGCATATTATGAAGCCACAGTGGTCAAAACAGCATGGTATTGGCATAAAGATAGATATATCGACCAATGGAATCGAATAGATTGCTCAGATATAGACCCTCTCATCTATGGACATTTGATCTTTGATAAGGCAGTCAAGCCAACTCACCTGGGACAGAACAGTCTCTTCAATAAATGGTGCCTAGAGAACTGGATATCCATATGCAAAAGAATTAAAGAAGACCCATATCTCACACCCTACACAAAAGTTAACTCAAAATGGATCAAAGATCTAAACATTAGGTCTAAGACCATAGAACAGTTAGAGGAAAATGTAGGGAGATATCTTATGAATCTTACAATTGGAGGCGGTTTTATGGACCTTACACCTAAAGCAAGAGCACTGAAGAAGGAAATAAATAAATGGGAACTCCTCAAAATTAAACATTTTTGTGCATCAAAGAACTTCATCAAGAAAGTAGAAAGACAGCCTACACAATGGGAATCAATATTTGGAAACGACATATCAGATAAAGGTCTAGTATCCAGAATTTATAATGAGATTGTTCAACTCAACAACAAAAAGATAGCCAACCCAATTACAAAATGGGAAAAAGACTTGAATAGACACCTCTCAGAGGAGGAAATACAAATGGCCAAAAGACACATGAAGAGATGCTCAATGTCCCTGGCCATTAGAGAAATACAAATCAAAACCACAATGAGATATCATCTCACACCCACCAGAATGGCCATTATCAACAAAACTGAAAATGACAAGTGCTGGAGAGGATGCGGTGAAAGAGGCACACTTATCCACTGTTGGTGGGAATGCCAAATGGTGCAACCACTGTGGAAAGCAGTTTGGCGGTTCCTCAAAAAGCTGAATATAGAATTGCCATACGACCCAGCAATACCATTGCTGGGAATCTACTCAAAGGAATTAAGGGCAAAAACTCAAACAGACATTTGCACACCAATGTTTATAGCAGCGTTATTTACAATTGCAAAGAGATGGAAACAGCCAAAATGTCCATCAACAGAGGAGTGGCTAAACAAACTGTGGTATATACATACGCTGGAATATTATGCAGCTTTAAGGCAGGATAAACTTATGAAGCATGTAATAACATGGATGGACCTAGAGAAAATTATGCTGAGTGAGTCTAGCCAAAAACTAAAAGACAAATACTGTATGGTCCCAATGATGTGAATCGACACTCGAGAATAAACTTGGAATATGTCATTGGTAACAGAGTTCAGCAGGAGTTAGAAACAGGGTAAGATAATGGGTAATTGGAGCTGATGGAATACAGACTGTGCAATAGGACTAGATACAAAAACTCAAAAATGGACAGCACAATAATACCTAATTGTAAAGTAATCATGTTAAAATACTGAACGAAGCTGCATCCGAGCGATAGGTTCTTGTTTTGTTTTGTTTTGTTTGTTTTGTTCTTATTATTATTACTTTTATTTTTTTTTCTATATTAACATTCTATATTTTTTTCTGTTATACTGCTAGTTCTTCTAAACCGATGCAAATGTACTAAGAAACGATTATCATGCATCTATGTGATGATGTTAAGAATTACTGATTGCATATGTAGAATGGTATGATGTCTAAAAAAAAAAAATGGTCAGCACAATACTGCCTAATTGTAATGTAATTATGTTGGAACGCTGAATGAAGCTGCATCTGATCTATAGTTTTTTTTTCTTTCTCTTATATATTTTTGTACTTTTTATTTTATTTTATTTTTTTATTTTTTTTTTTTTTTTAAGGGAAGGAAAGACAGAGAGAAGGAAGGAAGGAAGGAAGAAAGGGAAACATCTTTAAACATTTTCTTGTTTTATTATATTTTGTTTGTTTGTTTGTTTTTTACATGGGCTGGGGCCGGGAATCGAACCGAGGTCCTCCGGCATGGCAGGCAAGCACTTTGCCCGCTGAGCCACCGCGGCCCGCCAGTACTTTTTATTTTTATTTGTGTTTTCTCTGTGTTATCACTTTATTTCTTTTTCTGTTGTCGTGCTATTTCTTTCTCTAAATTGATGCATATGTACTGAGAAATGATGACCATACACCTATGTGATGATATTAAGAATTACTGATTGCATATGTAGAATGGATTGATTTCTAATGTTGTGTTAGTTAATTTTTTTTAATTAATAAAAAAAAAGAAAAAAAAAAGAGTGTTGTGGGTTCTGTATAAATGGAATAACTGCCAGTCAGAATTAAAAGGAAGAGAAAAGGGACATATTTCAGAAGCAAAACAAAGCTAAGGACTGAAGTCAAGAAATCAGCAGCTATGAGAGTGGACTCACTCAAGCACTTGGAGAGGGTGTTTGTCTGTAAGGCAGAAGGTGGGCCTTCCACCTCATTGCAGTGGGAGATTTGTGCTGCCTCAGGCCTTGGAGAGGGTAGAGCACATTCCCTGGGGATTGGGGAGAACCTGATTGCCACCACATTGTTATGGAGGAGTTGAACCTGTGCCCCAGAGATGATAGAGAGCCCACGTGTGACCCCATTCAGAGAGAGGTGGGCTACTATGTAGGCCATTGGAAAGGGTGAGACTGCCACTTTCTAAAGCCCCAAAGATAAATGACATTCAGACTTTGAAATCTAATTGAGTTTACACTGCACATTTCTAGATGTGTATGGGTCCAGTGACCCCTGTGTTTCTTCTAATTTCTCCCTATGGAAATAGGAGTATGCATGTTATGACTGTTCCTCCTTTTCATGTTGACAACAAATAACTTGTTCAGAGTTTTACAGGTCCAGAGCCAGAGGAGAATTTTATCTTAGGACAGACCATGCCTGTAACTGACTTTGATGAGATTTTGTACTCTTTCTGACTTTGTGTTGTATTTGTACTATTATTGAAATGATTTAAGGCTTTTTGATATTGTTATAGGGTGAGTGTATTTTGCATTTCGAAAGAACATGTATTTTGGGAGTCCAAAGGGTGGAATGTGCCAATCTGAATCTGTTGTATTCCCCAGAAAAGCAAAGTTAAACCTCATTTAATATCACTGGGTGGAGCTTTTTGATTGTTTCCATGGAGATAAGTTTCACCTAATTATGAGTGGTAACTTTTGATTAGATGGTTTCCATGGGGATGTGTCTCCACCCATTCAAGGTGGGGTAGCTTACTGGACCCCTTTAAGAGGGAATTATTTTGCAAAAAGCTTTACAGCCACCAGAATGGACAAAGCCAACAGAACTGACAGAGCCCCAAAGATGCCATTGAAGAGAAAGCTAGCAGATCTCACCATTGTGCCTTTCCAACTGACAGAGAGACCCATCAGCCTTCTTGAACCAAGGTATCTTTCCCTGGACACCTTAGAATGGACATTCTTATAGCCTTGCTTCAATTTGGACATTTTCATGGTCTTAGAACTGTAAACTTGCAACTTAATAAATTTTCCTTTTTAAAAGTCGTTCCATTTCTGATATATCACATTCTGGCAACTAGCAAACTAGAACAGCCTGTATTAACATAACTGTTTATTCCAGTAAATTCTAGCACAGGAATTAAGATTGCAAAACAATAAATAACTTTATTTTTTGCTTGAGGAAATCCATGTGTTCTAATATTTATAAGTGAATATACTGATCATCAAAGCATAGAGCATAGGACATCACCCTTCATTAATTTACGTGGAGATGTTCTATAGTGATGGCATATATTTTCTGAGTAAAGTGAAGAAATCCATAAAGTAGCCATGGGGACAAGCTATCTACAGCTTTATCATACATTCACAGAGAATTGGTTTAGGTGTTATTAATTGTGAAGTCCACAATTTTGGCCTAATGGTTAAGTAAGTCCTTTGTGTCTGTGTTCATTATTTACAATAAGCAAAAGTAATTATGCTCTTGATTAAAAAAGAAAATAATAGAAAGATTTATTTAATTGAATACCTGTCCACACTAGTCACCTAAACCTCTCTCCCTTGATGTAAATGCCTGCATTTAATGTTTCCAAATTTCCAGTGGCTTTTTTGTATCTCTCTAAAGGATATGTATGCATAATGTTTTACTGATTAATTATAGGCTTCCTATTGGGATAACAAAGAATTTAGCTTAATTACCCTCTTCCTTCCTTACCCACCTTCTCTGTCTTATACCATTTATGTCCAGATATAAAGAGATGTTCCCTGAAAATCTTTCTTCATAAATTAGTCACCGCATATGAACCCTAAAATTTCTCCCTTATTGTAGGTCATTTCTTACAGTAGCTTATTTTTTAATAGTAAAATGCAAAAGGGGTTTCCTCAAAGTTGTGGTTTAAGATCCAAAGGAGCCACAAAGGAGCAGGTAAAAGTGGCTCCCAGGACTGAAAATATTTAGAATCTTACAGCCCCATCCTCTTAGACCCTGAACACAGTCAAGGGATGAGGTAAACAGTACTAAAGAAGACCTCTCTGCACCCAGACCAGGACAGTGAGAAGACAATTCTGACTGTGAGTGTTTTTGTGTCAGATAAGGAGGAAGATTCCCCTTGTCTCTATCTTGATTTTATTCCTTTTAAAAAATAACTAAGATTGAAGCCAGGGTGTCTGGGTCATGTGTACTGGATTAGAACATCACTTTTTTGGTGAGGAGCAGAGGCAGACAGGAGTATTGAGAACCACACTGTCACCATTTTACAGCCCAGAGTGACCTATTAAAAAGCCTCAGGAAGGTGGCTTGGTTTCCTTGGACACTACCTTTGGCCCCTGCGATAGCTGATATCATTTCTGTCACTGAAATGGTGGCAGCCTGCACAGGGAGTGCTGTATTGACCTGGCTATCATCTTCTTCTCTATCCCTCTGTGATTTAGGAACAAGACAAATTTGTATTCATGTACAGCAGCCTCATA
The DNA here is from genome assembly GCF_023851605.1 of Tamandua tetradactyla. Lineage (NCBI taxonomy): Eukaryota > Metazoa > Chordata > Mammalia > Pilosa > Myrmecophagidae > Tamandua > Tamandua tetradactyla. The sequence continues at coordinate 3,346,669 of NC_135341.1, read as the reverse complement.
TACAAATTTTCTCTGTTCCTGTAGGAAAGGCTTAACTCTTATTCAAGTTGTCATGTGTGGGGAGATTAGACTTATAAAAGAGACAGTAGTCTGCCAAAAGTACCAAATGTAGCTGGCACCCACTATATGTATGATATTGTCATGTCAGGAACCACTAAAATTTAGTTGAGGAACTTCTTTGAAGATGGCCTAATAGAGTAGCTCGAGATCAGCCCTGCTTCATGGAAAAATTAGAGAAGAGGCATGAGGGTGACTGAGACGGCAATTCAAGAGTGCCAACTGACCTGGTAGAGCTTTTTGCACCACATAGGGCAGCCTTGGTTTCAGAGGCCAAGGGAATGAGAGGTAGAGAGTTGGAACATCCTGTGAATGGCATGGAGACCATGGGAGTGCATGCACGGAAGCCAAGACTAGGAAGTAAGCCAGGTCACATTCCTTGAATGAGATAACCTCACCAACACAGCCACGTGACTTGTGACTCATCTACACACCATGAACTTGAACCCCATCACCCTCTCTTATTCCCTGTGCTCCAAGTGCCCCTGCCCCACCAGCCCCCAACATGCATACTTGCCTCACACCCCAAGTGCAGCTTAATGCACCTCTTCTGCACCCTTCCTGAGAACTACGTTCCCATCCCTGTTCCTTGCAGGCTTTTACCAGCACAAGAAAGCTACAAGACACTAATCTCCATAACCGGGCTACCCCCTATCCAGAGCTCTGTGTATTAGTTTACTGCACTCTTAGTCCTGCACAGGTGTGTGGGCCCCCAATCAAGTTCATCAGCTCTGAGAACTTCAGTTTATGACACTGCTAGACCCACACATGTGAATGGCCCTCAGTCTCACTTCCCAGCTCTGAGAAAGTGCTGACCTACACTGCCACATCACATCTGCCCTTAACCCATGAAGACATAATACTGACCTGCTGCCACATGTTTATGCATGCAGACAAAAGCATCCACACCCTAGACCAGCACACATCAGGGTTATACCCACCAGACCAGTGAACTGCACAGCTACATGCTCCCTGGCTGCTGAATGCCCACATTCACAAACATCAGTGTAACATCTCTAACCTGTGTCTATAACTTCCCTGAAACAAATCACCACAGCTTTGTTCCCCACCCCATACCATGCTCCCTGCTACACATCCATCCTACAAAACACAAGGCCTTAGACTACTGAAAGAAATTAAAACCCAAAGAAAATCAATCAAGATATTCATATGCAATGAAAACAGCAGAAGGGCAGACCACGGTGGCTCAGTAGGCAAGGATGCTTGCCTGCCATACCAGAGGACTCAGCTTCGATTCTTGGTGCCTGCCCATGTAAAAAAAAAAGAACAAACAAACAAACAAAAAAAGCAGAAAAAAAGAAAACAACAGAAGATCATTAAACATATCAGAAGACAGGCATATATTGCCCTGCCTAATGAACAAATTAAAACACCAGAGGAGACACAAATGTTGGAATAACTAATCAAAGACGTTCATACATCTCTACCCAATAAAATAAGTGGGATAACAAAAGACATGAAGGAGATCAAGAAGATAGTAGAAGAGTATAAAGAGGAATTTGAAAGAATAAATAGAAAAATCACAGAGATTAAAGACTCTGTTGACCAAATAAAAAGCATAGCAAAGGCACACCATATCAGATTTGAAAAGACAGAACAAAGAATAAGTGATATAGAGGACAGGATAACTGAATTCAAAGAGTCAAAACAGCAAGTGGCAAAAAGGATGGAAAGATTTGATTGGATGCCAGGAAAATAATAGCAAAATAAAGTGCACAAATGTAAGAATCATTGGTATTCCAGAAGGAGATAAATTGATTCCAGAAGGAATAAATGTTTCAATAATAATAGGAGGAGACTACAATCCACCACTCTCCTCTGTAGATAGAACAACCAGACAGAAGATCAACAAGAAAATAGGGAAGCTAAATAATTTGATAAAAGAATTAAACCCAACAGACATATATAGGTCATTGAACACCAAAACACATGGATATACATTCTTCTCTAGTGCTCATGGAACAATCTGCAGATAGATCATATGCTGGGGCACAAAATAGGTCTTTATAAATTAAAAAATATTGAAATTACTCAAAGAACACTCTCTGATCAAAATGAGATGAAGCCAGATCTCAATAACCACCAAAGAATAAAAACATTTACAAATTATGGAGATTAAATAACATAATCTTAAACAACCAGTGAATCAAAGAAGAAATTCCTAGAGAAATCAATAGCTATCTGGAGATGAAGGAAAATGAGAATATAACTTATCAGAACATACAGGATTTGGCAAAGACTGTGTTGAGAGGGAAGTTTATTACCTTAAATGTCTATATTAAAAAGCAAGAAAGAGCAAAAATCAAGGACTTAATAGCACACCTGAGGAACTTGAGAAAGAACAGCAAACAAACCCCAAAGCCAGTAGAAGAAGAGAAATTGTAAAGATTAAAGAAGAGATAAATGAATGGGAGAACAAAAGAACAATAGAAAGAACCAATAAAAGCACAAGTTGGTTCTTTGAGAAAATCGGTAAAGTTGAGGGGCCACTACCAAGACTGAGAAAGGAAAAAAAGAGAGAGGATGCAAATAAACAAAATCAGAAATGAGAAGGGGTGCACTACCACATACCTTGAAAATATAAAATAAATAATAAGAGAATACAATGAGCAACTACATGCCAACAAACTAGACAACTTAGATGAAATGGACAAATTCCTGGAAACACACAAACAAGCTACACTGACTCAGGAAGAAATAGAAGACCTCAATAAACCAATCACAAGGGAAAAGATTCAATCAGTCATCAAAAATCTTCCTACAAAGAAAAGCCCAGGGCCAGATGGCTTCACAGAGGAATTTTATCAAACATTCCAGAAAGAAGTAATACCAATCTTCCTCAAACTTTTCCAAAAAACTGAGAAAAAGTGATCGCTACCTACCTCATTTTATGAAACTAATATCATTTTAATACCAAACCCGGATAAAGATGCTATAAGAAAGGAAAACTACAGGTCAATCTTCCTCATTAACATAGATGTAAAAAATTCTCAACAAAATATTAGCAAATCGAATCCAACTGCACCTTAAAAGGACTATACCCCATGACCAAGTGGGGTTTATAACAAGAAAGCATGATGGTTCAACACGAGAAAATCAATTAATGTAATACAGCACATGAAAAAATTGAAAGAGAAAAATCACATGATCATCTTGATTGGTGCTGGAAAAACATCCAACAAAATTCAACTACCTTTCTGATAAAAACACCCTGAGATAGGAATTAAAGGTAACTACCTCAATATGATAATGAGAATATATGAAAAAAATGAAAGTCAGCATCGTACTCAATACAGAGAGTCAGAAAATTTTCCCCCTAAGATCAGAAATGACACAAGGATGCCCACTGCCACCACTATTAATCAACATTGTGCTAGAAGTTCTAGCTAGAGCAACCAGGCAGGACAAAGAAATAAAAAGCATCCAAATTGGAAAGGAAGAAGTAAGACTCTCATTATTTGCAGATGATATGATACTATACTCAGAATGTCCTGAGAAATGTACAGCAAAATTATTTAAGCTAATGAATTCAGCAATGTGGCAGGATATAAAATTAATATGCAAAAATCAGTAACATTTATATACACGAGCAACGACCTAGGTGAGGAGTCAGTTAAGAAAAAAATTCTATACATAATCTCAACTAAAAGAATCAAATACTTAGAAATGAACTTAATCAGGGACATAAAGGACTTGTACACAGAATATTATATAACATTGCTAAAAGAAATGAAAGATCTAAATATGTGGAAAGACATTCCCTGCTCATGGATAGGAAGGCTAAATATAGTTATGATGTCAATTCTCCCCATTTTGATCTACAGATTCAACACATTATCAATCAAATTCCAACAATGTACTTTGAAGACTTGGAAAAGATAAGTAGTAAATTCATCTAGAAGGGAAAGAGGCCCCAAATAGCTAAAAAGCATTCTAAAAAAAGAACGAAGTGAGAGGATTAACACTCCTTTACTTTAAAACCTATTATAAACCCACAATAGCCAAAACAGCATACTGGCACAAAGATAGAAGCATTGACCAACAGAATCAAATTGAGAGTGCAGAAATAGACCACCAAATCTATGGTCAACTTATTTTTGAAAAGACCCCCAAATCTTCTTAATGGGGACAAAATAGTTTTTTGAGTAATTGGGTATGGAAGAACTGGATATTAATAGCCAAAAGAATGAAAGAGAGCCTCTATCTTACACCCTACACAAAAATTAACACAAAGTGGATCAAGCACCTAAATATAAGAACTAGCACCATAAAGCTTCTAGAAGAAAATGTAGGGAAACACCTTCAAGACCTAGTAGTAGGAGATAGCTTCCTAAACTTTACAGTCAAATCACAAGCAAGAACAACAACAAAAAGATAAATGCAAACTTCTCAAAATCAAATGCTTCTGCACCTCTAAAGACTTCGTCAAAAAGGTGAAGAGGCAGCCAATTCAAAGAGAGAAAATACTTGGAAATTACATATCAGGCAAAAGTTGATTTCCTATATATTCAAAGAAATCATACAACTAAACTAAAAAAGAACAAACAATCCAATTATAAAATGGGCCAAAGATATGAATAGACATTTTTCTGAAGAGCAAATACAGATGGTGCAAAAGAACATGAAGAAATGCTCATTTTCATTGGCTATCAGGGAAATTCAGATCAAGATTATAATGAGATACCACCTCACCCCTATAAGAAGGGCTGCTATTAAACAAACAGGAAACTATAAATGTTGGAGAGGATGTGGAGAAACTGGGATATATATGTATTGTTGGCGGGAATGTATAATGGTGCAGCCACTAGGGAGGACTGTTTGGCAGTTCCTTAGGAAATTAAATATTGTGTTGCCCTATGACCCAGCAGTAGTGCTACTTGGTATATACCCAGAAGAGATGAAAGCAATGACACAAACAGACATTTACACACTGATGTTCATAGCAGCATTATTCACAATTGCCAAAAGATGGAAACAAACCAAATGCCCATCAACAGATGAGTGGATCAACAAAATGTGGTATATACATACGATGGAATATTATGCAGCAGTAAGATAAAATGACATCCGGAAGAATATGACAAGATGGATGAAACTTGAGAGCATAATGTTGAGTGAAATTAGCTAGACAGAAAAGGATAGATACTGTATGGTTCCGCTTTTATGACCAGCATAAAGGTATAATCAGAGGCTTATAATACAGAATATAGGGGACTTAGAGACACATAGAAGCTAGAGATGGGTGAACTGCTAGCTAATGAGGTTGAACTCCTGTGTAAGGGAATAGATAGGAGTGAAGGTGATCTTCTAGTGGGTCTATAAATAATATTACCATATTGAGGATGAACAAGATTAAAAGGGTTGTAACCCCTTTCAATATCCCACTGATTAACAAAAGAAGAATGAATTAGTCCTTGCAAGAATTACTTCAAAGATATGATTCTTGTAAAAAAGAATATTTAAATCCAGGGTCCCAGGGGAAAATTGCTATTGCATGCTATGGGTTTGGTTCAAAAGGAAAACATCAGCACTTCCATAGCAGCAACAGAGGTAAATAATGTGAGGAGGGACAGGAATTAAGAGAAGGTTTAGATTTCCTAGTTGGTGAGGTTCTGTTTATTGGTTTTCTTTCTCTTGGGAACAGTGAAATAATCTAAAATTGAGAATGTTGATGGACTGTTGACTTTGAGCACTATACATGATGCCCAATGAATGCAGGTGGCTGAAGGATGCACTTACTGAGAAGTAGTTTAACTAACAATGGTGTATACACAAGAATGAAGATTGTGCTGCTACAAAAAGGAACAAAGTCATGAGGCATGCAACAATGTGAATGAACATATGGAACATTTGGTGAGACAAAAGCACCAGAAACAAAATAGCAAACAATGGCATGGTCACCTTTAGAAAATGCTTATAAGGAAACAGGGGCCTCAATTAAGTCCAAAGTGGTGATTATTATTTCTGGATTTCAAAAGGCTCTTTATATTTATATAATATAACATATATATATGTTAGGTTGGGTTGAAGTAATTCAGAATACAAGGTTAAAGAAGACAGTGTCTATATTTTAAAACCATGCATACTCTTTGTGACCAAAAGAAGAAAGTTTTATTTGGTCTGAAATTGAAATTTTCTGTAGCACATAATCTAACTCAACCTATCTATATAGCTCATTTGAACAATTGAAACACAGGGAGCCCAGAATAAGAAAGAGGACTTTTAATCCTGTATAAATTATTGCAATGCCTGGATACAGCCTAGAGTACATTAAATAGATAATCAAAAAGTATTGGGAAAGTCCCTTTGAGGGATGGAATATGGAACTATTAAAACTTACCAGCAGGGAATCCCCTGATACTGTATCAAACTTTAGGGAAAACTAAATCAATAGGCCATGCCCTGAGGCTTACTCTTGTAAAACTTATGTAGGTAGCAGGGAAGCTTAGGTTACCTATAGGCATGCTTAAGAAGTACTTTTGGAGGACCTCTTTTATTGCTCAGATGTGGCCTCACTCTCTCTAAGCCCAGCTCTGCAAGTGAAATCATTGCCCTCCCCCATATGTGGGACATGGCATCCAAGGGTGAAAATTTCCCTTGAGACATGGGAGATGACTCCCAGGGATGAATCTGGCCCTGGCACCATGGAATCAACGATTCCATCCTGACCAAAAGGGGGAAAAGAATTATAACTAATAAAGTATCACTAGCAGAGAGAATTCAAATACAGTCAAGAGGCTACTCTGGAAGTTGCTCTTAGGCAAGCTTCAGTTAGACTTTGCTACCTATCATAACCTGCCAAATCCCAGCCAGGACCATTCCAGAAAATACTAAGGAACACCTAGGCAACATATACGATTCCACAAGGGTTCCATGCACTAGAGTAACTTTGCAGAAACATACAACCTCTAGATGGATCCCTGGTCCAGGTAAGTCCCGAAACCTAGAGGGCACTGCCTCCCTAGAACATGAGATAGTTCCATTTCCCTACTCCATAGTAGCGACAGACACTTCCAATATGAAAAAGTTAGAATGGCCATAACCCAAACACCCCTAGAGAGAGGGATGGAAAGATCAAAGGTGATGGTGGAGTTATACAGTGAAGATAGGATTTAACAAATGAATATGAATACTGAATCTTTAAATTGTTATCTCTTTAAGTCTCTAGTATTCCAGAGCAACTAGAAGTAAAAAACTAAAATTGGGGAATTTTAACCCGTGTCAAATTTTGAAAATGTTCTACAACTAATTGTGGTGCTGTGCTTTGAAATTTATTGCTTTCTTGTATTAATGTTATTTTTCACAAAAAAGAGAAGAAAAAAGTTGTAAAAAGAGAAGAAATAAAAAATATGAAAATACCTATAAGAAAGTGGTTGAAACATCACTTGTCAAAATATATTCCTTCATGATAAAACACTCAAGAAGCAAGAATAAAAAGGGAACTACATAAATCTTAAAAGTAATGTTTATGAAACAGCCATATCTAAAACCATATACAATGTCAAAAGGTTAAAATTTTCTTCCTAAATCTGGAATAACACAAAGATGGCTACTTAAACCACTTACATTCAACATTGTCCTGAAGTTCTATCCAGAGAAGTTAGCAAGAAAATGTAATAAGAAATAACCAAATTGGAAAAGAATAAGTAAAACCATCCCTAGTCACAAGTAATATAATCTTATTTATATAAAATACTACCACATCCACAGTATGTATATAGGTAGGTAGGTAGATGATAGATAGATAGATAGATAGATAGATAGATAGATAGATAGATAGATAGATAGATAGATAGATAGATAGATGATAGATAGACAGATAGATAGATAGGTAGGTAGGTAGACATTAACAAACCAATTCATGAATGATGAAGGATATGAGATGAACACACACGAAAGTACAGGTGTAATTTAACACATTATCAATAGACAATTTGAGTATTAAATAATAAAACAATCTTGCATACAAATGGTACAAAAAATAAAATATGTAGGCCTAAACTTAATTGTGGATGCATGCTGAAAACTACAAAATATCATTGAAAGAAATTAAAGAAGATCTAAATAAACTTACAAAAATAATCCCCTGTCCATAGATTTAATATTATTAAGATGCCTATATTCCTCAAAATATACACATACATATCAAAACATACACACACATACACATATACACATTCATACATATATGTATGCATATATACACATATACACTTTAGCTCTGTTTCTTTACTGAACCCTGACTAATAGAGATTTTATTAACAGAAGTGGTTGTAAAGGAGAAGAATATTTTTCTTCTTTTTTAGCATGCTGCACAGTGGGGGTCACATTTCATTCTTCTCCCATGTGACTATTCCATTATTGCAGCACCATTTGTTGAATTTTTTTTTGGGGGGGGGAGTGTATGGGCTGGAAATGCCTGGTCTGGGAATCAAACCTGGGTCTCCTGTGTGGCAGGCGAGAATTCTGCCACTGAACTATCTTTGCACTCTCAAGGAGAAGAATCTTAATCTTCAATTTCTCAGTTGGTTCTGTGAGTTTTGTAGATGGTTCTTTAATCTGGTTAGGCATAATTTACAAAGGAATCGATTTTGAGCCTTAAAGAGAATATTGATAGCACATGGTATGATGTGACAGTGGAGGCATACAAAATATCATCATTAGCTAGTCAATCAAATACTTGTAAGATGTGAAGTTCTTCATAATTTAGAGCATTATTAAACTAAATTATACAGTGAAGTTGGCTGGTTGTTCTTAAATGAGATACTGCATGAAGTAACAGATGAGCTCAGGGCTTCAAATTCCCAGCTAAACTGCTCCATATATGAACTAAGAGTTTCCTTTTTGTACCCTAAAAGAAAACCTTATTTCCTGTATTCACAGAATTGAGATTTTGAAAATGCAAATCTAAAGTCTCATATGTCAAATGGCTGAAATACAGTACAAAATGAATTCTTACCTTACAGAATGTCTGTTGTCAAAATATGGCATTGATTTAGAAGGAATGGAACTCTGAAAATTGGAGTGGGGATATATAAGCAAATGAGGATAAAGCTGGGACATTGAACTCTTAATTTCTGCTTAGTTTACTTTGTCAGTGGAAGCAGCCCTTGAAAGCTGCACCTGAGCAGGTTAACCCTGCTTACCTGGATGAACTGGCAATACCCTCCTCTGAGGTGGTTGATTTTCAGGACATTGCAATAGCATTACTTATTATCTTCAGTACTCACCTCACCAACTTTATTTGTTTTCAGCATACTGCTAGATCCAAGCAGACCAGTAACAGGTAAGTTTCAGGAAGAAGTGGCCTAAATGCCCATTACCTCCACTCCTGCCATATTTTCTATCTCATTGGGTCTTCTGGAGAGTTCTCTATGAGGAGTTGACTAAGCAAGAGAAAGCTTTAACTTGTTTTACAAATGTATCTGAAGAATATTCATACACCACTCATAACTGGACAGCAGCATCATCCCAGTCCCTTTCTGGGACATCACTGAAAATAATATAGGCAAATCCTCCCAGTGGGCAGAACATAAAAGGCTGCATGTGTGTCATTTTGCTTGGAAGGAGAAAGGGAATTCAATGTGTGCTGATTTATGTGCTATTGCAAATGGTGTTTCTGGATCTCAGGTATTTGGAAGGAACATGATTAGAAAATTAGTGACAAAGAAGTCTGGAAGAGAGGTTATATGGATAGACCTTTTTAAATAGCCAAATATGTGAAAATATTTACATACCATGTGAATGATTACCAAAGAGTAATCTCAAGAGTAAAATTTTAATAATCAGAGCATCTGATGGCCTGTTCTGTGGATACCAGACAGTCTCTTTCCCCAGCCAATCCTGTCATTTCTGAATGAGCCCATTAATATAAAGTGTCCTTGGTAGAAATGAAGGAGATTATACATTGGATCAGCAATATGGTCTTCAATCATTGTTTCAATTTCCTGGTGGCTCAAGCAAATACCATGCAATGGGTCATCTTAGACAATGGTAATTTATTGGCTTATGGTTTTGAAGCTAAAAGAAAGTCTACATCAAGCCATCTTTATAGTCTGTTTTCTCACCGAAATCTGTGGTGTTCTGGGACTGGCTGCTGGCAATTCTTAGTCCTTCCCTTGTGTGCCAGTCTGAATCTGTGGTGGACCCCAGAAAAGTCATGTCCTTTAATTCTCATTCAATATTGCTAGGTGGGAGCATTTTGATTGATTGTTTCCATGAAGATGTGATACATCCAACTGTGGGTGGTAATTTTTGATTAGATGATTTCCAAGGAAGTGTGTCTTCACTCACTGAAGGTGCAGTTGCTTAGCAGAATCACTTAAAAGAGGAAATATTTTGTAGAGAGCCCATTTTTGATAGAGTCACAAGAAAACCAATAGATGCCAGCATGTTTGCCATGTTCCCTTCCAGCTGAGAGAGAAAGATTGAATGTTGTTGACATTCTTGAACCAAGGTATCTTTCCCCAGATGCCTTAAATTGGACATTTATATAGACTTGTTTTAATTGGGACATTTTCTCAGCCTTAGAACTGTAAACTAGCAACGTATTAAATTCCCCTTTTAAAAGTCATTCTGTTTCTGGTATATTGCATTCTGGCAGCTATCAAACTAGAACACCTTGTCATATAGCAAAGCACATACTGGTGTCACCTTTTCCTTTTATTTCACTTTCTGTTGATGTTCACCTTGCTTTTGAATGTGGTGTTCTCATTGTCTGCCTGAATTTCACTTTGCTTATAAAGGACTCCACTAAAAGGATTAAGACCCATACTAAATTATATGGGTGTCATGGTTAGGTTCATGTGTCAACTTGGCCAAGTGGTGGTATCTGTTTGTCTGGTTGGGCAAGTGCTGTCCTGTCTGTTGCGATGAGGACATTTCATAGAATTAAATCATGATCATGTCAGCTACATCCACATCTGATTACATTTGCCAAAGGGGAGTGTCTTCTGCAATGAGTAATGCTTAATCTGATCACTGGAAGCCTTTTAAGGAGGTTCAGAAGAGACAGGCCCTTCCTATCTCAGCTGGTGAGCCTCTTCTGTGGAGTTCATCCAGACCTTCCATTGGAATCATCGACTTCACAGTCTGCCCTGCAGATTTTGGCCTCTGCATTCTGTGGTCACATGAGACACTTTTATAAATTTTATATTTGCAAGTGTTCTTTGTTGATTCTGTTTCTCTAGAGAATCCTAACTAATACAATGGGCAATGCATTAACTGAGATAATCTCATCAAAAGGTGCTACATACAAAGGGTTTACACCCATAGGAATGGATTAGATTGAATTACACTTTTCTGGGGGATACATACACCTTCAAACCACCACCATCACCAAGGCCAACACAGCTATAACCACTGCTAGTGCTTAATATGTCAACTGAAGGGACCACCTCTGAGCCTCTCATATGGCATCTTTACTTGGGATTATCAGCCTGTGACTTGTTGGCATCTTGATTACTTTGGACAACTTCTAAAGTGGAAGGAAAAGCATTTTCTTCTTACTGGAGTAGAAAATTATACCGAATATGGATTTGGCTTGACTGCATTAAATGTTTCTGTCAAAAGTGCTATCCATGGGCTTACAAACACCTTAATCACCTTCTTATATTTCACAAAGTGTTGATGCTCATCAACAAACTCACTTAACATCCAATGGAGATGCACTCATGGAATTTACTGGTCTTACCATGTTCCCATCATCTTGAAGCAGTTGGATTGATAGAACAGTGGAATAACCATTTAATGACTCAATTATTTGTGTGGTAATAACTAGCAGGGTTAGTGCAGTGTTTTCCAGGATGCTACAGATTTCAGAATGATGAGAAAGAGAGAGAGAGAGAGAGAGAGAGAGAGAGAGAGAGAGAGAGAGAGAGAGAGAGAGAGAGAGAGAGAGAGAGACAGAAAGAAAGAAAGAAAGAAAGAAAGAAAGAAAGAAACAAAGAAAGAAAGAAAGAAAGAAAGAAAGAAAGAAAGAAAGAAAGAAAGAAAGAAAGAAAAAAGAGAGACAGATGGGATCAGAGGCTCTGAAGCTTAACAAACTACAGACAACTTTTTCCTGAGGAAACAAAGTACTTAACTTTCTTCATACTTAACATAACCATTTGGGGGTTAACAAGCATTCTCTTCTTCCCAGACTGTTCCAAACAAAGCAGATAACAATCTCCTCAATTTCCTGTTGGCACCTTAATGCCAGGTTCTTCCAAAAAATTCTGCAGGTCTTGTATTAACCCTTTGTCTCCTACGTTTCCCCCCTTCTATTTTATTAGCCAAGGTGACTGTGCCTGTCTTAGGTTTCCCTTAAGCTCTGAAGGAAGGGTTTTACCTGTCACTGGCTACCAGTCAAGCTTTCTGACTTTGATTATTTATTGTTTAACACAGCTGAGGAGGAAGAGAAAAAGTATAAATAGCCCCAAACTTAACAATGCAGTTCCAGTGACTGCAGCCACTGTGATAATTCTAATGATTTCAATGACAGCTGTAATAATGAGTCCAATTAGTCTCTTAGTCCTTTTCAGATATTCTTTTGCCAAATGGATCAGGACTTGTGTTTCTGGGGAGGATTGCCAGCATTTTGACATCTGCACTAACAGCCAAAACCTCTTCTTCTCCTTGCTGCTATAATCGTTTCATTTTCCTGCAACATAAATGTTTGGAGACAAGTGATAGAGAATAATTCTCACAATTAAAAGTTTGATTTCCTATATGCATATAGTGTTTATGGCTGCTATTTAAAGAGAAGTTATAGTTACTAGAATTTGCTATAAAACTTAGTCCCAGTTCTGGGAAAATTTTCCATAGATTTCTCTGAGTAATTTATTTATCATCCCCAAAATTTGGCACAAATCACCCTCTATGTATTAAACTCTGATTTAGCTTGCCTGTCCATATGCAGCCACAGGGGCCCCATCTCTTACAATTCCATAGGAATCATTAATTATGATAACTGCTCAATCCATATGATATAACTGCCATCCATTCCAACTTTCTTTCCCATCTAACAGGCAAGTATCATTTGATTCCATAGAGTTACGTATATGGGTCTTTCTAAAAATGGAAAAGTTATATTTGATGCCATTTTTCTTCCTCTTTAAATAGTTTTGGAAGTTTTGAATCTACTGGACCTGGGAATCCTAAACTAGTATTCAGATATTTTGGTAAAGTTGGATCTGCCCATATTAGGGCTTGCAGCAAAGGTGGGTTAGAAATATAAGCCCAATAAGTATAATTATATCCCTGTCCTTCAGCAATTAAAGTTATATGTCCTATAATATACATTACCCATTTAGTTATTTTCATCCAGGTTGACATGTCTGGGTTTTATTCTCTTCAAAGGAATCCAAACTGAGGTTCCATCAGCTGTAATGACAAGGTCAAATCCCCTACCCCACACCTTTATCATGCCTGGTTTCCATAAATCATCTTTAACATCTTTCCAACAGATCAGCTACAGCTGCAGTTCTGTTTGGGTTGTATCATTTTCTTTTTCAAATTACTAAAATGTTGTTCTGCAGGAGTCTGTGATGAATTATCATAAGTGTTTTAAAAATTTAAAGTAAACAGTGCTCTTGCTAATTGATCTTTAGGTGTACTTATTTTCATAACATCATCCTCCTGATCATCATCTCCCCCTTTTTGTTTCAAGAGCATAGACTTTAGTGTCCTTGCAGGTATGTATTAAAGTGTATCTTTTGATCATTTGGTAAAAAAATCTATTCTAAAGCACCATCTTGCCAAATTAGGCCTGTGGGAGATTGCAGGGTTTAAAGGAAATAATAAAATCAACAGGCTTTTCTAGATCTATTTGAACAAACTGTCCTTCTTCAATGCATTGTTCAATTAATTGTAACTCTTGTTCAGTCACAGCTGTTAACTGCCTTTTGCTTAATAAATCAGAATCTCCTTGTAAAATATCAAACAAGTTCTGTAACATATAATTAGGAATCCCTAAAGTGGGTCTAATCCAGTTAATATCTCCTAACAGTTTTTGAAAATCATTTCAAGTTTGTAAATTATCTCATCTTAATTGTATTTTTTGAGGAATTATTTTTTAGCAGCTATTTGCATTCTTAAGTACAGGTAAGGCTCAGTCTTTTGAATCTTTTCCAGAGCTATTTGCAGCCCAGATTGAGGTAAAATTTTTATAATAACACCAAAAACCTTTTCCAAAGAGTCATCATTGTCACATACAATTAAAATATCATTCATATAATGAATAACAAGGGCTTTTGGAAATTTATTTCTTATTTCTTGTAAGGGTTTATGCACAAATAGTTGACACATGGTGGGACTGTTCATCATCCTTTGTGGTAAGGCACACCATTGATATCTTTGCATTGGAGTCTGATTATTCAGTGCCAGGACAGAAAACACAAATTTTTCTTTATCTGTTGGGTGCAAAGGGATAGTAAAAAAGCAATATTTTAAATCAACAATAACCAATTTCCAAGATTGAGGAATCATACAGGATTGAGGAAACTCTGATTGAACTGCATCCATAGGGCTCATGGCTTTCTTTACTGCTCTTAAATCAGTCAGCATTCTTCATCTCCCAGATTTCTTTTTTAATAACAAAAACTGGAGAATCCCATGAACTTTGGGAATGTTCAATATATTGTAGTTGCAATTGCTTTTGAGCAAGATTATGAAGGGCATTCAATTTTTCTTGAGGAAGGAGCCATTGATCCACCCATATTGGCATTGTAATAAGCCATGTTATTGGGATAATTATGCCCTTTGTTTCAATGGCCCCAATTATAAATTTGTTTGCTCCTTAGAATATCCTAAACCTCAACAATCCCTTGTTTGCCTAGTGTTTTGAAATTGCATCTTCAAGTATAGTTGTTCTGGCTTATCTGATAAGTGAGGGATATGTAAATATGCTCCCCACTGCAAAAGCAAGTCTCTGCCCCAGAGATTCAAACTGAAATCTGCCACAAAAAGTCGTAATATTGATTTTTGTCCATCTGGGCTGATTACTTCAAATGTTTCAGTACTTTGATAAATATCAGTCATGGTACCTATGCCGGTAAAAACAGTAGGTACCTTTTTTAATGTCCAGTTCTGGGGCCAATATCAGCTACATCAGCTCCAGTATCAATCAATCCCAGAAAAATTTTATCTTTAATAGTTATATTAATTTCTGGGTGGTCATCCCCAATAGATGTTTGCCAATAAATTTCATTTCCAGTTGAACCAAAACCTCCTTGATGGTTAAAGGGCAGAGACGGAGGAACATGGTAAGATAAGAGTAGTAATTGAGCAACGCATTGCCCAGTTTTAATTTGCAAAGGCTGTAAAGATTAAGCCATAATTTTCAATTCCTCTTTATAGTCACTGTCAATTAAACCAACTTGTATTAATAGACCCTGCTTAATTAAACTACTTCTTCCAATTATTAAGCCAAAGGTATGGCTCTGCAGAGGGCTAGAAACTCCAGTGCTAATTAATTGAATACCCATTTAAGGTTGTAGTAAAATATCCTCAGCTGCAGGTAGATCTATTTTAGCACTATTGTGAGTTGCAGCTTTTAACTCTAAGATTGGAACACATGATTTTTGCCATTGCTGACAGGATACTGTGTCTGTGGAGCTTGGCTCATGCTGTTTGTCCTGGGGCCCTGAGCTAAGCCTGCAAGGTGGTTTCCCAACCTTTTCAGTGGAGCACCATTTTTATGTGTTCTAGAATGACATTCATTAGCCCAATGAAAGCCCCTTTGAGAAATAGGACACAATCTGGATGGCAGTTTCTTAGTTGGGATGGAATTATTATCATGAAAAGATTTACAGTTTTTCTGAAAGTGCCCAAATTTTCCACATTTAAAACAATTTCCTTTCTTTTGATTCAACTTAGACTTCATGGCAGCTACCAATACTGTCATTTGATGAGAAGTAGAACCAATGCCCTGACAGGCTCTTATATAGTCCTGTATGGAACAACCAGCAGTTTTAATGGGTCAAATAGCCTTTTTACACTCACTGTTAGCATTATCAAAGGCTAATGTCATTAAAATTAAATCACAGGACTTCCGGAGAAGATGGCAGCTTAGTAAGACGCGCGGGCCTTAGTTCCTCCTCCAGAACAGCTACTAGGGGAGTAGAAATGATACAGAACAGCTCCTGGAGCCATGACAGAGATCAAGAAGACAGCGTACCCCATTCTGGAATGGCTGACTTGCTGGGAGAACACGCTCTGGTGAGATCACCGAGGGGCACGGGCTTCCCCGGACCAGGGCGGTAAGTGGCTGGACTCCCTCCCTTCCTCCTTCCTGGGCCAGCTGGGAGAATAGGACAGGCGATCCCCTCAAGCCATGGTGGCTGGTGCCCCCCCAACGGACAGCTCCCTGGACCAACTGGGGGAATTGGATCGGAGATCACCAGGCCACGGAGAATGGTGACCAGGGTCCCTTCCAAACATGTGGCTTCCTGGTCCGGCTGGGAACAGTGCACTCTCCTGGGCCGTGGCAACTGGCATCCTCCCTCGATGCTTGGCACCCCGGGATGGATAGGATATGTGGAGGGGCGCTTTCCCGGTCTGTGGTGGCCGGCAACCCTCCCCGCGTTTGGATCCCCAGGCCGGCTGGCACTCTTCCAAGCCGCTTTGGCGGGCGAACCTCCCTCATGGTGAG
This sequence comes from Tamandua tetradactyla, assembly GCF_023851605.1. NCBI lineage: Eukaryota > Metazoa > Chordata > Mammalia > Pilosa > Myrmecophagidae > Tamandua > Tamandua tetradactyla. The sequence continues at coordinate 3,329,961 of NC_135341.1, read as the reverse complement.
AGTTTTCCAAAGTTAAAGGACCCACACCACCATTTACTGGTGGGACCCGCAGACAAACGGGGGCACAAGCGGAACCTACTGGGCAGGATAAGAAAAACAGAACCCAGAGATTTCACAGAAAAATCTTTCAACCTGTTGGGTCCAACACCCAGGGAAATCTGACTAAATGCCCAGATGCCAGCAGAAGATAACGGATCATGCTCAGAAAATCAAAAATATGGCCCAGTCAAAGGAACAAACCAATAATTCAAATGAGATACAGGAGCTGAGACAACTAATGCTGAATATACGAGCAGAAATGAAAAACCTCTTCAAAAAAGAAATCAATAAATTGAGGGAGGACATGAAGAAGACATGGGCTGAACAAAAAGAAGAAATAGAAAAACTGAAAAATCAAATCACAGAACTTATTGAAGTGAAGGATAAAGTAGAAAAGATGGAAAAAACAATGGATACCTACAATGATAGATTGAAAGAGACAGAAGATAGAATTAGTGATTTGGAGGATGGAACATCTGAATTCCAAAAAGAAACAGAAATATAGGGAAAAGAATGGAAAAATTTGAACAGGGGATCACGAACTGAAGGACAATATGAACTGCATAAATATACGTGTTGTGGGTGTCCCAGAAGGAGAAGAGAGGGGAAAAGGAGGAGAAAAACTAATGGAAGAAATTATCACTGAAAACTTCCCAACTCTTATGAAAGACCTAAAATTACAGATCCAAGAAGTGCAGTGCATCCCAAAGAGATGAGACACAAATAGGCGTTCTCCAAGACACTTACTGTTAGAATGTCAGAGTCAAAGAGAAAGAGATGATCTTGAAGGCAGCAAGAGAAAAACAATCCATCACATACAAGGGAAACCCAATAACACTACGTGTAGATTTCTCAGCAGAAACCATGGAAGCTAGAAGACAGTGGGATGATATATTTAAATTACTAAAAGAGAAAAACTGCTAACCAAGGCTTCTGTATCCAGCAAAATTGTCCTTCAAAAATGAGGGAGAAATTAAAACATTTTCAGACAAAAAGTCACTGAGAGAATTTGTGACCAAGAGACCAGCTCTGCAAGAAATACTAAAGGGAGCACTAGAGTCAGATACAAAAAGACAGAAGAGAGAGATATGGAAAAGAGTGTAGAAGGAAGGAAAATCAGATATGATATATATAATACAAAATGCAAAATGTTAGAGGAAAATATTATCCAAACAGTAATAACACTAAATGTTAATGAACTGAATTCTCCAATCAAAAGACATACACTGGCAGAATGGATCAAAAAAACAGGATCCTTCTATATGCAGTCTACAGGAAACACATCTTAGACCAAAAGATAAACATAGGCTGAAAGTGAAAGGTTGGGAAAAGATATTTCATGCAAATAACAACCACAAAAGAGCAGGAGTAGCTATACTAATATCCAACAAATTAGACTTCAAATGTAAAACAGTTAAAAGAGACAAAGAAGGACACTATATACTAATAAAAGGAACAATTCAACAAGAAGACATAACGATCTTAAATTTTATGCACTGAACCGGAATGCCCCTAAATACGTGAGGAATACACTGCAAACACTGAAAAGGGAAATAGATGAAGCCAACATCACCCTCATACCAAAACAAGGCAAAGATATTACAAAAAAAGAAAACTACAGACCAATCTCTCTAATGAATATAGATGCAAAAATCCTCAATAAAATTCTAGAAAATCATATCCAACAACACATTCAAAGAATTATACATCATGACCAAGTAGGATTCATCCCAGGTATGCAAGGATGGTTCAACATAAGAAATTCAATTAATGTAATACACCATATCAACAAATCAAAGCAGAAAAATCACATGATCATCTCAATTGATGCAGAGAAGGCATTTGACAAGATTCAACATCCTTTCCTGTTGAAAACACTTCAGAAGCTAGGAGTACAAGGGAACTTCCTTAAAATGATAGAGGGAATATATGAAAAACCCACAGCTAATATCATCCTCAATGGGGAAAAATTGAAAACTTTTCCCTTAAGATCAGGAACAAGACAAGGATGTCCACTATCACCACTATTATTCAACATTGTGTTGGAAGTTCTAGCCAGAGCAATTAGACAAGAAAAAGAAATACAAGGCATCAAAATTGGAAAGGAAGAAGTAAAACTATCACTGTTTGCAGACGATATGATACTATACGTCGAAAACTGAGAAAAATCCACAACAAAATTACTAGAGCAAATAAATGAGTACAGCAAAGTAGCAGGTTACAAGATCAACATTCAAAAATCTGTAGCATTTCTATACACTTTTAATGAACAAGCTGAGGGGGAAATCAAGAAACGAATCCCATTTACAATTGCAACTAAAAGAATAAAATACCTAGGAATAAATTTAACTAAAGAGACAAAAAACCTATATAAAGAAAACTACAAAAAACTGTTAAAAGAAATCACAGAAGACCTAAATAGATGGAAGGGCATACCGTGTTCATGGATTGGAAGACTAAATATAATTAAGATGTCAATCCTACCTAAACTGATCTACAGATTCAATACAATACCAATCAAAATCCCAACAACTTATTTTTCAGAAATAGAAAAACCAATAAGCAAATTTATCTGGAAGGGCAGGGTGCCCCGAATTGCTAAAAACATCTTGAGGAAAAAAAATGAAGCTGGAGGCCTGTGAGCACTTTAAGGCATATTATGAAGCCACAGTGGTCAAAACTGCATGATATTGGCATAAAGATAGATATATTGACCAATTCAATCGAATGAAGTGCTCAGATGTAGACCCTCTCATCTATGGATATTTGATCTTTGATAAGGCAGTCAAGCCAACTCACCTGGGACAGAACAGTCTCTTCAATAAATGGTGCCTAGAGAACTGGATATCCATATGCAAAAGAATGAAAGAAGACCCATATCTCACACCTTATACAAAAGTTAACTCAAAATGGATCAAAGATCTAAACATTAGGTCTAAGACCATAAAACAGTTACAGGAAAATGTAGGGAGATATCTTATGAATCTTACAACTGGAGGCAATTTTATGGACCTTAAACCTAAAGCAAGAGCACTGAAAAAATAAATAAATAAATGGGGCTCCTCAAAATTAAACACTTTTGTGCATCAAAGAACTTCATCAAGAAAGTAGAAAGACAGCATACACAATGGGAGACAATATTTGGAAATGACATATCAGATAAAGGTTTAGTATCCAGAATTTATAAAGAGATTGTTCAACTCAACAATAAAAAGACAGCCAACCCAATTACAAAATGGGAAAAAGACTCGAACAGACACCTACCAGAAGAGGAAATACAGATGGCCAAGAGGCACATGAAGAGATGCTCAATGTCCCTGGCCATTAGAGAAATGCAAATCAAAACCACAATGAGATATCATCTCACACCCACCAGAATGGCCATTATCAACAAAACAGTAAATGACAAGTGCTGGAGAGGATGCGGAGAAAGAGGCACACTTATCCACTGTTGGTGGGAATGTCAAATGGTGCAACCACTGTGGAAGGCAGTTTGGCGGTTCCTCAAAAAGCTGAATATAGAATTGCCATACGACCCAGCAATACCATTGCTAGGTATCTACTCAAAGGACTTAAGGGCAAAGGCACAAATGGACATTTGCACACCAATGTTTATAGCAGCATTATTTACAATTGCAAAGAGATGGAAACAGCCAAAATGTCCATCAACAGAAGAATGGCTAAACAAACTGTGGTATGTACATACGATGGAATATTATGCAGCTTTAAGACAAGATGAACTTATGAAGCATGTAATAACATGGATGGACCTAGAGGATATTATGCTGAGTGAGTCCAGCCAGAAACTAAAGGACAAATACTGTATGGTCCCACTGATTTGAACGGACATTTGCTAATAAACTTGAAATATGTCATTGGTAACAGAGTCCAGCAGTAGTTAGAAACAGGGTAAGATAATGGGTAATTGGAGCTGAAGGGATACCGACTGTGCAACAGGACTAGATACAAAAACTCAAAAATGGACAGCACAATAATACCGAATTGTAAACTAATCATGTTAAAACACTGAATGAAGCTGCATCTGAGCTATAGGGTTTTTTTGTTTTTTTTTGGTTTTTTTTTTTACTATTATTACTACTTTTATTTCTTTTCTCTGTATTAACATTCTATATCTTTTTCTGTTGTGTTGCTAGTTCCTCTAAACCGATGCAAATGTACTAAGAAACGATGATCATGCATCTATGTGATGATGTTAAGAATTACTGATTGCATATGTAGAATGGTATGGTTTCTAAATGTTGTGTTAATTTCTTTTTTTTCCATTGATAAAAAAAATAATAAGAGATGCTTATGAGTGTAGTAGGAAAGGAGAGAAGGAACACGCATCCAAGTAATTAAAACTGCTTCTTCACGGGGTGCAAGGGTGGTTCAGTGGTAGAATACTCACCTGCCATGTGGGAGACCCAGGTTCAATTCAATTTCTGTCCCAAGCACTTTCCCCACCCCACCACCCTACAAAACCAAAAGAATGAAATGTGACCCCTGCCATACAGTATACAAAAAATATTGCCTCTTCAATAGTCATGAATGATTTCTGATTGGCCAACATCAAGGTATTATTCTGGTCTTCTTTATTTGACTTTATTAGACTTTCAGCATGTTGGGCAGTGTTGGCCACTGTTATGACCCTAAGGAATGTTAAAGTGAAACAAGAGAGACACTGGAATCAGGGGGTTTGAAGCTTTAGCAAAGTAAAGACAACAGACAACTTTATTCTTAACTAGTTCCTGCTTATATACTGCAGGATTTACGTGACTAAAAGCATGCATACATTTCGTGATAAAATGGAGTGTCTACTTTTCAGTATATTACTTCCTACATACAAGAGATAGCTAACAAGACCTTGGGGTTTAAGAAAAAACAAACATTCTCTCCCTCCCAGGCTGTCCTTCAGTTAAGCAGATAACAGTTTCCACAGTTTACTGTTGATGCCACTTTGAAGCCAGTCACTCCCAATAAATTCCACAGGTTTTCTATTAACCCTTGGCTCCTACATTTCCCCCTTTTTATTTTATAAGGCAAGGTGACTGTGCCTGTCTTAGGTTGCCCTTAAGCTCTGAAGGAAAGGTCTTACCCTTCATTAGCCACCAGTCAAGTGCTCTGACTTTGATTCTGGAGGGGAGCCAAGAGTTTTGCAAGAATCATATGGTTAGCGTGGCTTTGCTCAGTGACTGTGCCTGTCTTAGGTTGCCCTTAAGCTTTGAAGGAAGGGTCTTACCCATCATTGGCTACCAGTCAAGAGCTCAAAACTTATTTAGGGGAGGAGTTCAAAGCCTTTACAAACAATACATTGAGAGCTTGTGTTTGTTTATGATTACAAGACATGACAGATAGCAAACGGTGCTCCATGACACTTAAGACAAAAAGATATAGTAAGGAAAGTAAAATTTCTGTTCCCAATGTTGTCAAAAAATGAGAAGATTTCCACCAATAAACAGAATTAAGATTTTCTAGCCCTTGGGTAAATGATTGTATAATATAATTTCCATCAGCTATATACAAATTATTCTGAGATATTTCTAATACCCGCTTTTGTAATTTTAAAATATTGAGACTTAAACTATCTGAATGCCCCAAAAGATGCCTCTTTTATTTTTTCCCATTTTATTTCAGAAGGATTATATCTTAAAGGGGTAATATAAAAAATTGCTCTTATTTCAGTCACAGTTTAAACTTCATAAGAAATTTAAATTATACATTTGATCTCCAAAATGAACCAATGCTGTCTCTATTATTAATTTGCTCATCAATGTGAGATACACTATGCCACAGTTCATTGGCATTTTTATGCCATCCTCTAACATAATGCTGCATCTGTATAGTTTGATGCAATGCAGTTCCAGCGACCACAGCCACTCTGATAATTCCAATATCCCAATGATAGCTGCAATAATAAGTCCAATTAGTCTCTTAGTCCTTTTCAGATATTCTTTTGCCAAATGGGTCAAGACTTATGTTTCTGGAGAGGATTAGCAGGATCTTGACATCTGCACCAGCAGCATACCTCTTCTTTTCCTTGCTGCTACAATCGTCTCATTTTCCTGCAACATAAATGCTTGGAGACAAGTGAATAGAGAACAATTCTCACAGTTAAAAGTTTGATTTCCTATATGCATATAATTTTTAACAAATATATATGGATCTCTAGTACATATTTGCAAATAATGTTTATGACTGCTATTTAAAGAGAAGTTATAGTTATTAGAATGTGCTATAAAAATTGATCCCAGTCCTAGGAAAATTTTCCATAAATTTTTCTGATTTTTGTTATATTTATCATCCCATGGATTTGGCACAAATCATCCTCTATGTAATTATGAGAATCATTCTTTACCTTAAACCATGTAGTTTGATTATTTATTGTCATACACGGTAATTCATTATTTATGGATATGGGTCTTTTTTAAAAATGGAAGAGTTAAATTTGACACCATTTTTCCTTCTTCCTTAAGTAGTTTTGGAAGCCTTGAATTTATTGGACCTGGGAATCCTAAACTAGTATTCAGATATTTTGGTAAGGTTGGATCTGCCCATTAGGAATATAAACCCAATAAGTATAAATATGTCCCTGTCTTTCAGCAATTAAAGTTATATGTCCTATAATATACATTACCGATTTAGTTATTTTCATCCAGGTCCACATGTCTGGGTTTTATTCTCTTTGAGGGAATCCAAACTGAGGTTCTGTCATCTGCAATGACAAGAGCAAATCCCCCTACCCCACACCTTTATCATTCCTGGTTTTCATAAATCATCCTTAACATCTTTCCAATAGATCAGCTGCAGCTGCAGTTCTGTTTGAGTCATATTACCTTTCTTTTCCAAATTACTAAAATGTTGTTCTGCAGGAGTCTGTGATGAATTATCATACATGTTTAAAAAATTTGAAGTAAACATTGCTCTTGCTAATTGATCTTTTGTGTACTTATTTTCACAACATCATCCTCCTGGTCTCCCCCTCTTTGTTTTATGAGTATAAATTTAGTGTCCAGTTTGTTCATTCAATAATTTGTTTCCCAGAGGGATTATGTAGAATTCCTGTGATATGAGTAATATGAAAAGTAAGTATAAAATTTATGAAATTGCTTCACTGTATAAGCAGGACCATTGTTCATTTTAATAGATTGAGGGCATCCCATAATAGCAAAATTATTAAATAAATGTGATCAAACATGACAGAAACATTTTCTAGATTGTGCAGTAGCCCAGATGAAATGAGAAAAGGTGTCTATAATAATATATTGCATTTTACCAAAACATGAAATATGAGTAACATCCATTTGCCATAATTCATTTGCTTTTTGATTTTGAGGATTAACCCCTGATGCAAGTGGGAGTGCATTTAAAGGTCCACATGTTGGACAAGTCCTAACAATGTCCTGAGTTTGTTGTTTAGATAAAGATGGAAATTTCTTTCACAACCTTTTGCTATTAATATGCGTCAATTTGTGAAATATCATGGGATCTTGAATTACTTCTACAAGAGTATCTGCTTGATGATTTTGTAATGATAAAGACCTTTAAGATTAGTATGAGCTCTTATATGCATGATAAAAAGAGGATTAGTTCGACTTCTGACTAGTGTTTGTAAATGTAAAAACATTCGGGACAGTTCATCTCCTTCAAACAAAGAAACTTTCTCAATGTGAGTAACTGTTTGGCAGACAGAATTAGAAACAATATTAAGAGATTGTGGAAAATTTTGCAATACCTGAATTACAGCTGCTAATTCAGTATATGGCGCTGAGGTATAAGGTGTTTTCTAACTTTTTTTTCCCCTGGGGTGACATATGCAGCCTGCCCATTATTATTACCATTAGTAAAGACGGTAATAGCTAGCAGGGAAGCCCGAACTATTTTAAGCAAAATCCATTGTGTTCTTTTTAGAAATTGTTAAAGTTTGTTTATTTATTTATTTATTTTAAAAAATTTAACAAATGAACAAAAACATTTCTAACATATCATTATTCCATTCTCTATATATAATCAGTAATTCATAATATCATCACATAGTTGCATATTCATCATTATGATTAAGAAATTGCAAAAGTTTTGACATAGGCAAATGATTATTAATTTGTCCTTTAAAATTACTTAATGCTATTTGCCAAGAGGTATTGAAAATAAATCGACTTTGAACCTCTCTCTTTGTGAGATCACACACTATGCACTTAAGATTGTGACCTCTTAATTGATAACATCTTTGGCAATTTTTGGCTATTAAAGAAATGATTTTTTGCAAATATGTATTTAAACATTTTTGTCAATTATTTGGTAAAAAAATTTATTTTAAAATACCATCTTGCCAAAGTAGGCCTGTGGGAGATTGCAAGGTAAAGAAAATAATAAAATCCACAGGTTTTTTTAAAATCTATTTGAACAAGCTGTCCTTCTTGAATGCGTTGTTCAATTAATTTCAATTCTTGTCCAGCCACAGTTGTTAACTACCTTTTGCTTAATAAATCAGAATCTCCTTGTACAATATCAAAGAAGTTTTGTAACATATAATTAGGAATTCTTAAACTGGCAGGTAGCAAAAATGAAAGCAGAGTGTCGATAATGACATGTACCGATAGTAAATTGACCAGATTTTGTACAATGAATTCATTAGATTGATTGAAAATGAATGCAGAAATGAGGACTTTTTGTAATTGGCTGTGCATTTTTGCTAATTTTAAATTTATTACATGCAGTTTTTATAATATTTTCCCACAATAGTGACTAAATTCCAATTTGCTTACATGACCGGGCCCATTTAGGTCCTCTGGGAACTGACTAGGGACCAAGAGGAGCCTCCTGGGACCTAAATATCTTTATTAAAATACACCTCCTTCCAGGAGGATAGCCAGTCCTCCCAGCTAGAGTGCACGTTTTAATTGTTTCTTACCAAGGTCATGTGATAGCAGCATCAGTTGCACATAATGGCAACATCAGGTGAATAGAACAAACTCCACAAGTATATTTTTCCCTTGCATTCAGCCCTCAAATTTGATCTGCTCCCAACATAAGTCATAGTTATTTTGGGATAAATTTAGTTTATACATATGTAGTTTATATAAACATTGGATAAAGCATTAAAATATTTTGGCTTAAAGGAATTTAGGTATTTATATGATTTGAATATATTTAGTGAGTAATAGATTCATTTACAGCAATATTACTTAAATTAATTGATTAAGCCACCTGGTCTGGGGCAAGAAAAGAAACAGTTTTTTGCCAGTATAATGATACCCAGAAGAAAATCAGTATATTTTATACAGATAAGGAGATGATAAAACTTAACGTAAGCTATTTTGATAAAACACAGACTTTTTGCCTTTTACACTGATTATTTAGAAAAAAATTTTATATCTTTTCATTGAGTCCTAGAAAGCATTGTTATTTTAGACTCATTAACTCTTTCTTGATTTTGACCATAATTTCTGTTTTTATAAACCCTCAGCAATTATTACATTAGTTCAGGCTTTGTCTTACATTTTTCCCATTTTGTAACAGTTATTCATTTTATCTGAAGATAAAACTATTTTCTTTCCCTTATTAATAAAAATGTCTATTATATTTTTCATACTTAAGTCATTATTTTAAACAAATATTTTACCACACATAATTACCCTCAAAATTAAATTTGTTAAAATAATGTTAAATACTTAAAATATTTTAGTTAATGCGTATTTGAAACATCAATATATAATTTTTAACAAGAATTTTCAGTTTTAAAGTTCTGAAAATATATTTCCTTTTCAAATATGAATAGGAGCTGAACCCATGGCCAGTTTCCAAACTGCTGTTTGTAGAGGATCTAAGTTAACAAAAGGAGATGGGGCTGCCATTCCCATTCCTTGTCACAAGATTTTATTTGTATCATTGGTATAAATTTCAGTAGAATAATTATTTAGATTAAACTAAGATAACTTAACAGAACACTTTGAGTCAGAACTACAATCCTGAATTGCATAGCCCTTAGGGGACCAACCTGTTACAATTCTGTAGGAACCATTAATGAGTACTGACTCTTGTTCTGCTTTGATCCTATTGAATATTTTCTGACTCAGGTATATATGAATTTTATATAAAGGCAGATCATTAAGAACAAGCTCAGAAATTAATTTTTTTTCTCTGCTAAAGGTATGATAAAGAAGCAATCTTTTAAATCTATCATAATAATAGGCAACATTACGGCCTTTAGGCTGAAACCAATAACAATACTTCTGTACTAAAGAAAAGAGCTCTAGTGACTCTGAAGTGTTCATTGAGACCCCTGTAGTTTCTAACAGTGTTTTTGACACACAAATATATTCCTCCATTCGCCCACTATGATTTCCCATTACCCTGATGCTACAAGGAAATTAAAATTACTTTAAACTTTAAAAGACTTACAGCAATGACCTAGGTCTGTTTCTGTGGTGAGTTCTCAGCATCTGGAGACATCCTCAATTTCCTTGGATACTTTAACACGAAAGTGGAGTAGTCCTTTCTTACAGTCCCTTTGTGGTCGCCATCTGTTGGCCGCTGTTATGACCTTAAGGAATGTTAAAGTAAAATGAGAGAGAGACTGGGATCAGGGGGTCTGAAGCTTTAGCAGTAAAGACAACAGACAACTTTATTCTTAAGTAGTTCCTGCTTATATATTGCAGGATTTATGTGACTAAAAGCATGCATACATTTTGTGATAAAACGGAGCACCTACTTTTCAGTATATCACTCCCTACATACAAGAGATAGCTAACAAGACCTTGGGGTTTAAGAAAAAGCAAACATTCTCTCCCTCCCAGGCTGTCCTTCAGTTAAGCGATAACAGTTTCCACAGTTTACTGTTGACGCCACTTTGAAATCAGTCACTCCCAATAAATTCCGCAGGTTTTCTATTAACCCTTGGCTCCTACAGGACAGCTCTTTTGAAAAATCCCAATTATTTGGTTTTTCTAACATTTTCCTAAAATTCATATTTTTTGTAAAATTCTTTTATCTTTTCAATATTGGTATTTTCCAGAGTTTTCCTTTTTATACTTTATGTACTTTGTGGTTTATCCATTTTTTCCTGGGCATCCAATCTGCAAACAAATTCAACTCCAACCTGTATGTTGATGCTACCTAAACATTTGCATAAAGCTAGATACACTAATACTTGTAGGCTAATATTCCCAACATCTGATTAGAACCACAAAACCATCTTATTCAAAATATATTTAATCTCTTTACTGCAATTGTGTCAATGTTTTCCTGTTTCATGTAATTATTATTCATGCAATCACACAGTTTAAAAACTGTAATTCATCTTTGATTCTTCTTTGTCATCCATTTATTGAACATAATGGAACACCAATGGAGAAATAGTGCTAAGTTCATGAGCAATATACCACTTCCTTTGTAACAAGAGACTCCATCTTTATCATATACCTAATTTCCATGTGTGATTGTGTCTATTTTGGACTTCCTATATGACAGCAATGGTCTATCTCCATTTATGAAATATTGCTACATTGTTTGTACATTATGGAGTTGTTTAAGTATTTGTCAATATCTGGTAGGGCTTTTTCTCACATAGATCTTATTTTTTAGGACTTTTTCTGTCTATTCTTACACATTCAATTTTCCATATGAACTTTAAAGTTAGCTTGCATCATATACTAAATTTTTTTTGTTATGGATTTTTTCAACTTATATGTCACTTAGGAGAAATGGACATCTGAAAAACCCAGGAACAAGGAATATTTTTCAATATCTTTACATCTATTTTCTTTATTTCAAAAAAAGTTTTATGAATGCATTGTTCAGATTATTCCTAAAACTTTATTTTTGTTGTTTTCTTAAATAATATTTTCTCTATTAAAATTACTAACTGGCTATATATGATTTATGTAGAATCCTTTTACATATTCCAATTAATTGAATGTCTTCATGCTTTACTAAATTCTTTTGTAGCTATTACTCTTAAAAGCAAAGCATATAGCTGAGTGAATCCAGCCAAAAACTAAAGGACAAATACTGTATGGTCCCACTGATGTGAACGGACATTCGAGAATAAACTTGAAATATGTCATTGGTAACAGAGTTCAGCAGGAGTTAGAAACAGGGTAAGACAATGGGTAATTGAAGCTGAAGGGATACAGACTGTGCAACAGGACTAGATACAAAAACTCAAAAATGGACAGCACAATAATACCTAATTGTAAAGTAATCATGTTAAAACACTGAATGAAGCTGCATCTGAGCTATAGGTTTTTGTTTTGTTTTGTTTTGTTTTGTTTTGATTTTACTATTATTACTTTTATTTTTTTCTCTATATTAACATTCTATATCTTTTTCGGTTATGTTGCTAGTTCTTCTAAACCAATGCAAATGTACTAAGAAATGATGATCATGCATCTATGTGATGATGTTAAGAATTAATGATTGCATGTGTAGAATGGTATGATCTCTAAATGTTGGGTTAATTTCTTTTTTTCCGTTAATTAAAAAAAAAAAAGAGAAGGGATAATTGGAGATGAAGGGATACAGACTGTACAACGGGACTGGATATAAAAACTCAGAAATGGACAGCACAATACTACCCAATTGTAATGCAATTATGTTAAAACACTGAATGAAGCTGCATGTGAGGTATAGGTTTTTTGTTTTTGTTTTTTTTGTTTTTTTTTCTTTCTATTATTGTTTTAATTCTTATTCTGTTGTCTTTTTATTTCTTTTTCTAAATCGATGCAAATGTACTAAGAAATGATGAATATGCAACTATGTGATGTTATTAAGAATTACTGATTGTACATGTAGATTGGAATGATTTCTAATTGTTTTGTTAATTCTTTTTTTAATTAATAAAAAAAAAAAGCAAAGCATATAAATGGACAATTAATACACAATAATATACTTGACAAAACATTAAATGTTATATATATTAGGAACTGGAAATAGAGAGGAATGCTTTCAATTTTCAGAATTATCAGGTATAGTTTTGTGATCAGGGTACAACTATAACAGATGAAAAAGAACTAAATATATAATTATTATAAAGGAATTTATGATATAATCATATTTTCATATGGAAGTAATTCACATGCAATAGTATAAAATATAATTTAAAATATATACAAACATAAAAATGAAAAGCCACTATCTTTCAAATCACTTTCAACAATTACTAATAATCTGCAGATGGAGATGTATTTTGAAAATATTAATGGAACATAAAATGTCTGGGAATAATCCTCACTATTATTGTGGAAGACTTGTAAACAATGAAATGACTTTTACCTCTAGTTAAATCAAGCATTTGAATAAACTGAGTCATAAGAAATTCCTAGATACATTCTACTGATATGTTAATAAAAATTTTAATTAGCATTTGTAGGTATTATATATTAAGTAATTAAGTATTATGTATTATGCATGTATTTGAATTATGTATTAGGTATTAGGTATTGTCTTTAACTATTATGTACCCCAGAAAAGCAATGTTTTAATCCTGATCCAATCCTGTGGGAGCAGCCAATGTTTTAATCTTGATTCAATGCTGTAGTTGGAATATTTGATTAGATTATCTCCATGGAGATGTGCTGCAGTCAATTGTGGATGTGACCATTTAGATGGAAATATAACTCCACTCATTTCAGGTGGGTCTTGATTAGTTTACTGAAATCCTTTAAAAGAGGAAACATACCAGAAAAATGACAAAAGCCTCAGAGCCAACAGAAATTTTGAAGCTGAGATGATACAGATGCTGACACTTGGATAACAGAGACATGGACATTTGGAGATGCTTGGAGCCCAGCAGATATCACCGTGAAATGTTAAGCAAGACAGAAGCTGACAGAGCCGAGGGAAGCCAAGAGATGAAAGCCAGCCCCAGAGAAACAAAGCAAGGAACCCCCACAGGAACAGGGTTTAAAAGCAATGGAGCCCAGGACCAAGGAACCAGGAGATGCTAACCACATGACTACCCAGATGACAGAGGTGTTACTGACCCATTCACCTTCATTGAATTAAGGTATGTTTTACTGGATGCCTTAGTTTGGACATTTTTATAGGCTTAGAGCTATAAAGCTGTAACTTATTAAATTCTCCTTTTACAAAGCCATTTCAGTTCTGGTATATCACGTTCTGTCATCTTCCAAACTAACACATACTCCAAGACACAGAATTAGACTCACAAATGCCAGAGAGAAGGAGATAATTCTGAAAGTAGCAAGAAAAAATTGATTCACCACATACAAGGGAAGTTAAATAACACCATATACAATGCAAGCCAAATAAGAGTAATTGCTGGTTTCTCATCAGATACAATGGAGATGAGAAGGCATGGTACAATATCTTTAAGGTGCTCAAAGAGACAAATTGCCAGCCTGGAGTTCTGTATCCAGCAAAGCTGCCCTTCAAAAATGAGGGACAGTTTAAAATATTCACAGATAAACAGAAGCTGAGAATTCATTAATAAGAGACTGGTCCTATGAGAACTACTAAAGAGAGTTCTGAAGACTGAATAGAAAAAGACAGAAGACAGAGTTCTGGAGGAGGGTACAGAATTGTAAAGTATTAGTAAGGGTAACTTAAAAGATAGACAAAAACAGATCTGACAAATAAAAACCAAGTAAGATGGTTGAATTAAGAGCTGCTTTTACTGTAACAACTCCCCAATTACAATACAATTTTTATTTAAAAATATGATCCATTTGTATGCTGTTTACAACAGACTCATCTTAGACCCAAAGATACAAATAGGTTGAAAGTGAAAGGATGGGGAAAAAATATTCTACCCAAGTAGTAATGAAGAAAAAAAAAGGCTGGGATAGCAATATTAATTATCAGAGAAAACAGATTTTAAATGCAAAAATGTTATAAAATCACCTAAATAATACTATAAATTACAAGATCTCACAGACAAATATATAGCATTGCATCCCAAAACAGCAGCATATACATTCTTTTCAAATGCTCATGGAACATTCTTTATGATTGATCATATATTGGGACACAAAGCAGCTCTTAATAAATTTGAAAAGACT
The DNA here is from genome assembly GCF_023851605.1 of Tamandua tetradactyla. Classification (NCBI taxonomy): domain Eukaryota; kingdom Metazoa; phylum Chordata; class Mammalia; order Pilosa; family Myrmecophagidae; genus Tamandua; species Tamandua tetradactyla. The sequence goes on along the minus strand of NC_135341.1, from coordinate 3,314,905 downwards.
GAAGATATGCAAAGCACATTCTCTGACTATAACAGAATGAAGCAAGAAATCAATAACTAGCAGACAACTAGAAAATTCATATATATGGAGGTTGAAAGCACACCCTTGAATAATCAGTGGGTCAAATAAAAAATTGTAGGAGAAACTCTAAGTCTCTTGAGAGTAAAGAAAACAAGAATACAACGTATCAAAACTTATGGTATGCTTCGGAGGCAAAGGTGAGGGGAAATTTATAGCCCTAATACCTGCATTAAAAAGGTAAAAAGAGCTAAAACCTATGATTAACTGAACAACTCAAAAAAATGGAGAAAAAACAGCAAACTAATTCCAAAGTAAGAAGAAAGAAAGAACAAAGATTATAGCAGAAAATAATGAAATGGGGGGGAAATAAAGGGAATTAATAAAACCAATTTTGCTTCTTTGAGAAGATTAATAAAATTGCAAATGCTTAGCTAGACTTCCTTCTTCTTAATGTAGATTACATAGAGATTAACACAAATCAAAATGTGACCCATACTTGTACTATCCCTACATATTCATTTTGCTATTTATATCTTCATATTTGTGTAACATTAAGTTGGAAGGCTTTGTTGGACTTTAAAGTAAAGTTTGTGTTTGTAGCAAAAATAAAAAAATAAAAAACAGAGGTGTCCAAAAGCTGTGAGAGAAAAAATCTATCCAATCGAGAGAATATCAATAAGACTATGTGTGGATTTCTCAGCAGAAACCATGGAGACCAGAAAGTAGTGTTATGATATATTTAAGATGCGAAAGCAGGAGACTGCTAACCAAGAACTCCACATGTGTAAAAACATCCTTCAAAAATGAGGGAAAGTTTTAAATATTTTCAGTCACTAAGAGAGTTTGTGAATAAGGGACAAAATCTACAAGAAATACTAAAAGGAGCAATACAGGCAGATAGGAAAAGACTGGAGAGAGAGATCTGCAGAATGCTGTACAAATGAAGACTATCAGGGAGGGTAAAAACAGAGAACAAGACAAGATATAATATATAAAACATAAAATGATAGAAGAAAGTACTGTCTTTACAGTAATAACATTATTCATTAATGGATTAAACACCCCAGTCAAAGGGTATAGACTGCTGAATGGATTAGAAAACAGGAGTCAGATATATGCTGTCTACAAATGACTCACTTTTGACCTAATGAAAAAAATAGATTGAAAGTGAAAGGCTGGAAAAAGATGTTTGAAACAAACAATAACCAGAAAAGAGCAGAGGTAACAATACCACTATCTGACCAATTAGGCTTTAAATGTAAAACAATTAAAAGAGACAAGGAAAGACAGTGTGTATTAAAAAAAGGAGCAATTCATCAAGAATTGTATCATAAATATTAATGCACAAAGCCAGAGTGCCCCAAAACACAAGGCAAACACTGACAACACTGAAGAAAGAAGTAAACACCTCTGCAAAGATAGTTGGAGATGTCAATAAACTGCCACCATCAATGGGTAAAAAGTCTAGACAGAATATCAATAAAGAATCAGAGATTTTGAAAAATGTAATAAATGAACTAGACTCAACAGATATTTATAGAATATTGCACCCCACAACAGCAGGCTGCACATTTTTCTCAGGTGCTCACGGATCAATCTCAAGCATAGACCCCATGGTAAATCAAAAAACAAGTCTCAATAAATTTTAAAAGATTGGAATTATACAAAATGTTATCTTGGATCATAATGGAATGAAGTTGGAAATCAATTCTAGGCATATGGCTGGAAAATCCAAAAATATATGGAAGCTAAAGAACACCCTTAAATAGCACTGGGTCAAGGAAGAAATTACAAGAGAAATCAGTAAATACCTCAAGGCAAATGAAAATGAAAACACACTATATCAAAACTTATAGAATGCAGCAATGGCAGTGCTGAGAGGGAAATTTGTTGCCCTAAATGCATATATTAAAAAAAAAGAAAGAGCAAAATCAAGGAATTAACAGTACATCTAGAGAAACTAGAGAAAGAACAGCAAACTAACCCCAGAGCAAATAGAAGGAAAGAAATAAAGAAGATTAGAGCAGAGCTAAATGAAATTGAGAACAGGAAAACAATAGAGAGTGTTAACAAAATCAGAAGTTGATTCTTTGAGAACATTTAAAAAAAATAGTTAGTGGACTCTTAGTGAGGCTGACATAAAAAGGGAGGATGAAAGTAAATAAAATCAGAAAAGAGGGGAGGACATAATGTCTGGTTCCAAGAAATAAAGACAATAATGTGAGGATACTATGAGCAACTATAGGCTAATAAACAGGACAATCTATATGAAATAAACAACTTCCTAGGAAAGCATAAACAGCCAGCATTGATTCAAGAAGAAATGGAAGACCTCAACAAACCAATCACAAGTAAAGAGAATGAATCAGTCATCAAGGAGCTCCCTTAAAAGAAGAGTCCAGGACCAGATGGGTTCACGTATGAATTCTAAGCATTCAAGAAAGAATTAGCACCAATCCTGTTCAAACGCTTCAAAAAATTTGAAGAGGAGGGAAAGCTAACTAACTCATTCTATAAAGACATCATCACTCTAATTAAAGCCAGAGAAAGATACTACTAGCAAATAAAATTGCAAAGCAACCACTTTCATGAATCTAGATGAAAAAATCCTCAATAAAATGCCCATAAATTGAATCTAGTAGCACATTAAAAGAAATATACACCATGCCTGTGCTGGTTTGAAATTGTCGTGTACCCCAGAAAAGCCATGTTTTCTTTCCTACTCCAATCTTTTGGGGACAGACCTATGGTTTAGGGTGGAAACTTTTATTTGGATTTCTCCATGTAGATATGACACACCCAGTTATGGGTGTGAACTTTTGATTGTATTGTTTCCATGTACATGTGACACATCCAATTATGGTGTGACATTTTGATTAGAGATATGACTCTGCCCATTCAAAGTGGGTCTTAATTAGTTTACTGGTGTCCTTTAAAAGAGAGAACATTTGAAGAAATCTCAAATACAGATACCCTAGGAGACTCCAGGAACCAAGAGAGCCCATAAGTGCTTGAATAACAAATACTGCCAAGAAAGATGCAGATATTTGGAGATGCATAGCACAGCAGCAATCTCATGTTCCTCCCCATGAGACATTAAGCAAACCAGAACCCTGAGTTATGTCCCAGAGGAGCTAAGTGAAGTCCAACAGAAGGTTAGAGAGGAAACCACAGGCATGAGAATCTGGAAGCAATGGAACTGGGAACAATGACCAGCACAAACCAGTCATGTATCTTCCCAGTTGAAAGAAGCATTCCATGCCATCAGCTTTTCTTGAGTCAAGGTATCTTTCTCTGGATGCCATACTTTGGATATTTCGAAGGCCTTTGAAGAGTAAACTTGTAGTTCAATAAATTCCCATTGTAAAAGCTATTCCTTTTCTGACACATTGCATTACAGCAGCTTTAGTAAACCAGTACAATGACCAAGTGGAACTTATTGCAGGTATTCAAGGCTGATTTGACACAAGAAAATCAATTAATGTAATGCACCACATCAATACATAAAAGTAGAAAAACCTTATGATCACTTCTGTTGATGCAAAAAAGCGTTTGACAACATTCATCATCCTTTCTAGATGAAAACAATTCAAAGCACAGGAATAGAAGGGAACTTCTTAAACATGATAAAGGGAATATATGAAAAATCCACAGGTAATATCATATTAAAGGAGAAAGATTGAAAGCATTCCCTCTAAGATCAGAAACAAGACAAGGATGCCCACTGCCACCATTGTTTTTCAACATTGCACTGGAAGTTGTAGCTACAACAATTAGACAAGAAGGAGAAATAAAATGCATCCAAATTATAAAAGAAGAAGTAATCATTCACTGTTTAACAATGATATTAAACTATATGTCAAAAATCCTGAAAAAATCTGCATCAAAGCAAATAAAGCTAATTAATAAGTACAGCAAAGAGATAGGATACACAGACAACAGTCAAAAATCAGTAGAGTTTGTATAATTAGTAATGAGCATTCTGAGAAAGATATAAAGAAAAAAATTAATTTACAATAGCAACCAAAACAATCAAATATTTATGAACAAATTTAACCAAAGACATGGTAGACCTATACACAGAAAACTATAAGAATTTACTAAAGGAAATAAAAAAGACTGAAATGGATGGAAGGACATAGCGTGTTCATGAACTGGAAGACTAAGTATAGTTAAGATGTCAATTCTACCCAAATTGATTTATAGATTCAATGCAATATCAATTAAATCTTCCAACAAATTACTTTGCAGAGACAGGTAAAGCAATAACCACATCTATTTTGAAGAGCTGGATGCCTTGAATAGCTAAAAAATATCTTGAATAAGAGGAATGAAATGAGCCCACACTACCTGACTTTAAAGCATATTACAGAGCTACAATGGTCAAAACATCATGGTACTGTCATAAAGATAGATATATTGTTTCAGTATATCTATCTTTATCTATCTATCAGTATAGATACATACTTTATCTATTTATCAGTTTAGATATATACCAATATATCTATCAGTATATCTATTGATACAGAATCAAATTGAATGTTTAGAAATAGACCCTCTCATCTATGGACAATTAATCCTTTGCAAAGCAGTCAAGCCAACTCAACCAGGATAATGCAACTTCTTCAATAAATGGTGTTTGGAGAACTGACTATTTGCATCCAAAGGAATGAAAGAGGACCCATATCTTATACCTTATACAAAAGTTAACTCAAAATATGTCAAAGACCTATATGCTAGAGCTAAGACCATCAAACTTTTAGAAGAAAATGTGGGGAAATATTTTATAAATCTTGTTGTTTCCTAAACTTCATCTTACCCAAAGTGTGAGTAATGAAAAAATAAATTGATAAATGGGATCTCCTCAAAATTAAAGAATTTTATGCATCAAAACCTTTGTCAGGAAAGTCAAAAGGCAGCCTATGCAATGTGAGACAGTATTTGGAAACTACATATCAAATAAAGGTTTAATACCCAGAATATATAAAGACATTCTGCAGTGAAAATCAAAAAGACAAACAACCCCCCAAAAAAGGGCAAAAGACATTGTGCCAGTTTGAATCTGTTGTGTACCCCAGAACAGCCAAGTTTTTAAATCCTCATTCAATATTGCAGGGTAGGATATTTTTTGTTGTTTCCACACCCAGTTATGGGTAGTAACTTTTGATTAGGTGGATTCCATGGAGATGCATATCCACCCATCCAAGGTGCGGTTGCTTACTGTAGCCTTTTAAGAGGCAATCATTTTGGAAAAAGCTTCCAAGCCTACACAGCCAGAAAACTTTTTAGATGAAGAATGAAAATGCCCCTGGAGGTGCTTCATGAAACAAGAAGCCAGAAGAGAAAACTAGTAGAATTTGTCATGTATCCTTCCAGCTGAGAGAGAAACCATAAATTCATCATCCTCTCTTGAATGAAGGAAATATCTTGTGGGTGCCTTAATTTGTACATTTTCATAGCCTTAGAACTATAAACTTGCAACATAATGAATTCCCCTTTTTAAAAGTGTTCCATTTCTGGTATATCCCTTTTAGCAGCTTACAAACTAGACCAGACATGGATAGACACTGTTTCTGGAGAGGAAATACAAATGGTTAAAAAATATATGAAAAGATGCTCAGCCTCACTGGCTATTAGGAAAATGAAAATCAAAACCACAATGAGATATCATCTCACACACCCTAGAATGGCCATTATTAAAAAAAAAAAAAAGAAAATACAAGTGCTGGAAAGGATGTGGAGAAAGGTCACACTTATACACTGTTGATGAGAATGTAGAATGGTACAACCCCTCTGGGAGGCAGTTTGGTTGTTCCTTCAGAAGTTAAGTATAGAATTGCTCTATGATCCAGTGATTCCATTCCTAGGTATATATTCAGAGGAACTGAAGGCAAAGACACAAGCATACATTTGTACACTGGTGTTTATAGCAGCATTATTCATGATTGCCAAGAGATGAAAATACCCCAAATGTCCATTAATGGACAAGTGGCTAAACAAACTGTAGTATATACATATGATGGAATATTATATGTCTGTAAGATAGAATAAAGTCATGCAGCATGTAACAACATGGAGGAACCTTGAGCACATTATGCTGAGTTAAATTAGCCAGAATCAAAAGAACAAATGCATTATGGTCTCATTATTATGAACTAACATTAATGAGTAAATTTTGAGAGTAAAAATTGAAAACACAGGTTAACAGGATATAGAAAAAGGGTAAATACTGGACATTTGATGCTTATGGAATGCAGAATGTTTTATAGTATTGATTATAAAAATCCAGAAATGGATAGCACAACACTATCTGATGGTAGCATAATATTGTAAGTACACTGAATGAAGCTGAGGGTGAATTTGGTTGAGGCAGGTAAGCTAGGGGCATGTATGACATTCTATAGAAAAGATAGAGGAGAAAGGCTGGGACCATATAATTTAGTGATGCCTATAATGAACAATGATGTTGGTTAAGTTTTCAAATACAAGTAAGTTTTTCTCATGATGGAGGACAAGCAAATGTCAACATTGCAAGTGCTGACTATGGGATGCTTTAGTGGGGTAAAATAAAATCAATGCAAACTAGTGTCTATAGTTAACAGTAATATTGTAATAAGCTTCCCTTGAATGTAACAAAGGCAATATTCCAAAGCTAAATATCAATAAGTGGGGTATATGGAATTCTTTGTAGAAGAAATAGAATTGCCCTCATATGGGTTGTGGAATGAAGGCATGTCTGGGAACAACTGATCATTTTTTCTTAGGTTGGATTGTATGATATATGAATGAAACTGTTGTAAAGTGAACAGAGAGATACAAGTGCTGAAGAAAACATGGAGGAAGACATGTACCTAGTCACCGCTGGTAGGGAAGCAGAGTGGTGCAACCTCTCTGGAGGGCAGTGTGTTGATTCCATAGGAGAGACAAGGGCTGTGGTTACCAGTTAGGTGTATGTTCAAAGGAACAGAGATTAGGGCACAAATGGACAGTTACATACTGGTGCTTATAGTGGCAGAGTTCACAATTTACAACGGATGGAGATTGTCTTTGGGTACATCCACTGAGGATAGGAAGGATAAACTGTGATATAGTGTGTAGAGCAACTGCAAGAAGAAATCAAGGTGTGAAGCTTGCAATGACGTGACTGAAACTTGAGGACAGAATGTTGACTGAAACAAGCCTGAAATGAAAAATACATTTTATAATGCCTCATTAATATGAATAGTATAATGTACAAACTCTGAGAATTGAAAATGAGAGCATAGTTCATCAGATGAAGACATATTGTTAAGGTTTCTAAATTGTAAACCCTTACAACAGTCACATCTATTCCAGAATTGTAACTATGATTACTAAATCCTGAAATGCTGAGTTCTTTGTGTATAATATTGTCATTCCCTGGAATTTGAGTATTTGTGTGACCCTGAGACTCAGAGCTAAAGTTCTGAAGTTATGAAAGTGAGCATTACCTCATACAGCAATTGTTTAAAACATTAATAAAGTGATCAGATTTCAATTAGAGATATGAATGAAGCTGATCTGGTTAAGAGTGAGGTAAATCAGACTAAAAGTTTATCAATGATATTCACTATACTTTAAAACGTCCTCTTTTGTGGGAGACCAAAGGAAGAGATGCATATTTGGTGCAAAATTTATATTTTCAGTAGCACGCTCTCTTATTTAACTTTTATGCTTAGCTTTTTTGAATGCCATAATTACAGGGAACCTTGAAAAGGGAGTGAGATCATGTTGGTTTATACAGGATGTTTTGATGCCCTGATAAATTCCAGAGTAATCTGGGCAGAAGACTAAAAAGTATTTGCAAAGTCCCCTTGAGGGACTGGGGAAAAAGATGGAAATATTAAACTTCCCCATTTGGGGAAGATCTGATTTTCTCACAGATGTTGAGAACTGCCAATTTGATGGGCCAGATCCTCAATCTTGAGACTGGCCCTTATGAAATATATTTCTTCAGAGGACAAGCTAAACCTGCTTAGTAGAATGATAAAATGTACCTTCACATTTTTATTATTGTACTAAGGCTGGATAGTATCATTGTGACTAAGGCTGGATAATAAAAGAAAATGTGTAGGGAAAAAAACATGAGGTATAAAGAGGTTAGGCTTAGAATGTGGTATTTTTTGATTATTGTCAGGGAGGTACATTTCTGCATTGCTAGTTATCTAAGATAATGATAGATAAGGCAAAACAGTTGAATTGTGGAAAAAACTGAATTCAAGAAATGGAAAATAACATTCAAAAATAAAGATGGGAAAACTCTGGAACTATTTTACTACAACCATATATGATTCAACAATATTAACTGTAGGCTACTTAGAGCATACACACATATTTTTAACATATGGTAAAAATTGAGTATTTTCTTCATTGTATGATAATGTAGGATTGGCTTCTACCTGGATTTAATTCATCTCAACCAGTACATTAGCACTTGCTATAGTGAAGACTGATTTTATTTTTCTTCAGTACTTTCGTTAAATGATTCTTCATAAAAATTTTTTTTAAAAAACAGTAAATTTCTATAAAACGATATATAAAAAAGACACACAAAATATATGCCTACTCACCCACCACTGGATGTCATGTTGATGACAATATGCTATAACAGTGTGAAAACACAACCTCAATTTCTGAGTTAGGAATATCAGAAGCAAAGCATGACCTCTTGTTAAACCACAGACCACATTTTGAAGGTCTGTAAGCTCCATTTCTATTATGTTTCAATAAAAATTAACAACTGCCATTGAGAATTTACTCTCTCACAGGAATTTCACATATATTAACTAATTTAATTTTTGTTAATACGATAAACTTCAGGAGCTGGATATTACTGAGGCCCAGCCAACGAAATTTAAAAGTCCTATCCTTAGCATGTTGCTATGTTACATGCTGAGAATGGGCAATAATTTAAACAGTTCAATAGGCCAATAGAGGTATCGCCAGGCCATATGTTAATACCACATCAGACTTTCTGAGGAACCCTCAAATTTCTTTATTTCCACAGTAACTGCACCATTTTATAATCCCATCAACAATGCTTACGTGTTCCAATTTCTCTGCATTCTTACTAATACTTGCTATTTTCAATTTTAATAATATTCATCTTAGTGGGTGTGAAATTGTAACACACTATGCTTTTGATTTACATTTCCCTGACAACCAATGATGTGATCTTGTCATGTGCTTATTCACCATTTGTCTATCTTCTTTAGAGTAATATCTATTAAGTCATTTACTCATTTTAAAAATTATTTGTTTTTTGTTGTTGATTTGTGTGGTTCTTTATGTATCCTGAATATTAGCCCTTACTGGTATATGGTAAGAAAGTATTTTCTCCCATTCTGTAGATTGTCTTTCATTTTTTCAATAATTTAATTTGATGTACAAAAGTTTTTAATTTTGATGAACTGCATTTTATCTATTTTTTCTTTTTTTGTTTGTACTTTTGAAAACATGGACTCAAAGATATATTTCTATGCCAATGTTAATAAAGCCATTTTTCACAATGGCCAGATGGTGGAAGCAATCCAAGTATTCATAAACATAAAGATTTTTAAACAAAATGTCATACATCCACTGGAATATTATTGAATTGTTAAAAGAAATGAAATTCTAATACATGCTACAACCTAGATGAAACTTTAAAGCATCAGGTTGATTGAAATAATTGAGACAGAAAATACAAATATTCTATGATCTCACTTATATAAAATACCTCAAATAAGAAAATACATACAGACATACAGTAACTTACAGGTAATCATGTACCCAGGGCCTAGGGGAAGAGGAATTTATTGCTTAATGGGTGCAGAGTTTCTCTTTGAGATGAAAATTTGGATTAATGGACATTGGTGAAGATAGTATGACACTGTGAAAATGTCATTAATACCACTGAATTGTACACATGTAAATGATTAATATGGAAATTTTGAGTTACATATATGTGTGTGTGTGTGTGTATGTGTTACTACAATAAGAAATATTTTAAAAGGCCAATAGTGAGATTTTTATAGATATACAAGCCTTATATATAAAATAGAAATACACACTAGGAAAAATAGTTAATGTACTTATTCGTTTGCTTCATGTCTTTCATGACTTTATGACTTTTGTTTCCTGTCAACCAGCATTTCCAGAAAGTTACCAATTCCATTACAATCGAGTTTATGCAAGTGGGCTTTACAGATGTGAGGCTGGCAGTTTCTTTTTGCCATATTTTTCCTACTGATACATTTTTCCACTCTCCAGATTGTCACTGTTACCATCATCACCACAACCTTCTTCACATGCACATCTTATTTTTGAAGAATTTAGACATTTTAGAAATGTCCTACATTTCTGTCAGTTCTCAGTGCCTGTCTCCCTAACAGCAGGACCATGTCAGGGCCTGGGTGTGCAACTCAGGTCTTCCTGGTCTCTTTTTATACATATGTAGAAGTAATGTTCCTCTCCATTGTTAACTTGGAGCTTCTATGTGAACACTATTAACCACTACTCTCTGATTCTTACTCAGTGTTCCTGATGACTCAGGATTCCATACTGTTCTAGTTTGCTAGCTGCCAGAATGCAACATATCAGAAATGGCATCATTTTTTAAAAGAGGAATTTAATAACTTGCTAGTTAACAGTTTCTAAGGCCAAGAAAATATCCTGATTTTAAAAAGTCTATAGAAATGCCCAATCGAAGGCATCAAGGAAAGATACCTTGGTTCAAGAAGGCTGATGAAGTTCAGGGTTTCTCTTTCAAGTGGAAGGACACATGGTGAGCACAGTCAGAGTTTCTCTTTCATCTGGAAAGACAAATGGTGAACATGGTCAGAGTTCCTCTCTCATCTGGAAGAACACATGGCAAACACAGCATCATCTGCTAACTTCTACTCCTGGCATACTGCTTCATGAGGTCCCCAGGAGTAATTTTCTTTCTTCATCTCCAAAGGTTGCTGGATGGTGGATTCGGCTTCTCGTGGCTATGTCGTTCTGCTCTGCTCTCTCTGAATCCCTTTTCATTCTCCAAAATGTTTCCTCTTTTACAGGACTTCAGAAACTAATTAAGACCCACCCAAATGGATGGAGGCATGCCTCCAGCTACTCCAGCTTAACAAGCACTCTTGATTGAACCACATCTCCAGGGAGAGATCTAAGTACAGTTTCAAACATACAAGACTGACTAGGGATTAGAAGGAATGGCTGCCTTTACAAAATAAGATTAGTATTAAACCATGGTTTTTCTAGAGTACATACATCCTTTCAAACTAGCACACATACCAACCACATATCCTGGCTGCTCTTCTGCCAGTTCAGTGTGATTCATCAGTCCTTCTCTGATTCCAGGTTTAATTTACTCAAACATACATTGTAATACCTTTACTACCATATGCTGCCTCAGCCATACGTAAAGCAAATCTTTGACTGTGTCCTTATCTCTGTTGCATAGATCTCATTGCTTTTTCCTGCACCAATGCCACATTAATTCAAATTAACTTATCATAAGTTATGTTTGGGAATATTATAAAGTTGGAAAAATATGTTTCTTTATGATGAAATGATTCAAGGAAATCAGATTAAAATGTCTGAATTTAAGATATTTTTAAAAATGCAATAGATCATGCTGTTGGATATTAAGTCTGTGCAGAAACTATGTGTCTATCGAGTGAGAATTTGTTGTAAGGAATTGTGGTTTTATGGGGGTAAATCACAAGTGAAATATTGACCTTAGAAACTAGATATACAGTAAAAAAATGAAGTAATGTGATAATTATTTTGTATGAGGAATTTTTTTTTCAACATGTGTAGGCACAGGAAACAAACTCAGGTCTCTGGTATGGCAGATGAGAATTCTGCTACTGAGCCACCCTCGCATGGCCCATATGAGGGCATTTTTCATTGAAATTCACACTGTTTTGGGAATCAATACTGAAGAAGTTTGTAAAAGGCCAAATTTATGGCCATACCTCAAGTTCCATACAGTAACCTCAGGAATTAATAAATATTAGTGGATATTTGATCACTTTGTTGAAAAAAATTTTATCTCTAGATAGAAACTGTACTTTTCAGGGTACTCTGGAGATATGTTGCTAATTTTAAAGAATTTGTATATCACATTCTTTTTCACATTTAGTGTTCAACTTATAATTTTAAAATGTCTTAATATAAATACTCCAGCCTTGTAAATGAGCACTGTCTTTCTCTCTCATTTCATAACCTCTTTCTACCTTACAGGAAATCACTATTTTGACAGAAAATGCAGGGCCATAGTGGGTATCCATAATTTAATCAATGAAGCCAAGTTTTCACCATTATTCAAAATATCACATGTCCATTATAAGATCACTTTCTCTAAAAGACAACATTTAAGAGAGGGTGATAATATCCCAATAAATTATTGTCAGACTTGGACCCATGAGGTACTTTGGTTAATGAAATTTGAGCAGTAATAATGAGTGGAATTAAGACATCATTTACATGTGCTTCTTTTTAATGTCTTTCCCTTAACATTCCATATTAGGCTGCTCTTAAAAACGTCATTAAAAATTCAACTAATCTAATTAATATAGTCAAAGCATCCTTATATACTGCAGATAAATGTCAAACAACCCATGAAAGAAAAAGCCAGGATTAAAAATCAATTCTACCTGACTCTAAATTAAATTTTTCTCCATGAATCTGTGCTAACATGAGTTAATCCACATATGCAGCTTGAATCAAGATGTAAGGAAATGAATGCACATAGTGGGGTTTTAAAGGTAATTCTATTATTAACTCTTTGATCAAGTGTTACACATTTTTGGAATTTCATTTAAGAACTTATTTATATTGTAGTGTTAATTGTGGTATTCATTACTCTAAACAACCCCTCTTCAACAACTTCACCTACAAAACAGCACTGTTACATCTAATCCCGATAACAAGCTATCCTCTTCTCTATCCATTCCATAGTGAAGTTTAGAAAAGTGGAGAATGAAGAAATTGTGCAGAAGGTAGCTAAGAATGTAGAAAGGTATGTAAGAGGGAATGGAAATACAGCAAAAAAGTGGGAGTAGGCATGAAGTCCTCTCCTCTAAGGAAATAATTTCCCTTGAAATCATTATCAGTTTCTCACAACTTTCTTCTTTTAACTGACCCTTGTTGGCTAAGTTGTCTTTTTTGCTTCTGTACACTTTAGACAACAGTGTTTAAGATACATGCCAAGCGTCCCTATTATGTTCAATGCTGCCCTGACTCATATATCCCACTGTACATGTGATCACTTCTGTCTTTCCTTACATGCAAAAATTTAGTTTTGCTCTGCTACTATGCTCCTAGAAGGTATCAGGTCGATACTTCTGAATGATTCTTGTTAGAAGATCTTTAACATCTCTGTTTCATGAGAATATAGACAAAGGGTTTTAGCATAAAGATAGCTAGGGTATAAAAAACAGACACTACTGTATTTTTGCTTCACTGGGGAGTTGTCCTTTGATTGTGCATACAGAAAGAACACAGTCCCAAAATGTAATATGTAATATGCATTTGTTCTTCCCTTGTTAAAGCAGATTCTCAAAATGGCTGTGACAATGTGCACAGAAGACAAACATGATGGTGAATATGATTATGATGAAGGCACACAAATCTAAAAGTTCCAGGTAATTGTTAACTGTGTTTGTGCAAGATAAGAATAACAGAGGAGAGAGATAACAGAAGATGCCATTTATTTTATTTTAGCATAAAATGATAGGTTATAAATCATGGAAATTTGGACTATATCATTTGTCACACCATAGGCAAAGGTTCACAGACATGATCAGACATAATCACCAAGTAGAAAGGTTGTTTACAGATGGCAAAGAAATTGTCACATGCCATGGTGGCCAAATGAATATTTCTACAATTCTAAGGAAGAGAAGGAATAATTGACATGTGCAGCCAATGAAAGAAACCATTTGACTCTCTACTAGAAGATTCTTCAGTGCATTCAGAGCATATGCTCTGTGGAATAACAACAAACATACAAAAAAGACCAAGTTTGGAGAAAGAGATACATAGATGTATGTAGCTGAGTGGCTGCCAAAGTTATGGCCAACAACAGAGCACACAAAATCAAAAAGGCTATAAAGAGAAACACTTTTTTCCCTAGTACTCATCTAAATCCTGTTAGTATGAACTCATTTTCCAAAATGGAGAGATTTGTCAAACTATATTTCAGTGTCTCTTGTTGACCTGATATTTTTTAGAATAATCTTGTTGATACTAAATATATTGCCATTTGTGCCATTTTGAAGGTGTTATGTACCCCAGAAAGATTTGTCCTTTTCCTTAGTGCGGTCTTATGAGTGGCCCTGTTTCTTTAATCCTGGTTTAATATTGAAGGATAGAAATCTTTTTATTAGATTATTTTAATGGAGACTGGCCAACTCAACTGTGATTGCAGCATTTTGATTAGATTATCTCCACTATTAGATGGATGTGTAACTCCACCCACTCAAGATATGTCTTGATTAGTTTACTGATATCCTTTAAAAGAGGAAACATTTTGGAGAAACCTGTATGCATAAGCAAACACAGATTTTTGGAGATGCAGAGCCCAGCAGATGTCACCACATGCCTTCCCATGAGATGCTAAGCAAGCCAGAACCCAGAGTTGAATCCTGGAGAAACTAAGTGTAGGCCCACAGATGCTTAGAGAGAAAACCAATGACATCAAGATCTGGAAGCCATGAACTGGGAACAAGGACCAGCAGACACTAGCCACATGCCTTCCAATGTGACAGACAACCTTTCTTGATTCAAGATATCTTTCTATGGATGCCTTAGTTTGGACATTTTTATGGCCTGGAACTTTAAACTTGCAATTTAATAAATTCCTTTTTAAAACACCATTCTACCAAGAAAATTATTGAATATACTTGTAAAATAGTTGGAATTATCCTGAAAAAAGGAAAAAATGTGAAAGATCAATTATGGATGTTAGTATTTTATTCATAGTTTCATTGTTTCAATCAAAATGTTTGGATGAGGAAAATTAGGCTTGAACAGTTTAAACCATGTACCAATATTTAGTAGTATACAAACTAAGATCTATTGCACTTCTAAGATCATGGGCAGCATCCTTTGCTCTCTCCTTCTCTTCTACTTTCCATTCATTGTCTTGTTTATTTCACTAATTGTCCCTTTCATTTCTCCTTTTACTGATCTTTTCCTTTCTCCACTTTTGAGCTGATTATATACAATATTTACATTATAACCACATTAATGTCAGCATTAAATAGAACTGAGAGAGATGGAGATGATATATATGTTATAAGAGATATGTATATATTTACATATATGTATTCAGCAGTACAATAGCATATACCTCATTGTGTGCATTCTGAGCCATTCTATTTTAATGATTCCTTTCAGTTACTTATTTGCCTGAGTACCATTTAGTTGATAAACTTAAACTGCATTTGAGGTATTGAAATATACCCCTGAATTTCTTCATTTATAGGATTAATGTGATCTGTTTAACCACCATTAATTTCTACCAGCTTACTTTAAAACAATTCTGAAAAAGACAAAATACGGCCATCCCAAATAAATATACCAGCTCATCTGATGTAAAGAGAACTTCTCCCAGACTCTATGAGTCAGTGGACATTCAAATGGAGGGAAAGTCCCAAATAATATAGTTTTAGAAGATTCTATGATATAGAAAAATATTAGTATTCCTGACTTTGCCAGAGAAATAAGTTTATTTAGGTGAATTTCTCACTTTGAATATACCTAAAACACAATGATGTTTTGCTATGCTGAATCAACCCTTCCTGAGGAACCAGGGATCACATTATGTTTGGGGTTTTAAAATCAAGTTTTAGTTTACTATTGTGAACATTTTATCCTTTGGAGAAATTACCTTTATCCCTTCATTAATGTCTCCTTTTCATTCTTCTTGCATGCATAAACAATTTGTTTCCATTCTTTTTTGCATTTTATACCTCATAACTTTATATTTCAGCACTTTAAAACCTTTTTGATTCCTATATATCAATATTTATTGTGGTCTGTTTATCTGTTTGGTTCAAAAGCTTTAAAATATCAGTAAAGCAGATTTATTGTCATTTTAGAGTTTCTTATAGCTGTTGTTGTATACAGGTGGGTGGATAAAGAGCATGTGAAAAATTCTGGTTTTCACCTAATTAATATAGTTAAATGTATATTCAAGAGATTTTTCTCTCTGCAAATTTATAGTATGGAATGTCTTTTATGGCAAATAGATAATACTCAAGGCAGAATTATTGGGCTTGATGAATCAAATTTAACAACCTCCAAATTTAAACAATTTCTAAGTAAATTAATGAATGTTTCCAACAAAGTATGTTCACTGAAAGAATTTTGTAGTCATCTCCTATTTTTTGAAATGGGAGTTTCTATCATCAAATACAGTGTTTCAATGAATTAAATCAGCTGATGGATTGACATGTTCTTTAATTGAATGACACCAGATAAAAAGAATTATTTAGTTCAAGTATTAGAAGTTCTGTCTGTTGATATAATGAACCAGGTTCTACTTCTAGCCTTACAATTACATCATTTTGGTCCCCTCTTTCCTTCTTTCTTGAAACATTTCTATTATGAGATCTTTGGGATCTCTGATTCCCTAAGCTGCACAATTGCACTGACTTCTTGGCCTTTCCATTTCCCAAAGGACCCCTGCTTTCATAAGATTTCTGATTGTTACCCATGATGACTAATTTAGATGGATACTCAGGATGTATAAATATGAGGATGAGCTCCATGGTAATTGTTAGATGTCTTGTTAGCTTAATGAGTCCCAAGATCATCGTTCAAATACTTTCTCACCAAAAGATTTGCTACTTTCCAAAACCTGATCTCATTCTTTCAGCCATTAAAGCCTCTTTATGTTTTCCCTTGCTATCATGAAGCCATACTGCCTTATGTTTTAAGTATGCCAGGGGTAGGGGAAGAGATCGACTATATGCTCTGAATGCAAGTTGTCTACATAGCTAGAACTGGGATTCACAATCATAGAGGGATCATTCTATATGTCCCATAAGAAGAGGGCATTTGTTTGTGATTCATTCAGATTTTTTTTCTCCAGAATTATATGAAGTTCATATAATTTGAATGCATCGTATAATAGTCTTCCTTTGATTTCCCCCCCAACCATTTAAAAATGTAAAATTTATTCTTGGTTTAGGGGTATATAAAAACAGGTAGTAGCCTGGTTTGGGCTGCCAGTCATATTTGCCAACCCTTGTATCCGGCCCCAGTGTACCAGCCATTTGGGCAGATATCAAGAAGAATTAGACAGCTTCCCTGCTTTCAAAGACAGAATGAGAGAAGTAAACCAACAGTTACAGGAAAATACAATAAATGTTAAGAAGAGAAGTGTGCTCAGTATTATAGGAGCCAGAGGATGCAATAATTAAATTGTCAATGAAGTCTTTGACAATTTGATTCTAATTTGGTTCTTCTCTACATAAATTTTAAAGGTTACCTTAATGAAAAAACAAAACAACACAAAAAAACTTCAGTCACCCACATCTGCTAAAACTTTACCAGAACATGCCTGGGTACATTCTGAAATGTCCTTTTTGATTAGTGCTCCAGGGCAAACCCTCAGGCAAAAATCCATTCTCCATTGTTCTGCAGAGAATCAAGCATGTCCTAGATGGTGATTGACTGAAAGTGTTAAGGGCATGTCCACAGGTCTTGCCTGTTCATTTCACCTAAGTCCTTCAGTTGTCACAAGGAATAGTGTTGAAGTCCTCTGGGTTGGAAAGAATCAAACTGAAGACTTTTATTCCAAATGAAAGGGCCATGGAACAATCAGTTAGTCTTGAGTCTCAACTATTTGCCTGAACCCCAGTGGTTCTGGACTAATCAAATCAGGTTTATTAGAGGAACACCTCTATCTGTACTAGGTTTTATCTGCATTTGGAGATGTTTAGACAGATCTTTTTTAATTACTTCAGAACAAGTAAAGCTTGAGTCTTGCAACTTTAAAGGTAACAACTGTCTGCCCTGCTACTTTGTTCCAAGGGGGAAGTTATAGGCACCAGAAGCCAAGTTGATATCACCAGCTATGTATTTAATTAAAGCAAGATGTGGGGCAGACAGGGCAGGGAAGATGGTGGATCAGCTTTCCTATTCCAAAGCTGAAAGTTTTCACCATTCATGGAAATCTAACAGTTAAAGTCTTTGGCCCTTCCACTAAGACAGACCATTTTTCTTGATGTCCTGGAAGGTGAATGCTTCACTGTAAGCCTCATGCTTCTACATGAACCATGAATATGACACTGGAGGAGAATCAGTAGCTACTACATCCTAAAAGCCAAAAGACCAATGCCTCCTTAGAATAAAAGAAAATACAAAACAACTACACAAATGCACATAAGCCTGATCCAACATCAAATTCAGGTATCCAAGTAAGTTCTCCCACACAGTCTGAATAAAGAGAACCAAAGATCTGAGTGGTCCTTTTTGGCCAGTTTCGTCCCAAGAATTCAGGCTCCTCCAGGTCATGGAGGACAAGGACAGTGCCTCATTCAGCTTTTACCCCTGTAACTTTCCTGTGTTCAATAAATGTTAGGTGATTAAATCAAAGACCAGGATACAGCTTCCAACCAACATGTCTTATACCTTTATTTTTTAAGGGACTGGAAAAGCTCAACGTTCATAAAGGCAGAAAAAAAAGGGGGGGCAAAATAAGCTAACAAATCTGAATAAAGCTCAAGAAACCACAAGATGGTTGTTTGTATCAGATTTTGTTCCCAACAGAGAGACTGTCAACCAAGCTATCCAAGGAGTGTCAGGAACCTAATCCTCTGTGGTAACATAAGTAAATAATTAATTTCACTGTGATGCAAGCTTTTATTTCCCAAGGGATCTTTCGAGGAGATCTAACAGTCCTCTATGTTAGACTTCGAATGGTTCTGAAATAAACCTGTGTCACTGCTATGGTCACCAACAGCATAGA
Organism: Tamandua tetradactyla; assembly: GCF_023851605.1. Lineage (NCBI taxonomy): Eukaryota > Metazoa > Chordata > Mammalia > Pilosa > Myrmecophagidae > Tamandua > Tamandua tetradactyla. Next base: position 3,295,905 of record NC_135341.1, on the reverse strand, counting down.
GGGGCCATTTTCCAGGCAGCCCGAGGAAAAATACCAAGCAAATCCCATCTATCAAGTTAGCTAGAGGTATCAAAATGAAATACAGGAGAGAGAGAGGACATACAGAGAAAAGAAGAAATTGGCTCTACAATCACTACATTCCTATCCTAAGTTTCAGTTTTAGTGATAGTTCTAGACAATGACAAACACATCAGCATTGCCAAAACTAGGCCTGAGACAGAATATGTTCTTTGCTCTTGCTGTGAAATCTCTTCTCCTTTGCCTAGAACAAACTGTATACCTTCCATAGCTGACTGCACAAGGATATTCTACATAGTAAATGAAATATTGAAACAGATCATTACTGGTTGGTAATAAGCCACTGCTAAAAGTTCCTTCTCTGACCCAGGTCTCCACAAAACCAAAAAGTCCCTTCCCTGAGACACCCACCAAATGCCCTGAGACAGCAGGGGGCTTTTATATGGTCTGAATATCACATTTTAGGAGTTTCACCATCTCTAGACAGAGAAGACTAGTTCTCATCTTTGGGTGGGGCCAAAATAGGATTCCATTCTCAGTTCTGTTTAGAAAATCAAAGTGTTTCAAATTAAGTGTCCATTGAAATGCTTAGAGCCCAAGGATATCTGAAATATGATGATAATGAGATAATGAGGTTGGAAGTGTGTTGATTTGAAAGGATGTATGTACCCTAGAAAAGGCATGTTTTAATCCTAATTCCATTTTGTAAAGGCAGCCATTTCTTCTAATCCTTATTCAGTACTGTTAATTTGAATCTCCCTTGAGATGAAACTCAATCAAGAGTGGTTGTTAAGATGGATTAGGTGGAAACATGTCTCCACCCATTCGGGTGGGTCTTAATAAGTTTACTGGAATCCTATAAAAGAGGAAACATTTTGGAGAAAGCTGGAGACTCTGAGAGAGCAGAATCACTGAGTCAGAAGAAGCAGATAATCCACCATCCAGTGACCTTTGGAAATGAAGAAGGAAAAGGTCTCCCAGGGGGCTACATAAAAGGAAGCCAGGAGAGAAAGCTTGCAGAAGATGCTGTGCTCACCACATGCCTTTCCAGAAGAGAGAGAAACCCTGAACCTGCTTGCCATGTGCCCTCTCATGTGAGAGAGAAACCCTGAACTTCATTGGCCTTCTTAAACCAAAGTATCTTTCCCTGAATGTCTTAGATTAGACATTTCTACAGAGTTGTCTTAATTGAGACATATTCTCAGCCTTAGAACTGCAAATTAACAATTTTCTAAATTCCCATTTTTAAAAGTCATTCCATTTCCGGTATATTGCACTCTGGCAGCTAGCAAACTAGAAGAGATTTTGGTACCAGAGAGTGTGGTGCTGCTGTGGTTTGCAAATACCAAACACATTAGAATGGCTTTTTAAATGGATAAGGGAAAGATTCTGGAAGAGTTGTGAGAAGCTTGATAGAGAAAACCTGGAATGCTTTTAAGAGACTGTTGGTAGAAATGTGGACTCTAAAGACACTTCTGTTAAGGCCTTAGACAGAAATGAGGTACATGTTATTATAGATTGGAAGGAAAGTGAGCCTTGTTTTAAAATTGCAGATAATCTGGCAAGGTTGACAAGTGACTTTTGCTGGAAGGCAGATTTTAAAAGCCATGAACTTGGATATTTAGCAGAAGTAATTTCCAAATTAAATGTCGAAAGTGCGGACTGGTTTCTCCTCACAGGTTTTGTCAAATGTGACAGGAAAGAGGTAAGCTGAGAACTGAACTCTTGGTACTAAAAAGGCAGAAAATATATGTTCTGGAAATTCTGGGCTTCCAGGAGGGGAAACCCCAAAGAATGGTGTCCCATGTGAGGATTTGGCTAAATGTGGAACCAGTCAACCATTTCAGAGAAAGCCAGGATTGGACATAGAGTTATCCAGGAAGGATTTCTGGAAACTTCTTACATCTGATGGGCGTGATCCAAAGCTATGGCATATAAAACCAACAGGAGTGCTGTGGGACCTGTGCAAACAGAGCTGCTAACAGTCTGGAGTGGGAGGTTCAGAGAAGGGACACATTGGAGGAAAAATACTTCAGAGGTTAAACCATGGAGGCTGAGATCTGAAGTCAAGAAGCCTTGGGCCAGGAGAGCGGACCCACCCAAGTTCATGGAGAGGGTGAGTTTGCCCCAAAGGCAGAGGATGGGCCTTCCACCTCTTTGCAGTGTGAGAATCATGTCGCCTCAGGCCTTGGAGAGGGTGAAGCACATTCCTTGATGTTTGGGGAGAGCATGACTGCCACCACATGGTGGGGTTGAGCATATGCCCCAGAGATGATAGAGAGCCCAGGTGCAGCCCCAATGCTTGGAGAGGGTGGAGCCGAGAAAAAGGTGATCTCTCCAATGTCCACCAATGTTGCATGCAGAAAGGGGCAGGGCTCTGTGTAGCTTTTTGAAAAAGGGTGGGACTGCTGCTTTCTAAAGCCCTGAACATAAATGACTCTGAGACTTTAAAATTTAATGAACTTTGCCCTGTGGATTCTTGAAACTGTATGGGTCTGGTGAACCCTGTGTTCCTTCCTCCCTATGGAAATGGGTTTATGTATCCCATGAGTGTTCCTCTTTTATATGTTGGCAGTAAATAACATGTTCTGAGTGTCACAGGTCCTGAGCCAGAGGATAATTTTGCCTTAGGACAGATCATGCCTGTCACTGACTTGATGAGATTTTGTGTTGTTTCTAACTTTGTACTTCAGTTGCATTGCTACTGTAAGGTTTAAGGGTTTCTGATTTTGTTATGGAATGACTGTGTTTTGCATTTGGAAAGAGCATGTATTTTGGGGGATCAAAGGGTGGAATGTGCTGGTTTGAATCTATGGTGGATCCTAGAAAAGCCATGTCCTTTAACCCTCATTCAATATTGTTGGGTGGGAGCATTTTGATTGTTCCCATGGAGATGTGACCCACTCAATTGTGGGTGGTAACTTTTAATTAGATGATCTCCATGGAGGTGTGTCTCCACCTATTGAAGGTGGAGTTGCTAGTGGAATCCTTTTAAAAGAGGGAACATTTTGTAGAGAGTTTTTTTGGTAGCACCATGAGAAAGCCAGCAGATGCTGCCATGTTCACCATGTGCCTTTCCAGCTGAGAGAGAAACATTAAACGTTGTCAGCTTTCTTGAACAAAGGTATCTTTCCTGGATGCCTTAAATTGGACATTTCTATAGATGTGTTTTAGTTGGGACCTCTTCTCAACCTTAGAACTGTAAACTTGTAACTTATTAAATTCCCATTTTTAAAAGCCATTCCATTTCTGGTATATTACATTCTGGCAGCTAGCAAACTAGAACAGTAGCAGAGAAATAGCACACTGTTGCAGTTTGCAAATACCAAACATGTTGGAATGGCTTTTTAAATGGATAAGGGGAAGAGTCTGTAAGAGCTGTGAGGGGCTTGATAGAGAAGGCTTAGAATGCTTTGAAGAGACTGTTGATAGAAATGTGAACTCTAAAGATACCTCTGATGATGTTCTAGACAGAAATGAGGCAGGTATTATTGCAAACTTGGAAGGCAGTGGTCCTTACTGTAAAATGGCAGATAGTCTGTCGAAATTGACTAGTGACTTTTGGTGGAAGACAGATTTTAAAAGCTGTGAATTTGGATATTCGGTAGAGGTGATTTCTGAATTAAATCTGGAAAGTGCATCCTGGTTTCTCTTTTCAGCTTGCAGTGAAATATGACAGGGAAGATATAAGCTGAGAACTGAACTCTTGAATATAAAGAAACCAAAAGTCATTGGTCTGGAAAATTCTGGGCTTCCAGATATGGAGATCCCAGAGAATAGTGCTCCATATGAGGATTTATCCAAATGTGGAACCAGTCAAAATTCTAGATTTTTTTCTCCAAAAAAAATCTCCAAAATTTTTTTGGAGAAAAAAATCTAGAATTGGACATGGAGTTATCCAGGATAGATTTATGCAAACTCCTTCTATCTAATAGGCATGATCTTTGCTTCCTACATAGAAAACTCACCAGAGTACTGTTGAACCTGTATAAATTGAACCACTTCCCGTCTGAAGTAAAAATCTCAGAAAAGAAACTAAGTGAAGTTAAAATGTCTTCAGAGGCAGAACCATAGAGACTTAGGTTTGAAGTCAAGAAACCTCGGGCCAAGAGAGTGGACCCACCTAAGTATTTGGAGAGGGTGAGTTTGACCCGAAGGCAGAGGGTGGACCTTCCAATCATTGCAATGGAAGAGTTGTGCTGTCTCAGGCCTTGGAGAGGGTGGAGCACATTCCTTGGGATTATGGAGAGTCTGGTTGTCATCACATGGAGGGGTTGAGCATGTGTTCTGGAGATGGCAGAGAACCTAGGTTTGGCCCCAAAGCTTGGAAAGGGCAGAGGCAAGAAAAAAGGTGGTCTCCCCAGTGTCCACCCAGATTGCATTCAGAAAGAAGTGGGCCACTGTGTAGGCCCTTGGACAGAGTGGTACTGCCACTTTCTAAAACCCTGAAGATAAATGACTCTCAGACTATGAAATCCAGTGGACTTTGCCCTTCAGGTTTTTGAAACTTCTTAGATCCTGTGACCCCTGTGTTCCTTCCAACTTCTTCCTATGGAAATGAGTATATGTTTTCTATGATTCTTTCTCTTTTGTATCCTGGCAATAAAAACTTGTTCTGAGTTTTTACACATCCAGAGCTAGAGAAGAATTTTGCCTTAGAACAGACCATGCTTGTAACAGACTTGGATGAGATATTATATGGTTTCTGACTTTGTATTGTATTTGTATTGTTACTGAAATATAAGGCTTTCTGATATTGTGATGGAATGAATGTATTTTGTATATGGGAAAAAAATGATCTTTAAGGGGTCCAGAGGGTGGGATATGCCAGTTTGAAATGATCATGTGCCCTTGAAAACTATATCTTAATCCTGGTCCGTTTTATGGATGCCAGCCATTTCTTTTAATCCCTATTCAGCACTGTAGATTAGAATCTTGATTAGATCATCTCCATAGAGATGTGACACACCCAATTGTGGGTATTAACCTTTAATTAGAGGGAAATGTGACTCCACCTATTCCAGGTGGGTCTTGATTAGTTTACTGGAATCCTTTAAAAGAAGGAAAACTTTGGAAAAAGATTGAGAGCCATAACGGCCACAAGAGCTCACACAGCTAGAGACATTTGAAAATGAAGAAGAAAAATGCACTGGGGGAGCTTCATGAAACAAAAAACCTGAAGATAAGGCTAGCAGATATTGTTATGTTCACCATGTACCTTTTCAGTTGACAGAGAAACCTTGAACATCATTAGCCTTCCCGAACCAAGGTATCTTTCCCTGGATGCCTAAGATTGGACACTTTTATAGCCTGGCTTTAATTTGGGCATTTTCTCAGCCATAGAACTATAAACTAGCAACTCAATAAATTCCCCTTTTTAAAGATCCAAAAATAAAACCCTCTAGATTTTTCTTATTTCAGATAAGCCCTGAAATCTAGAGGTATCAATTTCACCAAGAACATCAACTAGCTATGTTTCCTTACCCCATAATGTCAACACCCCTTTTCAACATGAAAAAGTTTGAATGGTAGTTGTCCCCATATCTCTGAACATTGGAAAGAATGATCAAATGGGAGGGAGGAGCTATAACAGGGAAGTTATGATTCAATAAATTATTATGAATATTGAGTAATTATATTGATTTTTTCTGTTTCCAGTGTAGTAAGGTAGCCAGAAGGAAATACCTGAAATTGTTGAACTGTAACCCATACTACACTTTGAAATTTGCTCTATAATTACTTGTTAAACTGTATTTTGAAATTTACCACATTTCTGCATATATATTATAATTCACAATAACAATGTTTTTAATCATTGCATATTTCTAAATTAGGAAGATAAATATAGAATTTTGTTGATATTTATATGTAAATGTGGAGTATACTTTTAAGCAATCATTAATCCTTTGGTAGCCCCATTTTCCATTAATATCACTAAAATAGGTTGATATAAAATTTCATACGTAAAATTTTCAACCTTTTTTCTTCTATTGTGGTAAAGTATATATAACATAATATTTCCATTTATACCAGTTTTTAAGTGTAAAATTCTGGCATTAATTTACATTCACAATGCTGCACAACTGTCATCATTATCTATTTCCAAAACTTTGCATGACCCAAACAGAAACGCTTATCCTATAAGAAATAACTCCCCATTTCCCTGTTTCTCCAGAGTTTAATAATCTCTATTCTACCTTCTGTCTCTATGAATTTGTCTATTCTAGGTATGTCCTATAAGTGTGTGGTGGTTTGAAGCTGTACATATCTCAAAAAAAAGTTCTTAAATATAATCCATTCTTGTGGATATGAATCCATTGTAAGTAGGATCTTTAGATGAGCTTACTGCAGTTAAAGTATGACCCAGCCCAATCAGAATGGGTCATAGTCCTATTACTAGAGTCCTTTACAAGCAGAATGAAATCTAAACATAAAAAGCCACAGGAATTAAAAAGCTGAAACAAAATAGAATCAGGCAATGTTTTCCTTTTGTGCTTAGCTTATTTCACTTAAACTGTTATGCTTTATGCTTTAAGCTATGTTCTCTTTTCAAGGTTCGTCATTGTTGTAACCTGCATCAGAACTTCATCCTTTTGTGGTTGAACAGTATTCCATCACGTGTATATGTTTATATTTTCTTTATCCATTCATCCTCTGCTGAACATTTAAGTTGACTCCAAATTTTGGCTATTATGAATAATGCTGCTATGAACATTGGTGTTGTAGTTTGCTAGCTGCCAGAATGCAATACACCAGGAATGGAATGTTTGTTTGTTTTTTTTTTCACATGGGCAGGCACTGGGAATCGAACCTGAGTCCTCTGGCATCTCAGGCAAGCATTCCTGCCTGCTGAGCCACCGTGGCCTGCCCAGAATGGTTTTTTAAAAGGGAAATTAAATAAGTTGCTAGTTTACAGTTCTAGGGCCAAGAAAATGTCCCAATTAAAGCAAGTCTATAGAAATGCCCAATCAAAGGCATCCAGAGAAAGACAACTTGGTTCAAGAAGGCCAAAGAAATTCAGGGTTTCTCTCTCAAGTGGAAGGGCACATGGCGAACACAGTCAGGGTTTCTCTCTCATCTGGAAAGACACATGATGAACACGGTCAGTTTCCCTCTCATCTGGAAGGGCATGTGGGGAACACGGTGTCATATGCTGGCTTCCTGTCTTGGCTTCCTGTTTCATGAAGCTCCCCAGGAGACATTTTCCTTCTTCATCTCCAAAGGACACTGGGTGGTGGATTTTGCTTCTTGTGGCTATGTCATTCTTCTCTGCTCTCTCTGAATCTCTCTCCAAAATGTTTCCTCTTTTATCAGATTTCAGTAAACTAATCAAGACCCACTCAAATGGGTAGAGACATGGCTCCACCTAGTCCAGCTTAACAACAACTGTTGATTAAATCACATCTCCCGGGGGGATGATCTAATTACAATTTTAAACATGTGATCTAGTTTGCTAGCTGCCAAAATACAATATACCAGAAACAGAATGGCTTTTAAAAACGAAATTTATTGAGTTGCTAGTTTACAGTTGTAAGGCTGAGAAAATGTCCCAATTAAGACAAGTTTATAGAAATGTCCAATCAAAGGTATCCAGGGAAAGATACCTTGGTTCAAGAAGACTGATGAAGTTCAGGGTCTTTCTCTTTTCTGAGAAGGCACATGGTGAACACAGTCATGGTTTCTCCCTCAGCTGGAAGGACACATGGCTAGCAGAGTGTCATCTGCTAGCTTTCTCTCTGGCTTCCTGTTTCATGAAGCTCCCTGGGAGGTGTCTTCCTTCTTCATCTCCAAAGGGCTGGTTGATGGACTCTCTGATTCATGGTGCCACACCATTCTCTGCTCTCTCTGAATCTCTTTCATTCTCCAAGATGTTTCCTCTTTTATAGGACTCCAGAAACCTAGCAAGACCCACCCAAATGGGTGGAGACATGTCATCACCTAATCAAGTTTAACAACCACTCTTGATTAAATCACATCTCCAGGGAGATGATCTGATTACATTTTTAAACACACAGTATTGAATAGGAATTATTCTACCTTTCTGAAATGGGATTTTGATTAAAACATGGCTTTTCTAGGGTACGTACATCCTTTCAAACCAGTACAATACTGAATAGGGATTAGAAGAAATGGTTGCCATTATGAAAGGGGATTAAGATTATAACATGACTTTTCTTGGGGTACATGCATCATTTCAAACCAGGACAATTGGCATACAGCCCTCTGTTTGAATCCCTGTTTTCATAGACATATTTTTTAAGTGAAGTTTGAAGTAAGTAACACATCAAAGCCAGAAATAATGGTGCTCATTGCTAAACCAGGGCTGAGGTTGAGAAAATCTTGCTTGATTTAAATTCCCCACCTACCCTTTCACACACTCTCCTCTATGAAATTATTTTGAAGAAAGTTCTAGACATATCATTACATCTGAACAATATTTCAGAAAATAAGCATCCCTTTTGACCACAATATCACTATGACAATTAAAAAATAAAACAATTCTGTAATATAAAGTTAGCTTTAAAATTTTACCTAGCTACCATTTATATATATATATATACAATTACTATATATATGAATGAAACATGTATATTCAAATATGCATGATTTTTATCATTGATTTGCTCAAATCAGTGTCCAAGTCTCACACTTTTGATTTTGAATGATGATGGCCCTAAGCTCCCTTTATCTCTTTTTTTTCTTTCAATTTATTTGATTTAGAAACTGAGTCATTCATCATTAGAGTTTCCCACTTCTGGATTTTGCTGATTGCATTCTTATGGGGACTTTAATTGGATTCTGTATTCACTGGAATTTAAACCTAGAAAATTGATCAGACACATGCTTGATGTTTTTAGCAAAAATATTTTCCAGATGGTGTTGTATACTTCTGTCAAAAGGTAAAATACATCTGATTTCCTATTTTTTTGTGATGTTAAGATTTTTCACTAGGTTCTAAGGTTGTCAGTCAAATCCATTCATTATCAGGTTCAGCTTTTCCCCAGTAGCATTAGTAGACATTGATTATTGCCTAGATCTGGCCTCATTTTTGAGGGCTTCAAGGTCTGCAAGTTTGCATTATTTCTAAATGAGATAATGCATACAGTCCAAGAAGCTCACTGGGGCCATATTATGCTATGAATTTCTATTTTTATAATACATTCTTTAATTTTCTTGTGAATTAAATTATACTGTATTGTGATTTTTGGTGTTGAAAGCAATAATTTAAATATAATTGTTTGAAATACACATTTTTAACTATAAAAATTTTACAAGACCATATTTAGTTCAAAAGATCATAACATTTTTCATTTAGATTCACCTATTCTTTACCTATTTTTTAATGAGAAGTTGTTGGTTTTCAGACCAATCAGGCATAAAATACAGGATTCCTGTACACTGCCTTACCACCAACATTTTACCTTAGTGTGGGACATATGTTACGTTTTAGGGTGGCACATTTTTATAATTTCACTAACCATAGCCTATTGTTTAACTTAGGATTCATTATTGTTCATACATTTCCATGGATTAAAAAAATTTTATCCTGTTGCCACATATAAAATATATATTCCAACTTTTAATCATATTCATGTACATATTTCAGTGATGGTAACTGTGTTCACAATGTTGTGCTACTATCACCACCATCCATTACCAAAACATCTATCTCATCCAAAACAGGAAACTTATTATTGCCCATTCTTACCCCATTCACAGTAACCTACATTTTAGATTTTGACTCTGAGTTTGCTTATTCTAATTGACTCAAGACAGTGAGATCATAAAATATTTGTCATTTTACGTCTGCTTTATTTCACTCAACATGTCTTCAAGGTTTATTCATGTTATCACATGTATCAGGTCTTCATTCCTTTTTATGGCTAAATTATATTTGGTTGTATAAATATACTACATTTTGTTTATCCATTCATTGATTGATGGACATTTGGGTTGCTTTCATCTTTTTTGGCAATTATAAATAATTGAATGCAGAAGTGTCCCTTTGGTGTATAAGTTCCCAAATATTGTGATGTTTGCAGAAACTGTTATAGCCTCTACCAGTGTAGTACATTCCCATTATCAAAGACTACACATTTATGGTATCAACTTTGAGCAGCTTAGCAAACTGAAACAGTCACCCACTTTCAAACAGGAGGTCCAGTCATTGATAAGGTTATTTGCATATTGGCCACATCTCAGTATTCTCCTAGCTTTCCTACTGGTGACATGAAAATTAGGTGTGATCCATAAGGAGTGAAGAAATATAAGGCCCTGAAAAGAGGTAAATGTGGCTGTTTTAGCTGCTCTAGGACCTTTAGAGACTGGCTCTACATTTGAACCACATGTTTTCGCCACATGGACCCACACTGACTTGTCCATCTGGCAGAATAAGGGTGCATCAGGGATTCATAGGCCTCTGGGATTTTGGGCTAAGGTGTTCCTAAACTCAGTCCAGCATTACTCCTCCTTGAGAGGTAATTTATGTTGTGTTATTGGGCCTTTGTGGAAATGGAAATGATTACTGAGAGCTTCCAGGTCCTCCTGTTGCCACAAATCCCCAACATGTTCTGGATACTGGGTAATCACAACACTCAAGCAGGAAATTTCCAATAACAGAGCATAATCAAATGAATGGGATGCATTGAGGATCTCCCTCTCCCAGATCTCAAAGAAGTGACACACTTGAATGAGCAGATAGTGGAAGCTCCCCTTCAACAATGATCCTGTTGCAATACCAGAAAAGGGCCTTTCCCTCTGTTCAATGGCATCCTGAGTACCCTGACTTAAAAATGCCCCATCATATGTTCAGTTCTGGATCACCAATGAATCAACCAATCTGAAGCTATCTGGCTTCCATTGGGAAGCAGCCACTGTTTCTCTTGACTTTGTCACCAGAAAAAAGTGTTCAGTGGACTGAATTTCAAGCAGTCCTTTTTTAGCTGTGAAACACTCAGATCCATGCACCCCCAAGTACCTGTTTACACATAGGCCATGACCACTAGCTTAGCACTCTGATCAGGTTCGTAGAGGGAATGAGATTATAGAATCAAAGGTCCTGCTTATGAATAGTGACATTGAAAACATTTGGTGGAGTGGAAATATGACCTTGATATACATGAGAAGGGCCCATATCACAATAAATATCATGGGAAAGAACTAGCTGATAAAAAGGGCACCAAGATGGTTTTCTCCTCTGATGAGGCTGACATTCCTCCTGGGAGAAAGGCAGAGGATGAGCAATGAACTTACCCTCAATAGCATCTGTGAAATAGCTGAAATTCCCTTGACTGCTTCTGGTACTGGGTGGATCCACCACCAACTGAAAATGGTAATTCTGACTCCATGAAATTATAGGTCCACAAAGATGGAGTAGCTTTCTCAGTAAAGAAGCTCAGTCTTCCATTTTCCAAGAGAGATATCAACTACTAGTCAGAGCCCAAAAAGGACATTTAGAAGCTATTCCCAAAGCCACACCAAGAGACTTATTGCAGCAAGACTACATCGGCCCTCTCCCACTATCCCAAAGTATTATTCTAAGCCAAGGAACAGCTTGACCATACCTTAAGTCCAAAACAAGTTACAGGAAGTTCCAGCTGTTGATGAGAGCAGGAACTCACATGGCAGGAACACTCCCCCTGGGTTGTATAAATACTGACTCTCAGACAATAGAGGCATCTCTTCTCTCTAACATGAAATCGAATATGCACCACATTAATCTGAGAAACTTGCTTCCCTGGAGAATGGGACATGATGAAATGTGTTACTATGATCTTTTAGACATTTTTGGCTATGTTAATAATAAAGCAGTCTCCTTCTGAAAGTTTTGGTTGTGCCTGAGCCTGTGTTCCCACATTGCACCTTAAAGCAGACAATCCCAAATTCACCCGATCTTGAGAATTCCCTTATTGGATGGTTTTTGTTTACTGATTCCATCTCTTCATTTGCTTTTTTGGTCTATTGAGATCTTTTATCTCATCTTGAGTCATAGTAGATGGTTGGGTGTTACTAAAATTTGTCTATTTCATCTAGGTTACCTAATTTTTTAAATCAGTACTTCATGTATTTTCTCCTTATCCCTTTTATTTCTGTACTGTTAGTAGTAATATTATCCTTTCATTTCTGATTTTAGTTATTTGAATTTATTCTCTCTTTTTATTTGTCAGTCTAGATTTTCAAAGATCAACTTTTGGTTTGTTGATTTTACCTATTACTATCTTTTTGAAATTCCCTCTTTATCTCCATTCTAATCTTTGCTATTTCCTTCTTTTGTTCACTCTGAGATTAGTTTGTTCCCCTCCTTATAAATATGCTTTTAGTAAGATAGATTTCATATTTGAGATCTTTCTTCCTTTTGAATGTAATATTTAGAGCTATAAATTCCCCATACCATAAATATTGGTATGTAAAATTTTCAGTTCCACTTGCCTGAAAATATTTCCTAATTTCTCTTGTTGGCCTCAGTGGTTGTTTGAATGTTTTATTTAATTTTCAATATTTTTGAAATTTCCATTTCTCCCTCTGTTATTGATTTCTAGCTTGATTGCATTTGGTTAGGGGAATACATTGTATTATTTCAATATACTTATTGAACTTATTGAGACTTATTTTGTGACCTAACATATGGCTTCTCCTGGAAAATTAACCATTTGCACTAGAGAAATGTGTGCTCTGCTGCTATTGGAAAAGGGTTGTATATATGTCTCTCTTATTTTAGTTGGTTTAGAGTATCATGGAAGATATAATGGTCTTCTGTCTTGATTTTCTATTCATTATTGAAAGTGGCATGTTGTAGTTTCATTCTATTAATGTAGGATTATTTATTTCACCCTTCATATTTTTCAATAAGCACTGTACTGGTTAGAATCTGATATGAACCCCAGAAAAGACCATGTAATTATAATCCATTCTTTGGGGGCAGATTTATTGTGGGTGGAACACTTTTGTTAGGCTATTTCAATTGAGATGTGACCTTGCCCATTCAAGGTCAGTCTTAATCCTTTATTGGATTCCTTTGTGAAGAGGATAAAAGACAGTAAAAGTCCAGTGATCTTAGAGAACAACTCCCTTGGAGACACAACAAAGACCCACAGGAGCTGGGAGAGAGTCACTGAAACCAGAACCCAGGAAAAGAAGACAAGTAGATGTTGTCATGTGCCTTCCTATGTGGCAGAGGAACCCTGTATGGCAGTAGCCTTTCCTCAAATAAGATAACTTCTTCTTGATATCTTAACTTGAGCATTTTCATGACCTGAGAATGGTAAATTTGTAACCTATAAAGTCCTCAATGAAAAAGCCAACCCATTTCTGGCACATTGCATTCTGGCAAATTTAGCAAACTAAAACAAGCTCTTCACCTTTTGCGGGGTACTGCCACTAGATACATTTATATTTGTGAATGTTAGGTTTTCTTGTTGAATTGACCTCTTTAGAGTATATGATGACTTCTTTTGTAACGACTGTTTTTGACATAAAGTGCATTTTATCTTATATGACTATAACAACATAAGCTCTCTTTTGGTTACTATTTGCATGGCATATATTTCTCCATCAATCACTTTCAATGTACTTGCATCTTTGAATTTAATTCAATTCCCTTATATACTACATACAGTTCTGTCATGCCTTTTATCCATTCTGCCAATCTCTGCCTTTTGACAAGAAACTTTAATCCATTTATATTTAAAGTAACAACTGAGAGTGGATAAAAGGCATGAAAGAACTATATTTTTATATTTGATCTGTGTAAGTCTTATACATTTTTGGTCCCTCAAATTTATTTTTTCCTACTTTCAAGTTTATTTGATTTTAGTATTGAAATATTTTTGCATCTCTTCTCATTTCTTCTGTATATATTTTTCATATATTTTCTTTGTAGTCATAAATGGGCTAAAGTTTAACATGTGAAAACTATAATGTTCATATTTGATTTGATACAAAATTTACTTCAATAGCATAAACATATACTGCCCCTATACTCATTGTTTTTGTTGTAATTGTTATAAATTATATATTTACACATGGTATGTCTACAACCATAGATATATCATTACCTTTAATGTTTTTGCATTTTAAAAGCATAAAACAATAAGTAGGGCAGGCCACAGTGACTCATTGGCAAAGTTCTAGCTTGCCATGCCAGAGACCTGAGTTCAATTCCTGGTGACTGCCCATGCATTAAAAAAGAAGCATAAGAAGTAAAAAATGGTGTTACATTCTAAAAAATACAGTGATATAATATGGATATCTATAAATAACTGTAAGATTAACTTTATCTGAGTTCTTTATTTATGCTGTTTTAATCCACTGCCTGTTTTCACATCATTTCAGTCCAAAGAACTCTCATTAGCATTGTTTTAGAGCAGGTCTAGTGGTGACAAACTTCCTCAGCTTTTACTTTTCTGGAAATGTTTGAATCTCTCCTTCATCTTTGGAACATTATCTAGCCAGATGCAAATTTCTTGGTTGGTGTTTATTTTCCTTGTTGCTCATGCAAATATCATGCAGTGGGTTGACTTAAACAATGGGAATTTATTAGTGCTCAGCTTTGAAGCTAGAAAAAGTCCAAATCGAGGCATCATCAAGGCAATGCTTACTTCCTACAGTCTGATATCCTGGGGCTGACTGCCAGTGATCCTCTACCACATGGCAATGCACATGGAGGCCTCTCCTTGCTTCTCCCAGATTTTCTGGGCTCTGTTGACCTTCAGCTTTTCCTTTCTATAGCTTTCTTTCTGCATGAATTCCACTACTTAATACAGAACCCAAGTAATAAGATTATTACCCATACTGATGAAGAGGGTCACATCTCAGCCGAAGTAACCTCATCAAAATGTGTTTTTTTTTACAATGGATTCACACAAAAAAGAGTGGATTAAGTTTAAGAAAATGTTTTTCTGGGGGTACACAGCTCCAAACCACCACAGTAGGTATTTGTTTTCTTTCAACACTTTAAGAATTTGTCCCACTGCCTTACTGCCTCTGTGATTTCTGATGGAAGTCATCACTTGATCTTTTTGGAACTACTTTGTACATAATGTGATGCTTTTCTGTTGGCACTTAAAATTTGGCTATCATGTTCTTGGGTGTGTTTCTCTTTGGTCTTGATTTTATCCTGTTTGGGGTTCATTGGACTTTGTTTTAGGGTCTTCACTGGTGAAATACAAAACATACACAATCCTTTGGCTTAAAACACAAGAATTTATAGGGTCATGATTTTGAGGCAGGAAAAACTCTAAAATTGAGGTATCAGCAAGGTGTTGATTTCTTCCAGGAGTCTGTGGCTTTCTGATACTAGCTGCCAGTGATTCCTGGTCCTTGTTTTCTATGTCACATAGAAATGCACAAAGAGATACTTTCTTTCTCTTCAGTGTAAGTGCATGGGCTGAGAAACGAACCTGGTGGAGACCCATGTCTCCTGCATGGCAAGTTAGCATTTTACAACTGAACTACACATGCATCCCTTCACTATAGGCTTCTTTTTTATTTTTAACTTTTTTAGTTGTATTGTTTAGCATATATACAAAGAAAAGAAATTTTTAAAAACAATAATTTTTAACGCACCTTCAACAAGTAATTGCAGGACTGATCCCAAAGTTTGTCATTGGCTACCATATGATCCTCTCCTATTTTTCCTTCTAGCTGCTCAAGAATATAAGAGGCTAGAGGGCTTAAGTATTTTTTATCATCACAGTTGACTTTTTTCCTTATTTTTTGTGAAAAATAACATGTATATAAAAAAGCTATAAATTTAAAAGCACAGCACCACAATTAGTTGTAGAACATATTTTTTCATAGTTTGACATGGGTTACAATTCTACAATTTTAGATTTTTACTTGTAGCTGCTCTAAAATAATGGAGACTAAAAGAGATATCAATTTAATGATTCAGCATTCATATTTATTTGTTAAATCCTATCTTCTCTGTATAACTCCACCATCGCCATACCTCTTACTCCTCTCTCTCATTGACCACAAGTATTTCAATCGGCCCAATTTATTTCACCTATTATCCTTCTTATTATTTTTTATACATATTTTTTTTACTCATCTGACCATACCCTGGATAAAAAGAGCATGAGATGCAAGATTTTCACAATTACACAGGCACATTGTAAAAGCTATATCATTATACAATCATCTTCAAGAATAAAAACTAGAACACAGCTTAACAGTTTCAGGTACTTCCTCTGGTCACTCCAATACACTATAAACTAAAAAGTAATATCTACATAATGCATTAGAATAACCTCCAGGACAACCTTTTGACTCTATTTGAGATCTCTCAGTGACTAAAATTTTATTTTGTCTCATTACTCTCTCTCCTCATTGGTCAAAAAAGATTTCTCAATCCCTTGATGCCAGGCTCATCCCAGGAGTTCTGTCCCATGTGACCAGGGAGATTCACACTCTTGGGAATCATATGCCATGTAGAAGGGAGGGCAGTGAGTTCACCTGCTGAGTTGATTTAGAGAGAGAGATGACATCTGGGCAACAGAAGAGGTTCTCATGGGGTGACTCAGGCAGAATTTTAAGTAGACTTAGCCTATTCTTTGCAAAAATATGTTTCATAGGGGTGAACCCCAAGATCTAGGGCTTAGCCCATTGATCTGGTTGTCCCCTCTGCTTGCAAGAAAATCAGAAATTCTCCAAATGGAGAAGTTGAAAATTTCCTCCTTTCTCCCCAGTCACCCAAGTGAATTTTACAAATACTTCTTTATTCATTGTGCAAATTACTCTGGAATATATCAGGGCATCACATTAACCAGGACAAACCAACAAGATCTCATGCCCTATTAATGATTCCATGTACCCATGGTGTTCAACTAAACTGACAAACAGTTTAAATTAGGTAATATGCTATCTAAAGTATGAATTGTACACCAAGAAAACATCTCTCCTTTTGGTCTCACACAGAAATTGAAGCTCTAAAATATGGATGATATCATTCTTTATTCTGTATTCTAGTCTACATTAGTCCCATCAAGATGAGCTTCCTTCATATCTCTATTCCAAGTTTGATCCCTTTTCAAATTTTTAAAGAGTCCTTGCATGGGAAACGACTGACTTTCAGAGCTTTAGAGCTTTAACTCTGAATCTCAGGTCTCACATAAATGCTCAAAGTCTCTGGGAATGACCTGGTTATTTACAAACAGTTCAGTACCTCAGAATTTGGAAATAATAGTTACAACTCCTGCATATAAGTGACATACCATCTAGGACCCTTTACAATGGGCCCCAAACTGATAACCCATGCTCTCGACCTCAGTTCACTGAGTTTTTATATTATAGTTAGTCCACATGAGTGAGACATGATAATATTTGTCTTTTTTATTTCTGACATTTCAATCAACATACAGTCCTTAAGATTCATTACTCTAGTTGCATGCCTCATAACTGCATTCCTTCTTGTGGACACTCAGTAGTCCATAGTATATTTACACCACATTCCCCATTCCATTCCTCAGTCATTATATCCTTAGGCCACCTCCATCTATTGTGAATCATAAACACTGGCACCATAAACACCAAGGTACAACTGTCCATTTGTGTGCCCACACTCAGTTCCTCTGGGTATTTACTGAGCAACGGGGCTGCAGGATCATATGGTAACCTCACACCTAGCTTCCTGTGGAACCACCACACTGCTCTACAAAGGGCTGTACCTCTCAGTTTGACCACCAACAGTGAATAGCTATATGTCTTCCTCCACGTTTTCTCTAGCACTTGTTTTTCTCTGTTCATTTTTAAACAGTTTTATCACACATCATACATCCCAACCTAAGTATATAGACATCCCTTACTACCCTAATCTATATGAAGACATTTCCTTTTCTTCCACAGAGAATTCATGCCCCTCCCCCATGACGCCATCTGTTGGCATTTAGTTTTGGCATAATGCCTTTGTTACATTCAGTGGAAGCATGTTACAATGCTACTGTTGGCTATAGATCCTAGTTTGCATTGATTCAACTTTTTTATGTAGACTGGGTGTTTTCAATACCTTACAATGTTGATATTCACTTGTTCTCCCTCATGCAAAAATGTTTTATTTATTTGTACATTTAACCACCATCATTGTCCACTCTAGGCATTCCTACATTATACCAGCTCAGTCTCTATCCTCTAACATTCCTTCTGGTTGCATATATGTCCCCAGCCCTTCTTTCTCAATCATGCATTCAAGTTCATTCAGTATGCTTAAATTATTGTGCTACAATCAGTGTGCTATCCACTTCTGCATTTTTGCAATCAGCCTTGTTTCACAATCTGTATTCCTACAGCACCAAATGCCCAATCTCGACCCTCTTTCTATATCCTGCTAATCTGTGTTAACTTCAATTCTCAAATTTCACTCCTTAATGTTAGTTCACATTAGCATGACCATAAAATATTTAACTTTTTTCTAGATAATTTCACTCAGCATAAGGTCTCAAGTTTCATCCACATTGTTACATGCTTCAGGGCTTTATTCTGTCTTACAGCTGTGTAATATTCCATAATATGTATATACCACAGCTTATTTAGCCACTCATCCATTAATGGACGTTTGGGCTGTCTCCATCACTTGGCAATTGAGAATAATGTTGCTGTGAACATTGGTGTGCAAATATCTGTTGGTATCCTTGCCTTCAGTTCCTCTGAATATATACCTACAAATGGGTTTGCTGGATCATATGGCAATTCTATACTTAGCTTCATGACGAACCAACAAACAGTCTTCCTGAGCTGTTGTACCACTTCACATTCCCACCAGCAGTTGATAAGTGTGCCTCCATTTCCCCCACCTCTCCAGTACTTGTCATTTTCTGGGTTTTATTTTTTACAATGGCCATTCTAGTGGGTGTCAGATAATAGCTCATTGTGATTTTGATTGGCATTTCCCAAATAGCCAATGAAGTTGAGCATCTTTTCCTGTGCCTTTTAGCCATTTATATTTCCTCTTCTGAGAACTGTCTGCTCATATTTCTTGCCCATTTTTTAACTGTGTTGTTTGCTTTTTGCTGCTGGGTTGAAGAATCTCTTTATATATTCAGGATACTAACCCCTTAACTGATATGTGGTTTCCTAATATTGTCTCCCATTGCATAGACTGCCTTTTACTTTCCTGACACAGTTCTTTGATGCACAGAAGTGTTTATTTTTAAGGAGATCTGATTTATTATTTTTTTTCAATCTTGTGCTTTCGTGTAAGGTCTATAAAACTGCCTCTTATTACAAGATTTATAAGATATTTCTCTAGAATTTTGCCTAAAATGTTTTGGTCTTGGGTCTAATGCTTAGATCTTTGATCAATTTTGAATTAATTTTTGTATAGGGTGTGAGAAATGGATCTTCTTCATTATTTTGCATATGGATATCCAGTTCTCCAAGCACCATTTATTGAAAGGTGAGTTGGCTTGACTGACTTATCAAAGATCAAATGCCATAGACAAGAGGGTCTATTTCTGAACACTGTGTTCAATTCCATTGATCACCATAACTAGTTTTATTCCAGCATCATGCTGCTTTGACCACTGTTGCTGCATAATCTGCTTTAAAGTCAGGTCATATGAGACCTCCCACATCATTATTTTTCTCAAGATATTGTTTATCCTTCAGGGCACCCTGCATTCCCAAATAAATTTGGTTTTGTGTTTTCTATCTCTGTAAAGTAAGTTATTGTGATTTTAATTGGTATCACATTGAATCTATAAATTAGTTTAAGTAGAATTTACATCTTAACTATATTTAGTCTTCCAACACATGAACATGGTATGCCCTTCTACTTATTTGGGTCTTCCATGATTTCTTTTAGCAGTTTATTGTAGTTTTCTGTACATATATCTTTTGTATTCTTAGTTAAATTTATTCCAAAATATTTTATTCTTTTGGTTGCTATTGTAAATGGAACGTTTTTTTCTTGATTTCTTTCTCAGATTACTCATCACTATTTTATAGAAATTGTACTGATTTTTGGGTGTTGATCTTGTACCCTGCCCCTTTGCTGTAATCACTTATTAGCCCTAGTAGCTTTGCTGCAGATTCTTTGGGGGGATTTTGACATACAGCATCATATCATCTGCAAACACATGCCTTTTACTTTTTTCTCTTGTCTAATTACTCAGGCTAAAACTTCCATCACAAAGTTGAATAACAAGGTGACAATGGGCATCTTTCTCTTGTTCCTAATCTTAGAGGAAATGCTTTCAGTCTTTCCCCATTGAGGAAGATATTAGCTAGTGGGGGGGGTGGTTAATATATTTCTTTTGTCATATTGAGGAAGTTCTTTTCTATGCCTATATTTTGAAGTGTTTTCATAAAGAAAGGATGTTGAATTTTGTAAAATGTCTTTTCCCTATCAACTAAGATGGTCATGAGGTATTATCACTTTGATTTGTTAATATGGTATATTACATTAATTGTATTTTTTTATGTTGAACCATCCTCCCATATCTGGAACAAATCTCATTTGGCCATGGTGTATAATTCTTTTAATGTGCTCCTGGACTTAAATTGCAAATATTTTGTTGAGAACTTTTGTATCTACATTAATTAAAGAGATTGGAGAGACTGGTCTTCAATTTTCTCTTCTTGTACCATCTTTCTCTGGCTTTTGTATTAGGGTAATGTTTGCTTCATAGAATAAGTTAGGTAGCCTTCCCTCCTCTAATTTTTTTGAAGCGTTTGTGTAAGATTGATACGAATTTTTTTAATGCTTTGTAGAATTCACACGTGAAGCCATCTGGTCCTGGACTTTTCATTTGGGGGATTTTCTTGATGGCTGATTTAATCTCTTTGCTTGTGATTGGTTTGTTGAGGTTGTCTGTTTTTTCTCAATTCAGTATTTGTTGTTCATGCCTTTGTAGGAAGTTGTCCATTTCATCTATGTTGTTTAGTACATTAGCATATAGTTTCTCCTATTATCTTCTCTTTAGTTCCCTTATTTTTACACACTCAGTGGTTTTCTCCTCTTCCATTTCTGATTTTATTCATTTATTTCCTGTCTCTTTGTTTGTTGTTGTTTTGTTTTTGTTTTTTTTTGTCATCCTAGCTAAGCATCCATCAATTTTATTGATCTTCTCAAGGAACCAACTTCTGTCTTTGTTGGTTTTCTCAATTGTTTTCATGTTCTCAATTTCATTTACTTCTGTTCTAATTTCCATTCTTTCTTTCTTTTTGTTTGCTTTGTGGTTAGTTTGCTGTTCTTTCTCTAGCTCTTCCAAGCAAACGCTTAACTCCTCAATGTTAAGTCTTCCTTCTTTTTTATTATAGGAATTTATGGCAATAAAGTTTCCATTCAGCACTGCCTTTGCTATGTCCATAAATTTTGATATGTTGTGTTTTCATTTTCCTCTGCCTCAAGATATTTACTGATTTCTTTTGTAATTTCTTCCTTGACACACTGGTTGTTTAAGAGTCTATGGTTTAGCTTCCATATGTTTGTGAATTTTTTCACCCTCTGCTTGTTATTGATTCTCAACTTCATTCCATTCTGATCTGTGAAAGTGTTTTGTATGATTTCAAACATTCTAAATTTTTGGAGACTTGTCTTGAGACCCAGTGTATGGTT
Source organism: Tamandua tetradactyla (assembly GCF_023851605.1). Classification (NCBI taxonomy): domain Eukaryota; kingdom Metazoa; phylum Chordata; class Mammalia; order Pilosa; family Myrmecophagidae; genus Tamandua; species Tamandua tetradactyla. Next base: position 3,274,334 of record NC_135341.1, on the reverse strand, counting down.
TATCTTTAAGAGTGATGCATGAGCACTTCAGAAAAATGTGTATCCTGCTGTTGTGGAGTGTAATGCTCTGTAAATGTCTCTAGTTCATTTATCATATTATTCAAATTCTCTATTTCTTTATTGATCCTTTATCTAGCTATTTTATCCATTGATCCAGAGTCACCAACTATTATGGTAGAAGTGTGTATTTTTCCCTTCAGTTTTGTCAGTGTTTGCCTCATGTATTTTGGAGCACTCTGGCTCAGTATATAAATATTTATGATTTTTATGGTTTCTTTTTGAACTGTTCCCTTTATTAATATATAGTGTCTTTCTTTTTCTCTTTTAATTGTTTTACATTCAAAGTCTAAATTGGTGGATATGAGTATAGGTACTCCTGCCCTTTTCTAGTTATTTGCATGAAATATCCTTTCCCAACATTTCACTTTCAACCTATTTTTGTCTGTGGGTCTAAAATGAATTTTCTGTAGGCAGTATATAGATGGGTCATGTTTTTTAATCCATTCTGCCAGTCTGTGTCTTTTGATTGGTGAGTGTAATTCATTAACATTTAATCTTAATTATGTAAAGGCAGTACTCATTCTACCATTTTAACTTTTGGATTTTAAATGTCATATCTATTTTTGTCTCATTCTATGTTTTCTGATAGTCTTCATTTCTACACTCTTTTCCAGACCTCTTTCCCTTACCTTTTCCTATCTACATGTAGTACTAGTATTTTTTGCATAGCTGATCTCTTACTGACAAATTCTCGAAGTGAATATTTGTCTGAAAATAGTTTAATCTGTCCATCATTTTTGACGGTCAATTTTGCTGGATATAGAATTCTTGGTTGACAGTTTCTCTCATTTAAAATCTTAAATATAGGGCAGTATGGTGGTGGCACAACAGGCATAATTTTCACCTGCCATGCGGGAGAACCGGGTTAGATTTCCAGTGACTGCCCATGCAAAAAAAAAAGAAAAGAAATATATCATACCACTGCCTTCTTGCCTCCATGATTTCTGCTGAGAAATCCAAACATTGTCTTCTTGGACTTCCGTTGTGTGTGATGGATTGCTTTTGTCTTGTTTTTTGAGAAATTTCCTCTTTGTTTTAGATATTTGATAATCTGCTTAGTGTCTTAGAGTACATCCATTTGGATCTATTCTGTTTGGGGTACACTGCACTTGTTGGATTTGTATTTTTATGTCTTTCATAAAAGATTGGAAATTTTCAGTGATTATCTCCTCTATTAATTTTTCTTCTCCTCTTCCCTTTTCTTCTCCTTCTGGGACACTCACAACATGTATATTCATGTGCTTCATTTTCTCATCCAATTCCTTGAGACACTGCTCATATTTTTCCATTCTTTTTCCTCTATTTCCTTTTGTGTGTCAGATTTCAGATATCCAGTCTTCTAGTTTACTTCTTCTGCCTCTTCAAATCTATTGTTTTAGGTTTATATTCTTTTTTTATCTCTTCTCTCATGCCTTTCATTGTCATAAGTTCTGCAATTTGTTTTTTCCAACAAGTTCTTTTTAAGTTTTAGGTTGTTTTTGTTCACCTAATGTCTTCTTTATATCCTCTTTCAACTCACTGATTTGATTTTCAATGAGATTTTGTTTGTCTGCATTTTGCATGCAGTGAGAGTTTGCATATCTGCATGAACTACTATATTTTATTTGAATTCTAAGTTTGTTAATTTGATTGGGCCATATCTTTGATTTTCCTAGTATGACTCATTATCTTTTTGAGGGCATCTAGGCATTTGGTTTCATTAATTAGCTTATTCTGGGGGTTGTTTTCACTCTTTTATGTAGGATTTTCTTGCTGGATGGCTGTGATTTCTATCTATTCTTTGACATTCTGTTCAACCTATTCTAAACGTCTAGCGTACATTCTGTTTGATCAGAATTTTTCAGTTCTTGTTTTTTTGTCCTGCCTATATGGAGATTCTTTTTTTTTTTTTGAGGAAGTTCTCATCAGATATCATAGACCCCAATCAAGTCTCAGCAGACTAGACAAGCCCTTATCTCCGGAGGAAAGAGTAACCAGCACCAATTTTTCCTAAGAGTGAGACCCAGCCTCTTGTCAGACTTTCTCATGAAGCCTCTAGACTCTGTCCTTATCCTACCCTGCCCATCAGGTGGCCTTTGTCTGCCTGTAGCTTCCCACAGCTTAAGGTGATGTAGTGTCTTTAGTTTCAGCAGAGTGTCCCTGCCAGGGGTGTGGTTGAGGCAGAGGTGAGGTTGTAGGAAGGCTTTATTTGCTTCAGTTTTCCAATCCCTGGGGCTTGAATTCCTTGAAGGAGAGATTCCAGTCGAGCTGTGTGCCACCTTTCTCTTGGGAAGATACACTCAATAGGAAATTAACTCCTTTCATCTAACTTTGTCTCTCATATAGCTTAATTCTGCCCTTGCCTGGAGCAGTGCTGGAGCCTGATAGCACTTCCAGTTCTACCTAAAGATCTGTTAAGGATTTGGAAAAAATCAAAAACAAAAAAACCTTTTCAGAGTCAAACCCCTGCTCCTTGGGTTTGTCAATCTAGAGCTTAAGTTGGTATGTGGCTCAATGTGCACCATTGTCTTGGTATACAGCCTTTTCCCAGTATTTTGCATTGTCCAACTGCAAAAGCCTTGTTGGTGTTTTGTTTTCCATCAGCCCCACTCCCCTCTGTCAGGGAAAAAACTCCTAGCTCCTTTTAGTGCTTATTCCAAGTTTGTCTGTCAAGGGGGTCTTTTTTCAGCAGTCGGAATTTTTAAATTAATTCCACATGTTGAAGATTGTTTCAGCTAAGCCCTTGCTGCTAGTAAAGTCTGTTTCTGGGGGGTGCAAGAGTAGTTGAGTAGTAGAAGTCTCACCTGCCATGTGGGAGACCTGAGTTCAATTCCCAGCCCATGCACTTCCCAAACAAATAAACAAGCAAACAAACAAACAAACAAAAACAACCAAATAAAAATTCAACAAAATGGTGCCAAAATAATGGGATACTCACAAGGAAAAGGAATGAAAACTGACCTCTGATGTACAGAACACACACACATACAAATGTCTATTTCCTTTCCCCTCAGGGAAACAGAGGGCTGTGCACATGGAGGAGAGACACCAGCCTCTGTGACTTAGGGGACTTAATGCTTTTTGTGGGATCTCAGCCATTCCACCTAGTCCAGGCTAGTGTGTGCTATGTGTCTTCTCACTGATGTTTCCCCAGAAGTTGTTCTGTACTATTCTTGGCTATTTACTAGCTGCTCTCATGGAAAAGACTAAATTCCACACTTCACTATGCCACCATTTTGCCTATGTGTATCAAAGATAATTTTTTAAAGTATTTTTCCAGTGTATCTAAAGTCTGGTCTTCTGCATTGATGATTTCTGAATTTTTGTATTGTTTCTTTAAGTGGACCATCATTTCCTTTTTTGTTGTTTGTTCTACAATCTTTTTTTGAACTGTGCCCATTATAATACTTTATGGTGTTAACTCTGGGACTTAGCCCCTGAGCTATCTGTTTCTTAAGTTTGTATTCAGCCCATTTCTTTGAGTGTCAGGAATTAACAAAAACAAACAAATAACTGTGACAAATACCATTTCACAGTCTTTTAAAATTGACTCTCCATTGGCTGGTACAATTCTTCAAAGTTTAAATCTCCAAAGATGTGTTTTCTTTATTCAGTCTTCTTTCAGCTATTATAAACATTTAACTGCTTTCTGGAGTTTTGAAGAAGATGGACCTGCCAATTTTTAACAGTAGTTCAAAGATTCTGAGGGGAACGACGCTTTGCAATTCCTTACCTTGCCATCTTCCCAACCCTGCCTAACTGATTAGTGTCTTTTTAAAACACATCCCAGCAAGAAAAAAATGAGGAAAGTTTCCTCTATAATCCAGAGGAATTTAGAACCCGGTTCTTAGAAACAGAGGATAGAGGTCATGTGTGGGTTGGTAAAATTCCAGTTCAGCTGAGTGTATTAAACAGAGTTCTCAGAAGCAAAATGGCTAAGGTGGCACTGAAAAGCTGAAGTATCTCTCATTGTTAGTGTTATTCAAAAAGCCAAAGCCAAGAAATATTCCATAAATATGAAGACAACCCACATGCAAAGTTCTTGGGACCCCAGGGATGATTCTTTTTATATTCATTGTCCAGTTGGCAAAAAAAATACATACAGCCTACTATTAAAGAACAGATTCTGTTGGTGGGCCGATTGCAAGAGGCAGTCAGATAAAGATAAGTTTCCTCTTTCTCACTCCACAATGGTTGGAACAGCAGCTCTATCTTTCTAGTCACTTTAAAAGGCAAAACACATTTCATCTCTTAGTGATGTGAGGTGAGATCTTTTAGAAACCTTTTGTTATTTCTTTCATTAGAGGCTCAGAATTTACTCTTCACTTTTTGGTTCACTACTGTCACAGGTAACACCTGCACATCAGCCCACCTGCACATGGCCTCCCAATCAGCCTCCTTTAATTGCGTTTGGCCTCTTCTCCTCCCTTCTCATTTAAAAATCTATCAAAGCACACAAGCTTTTTCTCTGAATGATGAAAGTTTTATTCTGAGCAAATGTGTGACAGCAATATCTCTGTGAACACAGTGTTAAGAGATGAATGAATGGGGAATAGGAACACAGGAAACTAGTGAGGAGGATGTTTCAATAGTGCAGACAAGATTGATGGTGGCTTGAGCCACAGTGGTCAGTTTATGGATGCCTTGAGGAAGTGGAGTGGACAGAAAATTCTAATTGCTCAAATGTGAGGTGTGAAAAGAAGTAGTCAAAAATGGCTCTACAGGTTTGACCTGTGCATCTTGAAATCTTATTTGCCATATATTCATCAGTGAAGATTGTGGGCATAGAATTTGTTTTGAGGGAAATATGGCTAATGAATTGCAATAAAAGATAAAGCAGAAACTTATTGCTCTTTCCTCATTTGTTTCAGCAGGCTGTTGGCAAGCAGTTGGGTGTCACCACCTTGTTTCTTGTAGAAGGATGACAAACTACTGAGTAGGAAAGACTCAGTAGTAGTCATAATCCCCATCAATCAGTCAGTAAGAACACTCTATTTGATAAGTTTATGAGAGGAGGCTGCAACAAATTCTGGTCAGAAGATTTAGTATTGTTAGCATATAGGTCTGTGGATTTTACTCAAAGAAATCCAAAGCCAAATCAAATACCAGCTTGAGTGCATTACATAACCCTAACAAAAAGATAACAAGGGGTAGTAATGATCCAGCCCATGTGCCTAAGTTTTTTATACCTTGCAAGCCCTTATTTTGAGATTTTTTTCCATTTGTTGCTTAATATGTGTTCTGGTTTTCTAATGAATATAGAAAAAAATCACTCAATATAATCAGGGGTAAGGGATCTTTGCAGTCAGCCCAATAAAGAGATGTAGACTGGAGGATGAACAATTTATTCTCCTCTAACCATATATGATCAGTAAAATCGCCATAGAATTTTTTACAAATGTCATGTCTCATGGAAGGTCAGTAGCAGAAGTGGCCTCCAATTCATACATTGCTAGAACAAACATCTATTTAGAATAAAACAAATATCCTTATGTGTTAATATGCATATGTTCATTAAAAGGACAGTATAGTCTTTTTGCATTAAATAATTCTCAGGTAGCTACTCATACGGAAGTCTGAACTATCTTAACATGATTTTACAGTCAGTTTACTATACCTCTTATGGACAAGACCCTGTGTTACTACAAATTAAGGGGGAAGCAGCAGCTAAGGTATCACAACAGCTTTATTAATCTCTGTATCATTAATATAAAAGCATACCCTAAGACATGTGAATATGAAAGGATTGAGAAAAGGAGTATACCAGAACTTTAATATTTGTGCCCTAACTATAGGAAACCTTGCTTACAGAGTATACCTATTCTGGGATTGAAGTGGCAGTGTGTGGACAAACACCATAGTAGCCACTAAATTTATTATTATTATTATTTTGAACCCAGCTCTCCCATATGGGAGATGAGTATTCTATCACTGAACCACCCCTGTACCTGACTTCTTTTTAATTAGAATTACATTATTTTTGTCATTGATTCCTCCTTATCTCTCTGACAGTAATTTTTCTTTTCTTCAGATAAAAAGAAAGCCCTTTTATTTCCCTCTGTTCAAAGGAAATCCCTCCAGTCTTTCCAGTCATCACTATTGCACCCATGATTGCTGTCAGTCTGGTTTGTAAATGGTATAAAAAATGCATAATTGTTGAAACAAGAACTACTATCTAAATCTAACAAATTCATTGACTCCAGTGTCCTTGGTCCCTGTGTGTTTTGAATTTTAAAGGAGCACCTATTTTAAGCTGCAATATCCATTAACATTGCTGTTAAAGTCTCAGATACATCCCATGAAAAGTGATGCAGAGTAACCAGCAAGTAATTTGACCAGGATCTCCAAGAAATCTGTGATTTGAAGAGAAGACGGCAAAGTATGATATCTTCAAGAAAAAAAATGCCTTAATTAAAGTATTATCATCTCTATATTTATACGAGACAAGAGAAAGCCTATGATCCATCAATCTCACTCATTTTAAATATATTACGAGTTTGGCACAGTATTCCTGAAGTATCCCAGCATGGAACCAGGGAGAAATCCTACACTTTAATTTGTATTTCAGACATTTTTTTTATTTAATAAGAATTGGAATTGCTGTGACTTCATCAACTGTCAAAAATTATTTCACACACACAAAATGTAGTTTAATTTGCTTGAGAAATTCTAAAATTTATTTTTTAACACTTTCAAACAATTTCATCCAGTCTTATCCAAAATATGCTTAATTTGTGTCAGTAATAGAGAAACACACTACTAGCATGACAGAATTGGTTTTCTCATGATTCCTGTAATGCAGATATAACACTAACAATCAGTTTTATGAAGCAAAAGTATTCAATTTAGTGATGAAATATTAAATAAATATTTGGTTCTTCACATATCTAAAATGAGCAATTGTTTGAGCTTTAAGGTACTACATAATTTTAAGTATTTTATTAACAAATCCAATGATGATTTTTAGACAATGGGAATCATACTTGATTCTTTCATGCCACATATATTCTCTTCTATAGAGAATAAAATTAAGTTATGAAAGAAAAACCAACATCAAATATAGAAAATTAATACTTCATTTAATTGTCCAATTATGTAAGTGGGAGAAGATGATACTTTCAGCTTTAAGCATGTTGAAGTTAGTTAAGATGATGGTTTTAAATCAAATGAATTAGGTATCTAAGATCAGAGATACAGAAAACTAAGAATTCTACTTGGAGGGGCAGGTGTAAACTAGAATGGATATGGCCACAGGAAAAGGAGAAAACGGGAGAAATATAAAGTGGAAACTAAATATGTCGAAGAAGAAGAGTGTGATGATAAAGTAAGGAGGCATATGAGGCTAAGAAAGTAAGCAATTAAAGTAAAGAAAATAAGTGAAATATCTACAGAGTGTTTGCTCTAGAGATAGAAATAGGTATATATGGATAGAAATGGTATAGATAAGATTGATATTATAGATGATAGATACAGATAACAATAGATAAAGGTGTAATTATGGACATTGGTAACAAGACCACAGGTCCTAATTTTCATCAGACTGGAGCAGAATATACCACTTATACCAGTGTAAATATTGACATGCTTCTGTTTTTTATCCTCAAAAAGTGTCCATATTTGGATCATAGATTTTTATGATGGTATATGGATGTGCGTGTATTCCATTGAGTGTGTAACTTACTTAATATATAATGTCTGTTTTATATAAATAGATACCTAGATAGAGTTATTATTCTATGAATTATTCCAATTCATCCTATGGATACAATCTAAGTAGAGTGTTAATGAATTTGTCAATATTATGTGAGCTGTAATGATATTTTATGGCATAAAATCTTTCTGAGGGCTTCTTTAACTTCTGTGTTTCTCAGGCTGTAGATAATGGGGTTTAACATTGGGGTGATAACCCCATACAGCATGGAGATGAGCCTGTCTTTGGCTAGGAAGTGTTGACTGGATGAAGGGCGAATGTAAGTAAAAAATGTTGTGCCATAAAACAGACCCACAACAACGATGTGGGAAGCACATGTGGAGAAAGCTTTGTGCTTCCCTTCGGTGGTTCGGATCCTTAGGATGGTGGATATGATGTAGACATAAGAGATAAAGGTGATCAGAAAGGCGCTGATCCCCAGTACACCTCCCACCAATAAAACAAGCATCTCTGCCACATAGGTGGAAGAACAAGAGAGGGCCATCATTGGCGGGATGTCACAATAATACTGGTTAACACGATGGGATTTACAGAAAGACAGGCGGAACGTGAAGACCGTATGCAGAAGGGAATTCAGAAACCCTGCTGCCCAGCATCCAGCTATCAGCTGAGCACAGCGTTCCTTAGTCATGATGAAGAGGTAACGAAGGGGGAAACAGATGGCCACGTACCGGTCATAAGCCATGATAGCAAGAAGGAAAACCTCAGTCCCTGCCAAGGCCACCAAAAAGTAAAGCTGCAAAGTACACCCAACAAAAGAAATGCTTTCCTTCTCAGTCAGGAGATTCTCAAGCATCTTGGGAACAGTGGCTGATGGCCAGAATATGTCTAAGAGCGACAAATTTGCCAGGAAATAATACATAGGTGTGAGCAGCTTTTTTTCTGTCATAATGGCAAGGAGAATGGTACCATTTCCCACCAAGGTGACCTGATAGATGACAATAAAAACCACGAAGAGTGGGTAGCGCACCTCAGGGAGATCAGAGAGTCCTATGAGTATAAACTCAATCGTGGTGCTGAGATTGTAGATGTCCATCTTTTCTCTCCACTTGGGTATTTCTGGAGAAAATAAAACCAACGTATGAAGATTAAGATCAAAATCATAAGAGCTTCACATGGAAAAACATTGAAATGTGACCACTACCTTACAGGATAAAAAAAGAAAAAAAATTCTAAGAGCTTGGTGATGAGAAACACTTGGAAAATAGTTTGTGTGTAGTTAGAACTATTTTAATTACAGCAGATTTCAGTTTTTTTTAATTATTGATAAAAATATTCAATGCATTTAATATATTTTTTGGAATATTCACACTCAGTTCCTTAGCAAGAAACTGATGTTGATCCTTCATTTAATTTATGAACATTATTAACATATTGCATTCTTCAAGATTATAGCTTAATACAAATTAAATACAAGTTTAATAAAAATGAAATTTGATACACGTAACATAAATAAAACCTAGTTGAAATGTTCGTATGTGACACCAACAAGAAACATATATATTTGCATATATATTCAATTTCCCTTCCCTTTAAAATTGAAATATTTGACAATAAAGGATTTCTAATTCATATGTCCTAGTACACATTGCTCTTATTTCCCTTGTTTTAATTTCTAATTACATTTCGGTATACCATAATAGCCCAAATCATCACATTATTTATGATTATTTAAATAGAGACAGCTTTTCATAAAAGGTGAGTACAATTAAATTTATTGAGAAATGCTATTTAATGTAGAGAATGGTTATTTAATTGCAAGCATACAAGGTGTACAGGAAATACACATACACACATGCAAGCATAGATTGTATACTACAAACGTAGGAAAATAAAACTAGTTTATTCTGTTTAAAAAATCAAAAATTTCCCCATGACTGCCATGTAAAAAAAAATCAAAATTTCATAATAGAAACCTTAAATTAACAATATGTTTGTAAAATGAAATATAAAAATCATTTTTCATGTTTATTCTGTTCTACCTCCCACCCCTCATTTCTTTTACCTGGTAAAAAGTGTTCATGATTTCTTAGTTCAGAAAAAATGTATACGACTAACAATGCAAAGTTTACAGGATGGTTTCTTTAAACAAATGTTTCTTTGAACAAAATCTATCCTTATATTCTGCTAAGTTGTTTTTTTTCCTACAAATGTTTATATAAGAATTGCTGAGATTCATTGGAAGATGTTAATATTCTTTTATTATCAGCAATGTTACTGCTACTGTTCTTTCTTTTCTTAAGCAGCACCTGTTCTGTGCACTGTATGAGAGAAAATCTCTTTTCAGGGATGCCACCTAATTAATGAAACTTTTCAAAGAAAATTATAATCTTAAACACAAAATGCTTAGATAACATTATTCAATGAACTAGGGTTTGTTAAATGAATGAATAAAGAAAGGTTGGAACAACAAACATCTAAAGGGTTATTTCACAAGTTCTCAAATATTCAAGAGTCTATAAGTATATATCATATTTTAATACTTTGAAAATAAAATAGTGAATAGAAGAAGTTAAGGGCATTATTTTTACAAGAAATAATATTTTGAGACAGTGAATATTTTATATAAAGTTATAATTTTCCTTTATATTTGCACTTCCCAATTTAGCTTAATTTTCTAAATAAGAATTATGAGAAATAAATCAGTAACATCCTTAGGAAAACACCAGGTGGGTGTTTTTCAGGCTATATGATCAACATGTATCCTCAACAAATAATATCTTTTGCCTAAATTTTCCCCATAAATTTTTACATTTCTTAAGCCAAACATTTGGTCTTGGCACAAAAAACACAGAATTTTTCAGGTGGGGGGAATTTGTTTAACAAATACCTCCTTTGGAAGCAAACAAAATTAAATCCTAAGTATTTGACCATCTGTTTAGAAAAATAAGGTGATATCTTCATCAATAATGTATTTCTGAGGGAGAAGAGCCTATAACTTTCCTTATAATTCAATTGACTGATAGTTTATTTCCCTAGAATGAAAAGTCTCTATAAAATTCAATCTCCTGACTTGCTATGTAGGATTACTGGATGCAACTATGCATAAAAGTACATGATGTCCTGAAACATATGACAATGTGGATAAAACTTGAGGACATAATGCTGAGTGTTATAAGTCAGAAACAAAGATACAAATACTAATATGATTTCATTATTATGACTCTGGCAAAGCCTCCACAGTTGTGGAGCAGCTAAAAGGAAAAGTCTGACATGAGGAAATGGTAGCCCATGACAAATTCTGGAACCTGTTCTGTAACTGCTTGGTGTGCTTTGAAAATTATTGCTTTTTTATTTCTTTGGTTTTTATATATATTTTTTAGAACAAAAAATGGTTTAAAGAAACTATGAACATCTGTGGTAATACTAGACAAAATAAATTTCTGAAATCAAAAATTTGAAAATAATCAGTAACAAAGTAACATAAGTCACTACTACCATAGCAAAGTTGATATTTGTAATAACTTTCTACTTCGTATCATGAGAATATAAACAGTTTTAATAGTTAATCAAAGGGTATTTAAAATAGTGTTTAACATTTAGAATCTAAGGAATTCTGATATCTGTATTTGTAGATTTTTTCCTTCCTTGCTTTAATTTTAAATTTGTTCATGAGACTTACTGTGCAAACACAGGTTTTTACAATGATTATTTGGATACTTGATTTAAATATGCCTGTGGTTAAGCAAATTAAAATATCCACTGTTGGTGGTTCTAATTGTATTGTTTGTTTTCTTAAATAAAAATATATATCTTTTAATTACATGATTTAAACACATTTAAGTCATTTTTTTTAATAGATACAAACAGCCAGCCATCTAAGAAGTGTCAAGAGCAAGGGGTGTATGACAATAATTACCCCTACATTGTACATTAACCAGAAATTGAGCTTTCTTGTTATTTGTGTGAGTTACACTTTTACATATGGTCAAAGGCAAATGTACCATATATGGAGCATCTCTCTGTAGCAATTAGTAGTTCAAGTTTTCACTGTATAGAGAAAAAGAAAATATTAAGTAAAATTATCACTGATAGATCTTAGATCTTAAAATAATTAAAAATTTATATTTTGTTTAATATACAATAATAAGGAAATTATACATTTAAATTTCTTTGAATTCTCTTTCAGAATATATTCCTTAAGAAGAGTTCTTTCACCTTCATTTTTAATCTGATGTGCTGTTAGCTGATAAACTAGAGAAATCAAAAACACATTTAGACTGTAATTTCTCCCCCTGTTTTTTGAAAACCTTGTTGAGTAATAGGTTTCATGGAGCTGGTTAACTGGGAAATATAAATCAAGGAATATAAGTAAGAAACATGCTTTAGATACAGCAGAAATTTACATAAAAATTATTGGAAACACTTCTGTGAATATGGAACTTTTTTAGGACTCAAACAATTTTACACATTTGTTTATTCACACACTCTAATATTATTTAAAAACACTTTATATTACCTAATTAATATTTGATTTAAATTCTTTAAATATTTAAATTTGCATAGCATATTAACATTTTTACAAATGTCTAGCTATTTATTTTAGCATAGACAATCCAGAATTATCACAGAATTTTACTGCTTCTCAATTTTGAGATTTCATTACCTGTATGAGGTTTCAACAAGATGAAAGTAAAATGATCCAAGAAAAAAAAATGCATCAGCAAAGAAAAACAAGCACTTCACTTATATAAAGTGTTCATATTGGAAATTATTGTAGAATTTATTCTGTATCCCCTTTCCCCCTAGGAAAAGCAACAATTAAGATTCTTGAGGGAATATGCTTCTTTTCTGGGTAAAAGTGAATTATAACCAACCTTATAATGGGTACTCATTGTACCAATAATAAATTTAGTGTGTGGAGAAAGAAATCTAAATTTTGGAAGACTGACAATTTTGTGATCTTATTTGAACTTTCGACTCCTAACGATTTTCCAACAGTGCATTGATTTTCTCAGACCTTGTTAACGATCATAAACTAATTCTATTAATTAAAATCACACATGTTTAAATATTTATTGTAAGACTATGGGGTTCATACCAATCATTTTAATTCCAAAAACCATCAACAAAATACCTCAATGAAGATTCCTCACATCATCATTCCATTTTTATATTTCCTACATCCAAAACTGAATATCTTGGTTCCCAAAGATATCACTATTTTTATTCATTTTCTGTTGCCTATGATATACCCACAAATTTGTAGGTACAATACTTGTGCTAACACTAAAACAATAAATTTCTAATTATTTTGCAGTCTTATTTGATTTAAAATATGTTATTAAATTTATATCTTTAGCAATCAATGCTTATAACACATTGGAATTAATTCTGTTTTGTTCTACAATAGGAATTTGATGTACAATTTGTTTACTTTTCCTGTTTGCATTCAATTTCAAGACTTGCTTTTTTCATCTATTAAACTCTAATTTTATATTTTTAAATGGGGAATATATACACTGACATAAATATTTAAAACTTTAAACTCAGAATTTTTATGGCATCTCTATCCTTCCCATACTATTCCTGCCCAAGACACCTTGCTTGCATTTTGTTTATTGTGCCTCTGGATTTTATTACAAATGTATTAAAATTTATGTATGTGTGTGTGCGTGTGCATGTGAGGTGTGTACAAATGAATATATTCTTTTTTACTTTCCTATCTTTCTTACATGAAAAGAGGCTTGCTATGTATTTTTTTGCACTTTGCTTTTTATTTTTGATTAAATATATATTATGTAAAACACTGAATATCAGTTTATAGAGAAACACATTCTTCAGCTTTATTATGGCAATACTCTTTTGGACAGATGAATTACAATTCATAAAACTATGAAGAAATACTGTAACATTGTAAGTTGAATAATAATTTATAGAACTATGAAGGATTACTTTAACATTGTAAGTTTATTAAGCACTCATCATATTTTCTAATACATAGACAGGCATGGTAGTTTGAGGCTGAATGAACCCCAGAAGATCATAAAGCTAATCCATTCCTGTAGGTATAACATATTGTGGGAGGGACCTTTTGAATAGGTTATTTCAGTTGAAGCCTCCACCAGGTTCATTTCAATCCTCTTACTGAGTTCTGTATAAAAGGATGAAAAACAGAGAGAAAGATAAAGTAGACAGAGAGAAAGCCACAGAAACAGAGGAAGCCACTGAAGCCAGAAGTTGGAAATAATGAAACCTGGAAGAGAAGTGAGAGACCAGAAGATGCTTCCATGTGCCTTACCATGTGCCAGATCACCAGCAATCTGTCTTCAGGAAGAAGGTGCAGTTTTGATGATGTCTAGATTTGAACATTTTCATAGCCTCAAAACTCTTATCTTGTAAACTAATAAACCCCACTGCAAAAGCCAAACCCTTTTTTGGTATCTGTGTCATCTGTTTTATGAAGAATTATCTCTCTATCTATCTGTCTATGTATCTCATTTTAAAAGTATATGTGTATAATATTTTATAATGCATCGATCATGTAGCCTAATCTTATTTATGAAGGTGTTCTTCTGTTTTCCTTTAAATATTTTATTTTTTTACAAGTGACATTAAGAGTTTATTTTTTATAGGGTGTGAGATCTGGATAAAAATTTATTTTTTTTTTACATATGGGTTTTGAAATGTTCCCACTTCAATTTTTCAAAATATTATTCTTTTTCCATTGAATAATCTTTATATAGTTTTCAAAAAATCAAATTTTGCATGCCTGCATTTATAGAATTCTGGCTAAACATCTGTTTATTTTTCTATCACAAATACCACAAAATCTTACCCTTTGTGTAAGTCTTAAAAGAAGGCTGACAGTCCTCCAAATGTATTCTTCTTTCTAAAAATTCTTTTGTATACTCTATTTTTTGGCCTTGACCATATAACTTTTAAAAACAGTTTATCCAGAGCTACACAAAACCCTCTGGTGTTTTAACTACATTTCTGATTAATGAATAGACCAACGTAAAAATTACCACATTTATTATGTTGCTTCTGCAGTCCATAAACAGGAAATGTCTCTCCACTTCCTCAGATATTTGACATGTATGTGTAGCATGTAGATTTAGTTTTAGTTTGTAACATGTAGATTCTATATATATTGCATTTTGATATTTATCTAAGTATTTCATTTCTCTGTATTGTGATTAATTGTATTATTCTTTTTATTTTGACTTTCATGCACTTCATTCCTTGTATCTAGAAATATGATTGATGATTGGGTGTTTGTCCCTGTATAATGTGATCTTGCTAAACTTGCTTCTCAGTACCAGGTGGCTTAATTTTTGTGTATAATCTTTGAGAAATATATATTGAAAAACATGCCATCTGTGAATATGTACAATTTCAGTTATTTTGTATGATCTCTCTGTATGTATTATATTTTATAAAGTATTACAATGGCTAGTGATTGTAGAAATGGACACATTTACCTTGCCCCAATGCTGGAATTTTGACATTTAATCTTTCATGCTTACTGTAGGATTTTTTAAGATGATAATCATTAGTTTGGGGAAGTTGAGGAGTTTATTTGTATTCCTAGTTTGCTGATAGTTATTGACATGAACAAATGTTGAATTGTAAGAAATATTTTCCTACATGAAGTCTTATTATCTTATTAGTTTTTCCGATATGGAATTGTACTTCCTTACCCAATAAAACCTCCCTCAGTCATAGTGGATTGAACTTTGTGCTTGTGGATTTAATTTGATATTTGTTAAAATGTTTTTGTATTATTATTATGAAAGATATTTTTGTAGCTTATTTTTCTGGCATTGCATGAATTTTTTTTTTATTGCAGTATGCTGGTCTCATAAAATAAGTTTCTCCAAAAGATTGTATGACATTGATGTAATTTCTTTCTTGAATATTTTTTTTTTTTTTTTTTTTTTTAGAAGGAAGGAAGGATAGAAGGAAGGAAGGAAGGAAGAAAGGGAAACATTTTTAAACATTTTCTTGTTTTATTGTATTCTGTTTCTCCGTTTTTGTTACATGGGCTGGGGCCGGGAATCGAACCGAGGTCCTCCGGCATAGCAGGCAAGCACTTTGCCCGCTGAGCCACCGCGGCCCGCCTCTTTCTTGAATATTTGATTGAATCTGCCAATGCAACCCTCTGGGCCAGGAAATGTCCTTTTCCGAAGATGAGTGTTACAAATTTAAATTATTTAGTGTTTTTTCTTCTTTTATTTTTTTTCAGAGTCATGAGAGGCTTAATGCTGCTAGTCTGATGACCCTCTAGTCACCTTATCCCACTGCTTGCCTCTAGTGAAGATACCATTAAGCTCAGGATTTTACGGATTATAAAGAATGAACAACACCTTGAAATTTTCTCAGAGTATGGATGAATACTGGACCTTTGCTCGTGTCCAGAAAAAAGAAGACCTTTATAACTTGTGCATTGCCTCTATTTCAAAAGCTTTTAAGAGTCATGTATTTTTTACATGTCTAACAGAGAATTTCTAATTTCAATCTCATCATTGGTTCATGGTCAACATTTCCATTCTTTCCCTTAGTAGCCACCTAGTAAGCTTGTTTCTATGACAGCCTTGTCAAAGTGAAGCACATCAATGTTATGCAATTTTATGAAAACTTGAGAGGAGCTTGGTTAAATGCAACTTCTTGGATGCTTCTGCTAGATTAGAGACTGGCTACATGACAAGAGCAAGGGACCAACAAGCCTTCTAATTCCCTACCTTGTCATTTGACTGAGACAGTTTTGACCAGTGCATATAGAGGAGTAGTGAATGAGAAGGACTCAGCTATGTAGCCTTGTGCTTGCAGAAGAGGCCCCTGCTACTGGGTTTCCATGATAGAGAGTCTGATTCTCTGAAATGTAGAGCATATAAGGGACCAACTGGTTGATCTTTTTGGTTCAAGTTCTTTGGGTTAAGGTCTTCTGCAGTCAACCTTGTGATTTTCCTTTGAATGTGGCTGTGTTAGTTAGATTCAGTTGTCAACTTGGCCAGGTGAGCATACCTAGTTCTGTTGCTGTGGACACAAGCCAATGGTACGCGAATCTCATCTGTTGCTAATTACATCTGCAGTTGGCTAGGAGGCGTGTCTGCTGCAATGAGTGACGTTTGACTTAATTGGCTGGTGCTTAAATGAGAGAACACAATGTAGCACAGCCAAGCAGCTTGGCATTCCTCATCTTGGCACTTGCAGCTCAGCCCAGGCCTTTGGCCATGCAGAAAGAAGTCACCCCTGGGAAAGTTGTTGGAACCCAGGGGCTTGGAGAGAAGACCAGCAGAGACCATCTTGTGCCTTCCACATAAGAAAGAACCTCAGTGGAAAGTTAGCTGCCTTTCCTCTGAATAACCAACAAAATAAATCCCCTTTTATTAAAAGCCAATCCATCTCTGGTGTGTTGCATTCCAGCAGCTAGCAAACTAGAACAGTGGCATTGAAGCTAATCTGGAAAAAAAAGGCTCCATTCCCTATAATTCTCTTGCATGAATTGGTTTTACTTGATATTTTTGCCTTTATTTTATTATTCATCTAAGCCTTTATTTTTTTACATGAGCAAGCACCAGAAATTGAACCCCGGTCTCTGGCATGGCAGGCTAGGATGTGGGTTGGTTTTAATAAGAAGATTCATTTCGTTAAAACAGTTAGTTCTTTAGAGGAAAGAGTTTTCATCTGAGGTTCTCTGTTACATGGGAAGGCACACAGTGGTATCTGCGGGCCTTCTCTCCTGGCTTCTGGGTTCCAACAGCTTTCCCCTGGGTGATTCTTTTCTGCATGTTCAAACATCTGGGCTGCACTGTGAGTGCTGACATGAGGTATGCTGAGTTGCTCTGCTCTCTTATGACCTCTGTCTTTTAAACCTCCAGCCAATTAAATTAAACCTCACTCATTGTGGAAGGCACTCCCGTTAGCAGATTGCAAATGTAATCAGCAATAGATATATTTCACATACTGATAAATTTAAATCCACAGAAACAGAGCAATGAGGCATCATCACCTGTGTAAATTGACACCTGAGCCTAACTACCACACATACAAATAAAGCTATGTAATTATACAATGATTATCATTTGATAAAGGCTCAACAGTTTCAGGCATTTTCTTCTAGCTATTCTGATCACTAGAAATTAAAAAGAAATATCTATATAATGAATCAATAGTCATAATCACTTTTTTCATCTTAATTTTTCAGTTATACCTCCACCCTCTCATTAGATCCTTCTCTTAATCTTCAGGGATATCTGGGCAATGACCATTTTAACTTCTTCATGCTGCAAAGTGGTGTTAATTTTATGGAGTAGAGGAATAAAATGAGTTGAGATTCTTAGGGGGACTGGTATCTCTGGGTTTCAGGGCTTATCTGGCTTAAGAACAACGTGGAGGCCTTAAGTTTCTGAAAGAAAGAAACTTACTAAGAAACATTTTTTTGGAGTCTTAGATAAAGACCAGGGTATTCTTTAGAGTTTTCAGGAATAATGTTGGTTGGAGTTTGGTAAACTCTGACAATCATGCATTATCTGGCTGACCATTATGTGAATAACCTCCAGAAAGACCTCTCAACTCTTACTTTAAATCTCTTAGCAACTGAAACTTTATTTTGTTTAATTTCTTTTCCCCCTTTTCATCAAGAAGACATTTCAATCCCATAATGCCAGGGACAGGCACATCCCTTGGACTCATTCTGACATTGCCAGATAGACTTATGCCCCTGGGAGTCAGGTCCCATGTAGGTGGGAGAGGCATGCATTTACTTTCAAAGTTGGCTGAGAGAGAGAGGCCACATCTTAGCAACAAAAGAGGTTTGCTGGGGAGATTCTTAGGCATCATTTAAAGTAAGTTTTGCTTCAACATTGCATAAATAAATTTCATAAGGGCAAGCCTCAAGATTGAGGATTTGGCTTATTAAATTGGGAGTTCCTAATACTTGAAAGAATATCAGGAATTCCCTAGGTGGGAAAGTTTAGTATTTCCACAATTTTCTCCAGTTCCTGAAATATTTGCAAATGCTTTGGTATTTTTTGTGAAAAATACTGTGGAATATATTAGCATATTACATTAACCTGCACAGAATAATGAAATCTCATTCCCTATTCCAGGTCCCCCTTAATTTTGTTTTTAAATAATCTATGTGGGTTAAATTAGATAACGTGCTTCAGGAAACTTAAATTTTGGATCAAATATACATCTCTTCCTTTGTCTCATGCAGAAATTGAATTTTTAAAATACAGACAGCAATGTCTTTTGCCTTGTATTCTGAATTACTTTAGTCCTCACCAGGTCTGTTTGATTCATATCTTTAATTGAAATCTGATCTCTTTTTCAGTTTCTTTAACCATTACTGTATGGAGCAATGCTGAATTTCAGAGCTGCAGAAATCTATCTCTGATTCTCAGTTGCCACACAGATATCCAAAGTTACAGGGGACTAACTGCCAGGTTATACACAACTAGAACAGCATCTCATAATTTAGAAATAATACTTAAAATTCAGGAACATATGTTACTGCTGTTCTTACAATCTAGGAAACTTTACCATGAGCATTATTGAACATTCTGTACTTCTTAATCATTGATTGTCCAGTCTCTATCCACTTTCTATCTCCTAATAACCTATGCTCTCAAATTCCACTTTAAGAGTTTACTCACTATAGTTAGTTTATATTAGTGAGACCATACAATATTTGTCCTTTCATCTCTGGTTTACTTCACCCAATATAAGGTCCTCAAGGATCACTCCTCTAGATGCATGCCTCATAACTTCATTCCATTCTGAAATGGCTCAATATTCCATCATATGTATAACCACAGTTTGCCCTTCCATTCATTAGTTGATATATTCTTAGGCCACCAAGATTCATTGCAAATTGTGAATAGTGGAACTATAAACCACAGTGTGCAAAGGTCTGTTCATGTCCATGCGTTCACTTCTCCCAAGTATATACCTTAACAGGGCTGCAGGGTCATATGACAACTTCATACTTAGCTTTCGGTGGAATCCTCACAATGTTCTCCAGAGGGGCTGCAACATTCCACTTCCATAGCAGCAGTGAATAGATATATTTCTCTCTCTACATATTCTCCAGCACTTCTGTCTTATCATTTATTTTTAAACAGATTTATTCACACACCATAGAATTCATCTTCAGTGTATAATCAATGTCTCCTGGCATATTCACATAGTTATGGATTCACCACCATACATGAGAACATTTCCATTTCTTCCATAAAGAAAGAAGGAAAAAAAAGGAGAAACAATAACAAAAACCCATACCCATCTCTTATATCCTTCTTATTGGCATTTACTGTTGGTATATAGCCTTTGCTACAATTAATGTGAGAATACTACAATGTTCCTGTTAATTATAGACCCATAGTTTGCATGAATATTTTGTCCATGTAATACCCCATACTTAAAACCTTGCAATGATGACATTCATTAGTTCTCCCTCATGTAAAAATTTTCATATATTTGTACATTTAATCACCACCATCGTCCATTCTATGTTTTGTTAAATTTTACTGTCACAGATTTTATCCTCTATATTTCCTTCTGGTTTCATACGTGCCTCTAGCCCCCCTCCCCTTCAACAAATGCTCAAAATGAGCTTTTTTGTTATACTTGCAATATTGTGCTGCCATCACAGAGTATTGTGCTATTCATTTTTGAATATTTATAATCAATCTTGTTGAATATTCTATGTTTTTTCAGCATCAAACGACCAATATCCACCCTCTTTATATCTCCTGATAACCTGTTTTCACAGCTTTAACTCTCAGAGTTTGTTTATTATGGTTAGTTCATATTAGTGAGGCCATACAGTGCTTGTCTTTTTATTTCTGGCTTCATTCACTCAACCAAATATCTTCAAGGTTCATCCACATTGTAGTATGCTTCAATGACTTTATTCTTACAGTTTGCAATATTCTATCTTATGTGTACATGACTGTTTATCCACTCATCCACTGATAGACATTTAGGCTATTTACATTTCTTGGCAATCATGAATAGTGCTGCTATCAACATTGGCTTGCAAATGCCCACCAGTGTCCCTGCTTTCGATTCATATGACCATATACCAAGTGGTAGGATTGCTTGGTCACGTGACATTTCTATAGTTAGCTTCCTGAGGAATTGCCAAACTACCTTACAGAATGGCTACACCATTCTACATTCCCACCAACAGTAAATACATAGACCTATTTACACAGTCTCTCCAACATTTGCAGTTTTCTGGGTTTTTTTTAATAATGCTTATTCTAGTAGGTGTGAGATCATATCTCCTTTTGCTTTTGATTTCATCTCCTTAATAGCTACTGAAGTTAAGAATGTTTTCATTTGCTTTTGGGCCATTTGTATTTGCTCTTTAGAAAAGTCTTTTGCCCATTTTTCAATTGGACTATTTGTCTTTTTGTTGTTGAGTTGTAGCATCTCTTTATATATTCTGTATATTAAATTTTTTATGCAATATGTCATTTCCAAATATTGTCTCTCATTGCTTTGGCTGCCTATTCACTTTCTTGACAGCCCTATGATGTGCAAAAGTATTCAGTTTTGAAGAGATCCCATTTATCAATTTCTTCTATCATTGCTCACACTTTTGGTGTAAGGTCTAAAAAGCCATCTTCTACAACAAGATATTTAAGATATTTCCTTATAAAGGTTTGATGGTATTTGACCTAATGTTTAGGTCTTTCATGCACTTTGAGTTAATTTTTGTATTAAATGTGAGACTGGGGTCCTCTTTCATTCTTTGAGATTTGGATATCAAATTTTTCAAGCACCATATTTTTGAGGAGGATGCTATGTCCTTATTGCATGCCTTATAAAAAAATGAAGTATCTGTAGATGAGAGGGCCTATTTTTGAATTCTCAGTTCAAGTACACTGGTCAGTATGTCTATAGTTGTACAGTAATATACTGTTTTGACCTTGTAGATTTGTAATTTGCTTTAAGTTCAGGTAGTCTGAGGCCCTCACTTCATTTTTCTTTCTCAAGATATTTTTAGCTATTCAAGGCATCCACTCTTTTCAAATAAATTTAATTATTGTTTTTTCTATTTTTTTTCAAAGCAAGTTCTTAAGTTTTTAATTGACATTGCATTGAATCTAAAATCAGCTAAGGTAGAATTGTGATCTTAACTATATTTACTGTTCCAATCCAGAATATGATGTTTTACATTTATTTAGAACTTTGTTGATTTCTTTTAGTAATGGTCTGTAGTTTTCTGTGTATAGGTCTTTTATGTCCTTGGCTAAATTTCTTCCAATATATTTGAATCACATGGCTGCTATTGTACATGGAACTTTTTTCTTGATTTCATCCTCAGATTTTTCATTACTAGAACATAGAAACTCTAGTGAATTTTACATATTGATCCTGTATCCTACCACTTTGCTGTGGTTATTTATTACCTTTATTCGCCTTGTTGTAGATTTTTTCAGGTTTTCTACACATAAGATCATGTCATCTCCAAGCAGTGAAAGTTTTATTCCTCCCTTTCCAAATTATATGTATTTTATTTCTTTTTTCTTGACTAATTTCTCTAGCTATAACTTCCAGCATAATGTTAAGTAACAATGGTGACAGGTGGCATGCTAGCCTTGTACCTGATCTTAGAAAGCTTTCAGTCTTTCCCCAGTGAGTATGATGTTGCTGTGGACTTTCAAAATATTTCCTTTATAATGTTGATGAAGTTGCTTTCTATTCCTATACTTTGAATTTTTTTCATTAAGTTCTTATGTGGTTTTTTTGCATTGACTTATTGTTGTGTATTACATTAATTGATTTTCTTGTATTGAACCAACTTTGCATACCTGGAATAAATCCTACTTGGCCATGGTGTATAATTCTTTTAATGTGCTGCTGGATTTGATTTGCAGATATTTTGTTTAGGATTTTTGCATCTATACTGATTAACAGATTAATATGTAATTTTCTTCTCTTTATTATCTTTGTCTGGCTTTTGGTTGGAGCGATATAGGCTTCCTAGATGAGTTAGGTAGATTTCCCTCCTCTGCAATATTTTTTGATGATTTTGAACAGGATTGGTACTATTCTTTCTTGAATACTTGGTAGAATTTACATGTGAAAGCATCCGGAAATGGGATTCTCTTTTGGGGAGTTTTTAATGACTAATTCAAGCTCTTTACCTGTGCTTGGCTTGTAGAGGTCTTGTATTTCTTCTCAAGTCAATGTTAATTGTTCATCCTTTTCTAGAATGTTGCCAATTTCATCTAAATTATTTAAATTACTAACTTATAGTTGCCTATAATAGCCTCTGATTATCTCATTTATATCTGCAATTTCAATAGTTTTGCCCCCCTCCCATTACTGGTTTTATTTATTGGCAACTTTGAAACTCTTCTCTTTTTTAACCTAGGTAACTATCCATTGGTTTTATTGTTTTGCTCAAATAATCAACTTCTGGTTTCTCTTATTCTCTCCAATGTTTTCATGTCCTCAATTTCATTCATTTCCACTCAAATCTGTCATTTCTTCCCTTCTGTTTGCTTTGGGCTTCATTTGTTATTCTTTCTCTAGTTCCTCAGCTGAGAAGTTAATTCCTCAACTCTTACTCTTTCTCTTGTAATATAGGTGTTTAGTGCAGTAAATTTCCCTCTCAGCGCTGCCTTCACTGCATACCATAAGTTTTAATATGTTATATTCTCATTTACATTTGCCTCAAGATATTTGCTGATTGCCCTTGTAATTTCTTTCTTGACCTATTGGTTGTTTAACAGTGTTTTGTTTAGCCTCCACATATTTGTTAATTTTCCAGCCTTCTATCTGTTATTGATTTCAGACTTCATTCCATTATGACTTGTGAATGTGGTTTTTTTAATATAATTTTGATCTTTTTAAATTTATTGAGACCTGCTTTTTGAAAATATGTGTTCTATCCTGAACAATGATCCATGAGCACTTGAGAATACTGTTTCTGTAGCTGCTTTGGGGTGTAATATTCTGTAAATGTCTGCTAAGTCTAGTTCATTTATCATATTATTCAAGATCTCTGTTTCCTTACTAATCCTATTTATAGATGTTCTATCCACTAATAGAGTGGTGTATTGAAATACCCAGCTATTATTAACAAAGGTATCTACTTCTCCCTTCATTGTTGTGTTCCTCACATATTTTGGAGTACTCTGGCTCAATGCATAAATATTTATTATTGTTGTGTCTTCTTCATGAATTTTCCCTGCATAGTACAATTCTTTGTCTATTTTAATTGTTTTACAGTTGAAGTTTACTTTCTCTGATACTAGTATACTTACCCCTATTTTTCTCTCATGGTTTTCATGAAATATGTTTTTCCAACCCTTCACTTTCATCTTATTTTTGTCCTTGGGTCTAAAGACAGCATACATGTGGTTCTTGCTTTTTTATTGACCCTGCTACTCTGTCTTTTGTTTTGAGATTTCAATCCATTAACATTTAATGTTATTAATGGAAAGTAGTACTTTCTTGAGCCATTTTGTCTTTTGAATTTTGTATGTCATATCTTATTTTTTCTCTATACATATTCTTTAGTTACCCTTACTGATGATCTCCATTTCTACACTCTTCTCCAAGCCTCTCTCTCCTGTCATTTTCTATCTCTCTTTGGCACTCCCTTTATTATTTCGTGTAGAGAAGATCTCTTTCTCACAAACACTCTCAGTGTCTCTTTATCTGTAAACATTTTTAACTCTTCCTCATGTATGGAGGATAGTTTTACTGAATATAAAATTATTTGATAACAATTTTTTCTCTTTCAATATTTTAAATATATTGTATCACTGTTTTGTGACTGCCTTGGTTTCTGCTGAGAGATCTGTGCCTCATTTTATTAAAATTCCCTTTTATGTGAGGAATTGCTTTTCTACTGCTGCTTTCAGAATTGTCGATTTGCCTCTGATATTTAACAATCTGATGAGTAAATATCTGGGAGTAGGTAATAGTTCTGTTTGGATTTTTTCTGTTTGGGGTATGCTGTGCTTTTTGGACCTGTATTTTTTGTCTTTCATAAGAACTGGGAAATTTTCAGGGATTATTTCCTCCATTTTTCTTTCTATTCCCTCCCCTTCTCTCCTTCTGTGATTCACATAGCATGTATATTAGTTCACTTCAGGTTGTCTTTCGATTCCTGAGATGCTGTCCATATTTTCCATTCTTTTCCCTAACAAAGCCAACCAACAAGAAAATCCCATGAAAAAGAGAGAAAATTACCTCCAGAATAAACTCATTAAGAAAATTGTATGCTTAGACACCAGTAAAAAATGATGAGTCATACTAGGAAGCACAATGATATAGTCTAGTCAGAGGGAAAATATAACAATTCAAATGACATATAGGAGTTGAAACAACTAATTAAATATGTTTAAAGAAATCTTCTAAGTCAACTCAATGAGTTGAAGGAAAATGTGGCAAAAGAGATGAAGGATATAAAGAAGACAAACTTGAAAACTTAAAAAAAATGACAGAGCTTATGGGAATGAAAGGAACTGGAGAAGAGATTAAAAAACCCAATGCAGACATGAAACAGCAGATATGAAAATGCACAAAAACAATTAGTCATCAAAAGGACAGGACATCTGAAATCATAGACACAAAAGAACAAATAGTCCCTACTGGAAAGAAAACTTCCAGTTATTTTGTACTTGTCTTTTATCTATGCTCATCTATCTATGCTCAGAACTTGTATTTGACACTCTGAATTTGTGAATCAAATACTCAATTGCATCTTGGTTGATCTCTCCTTCCTTTGTTCCTAATAGAGAGGGTTCCTCTTTCCCACCTAAGAAAGGCACCAAATCAGCCTGCTATGCCAATAGGGAAAGGGGCACCATGCTACAAACTGTGGAAGAATTTACTTACAGTTCTGTGCTGTGATTTTTGTCCTTCTACCCATTCCAGGCTGGTGTATGTTTTACATCATGGATGTTCTCCAAATAGTTGTTCTGACAACTCCTGGCTGTTTGCTAGCTACCATGGAGTATGAACTAAATCCCACACCTCTATGCACTGCCATCTTGCCCCACTTCCTTCCTTAGTGCTTTGATTTTCATGATTTTTATTGAATTTTGAGTGCATTTGGATAGTTTATGTTTTTTGAAGAATTGCCCCATTTCAGCTAAGTTGTCATTTTAATGGTTTATTTGTTCATAAAACTCCCATATTATTCTTTGAATATCTTACACCTACACTTCGAACTTTGCAAATTTATGTCTGATGTCTTTCTAACTTTTATAGTTATGTTAGATCTCTATTATATCTTTGATCTTATTCAAAAGCCACCTTTTGTTTCTATTAGTTTTAAAATTTTTGTGCTTACAATTTTATGGATTCCTGTTCTTGCACTTTATATATTTTTTCTTTGATGTGTTTTGGATTTGTTTTTCTTTTCTAGTTTTTTACATGGAAATCAATATTACTAATTTGAGACATTTGTTTCTCATATGTAATTTAATTACCTAAATTCCCCACTAAACACTGGTTAGACATACGGCAGAAATTTTAATATTATTTCTTTCTTTTCTTTCATTCTAAATGTTTTCTAATTTTCCCTTGTTATTTACACTTTGAATCATGGACCATTTTGAAATCTGTTGTTTACTTTAAAAGTGTTTGGAGATTTTCCCACTTCCTTTCCAATATATCTCTATTTCCTCATTCCACTAAGGTATGGAAACATCTTCTGTATTATTAATTTTTTTTACATTTGTGAAGATTTGTCTTGTCGAGAGAAAACTCTATTTTGATGAATATTCAATTTTCACTTAGATGTAATTTTTGTTATGTTGTTTGTTCTAGTGAGCTAGCTGTCAGAATGCAATATTCCAGAAATGGAACAGCTTTTAAAAAGGGGAATTTAATAAGTTGCTAGTTTACAGTTTTAAAGCCAAGAAAATGTCCTAATTCAAACAAGTCTGTAGAAATGTCCAATCTAAGGCATCCAGGGAAAGATACCTTTGTTCAAAGAGTCTGATGAGGTTCAGGGTTTCAGTCTCAAAAGGAAAGGCATGCAATGAACACAGTCAGGTCCTTAATTTGGACGTTTGCATATCCTTGCCTTAATTTGGACATTTTTGCAGGCTTAGAACTGTAAAGCTTGCAACTTAATAAATTCCCCTATTTAAAAGCTGTTCGTTTCTGGTATATCACATTCTGGTATATCACGCTTAATCATTTTTCCTTCCCATGAGACATCACACTGGTAGTCACAAGAAATAGCAATTACTCAAGTCTTATTGGTGAGGCATTTGCATGTCAGACAATGGGAGATAAATGCAACAAAAATACAGGGGTCTTCCACCTCAGTGAAATGTCTGGCTTTCCAGTAGTGTGGCACATGTCAAGACATCCCTTCTAAGGTGAAGGATAAGCTGTTGCATCTGCCCCTTCTACAACCAAAAAAGAGGCATAATGCCTAGTTGTGCCTCTTTGGATTTTGGAGACTACATATTCCTCATTTGGGTGTGCTACCCCAGCCCATTTACCAAGTGACCAGAAAAGCTGCTAATTTTGAGTGGGGACCTGAACAAGAGGAGGCTCTGCGACAGGTCCAGGCTGCTGTGCAAGCTGCTCTGCCACTTGGGCCATATGATCCAGCAGATCCAATGGTGCTGGAAGTGTCAGTGGCAAATAGAGATGCTGTCTGGAGCCTTTGGCAGGCCCCTATAGGAGAATCACAATGCAGACCCTTAGGATTTTGGAGTAAAGCCTTACCATCTGCTGCAGATAACTACTCTCCTTTTGAGAAACAGCTTTTGGCCTGCTACTGGGCCTTAGTAGAGACTGAACGCTTAACCATGGGCCACCAAGTTACCATGAAACCTGAGTTGCCTCTCGTGGGCTGGGTGTTGGGTGTGCACAGCAGCACTCGAAGAATTGGCCCAAATGCCCATGGACCCACTCCTGCCACATTATATTTCCTTTCCCAGCCTAGAGCTATGGTCTATTAGGGTGTTCCTTACAATCAGTTGACTGAGGAAGAGAAACCTATGGCCTGGTTTACAAATGGTTCTGCATGATATGCAGGTACCATCCAAAAGTGGATAGCTGCAGCAGTGCAGCCCGTTCCTTGGATGTTCCTGAAGAACATTGGCGAAGGGAAATCCAGTGGGCAGAACTTTGAGCAGTACACCTGATTGTTCATTTTGCTTGAAGGAGAATTGGCCAGAGGTTCATTTATATACTGACTCATAGGCTACTATTAATGGTTTGGCTGGATGGTCAGGGACTTTAAAGGACCATGACTAGAAAATTGTCAACAAAGAGGTCTGGGTAAGAGATATATGGATAGACCTTTCTGAATGGGCAAAAAAATATGAAGATATTTGTGTTCTATGTGAATGTTCACCAGAGGGTGACTTAAGCAGAGGAAGGTTTTAAAATGAAATGGATAAGATGACCCATTCTGTGGATACCAGTCAGCTTCTTTCCCCAGCCACTCCTGTCATTGCCCAGTGGGCTCATGAACAAAGTGATCATCGTGGTAGGGATAGAGGTTCTGCATGGGCTCAGCAACATGGACTTCCACTCACCAAGGCTGACCTGGCTACAGCCACTGCTAAATGCCCAATCTACCAGCAGCAGAGACCCATACTTACTCCCCGATATGGTATTATTCCCTGATTTAAGCTGCCTGTTCTCTGGTGGCAGGTTGATTACACTGGACCACTTCTGTCATGGAAGAGGAAGCAATTTGTTTTATCTGGAATAGACATACTTCACATATGAGTTTGCCTCCCTGTATGCAATGCTTCTGCTAAAACTACCATTAATGGACTTACGGAATGCCTTATCCATCTTCATGGTATTCCATGCAGCTTTGCTTCTGATCAAGGAATACACTTCACAGTGAATCAAGTGCAGGAATGGACATATGCTAATGGAATTTGCTGATTGTACCATGTTCCCCATCATCCAGAGGCAGCTGGGTTGATGGAACAGTGGAATGGCCTTTTGAAGACTCAATTGTGGTGCCAACTAAATGGCAATACCTTGCAGGGTTGGGACAATGTTCTCCATGAGGCTGTATATGCTCTGAATCAGTGTCCACTCTATTGTACTGTTTCTCCTGTAGCCAGGATTCAAGAGGTGGAAATGGTTTGGCACCAATCACCATCACCCCTAGTGATCCACTAGAAAAATTTTTGCTTACTGTCCCTGAAACTTTGAGCTCTGGTGGTTTACAGACCTCAGCTCCAAAAGGCGGAGTGCCCCCACCAGGAGACACAACAATGATTCCATTGAATTGGACATTAAGACTGCCACCTGGCCATTTGAGCTTCTCATGCCTCTAAATCAACAGGCAAGGAAGGGGATTACTATACTGACTAGGGTAATTGATCCTGACTATTAAGGTGAACTAGGATTGCAACTACGCAATGGAGGTAAAGAAGAGTTTTCCTGGAATACAGAAGATCCCCTAGTGCATCTCCTGTAATTAAAGTCAATGGAAACCTGCAACAACCCAATCCAGGCAGGACTACCAATGGCTCTGAAACTTCAGGAATGAAGGTTTTGGTCACCTCACAAGGCAAAGAACCATGGCCAGCTGAGCTGACTTGCTGAGGGTAAAGGGAACACGGACTAGGTAGTGGAAGAAGATAGTGATAAATATGAACTTCGACCACGTGATCAGTTACAGAAACGAGGACTGTAATGCTGTTTTGTTTGTGTTATACTATTTAAGTTGTAAGATATCAAGTTTAAGAATGAATGTTGCCCAAGGATTTGCACGCTATTCTGGAGAGATTTAATGTGTTTCCAGTTATATGCAGGACAGTTGAGTATTGTCAGGTAAAAGAAAAAATGTGTGCTTATTTGTTTTCATTTGGAAATTAAGTATGGTCTAAGGTGATATATATATATATATATATATATATATATATATATATATATATGCCAAGTTGACAAGGGGTGGACTGTCATGGTTAGGGACAGGTGTCAACTTGGCCAAGTTGTGGTACCTGTTCATCTGATTGAGCAAGTGCTGGCCTGTCTGTTGCAATGAGGACATTTCATAGGATTAGGTCATGATCACGTCAGCTACATCCACAGCTGATTCCATCTGTAATCAGCCAAAGGGGAGTGTCTTCTGCAATTAGTGATGCTAAATCCAATCATGGGAAGCCTTTTAAGGAGGACTCAGAGGAGACAGGTTGCATTCCTGCTTTGGCTGGTGAGCCTCTCCTGTGGAGTTCATCCAGGCCATCCATTGGAGTTGTCGGCTTCACAGCCTGCCCTGTGGATTTTGGACTCTGCATTCCTACGGTCACGTGAGACACTTTCATAAATTTTATATTTGCAAGTGTTCCCTGTTGGTTCTGTTTCTCTAGAGAACCCTAACTAATAGAGTTGGGAAAAGATATTTAATGCAAATAGCAACCAGAAAATAGCAGGAGTGGCTACACTAATATCCAACAAATTAGACTTCAAATGTAAAACAGTTAAAAGAGACAAAGAAGGACACTATATACTAATAAAAGGAACAATTAAACAAGAAGACATAACAATCATAAATATTTACGCACCGAACCAGAATGCCCCCAAAATACGTGAGGAATACACTGCAAACACTGAAAAGGGAAATAGACTCATATACCATAATAGTTGGAGACTTCAATTCACCACTCTCATCAATGGACAGAACATCTAGACAGAGGATCAATAAAGAAATAGAGAATCTGAATATTACTATAAATGAGCTAAACTGAACAGACATTTATAGGACATTACACCCCACAACAGCAGGATACACCTTTTTCTCAAGTGCTCATGGATCATTCTCAAAGGTAGACCATATGCTGGGTCACAAAGCAAGTCTTAACAAATTTAAAAAGATTGAAATCATACACAACACTTTCTCGGATCATAAAGGAATGAAGTTGGAAATCAATAATAGGCGGAGTGCCAGAAAATTCACAAATATGTGGAGGCTCAACAACACACTCCTAAACAACGACTCGGTCAAAGAAGAAATTGCAACAGAAATTAGCAAATACCTCGAGGTGAATGAAAATGAAAACACAACATATCAAAACTTATGGGACGCAGCAAAGGCAGTGCTAAGAGGAAAATTTATTGCCCTAAATGCCTATATCAGAAAAGAAGAAAAGGCAAAAATGCAGGAATTAACTGTCCACTTGGAAGAACTGGAGAAATAACAGCAAACTAATCCCAAAGCAAGCAAAAGGAAAGAAATAACAAAGATTGGAGCAGAAATAAATGAAATTGAAAACATGAAAACAATAGAGAAAATCAATAAGACCAGAAGTTGGTTCTATGAGAAAATCAATAAGATTGATGGGCCCTTAGCAAGATTGAAAAAAAGAAGAAGAGAGAAGATGCAAATAAATAAGATCAGAAATGGAAGAGGAGACATAACTACTGACCTCACAGAAATAAAGGAGGTAATAACAGGACACTATGAACAACTTTACGCTAATAAATACAACAATTTAGAGGAAATGGACGGGTTTCTGGAAAGACATGAACAACCAACTTTGCCTCAAGAAGACATAGATGACCTCAACACAACAATCACAAGTAAAGAAATTGAATCAGTCTTTCAAAAGCTTCCTAAAAAGAAAAGTCCAGGACCAGATGGCTTCATATGTGAATTCTATCAAACATTCCAGAAAGAATGTTTGATAGAATTCACTCTCCTCAAACTCTTCAAAAACTCTTCAAAAAAATCTAAGCGGAGGGAAAACTACCTAATTCATTCTATGAAACCAACATCACCCTCATACCAAAACCAGGCAAAGATATTACAAAAAAAGAAAACTACAGGCCAATCTCTCTAATGAATATAGATGCAAAAATCCTCAATAAAATTCTAGCAAATCGTATCCAACAACACATTAAAAGAATTATACATCACGACCAAGTAGGATTCATCCCAGGTATGCAAGGATGGTTCAACATAAGAAATTCAATTAATGTAATACACCATATCAACAAATCAAAGCAGAAAAATCACATGATCATCTCAATTGATGCAGAGAAGGCATTTGACAAGATTCAACATCCTTTCCTGTTGAAAAACTTCAAAGGATAGGAATACAAGGGAACTTCCTTAAAATGATAGAGGGAATATATGAAAAACCCACAGCTAATATTATCCTCAATGGGGAAAAATTGAAAACTTCCCCCGTAAGATCAGGAACAAGACAAGGATATCCACTATCACCACTATTATTCAACATTGTGTTGGAGGTTCTAGCCAGAGCAATTAGACAAGAAAAAGAAATACAAGGCATCAAAATTGGAAAGGAAGAAGTAAAACTATCACTGTTTGCAGACGATATGATACTATACATCGAAAACCCGGAAAAATCCACAACAAAACTACTAGAGCTAATAAATGAGTACAGCACATTAGCAGGTTACAAGATCAACATTCAAACATCTATAGCATTTCTATACACTAGCAATGAACAAGTGGAGGGGGAAATCAAGAAACGAATCCCATTTACAATTGCAACTAAAAGAATAAAATACCTAGGAATAAATTTAACTAAAGAGACAAAAAACCTATATAAAGAAAACAACAAAAAACTGCTAAAAGAAATCACAGAAGACCTAAATAGATGGAAGGGCATACCGTGTTCATGGATTGGAAGACTAAATATAGTTAAGATGTCAATCCTACCTAAATTGATTTAAAGATTCAATGCAATACCAATCAAAATCCCAACAACTTATTTTTCAGAAATAGAAAAACCAATAAGCAAATTTATCTGGAAGGGCAGGGTGCCCCGAATTGCTAAAAACATCTTGAGGAAAAAAAATGAAGCTGGAGGTCTTGCACTGCCTGACTTTAAGGCATATTATGAAGCCACAGTGGTCAAAACAGCATGGTATTGGCATAAAGATAGATATATCGACCAATATAATCGAATAGAGTGCTCAGATATAGACCCTCTCATCTATGGACATTTGATCTTTGATAAGGCAGTCAAGCCAACTCCCTGGGACAGAACAGTCTCTTCAACAAATGGTGCCTAGAGAACTGGATATCCATATGCAAAAGAATGAAAGAAGACCCATATCTCACACCCTACACAAAAGTTAACTCAAAATGGATCAAAGATCTAAACATTAGGTCTAAGACCATAAAACAGTTACAGGAAAATGTAGGGAGATATCTTATGAATCTTACAATTGGAGGCAGTTTTATGGACCTTAAACCTAAAGCAAGAGCACTGAAGAAGGAAATAAATAAATGGGAACTCCTCAAAATTAAACACTTTTGTGCATCAAAGAACTTCATCAAGAAAGTAGAAAGACAGCCTACACAATGGGAATCAAT
This sequence comes from Tamandua tetradactyla, assembly GCF_023851605.1. Classification (NCBI taxonomy): domain Eukaryota; kingdom Metazoa; phylum Chordata; class Mammalia; order Pilosa; family Myrmecophagidae; genus Tamandua; species Tamandua tetradactyla. Next base: position 3,241,323 of record NC_135341.1, on the reverse strand, counting down.
ATTTGGAAACGACATATCAGATAAAGATCTTGTATCCAGAATTTATAAAGAGATTGTTCAACTCAACAACAAAAAGACAGCCAACCCAATTACAAAATGGGAAAAAGACTTGAACAGACACCTACCAGAAGAGGAAATACGGATGGCCAAGAGGTACATGAAGAGATGCTCAATGACCCTGGCCATTAGAGAAATACAAATCAAAACCACAATGAGATATCATCTCACACCCACCAGAATGGCCATTATCAACAAAACAGAAAATGACAAGTGCTGGAGAGGATGCGGTGAAAGAGGCACACTTATCCACTCTTGGTGGGAATGTCAAATGGTGTAACAACTGTGGAAGGCAGTTTGGCGGTTCCTCAAAAAGCTGAATATAGAATTGCCATATGACCCAGCAATACCATTGCTGGGAATCTACTCAAAGGAATTAAGGGCAAAAACTCAAACGTACATTTGCACACCAATGTTTATAGCAGCATTATTTACAATTGCAAAGAGATGAAAACAGCCAAAATGTCCATCAACAGAAGAATGGCTAAACAAACTGTGGTATATACATACGATGGAATATTATGCAGCTTTAAGGCAGGATAAACTTATGAAGCATGTAATAACATGGATGGACCTAGAGAACATTATGCTGAGTGAGTCTAGCCAAAAACTAAAAGACAAATACTGTATGGTCCCAATGATGTGAATCGACACTCGAGAATAAACTTGGAATATGTCATTAGTAACAGAGTTCAGCAGGAATTAGAAACAGGTTAAGATAATGGGTAATTGGAGCTGATGGGATACAGACTGTGCAACGGACTAGATACAAAAACTCAAAAATGGACAGCACAATAATACCTAATTGTAAAGTAATCATGTTAAAACACTGAATGAAGCTGCATCCGAGCTATAGGTTTTTGTTTTGTTTTGTTGTGTTTTGTTTTGTTCTTACTATTATTACTTTTACTTTTTTTCTCTATATTAACATTCTATATCTTTTTTGGTTATATTGCTAGTTCTTCTAAACCGATGCAAATGTGCTAAGAAACGATGATCATGCATCTATGTGATGATGTTAAGAATTACTGATTGCATATGTAGAATGGTATGATTTCTAAAAAAAAAAAAAATGGACAGCACAATACTACCTAATTGTAATGTGATTATGTTAAAACACTGAATGTAGCTGCATCTGAGCTATAGTTGTTTTTTTTCTTATATATTTTTGTATTTTTTATTTTTATTTTTTCTCTATATATCATTTTATTTTTTTTCTGTTGTCTTGCTATTTCTTTTTCTAAATCGATGCATATGTACTAAGAAATGATGATCATTCATCTATGTGATGATATTAAGAATTACTGATTGCATATGTAGAATGGAATGATTTCTAAATATTGTGTTAGTTAATTTTTTTAATTAATAAAAAAAAAGAAATGACCACCTTTACAAAATAGGATTAGGATTAAAACATGGTTTTTCTAGGGTACAAACATCCTTTCAAACCAGCACATTGTTTTTGATTGGTATGGCCCGTAAATGGTTAACCTTGGTTTTTCTATATGGTTGCTGGATTTTAGTATATTCATTCTATTCACTACTAAGGAAGGAATGATAAAATCCCCAAGTATATGTGTAGACTTGTCTGGCTTGCCTTTAAGTTTTGGCAATTTTTTTAATGTATTTTGAAGCTCTGTTGTTAGATGAATACATACTGTGGATTGTGATCCTTTCAGTGATAATTAACTTTTTCTTCATTATGTAATATCTCACTTTGCCCATGTAATTTTCCTAGCTCTAACATTTAGTTTGTCTGATATTGCAATATCCCACAAATTTTTTTCATAGCATTTGCAACATATATATATATATGTTGCAAATATATATATATATATTTCTATTATTTTATTCTTAAACAACCTATACCATTATATTTGTAGCGATTATCATCTAGACAATAATTAATTTGATCATTAAAGTCAATTCTGATAATACCTGTGTTTTTATTGGTTTAAATGTACTATGTACATTTAAGCTCATTATTGGAATACTTAGTTTCAATTCTCCTCCATCATCTGCAATGACAAGAGCCAATCCCCCACCCCACACCTTTATCATGCCTGGTTTTCATAGATCATCCTTAGCATCCTTTCAATAGATTGGCTGCAGCTGCAGTTCTGTTTGAGTCATATCACTTTTCTTTTCCAAATTACTAAAATGTTGTTTTGTAGGAGTCTGTGATGAATTATCATAAATGTTTAAAAAATTTAAAGTAAATAGTGCTTTTGCTAATTGATCTTTAGGTGTACTTATTTTCACAACATCATCCTCCTGATCATCATCTCCCCCTTTTTGTTTTATTTGCATAGACTTTAGTGTCCAGTTTGCTCATTTAATAATTTATTGCCCAGGGGGATTATGTAGAAATCCTGATATGAGTAATATGAAAAGTAGTATAAAATTTATGAAATTGCTTCCCTGTATAAGCAGGATCATTGTCTACTTTAATAGATTGAGGACATCCCATAACAGCAAAAACATTAAGTAAATGTGATTGAACATGACAGAAATATTTTCCAGATTATACAGTAGCCCATATGAAATGAGAAAAGGTGTCTATGACAACATGTACATATTGCATTCTACCAAAACGTGAAATATGAATAACATCCATTTGCCATAATTCATTTGCTTTTTGACTTCGAGGATTAACCCCTGATGCAAATGGGAGTACATTTAAAGGTTCACATGTTGCTCAAGTCCTAACAATGTCCTGAGCTTGCTGTTTAGATAAAGATGGAAATTTCTTTCTCAGTCCTTTGCTATTAATATGAGTCAATTTGTGAAATGCTGTGGGATCTTGAATTATCCCCACAAGAGTATCTGCTTGCTGATTTTGTAATGACAAAGATTTTTAAGATTAGTATGAGCTTTTATATGCATGATAAAAAGAGGATTAATTCGACTTCTGACTAATGTTTGTAAATGTAAAGACATTGTGGACAGTTCATCTCCTTTAAACAAAGACACTGCCTCAATGTGAGTAACTGTTTGGCAGACATACTTAGAATTAAAAACAATATTAAGAGGTTGTGGAAAACTTTGCAATATTTGAAATACAGCTGCTAATTTAGTGCACTGGGCTAAGGTATAAGGTGTTTTTTAGCTTTTGTTTTCCACTGGGGTGACATATGCAGCCTGCTCATTATTATTATCATTAGTAAAGATGATAATGGCTTTTTCTAGTGGGGAAGCCCGAATTATTTTAGGCAAAATCCATTGTGTTCTTTTTAGAAATTGTAAAAGCTTATTTATTTATTTTTAAAAAAATTTAACAACAAAGAACAAAAATATTTCCAACATATCATTATTCTGTTATATATATATAATCAGTAATTCATAATATCATCATATAGTTGCATATTCATTATCATGATTAAGAAATTATAAAATTTTTGACATAGGCAAATGATTATTAATTTGTCCTTTAAAATTCTTTAATGCTATTTGCCAAGAGGTATTAAAGATAGACTCTGAACATTTTCCTTTGTGAGATTACACACTATGCAATTAGGGTCATGACTTTTTAATTGATAACATTTTTGGTGATCTTTGGCTATTAAAGAAATGATTTTTTGCAAATATGTATTTAAACATTTTTGTTAATTATTTGGTAAAAAAAAATTTATTTTAAAACACCATTTTGCCAAAATAGGTCTGTGGGAGATTGCAAGGTAAAGAAAATAACAAAATTAGTAGGCTTTTCTAGATCTATTTGAATAAGCTGTCCTTCCTGGGTGCATTGTTCAATTAATTGTAAATTTTGTTCAGCTGCAGCTGTTAACTGCCTTTTTTGTTTAATAAATTAGAATTTTTCTGTAAAATATCAAACAGGTTTTTTAATATAAAGTATCAATAGTGACATATATCCATAGCAAATGACTGAATATTTTTAAATAAATACATTGGATTGATTGAAAAGAAATGCAGGAATGAAGGTTTTTATAATTGTCTGTGCATTTTGGTAATTTTAAATTTATTGCATGTGGTTTCTATGATATTTTCTCCAAACAGTGGCCAAATTCTAATTTTCTTACAAGACTGGGCCCAGTTAGATCCTCTGGGAACTGGCTAGGCACCAAGAGGAGCTTCCTGGGACCTAGATATTTTTATTAAAATACACCTCCTTCTGGGACCATAGCCAGTCCTCCCAGCTAGAGTGCACATTTCAATTGCTTCTTACCAAGGTCATGTGATAGCAACATCAGTTGCATGTAATGGCAACATCAGGTGAACAGAACAGACCCCGCAGGTACATTTTTTCCTTGCATTTAGCTTTCAATCTGATCTGCTCGCAACATAAGTAAGTCATGGTTATTTTGGGATAAATTTAGTTTATACATATGTGGTTTATATAAACACTGGACAAAGCATTAAAATATTTTGGCTTAAAGGAATTTAGGTATTTATATGATTTGAATATTATTTAACAAGTAATAGATTCATTTATAGTAGTATTACTTAGATTAATAGATTAAGCCACCTGGTTTGGGGCAAGAAAAGAAACAGTTTCTTGCCAGTATAATGATATTCAGGAGAAAATCATTATTTTTTATACAGATAATGACATGATAAAAGTTAACATGTTATTTTGATAAAACAGACTCTTTGCTTTTTACACTGATTATTTAGAAAATATTTTCATATATTTTCATTAGAACAGGCTAACAGTCCAAGAACACATTGTCATTTTAAGCTCATTGAATCTTTCTTGATTTTGACAACAATTTCCATTTTTAAAAACCCTTGGCAATTATTGCATTAGTTCAGGATTTGTCCTACATTTTTGTCATTTTGTAACAGTTATTTTATCTTAAGATAAAACTATTCTCTTTTTCCTATCAATAAAAATGCATCATTCATATTTTTTATACTTAAATCATTATTTTAAACAAATATTTTACCACATATAGTTACCATCAAAATTAAATTTGTTAAAATAATGTTAAATACTTAAAATATTTTAATTAATGCATATTTGAAACATCAATATATAGTTTTAATAAGAATTTTCAGTTTTAAAGTTCTGAAAATATATTTCCTTTTTATATATGAATAGGAGCTAAACTCATAGCCAGTTTCCAAACTGCTATTTGTCAAGGATCTAATTAACAAAAGGAGATGGGGCTGCCATTCCCATTCCTTGTCACAAGATTTTATTTGTAGCATTGGTATAAAATTTCAGTAGAATAATTATTTAGATTAAACCAGAGTAACTTAACAGAACACTTTGAATCAGAACTACAATCCTGAATTGCATACCCCTTAGGGGACCAATCTGTTACAATTCCATAGGAACCATTAATGAATACTGACTCTTGTTCTGCATTGTTCCTATTGAGCATTTTTTGATTCAGGTGTATATGAATTTTTATATAAAGGCAGTTCATTATGAATGAGCTCAGAAATTTATTTATTTATTTTTGCTCTGCTAAAGGTACAGTAAAGAAGCTATCTTTCAAATCTATCATAATAATAGAAAACATTACAGCTTTGAGGCTGAAACCAATAACAATGCTTCTGTACTAAAGAAAAGAGCTCTAGTGACTCTGAAGTCTTCATTGAGACCCCTGTAGTTTTCAACAATGTTTTCAACACACAAATATACTCCTCCATTCACCCGCTATGATTTCCCATTACCCCAATGCTACAAGGAAATTAAAAATTACTTTAAACTTCAAAAGACTTACAGCAATGACCTAGGTCTGTTCCTGTGGTGAATCCTCAGCATCCAGAGACACTCAATTTCCTTGGATACTTTAACACAAAGGCAGAGTATTCCCTTCTTAGAGTCCCTTTGTGGTAGCCATCTATTAGCCTCCGGTATGACCCTAAGGAGTGTTTAGGTAAAAATGAAAGAGAGAAAGGGATCAGGGGGTCTGAAGCTAAGGCAGTAAAGACAACAGAAAACTTTATTCTTAACTAGCTCCTGCTTATATACTGCAGGGTTTACGTGACTAAAAGCAAGCATGCATTTCGTGATAAAACAGAGTGCCTACTTTTCAGTTTATTACTCCCTATATACAAGAGATAGCTAACAAGATCTTGGGGTTTAAGAAAAAACAAACATTCTCTCCCTCTCAGACTGTCCTCCAAGTAAGCAGATAAGTCTCCACTGTTTACTGCTGAAGCCACTTTGAAGTCAGCCATTTCCAATAAATTCCGAAGGTTTTCTATTAACCCTTGGCTCCTACAATTTACTTGATTAGAAATAAAGGATTACAAGTCAAACAAGTTTTGTGTGCCAGAGGAAGTGAGATTTGATATAAATTTAGAGGATTTGAAATTTAGTGCTGTTCCTCATTCTGATTAATGAACAGAGAATTTGGGCTTTCACAACTATAGATCGCTAATCCATTTCAGAAGTAATGAAAATAGTGAAACTAGTGGATTTAACTAAATCAAAGACACAAAATACTTATATTTTATAAAAAAAACTCAGGGTGAAGATGCAAGCAATTTAAGCAATTTAAGACATTGTTGTGCAGCATAGATTTCTTTCCATCCATGTCTATGACTTCAGGTGTTTTAACTCAGTGATATCTCATTAAATATTTAATTTAATTTAGGTTAGATACTGATGTCCAACTGTTGAAAATTTGTAGTTTAAGGTGAGGATATGGCTTTTTATTAAAAATACAAAAATGTGATATAAATAATTTGCTTACTGTGATTTAAATAGCATCTGTTATATAGTTGATAATATTTTTTATTAAGCAGGTCAAAATTCTGAGGTATTGTATCTAAACAGATATAATATCTGTTTGCATACACTACATGAATGACCACAACCAGATTAGTTTGCCAGAATCACCTGGTAGAATATTTCAAATTTCATGCATATGAATTTGAAATTCTATTGAATTGTTACCTGACACACTGCAAACAAAAGTCTTCATTGGGAAATTTCTCCTTATTTCTACGTTTTTTCTATATGAATAACCAGAACTCTCTGGAAATCATTAATAATTGCTCACAGAACCAATAACCTATAAATTTAAATAATAATTTTCCAATTTAATAAGAAAAAACATGCAGTGCATTTAGATTAAAATATTTTTCACAGAGTCATAGGAACCTTGATGAAGAAATGATATCACACGTTCTACTGTTATAAAATGACCATTCCATTTTTACTGTTACATTTTTAAGATCACATATCAGAAGCATAGATATTGATAAGAGATAGAGAAGAAAATCTGAGGACACTGGGGGCTAGAAGTGAATGAGAATGGAAAACAGAAGTTCAGTTCTAGTTCCAGGTGAGATGGAGTGAACACATTTCACTCTGTCTCTTCCACTGAAGGCAGCTATAAACTCTGCACAGAATAGATGAAGCAACTCTCTGAGGACTCTAAAAAGTAAATAGTAGCAGCAAGATTGAACATCAGAACTTGAAATACCATCAGATCCCCCTCTGTTTCTCTTATATCCTGATCCTTGATATGGGCTGAGTTATGGAATTATAAATTTTCTGTAAATCTGCAATTATTATAAAATGAAAAACTTATTTAATGCTTTCCCTCTCCTGACATATAGGGTAGAAGTACAATTCTTCATTATTGCTGATAACTTCAAGTAAAATCCCAAGGCTTTTTACCTAAAACAAAGACAAAAAATTTCTGGAGAATGAAAAGAAGAAGGAACACCAGCTAGAACTTCAGGTCCTGTGTAAAGACACAGTTGTGAATTCACAGGGTTTTCCTTTTGCCTCATATATCCCAGATGGGGCCCTGGAGAAATTATCAATCTACTAACACCAATAAGCACAGACAAATGAGAGAGGCACCCTAGCAATACAGGATACTTTTGGTCAAAACTCCTATATTTCCACCAAATACCAAAGGGAAAACAAAATGTGTGACCCTACCTCTAACCTATCTGAAAAAGATTGAATGGAGAAGCAAAACATCTACCCTATCTGGGCTGCAATGAGACATCCAATTCCCTTGCTGGGGTGATATCACAGAAGACCAGGAGGGTACCAGGACTTTCAGCTCCACCTGTTGGAAGCAAGCCCATTTTCAATTACCCCAGCAGTGTCAATGGAAGCAATGTGGGGAATCTGAACTTCTACTTCCATTTTTTAAAAATTTTATAACTAAAATTTCATTGAGATATATTCACACACTATATAATCCAAAGAATACAGTTGTTGGATCACAGTATCATCATACAGTTGTGTGCTCATCTCTACAATCAATTTTAGGACATTTTCAATACTCAAAAAGCTAAAAATAAAAGAAAGGAAGACTCAAACACATCCCATACCCGTTCCCTCATTATTATGATTCTTTAACAGTTTTCTTCACATACCAAACAATCCATCCTAAGTCTGCAATCAAAGGTTTTTTTTTTTTTTGAAATCATACCATTCTACATATGCAATCAGTAATTCTTAACATCATCACATAGATGAATGATCATCGTTTCTTAGTACATTTGCATCGGTTTAGAAGAACTAGCAACACAACAGAAAAAGATATAGAATTTTAATATAGAGAAAAAATAAAAGTAATAATAATAGTAAAAAAAAACCTATGCTCAGATGCAGCTTTATTCAGTGTTTTAACATGATTATTTTACAATTAGGTATTATTGTGCTGTCCATTTTTGAGTTTTTGTATCTAGTCCTGTTGCACAGTCTGTATCCCTTCAGCTCCAATTACCCATTATCTTACCCTGTTTCTAACTCTTGCTGGACTCTGTTACCAATGACATATTTCAAGTTTATTCTAGAATGTCGGTTTACATCAGTGGGACCATATAGCATTTGTCCTTTAGTTTTTGACTAGACTCACAGCATAATGTTCTCTAGGTCCATCCATGTTATTATATGCTTCATAAGTTTATCCTGTCTTAAAGCTGCATAATATTTCATCGTATGTATGTACCACAGTTTGTTTAGCCACTCATCTGTTGATGGACATTTTAGCTGTTTCTATTTCTTTGCAATTGTAAATAACGCTGCTATAAACATTGGTGTGCAAATGTCCGTTTGTGTCTTTGCCCTTAATTCCTTTGAGTAGATACCCAGCAATGGTATTGCTGGGTCGTATGGCAATTCTATAATCAGCTTTTTGAGGAACCACCAAACTGCCTTCCACAGTGGTTGCACCATTTGACATTCCCACCAACAGTGGATAAGTGTGCCTCTTTCACTGCATTCTCTCCAGCACTTGTCATTTTCTGTTTTATTGATAATGGCCATTCTGGTGGGTGTGAGATGATATCTCATTGTGGTTTTGATTTGCATTTCTCTAATGGCCAGGGACATTGAGCATCTCTTCATGTGCCTTTTGGCCATTTGTATTTCCTCTTCTGATAGGTGTCTGTTCAAGTCTTTTTCCCACTTTGTAATTGGGTTGGCTGTCTTTTTGTTGTTGTTGAGTTGAACAATCTCTTTATAAATTCTGGATACTAGACCTTTATCTGATATGTCATTTCCAAATATTGTCTCCCATTGTGTAGGCTGTCTTTCTACTTTCTTGATGAAGTTCTTTGATGCACAAAAGTGTTTAATTTTGAGGAGCTCCCATTTATTTATTTCCTTCCTCAGTGCTCTTGCTTTAGGTTTAAGGTCCATAAAACCGCCTCCAGTTGTAAGATTCATAAGATATCTCCCTACATTTTTCTCTAACTGTTTTATGGTCTTAGACCTAATGTTTAGATCTTTGATCCATTTTGAGTTAACTTTTGTGTAGGGTGTGAGATATGGGTCTTCTTTCATTCTTTTGCATATGGATATCCAGTTCTCTAGGCGCCATTTATTGAAGAGACTGTTCTGTCCCAGGTGAGTTGGCTTGACTGACTCATCAAAGATCAAATGTCCATAGATGAGATGGTCTATATCTGAGCACTCTATTCGATTCCATTGGTCGATATATCTATCTGTATGCCAATACCATGCTGTTTTGACCACTGTGGCTTCATAATATGCCTTAAAGTAAGGCAGTGCAAGACCTCCAGCTTCGTTTTTTTCCTTCAAGATGATTTTAGCAATTCGGGGCACCCTGCCCTTCCAGATAAATTTGCTTATTGGTTTTTCTATTTCTGAAAAATATGTTGTTGGGATTTTGATTGGTATTGCATTGAATCTGTAAATCAATTTGGATAGGATTGACATCTTAACTATATTTAGTCTTCCAATCCATGAACACGGTATGCCCTTCCATCTATTTAGGTCTTCTGTGATTTCTTTTAACAGTTTTCTGTAGTTTTCTTTATACAGGTTTTTTGTCTCTTTAGTTAAATTTATTCCTAGGTATTTTATTCTTTTAGTTGCAATTGTAAATGGGATTCCTTTCTTGATTTCCCCCTCAGCTTGTTCATTACTAGTGTATAGAAATGCTACAGGTTTTTGAATATTGATCTTGCAACCTGCTACTTTGCTGTACTCATTTATTAGCTCTAGTAGTTTTTTTGTGGATTTTTCTGGGTTTTCAATGTATAGTATCATATCATCTGCAAACAGTGATAGTTTTACTTCTTCCTTTCCAATTTTGATGCCTTGTATTTCTTTTTCTTGTCTAATTGCTCTGACTAGAACCTCCAACACAATGTTGAATAATAGTGGTGATAGTGGACATCCTTGTCTTGTTCCTGATCTTGGGGAAAGTTTTCAATTTTTCCCCATTGAGGATGATATTAGCTGTGGGTTTTTCATATATTCCCTCTATCATTTTAAGGAAGTTCCCTTGTATTCCTATCTTTTGAAGAGTTTTCAACAGGAAAGGATGTTGAATCTTGTCAAATACCTTCTCTGCATCAATTGAGATGATCATGTGATTTTTCTGCTTTGATTTGTTGATATGGTGTATTACATTAATTGATTTTCTTATGTTGAACCATTCTTGCATACCTGGGATGAATCCTACTTGGTCATGATGTATAATTCTTTTAATGTGTTGTTGGATATGATTTGCTAGAATTTTATTGAGGATTTTTGCATCTATATTCATTAGAGAGATTGGTCTGTAGTTTTCTTTTTTTGTAATGTCTTTGCCTGGTTTTGGTATGAGGGTGATGTTGGTTTCATAGAGTGAATTAGGTAGTTTTCCCTCCACTTCGATTTTTTGAAGAGTTTGAGGAGAGTTGGTACTAATTCTTTCTGGAATGTTTGATAGAATTCACATATGAAGCCATCTGGTCCTGGACTTTTCTTTTTAGGAAGCTTTTGAATGACTAATTCAATTTCTTTACTTGTGATTGTTTTGTTGAGGTCATCTATGTCTTCTTGAGGCAAAGTTGGATGTTCATGTCTTTCCAGGAACCCGTCCATTTCATCTAAATTGCTGTATTTATCAGCATAAAGTTGTTCATAGTATGCTGTTATTACCTCCTTTATTTCTGTGAGGTCAATAGTTATGTCTCCTCTTCCATTTCTGATCTTATTTATTTGCATCTTCTCTCTTCTTTTTGTCAATCTTGCTAAGGGCCCATCAATCTTATTGATTTTCTCATAGAACCAACTTCTGGTCTTATTGATTTTCTCTATTGTTTTCATGTTTTCAATTTCATTTATTTCTGCTCTAATCTTTGTTATTTCTTTCCTTTTGCTTGCTTTGGGATTAGTTTGCTGTTATTTCTCCAGTTCTTCCAAGTGGACAGTTAATTCCTGCATTTTTGCCTTTTCTTCTTTTCTGATATAGGCATTTAGGGCAATAAATTTTCCTCTTAGCACTGCCTTTGCTGCGTCCCATAAGTTTTGATATGTTGTGTTTTCATTTTCATTCGCCTCGAGGTATTTACTAATTTCTGTTGCAATTTCTTCTTTGACCGAGTCGTTGTTTAAGAGTCTGTTGTTGAGCCACCACGTATTTGTGAATTTTCTGGCACTCCACCTATTATTGATTTCCAACTTCATTCCTTTATGATCCGAGAAAATGTTGCGTATGATTTCTATTTTTTAGAATTTGTTAAGACTTGCTTTGTGACCCAGCATATGGTCTATCTTTGAGAATGATCCATGAGCACTTGCGAAAAAGATGTATCCTGCTGTTGTGGGATTTAATGTCCTATAAATGTCTGTTAAGTCTAACTCATTTATAGTAATATTCAGATTCTCTATTTCTTTATTCATCCTCTGTCTAGATGTTCTATCCATTGATGAGAGTGGTAAATTGAAGTCTCCAACTATTATGGTATATGTGTCTATTTCCCTTTTCAGTGTTTGCAGTGTATTCCTCACGTATTTTGGGGCATTCTTTTTCGGTGCGTAAATATTTATGATTGTGATGTCTTCTTGTTTAATTGTTCCTTTTATTAGTATATAGTGTCCTTCTTTGTCTCTTTTAACTGTTTTACATTTGAAGTCTAATTTGTTGGATATTAGTATAGCCACTCCTGCTCTTTTCTGGTTGTTATTTGCATGAAATATCTTTTCCCAACCTTTCACTTTCAACCTATGTTTATCTTTGGGTCTAAGATGTGTTTCCTGTAGACAGCATATGGAAGGATCCTGTTTTTTAATCCATTCTGCCAGTCTATGTCTTTTGATTGGGAAATTCAGTCCATTAACATTTAGTGTTATTACTGTTTGGATAATATTTTCTTCTAACATTTTGCCTTTTGTATTATATATATCATATCTGACTTTCCTTCTTTCTACATTCTTCTCCATACCTCTCTCTTCTGTCTTTCTGTATCTGACTCTAGTTCTCCCTTTAGTATTTCTTGCAGAGCTGGTCTCTTGGTCACAAATTCTCTCAGTGACTTTTTGCCTGAGAATGTTTTAATTTCTCCCTCATTTTTGAAGGACAATTTTGCTGGATATAGAAGTCTTTGTTGGCAGTTTTTCTCTTTTAGTAATTTAAATATATCACCCCACTCTCTTCTAGCTTCCATGGTTTCTGCTGAGAAATCTACACATAGTCTTATTGGGTTTCCCTTGTACATGATGGATTGTTTTTCTCTTGCTGCCTTCAAGATCCTCTCTTTCTCTTTGACCTCTGACATTCTAACTAGTAAGTGTCTTGGAGAACGCCTATTTGGGTCTAATCTCTTTGGAGTGTGCTGCACTTCTTGGATCTGTAATTTTAGGTCTTTCATAAGAGTTGGAAATTTTCAGTGATAATTTCTTCCATTAGTTTTTCTCCTCCTTTTCCCTTTTCTTCTCCTTCTGGGACACCCACAACACATATATTTGTGTGGTTCATAATGTCCTTGAGTTCACTGATACCCTGTTCCAATTTTTCCATTCTTTTCCTGATAGTTTCTGTTTCTTTTTGGAATTCAGATGTTCCATCCTCCAAATCAATAATTCTATCTTCTGTCTCTTTAAATCTATCATTGTAGGCATCCATTGTTTTTTCCATCTTTTCTACTTTATCCTTCACTTCCATAAGTTCTGTGATTTGTTTTTTCAGTTTTTCTATTTCTTCTTTTTGTTCAGCCCATGTCTTCTTCATGTCCTCCTTCAATTTATCAATTTCGTTTTTGAAGAGGTTTTCCATTTCTGTTCGTATATTCAGCATTAGTTGTCTCAGCTCCTGTATCTCATTTGAACTATTGGTTTGTTCCTTTGACTGAGCCATATTTTCAATTTTCTGAGCATGATCCATTATCTTCTACTGGCGTCTGGGCGTTTAGTCAGATATCCCTGGGTGTTGGATCCAACAGGTTGAAAGATTTTTCTGTGATATCTCTGGGTTCTGTTTTTCTTATCCTGTCCAGTAGGTGGTGCTCGTGGCACACGTTTGTCTGTGGGTCCCACCAGTAAAAGGTGCTGTGCATCCTTTAACTTTGGAAAACTCTCATCCTGGAGGAGGTTCGCCAGCCAAAGTGGCTTGGAAGAGTGCCAGCTGGCCTGGGGATCCAAATGCGGAAGGGTCACTGGCCGCCACAGCCCGGGAGAGCGCTTGTCCAAATCCTCTAGTCGGCCCGGGGTGCTAAGTGTGGCAGAAGGGTGCCAGCCACCATGGCCCGGGAGAGTGCACAGTTCCCACCTGGACCGGGAAGTCACGTGTTTGGAAGGGACCCCGGTCACAGTTCTCTGTGGCCAGGGGATCTCCGCTCCAGTTCTCCCAGTTGGTCCGGGGGGCCATGCGTTGGGGGGGGCCCCAGCCGCCGTGGCTTGAGGGAACCACCTGTCCAATTGGCCCAGCTCTCCCGGGAAGGAGGAAGGGGGGACTCTGGCCGCTTGCCGCCCCAGCCCGGGGAAGCCCGCGCCCCTCAGCGATCTCACCAGAGCGGGTTCTCTCAGCCAGTCAGCCATTCCAGGATTGGGTATGCTGTCTTTTTGATCTCTGTCATGGCTCCGGGAGCTATTCTGTATCGTTTCTACTCCCCTAGTAGCTGTTCTGGAGGAGGAACTAAGATCCGCGCGTCCTACTAAGCCGCCGTCTTCTCCAGAATTCCAATCAAAAGCTTTTGATATAATCACATAATTATGCATTCACCACTATCATTAGTATGAGAAATTCTTATTTCTTCCAAAAAAAAGTCTCATGTCCCTTATATCCCCCATCATTGGTATTTAGCTTTGGTATAGGGTTTGGTTACAGTTAATGTAAGATTATTATAATACTGTTAACTGTAGACCTTAGTTTATATTAATTACATTTTTCCATATACCACCCTGTTATTAACACTTTGTCATAATGATGTATATTTTTCTGATTTATGTAAAAACTTTCTTACATTTATACAATAAACCACCATCATTGTCCACTCTACATTTCACTAAGTTATGCAGACCCAATTTTCATCCTCTAGCTTTTCTTCTGGTGGTATACATGACTACTAACCTTCCTCTTTCAAACATGCTTATATTCAACTTTGTTAATTATACTTATAGTATTCTGCTACCCTCACACAGTATTGTGATATCCATTTCCTAAACTTTACATCAACCTTATTGAATATTCTGCACTCCTTAAACATCAATTGCCCAATTTCTTCCCTCTTTCTAGCTACTGATAACCTATGCTTTTGACTTTAGCTTGAGAGTGCTAATTATACTTAGTTAATGTTAGTGAGACCACACAATAGCCATCCTTTCAGTTCTGGCTAAATTCGATCAACATAATGTCCTTAAGGTTCAACTCATTGTTACATATCTCATGACTTCATTCTTTTCTATAGCTGTACAGTATTCCATTGTATGTACACACCACAGTTCACCCTTCTGCTGATCATGCACTAAACACTGACTGCCTCCATCTTTTGGCAATTGTGAATAATGTCACAACATACATTGGTATGCAAATGTCTATTAGTGTCCCTGCTTTCAGTTCTGAATATATACCTAATAACAGGATTGCTAGATAATATAGTAGCTGCACTGCCCTCTAGAGGGACTGCACAATTCTAATTCTCTACTGGCAGTGAATTGTAACAGTTTTATTCACACACCATACAATCCATCCTAGGTGTCCAATGAACTGCTCCTGTAGTGATCATAGAGTTATGCATTAACTACCACAACTGATAGGAGAACATTATGATTTCTTCTGAAAATAAAGAAGAAAAAAATCCCATAATTCTCTCCTTATCCCACTCTTATTTACATTTAGCTTTAGTACACTGCCATTGTTACAATTAATGGACTGTCACAGTGTTACTGTTAACTATAGCCCTTAATTTGCATTAATTGTATTATCCTTACTACCATCCCATTTTCTAACACCTTGAAATAGCGACATACATTTGTAAAATCTTTCTTATATCTTTTAAATTAACCACTATCATTGTCCTCTCTAGATTTCACTAAGTTATACAGACCCAGTTTTATCCCCTAGCTTAACTTCTGGCGACATACATGACTCTAACCTTCCTTTTGCAACCATACTCACACTCAGCTTTGTTAGTAACACAGCATTCAATTAATCTTATTGAATTTACTTACTCCTTAAACATCAATTGCCCAATTTCTGCCCTCTTTCTACCTCCTGATAACCTGTGTTTCTAATTTAAATCTCAGAGTTTGCTCATTATACTTAATTCATATTAGTAAGACCAAACAGTATTTGTCATTTTATTTCTGGTTTCTTTTACTCAACATGATGTCCTCAAGGTTCAATCACATTCTTGCATACATCATGACTTATTTCTGTCTTACAGCTGCATTGTTTTACATTATTTGTATATACCACAAATTATTTATCCCTTTGTCCATTGATGGACATTTGGGCTCTTCCCATCTATTAGCAATCATGAATAATGCCACTATAAACATCAATGTGCAAATATCTGTTTGTGTCCTTGCTTTCAGTTCTTCTAAGTATATACTTAGCAATGGAATTGCAGGATCATATGGCAATTCTATACTTAACTTTCTGAGGAACTGCCAAATTGTCTTCCAGAGCAGCTGTAGAGTTCTACATTCCCACTAAAAGTATGTAAGTATACGTATTTCACCAAATCCTCTTCAGCATTTTTAGTTTTCCAGTTTTTTAAATAATGCCCCTCCTATTAGATGTGATTTCAACTGATAGCTTGTGAAGTTGAGCATCTTTTATTATGCTTTTGAGCCATTGATATTTACTGTGGAAAATTGTCTATGTCTTTGGATCATTTTTTAATTGAGTTGTTTGTCTTTTCATTGTTGAATGGAAGGATCTCTTTATATATTCTGTATATTAAACCCTTATCAGATAGGTGGTTTCTGAATGTTGTCTCCCACTGAGTAGGTCACCTATTAAATTTCTTGACAAAGTCCTTTGAGGCACAAAAAGGTATTCAATTTTAAGGAAATCCTATCTAACTCTTTATTCTTTCATTGCTTCAGCTTTAGGTGTAAGGTCTATGAAACTATCTTCTATTAAAGTGTATTATTTACATTTTCTTCCAAGACTTTTATGGTCTTAGGTCTAATGTTTATGCCTTTGATCCATTTTGAGTTCATTTTTTGTATACAGTGTAAGACAAGGGTCCTCTTTGATTCTTTTGGATATGAATATCCAGTTCTCCAAGCACCATTTGGAAAGAGGCTGTTCAGTCCCATTGAGTGGATTTGAGTGCCTTGTCAAAAAAATGAATCATCCACCTTAATTAGACAAAGGATGGAGACTTTTCTGGAATAAAACCCCAAATTCAGTTTAAACTTGTATTGGTTTGTGATGGCAGTACAGGAAAAAATACATTCACAAAAAGGCATTTGACTGGTGAATTTAAGAAGCACGTAACCAGCTTGACACTGAGGCCCATCCCCTTGTGTTCTGTACCAAAAGACCACCTATTAAATTCAATATAAGGGATGTCACCAGTCAGGAGAAATTGAATGGACTGAGAGATGGTTATTACATCCAAGCCCAGTGTGCGTTTATAATGTGTGATGTAACATCAAGAGTTACTTAGAAGAGTGTGCCTAACTGGCATAGAGATCTTGTGCAAGTATGTGAAAATATCCCCATCATGCTGTGTGGCAAAAAAAAAAAAGTGGATACTAAGGACAGGAAAGTTAAGCAAAATCCATTGTCTTCCACTAAAAGAAGAATTTTCAGTACTATGACATTTCTGCCAAAAGTAACTAAAGCTTTGATAAGCCCTTCCTTTGGCTTGCTGGAAAAAAGATTGGTGACCCTAATTTGGAGCTTGATGCCATGCCTGCTCTTGCCCTACCAAAGGCTGTCATGCACACAGCTTTGGCAGGAGAGTATGGACACGAATTAAAGGTTGCTCTGAAAACTGCTCTGCCAGATGAGTATGATGACCTGTGAGAAAAATGAAGCCAGAGCCCAGCATCAGATGTCTAGTTTTATAGGCAAATGTCCTGTGATGTTATCATATAGCTAAGCAGAATATGTGCTTAATCTTTGAGATGCTGAAGGAAATGAATGGACTTTAGAATGAATGCAAAAGTTAAAAAAAAAAAACCTTCATTTTTTGGACCTGCATATTTAGCTATTTTGGAACACAGTTGTTTTCCTTTTGAGTTTCGTATATAAGACTGCTGCAGTCACATCACAAATATTCATGGGTGAAGTCTTGTTTGTAATTGTCATTCCTATTACTTTTTGTTTAGAATCAGAATAAAGTTGTATTTCAAATCTCTAAGGTAGTGAGCTCATCCTTTGTTTATAAGAATTTTAAAACCACTGTTAGGGAAACTTGTGCCATGCTATTCTTTAAATAGCCTTTGTTGTACTTAATTCCAAATATAAGTTAATCAACCCATGTCTACTTTTTATTTTTCTGCATTTGAATGATATCCTTCAAATTGGCTGGGCATGACTGGTCAGCAGTTTCCCATTTGATAAGGCATTTATTGTCAGTGCATATCCACTTGCCTTCATTTTTTTTTTTTTTTTTTTTAGAGGGAGGAAGGGAAGGAAAGACAGAGAGAAGGAAGGAAGGAAGGAAGAAAGGGAAACATCTTTAAACATTTTCTTGTTTTATTGTATTTTGTTTGTTTGTTTGTTTTTGTTACATGGGCTGGGGCCGGGAATCGAACCGAGGTCCTCCGGCATGGCAGGCAAGCACTTTGCCCGCTGAGCCACCGCGGCCCGCCACTTGCCTTCATTTTAACTAATGTCTAACCCATGGAAAAATTTGTTGAATATTCACACATAAACTATCAAAATAAAAGTTGCATGTGGTTTGGATACATAAGACAACAACAACAATTGTCCATAGATGAGAGTGTCTATTTTGGAACTGTCAATTCAATTCCATTGGTCAGTATATCTACATTTATACCAGTATCATGTTGTTTTGCCCACAATAGCTTTGTAATATGCTTAAAGTCTGGTAGTGTGAGACTGCCCACTTGATTTTTCTCTCTCAAGATATTTTTAGCTATTCATGACACACTGCCCTTCCAAATAAATTTGATTATTGGTTTTTCTATTTCTGCAAAGTAAGTTGTTGGGATTTTGATTCATATTGTGCTTATACTATAAATTATTTTAGATAGAATTGACATCCTAACTATATTTAGTCTTCCAATTCATGAAATAGTATGTCCTTCCATTTTTTTTAGGTCCTGATTTCTTTTAGCAAATATATTTTCTTAAAATTACTCTTAGTTATTGAACTCTTTTGGTTACTACTGGAAATGGATTTTTTTTCTTGATTTCTTCCTCAGTTCGCTAATCACTACTATATAGAAATGCTACTGATTTTTGCATGTTGATCTTGTATCTTGCCACTTTGCTGAACCTGTTCATTAATTTTAATAACATTGTTCTAGTTTTTCAGGACTTTCTACGTGCAAGTTCATTCATCTGCAAACAGTGAAAGTTTTGCCTCTTCTTTCCAAATTCAGATGACTTTTATTTCTTTTTCTTACCTAATAGCTATAGATAGAAATTCCAGCACAGTGTTGAAAACACTAATGACAGTGAGCATCCTTGTCTTGTTCTAGATCTTAAATGGAAAACTTTCAGTCTTTCTCCATTGAGTATGATATTAGCTGTGGGTTTTTCATATATTCCCTTTATCCTGGTGAAGAAGTTTCATTCTATTCCTATACTCTGAAGTGTTTTTATCAAAAAAGGATTTTAAATTTTGTCAAATACCTTTCCTGCATCAGGATGATCATGTGGTTTTTCTCTTTCAATTTGTTGGCATGGTGTATTATACTAATTGATTTTCTTGTGTTGAACCACCTTTGTATACCTGGAAAAAAATGTGGCGTCAAGGTGTATAATTTTTTATTGCACTGATGGATTCAATTTACAGGTATTATGTTGAGAATTTTTGCATCTATACTGAGCTTATAAATTGGTCTGTAACTTTCACTGTAGTATTTTCTGGCTATGATATTATGGTGATGTTGACTTCATTGAAAAAGCTAGAAAACTTTCCCTCCTCTTCTATTTTTTTGATAGAGTTTGAGGAGAGTTGATACTAACTCTTTCTGGTAGACTTCATCTGTGAACCCATCTGTTCCTGGACATTTCCTTCTTGGGAGATTTTTGATGACTGATTCAAGATCTTTACTTGTGATTGCTTTAGTAAGGTTTTTGATTTCTTCTTGAGTCAGTATAAGTTCTCAATGTGTTTCTAGGAAGTTGTTCATTTTGTCAAAGTTTTCTAGCTGGCTTGCATGCAATTGCTCATAGTATCCTCTCATTATCAGTCAGTATTAATGTCCCTCCATTTTCTGATTTTATTTACTTGCATCTTCTTTCTTTTTTCTCTTTGTCAGTCTAGCTAATGGTCCACAGATTTTATTGATTTTCTCAAAGAGCCAACTTTTGCATTATTGATGCAAACTTGCAACTTGATGTATTATTATTTTTATTTCCTCAATTTCATTTATGTCTGCTCTAATTTTTGTTATTTCTTTCCCTCTGTTTGATTTGTGGTTAGTTAACTGTTGTTTTTCTAATTCTCCCAGGTGTGCAGTAAAGTCCTTGATTTTTGCCTTTTCTTCTTTTATAATATAGATGTTTAGGGCAATAAATTTCCCTCAGAGCACAGCCTTTGTTGCATCCCATGAGTTTGTATGTTGTGTTCTGATTTTCATTTGCCTGAAGATATTTTCTCATTTCTCCTCTAATTTCTTCTTTGACTCACTGGTTGTTTAAGAGTATGCTGTTTAGCCACCATAAACTTGTGAATTCTCCAACATTCTGCTTATTAGTGATTTCAAGCTCCATTTCATTATGATATGAGAAAGTGATTTAAATAATATCCATCTTTTAAAATTTATTGACACCTACTTTGTGACTCAACATTGTGGTCTATTCTGAAGAATAATCCATGAGCACTTGAAAAGAATGTATATCTTGCTACTGTTGGC
Organism: Tamandua tetradactyla; assembly: GCF_023851605.1. Lineage (NCBI taxonomy): Eukaryota > Metazoa > Chordata > Mammalia > Pilosa > Myrmecophagidae > Tamandua > Tamandua tetradactyla. The sequence continues at coordinate 3,220,574 of NC_135341.1, read as the reverse complement.
TGCAATAGTCTATAAGTGTTAAGTCTAGTTCATTCAACGTGTTACTCAAGATCTCTGTTTACTTACAATCTACTATTGTATGCCTCCATTGTGTTTTTATTTTTTTTCTTTTGTCTTACCTATGGTGCGTTTCATTCCCATAATTTCATTTGTTTTTTTTTAACCTTTTATCTGAATAGTATAACATATATATTAAGCAAAGAAATGAAAAAAAACCAATAGTTTTCAAAGCACTCTTCAACAAGTGATAACAGAACAAATGCCAGGGTTTGTCGTGGCCTACCATATAATCCTTTCATTTTCTTCCTTCTAGCTGCTCCAAAATATAGAACGTTAGGGGGTTTAAACACTTTTTTATCAACACAATTGACTTTTTTCTTTCTTTTTTTGGGGGGAAAAACAACGTATGTACAAAAAACTATAAATTTCAAAACACAGCACCACAATTAGTTGTAGAACATATTTCAGACATTGACGTGGGTTACAACTTCACAATTTTAGCTTTTTACTTTTAGCTGCCCGAAAATACTGGAAACTAAAAGAGATATCAATATAATGAGTCAGGATTCACATTCATTTGCTAAGTACTATCTTCTGTGTATAATTCCACCATCACCTTCGATCTTTCCATACCTTTCAATGGTGTTGTTTGTGCTATGGCAACTCTAAATTTTTGATATTGGAAGGATCTGTCATTAATAGGGGGATCGAACTATTGGATGCTCCAGAGAGTCTGTGCTAAGTTCTAGGACTTATCTGTATCAGGGAACCATCTGAAAGTTATAGGTCTCTGGAAAGTTACTTTAGTGCCTGGAACCCTTGTGGAATCTTATGTATTGACCTAGGTGTTTGTATTAGTTATGGTTGTCTAGAGAAACAGAATCAACAGGAAACACTCGCAAATATAAAATTCATAGAAGAATCTCATGTAACCATGGAAATGCAGAGTCCAAAATCTGCAGGGCAGACTGTGAAGCTGACGATTCCGATGGAGGGTCTGCATGAACTCCACAGAAGAGGCTCAGTGGCCAAAGCTGGAAGAGAGTTTGTCTCTTCTGAATCCTCCTTAAAAGGCTTCCGGTGATTAGATTAAGCATAATTCATTGCAGAAGACATTTGGCTTGGCTGATTACAAGTGGAATCAGTGGTGGATACAGCTGACATGATTATGATTTAATTCTATGAAATGTCCTCATAGCAACAGATAGGCCAGCACTTTCCAAAGTAGATAAACAGCACACCACTTGACCAAGTTGACACATGAACCTGACCATGACAGTCCACACCTTGTCAACTTGGCAGCTATACATATCACTTTAAACCCTATGTAATTTCTAAATAAAAAACAATAAAACACACTTTTTTTTCTTTAACCTAACAAGGTTCAACAATCCTGCATATAACTGGAAACACATTAAATCTCTTCAGAATAGGGTACAAGTCCTTGGGTAATATTCATTCTTAACTTGATATCTTACAACTTAAATAGTATAACATGGACAAAACAGCATTACAGTCTTCACTTCTGTAACTGATCATGTGGTCATAGTTCATATTTATCACTACCTTCTTCTACTACCCATTCCACATTCCCCTCACCCTTCAGCAAGTACTTCAGCTGTCCGTGGTTCTTTGCCTGGTGGGGTGACCCAAACCTTCATTCCTAAAGTTTCAGAGCCATTGGTAGTCCTGCCTTGATTGGGCTGTTTCGATTTCCCATTGATTTTAATCAGAGGGCATGGCAGTACTAAAAGGCACTCTAGGGGATCACGCATTTTCCAAGGAAGCTCTTCTTTACCTCCATAGTGTAGTTGCAGTCCTATTTCCCTGGATAGTCAGGGTCAATCACTAATAATGTAATCTCCTCCATGGCTTGTTGATCCAGGGGCATGAGTAGCCCAAACTGCCCAGGTGGCAATCTTAGATTCCACTTTCATGGAATCGTTGTTTCTCCTGTGGAAGCACTCCCTCTTTGGGAATTAAAGCCTGTAGACCAGCAGAGCTCACGGTCACAGGGACAGGAAGTAAAAATTTTCCTTGTGGATCACTACGTGTAATAGTAAGTGATGCCACTCCCATTTCCACTCCTTGGCTCCTAGACCCATGGATCTTGGTTATTGGAGACACAGCACCATACAGCAGATGCTGATTCAGGGCATATACAGCTTCCTGGAGAACATTATCCCAGCCTTTCCAGATACTGTCACCTAGTTGGCACCGTAATCAAGTTTTCAAAAGGCCATTCTACCAGTCTATCAATCTAGCACCTGCTGGATGATGGGAACATGATAAGGCCAGAGAATTCCATGAGCATGTGCCCATTACCACACTTCATTTTCTGTGAAGTGCATTCCTTGATCAGAAGCAATGCTATGTGGAATACCATGACGATGGATAAGGCATTCTGTAATCCCATCAATGGTACTTTTGGCAGAAACATCACATGCAGGGAAAGCAAACCCATATCCAGAGTATGTGTCTATTCCATTTAGAACAAATCACTGCCCCTTCCATGAAGAGAGAGGTCCAATGTAATCAGCTTGCCACCATGTAGCTGGCTGGTCATATTGAGGAATGGTGCCAAATCAGGGGCTTAATATAGGTCTGTGCTGCTGGTAGACTGGGCACTCAGCAGTGGCTGTAGCCCAGTCAGCCTTGGTGAGTGGAAGTCCATATTACTGAGCCCATGCATAGCCTCCATCCCTACCACCATGACCACTTTGTTCATGAGCCCATTGGGCAATGACAGGAGTTGCTGGAGATAGAGGCTGACTGGTATCCACAGAACGGGTCATCTTATCCACTTAATTATTAAAAGCTTCCTCTGCTGAAGTCACCGCCTGGTGTGCACTCACATGGAACACAGATATATCCATATTGTTAGTCCACTCAGAAAGGTCTATCCACATACTTCTTCCCCACATCTCTTTGGCACCAATGTTCCAATTATGGTTTTTCCAAGTCCCTGACCATCCAGCCAAACCATTAGCAACAGCCGATGAGTCAGTATACAAATGCACCTATGGTCAGTTTTCCTTTCAAGCAAAAGGAACAACCAGGTGCACTGCTCGAAGTGCTGCCCACTGGGAGAATTTCCCCTCACCAATGTCCTTCAAGGACACCCCAGAAAGGGGTTGTAATGTTACAGCTGTCCACTTTCAGGTGGTACCTGCATATCATGCTGAACCATGTGTAAACCAGGCCTGAGTTTTCTCTTCCTCAGTCAATTCAATGTAAGGAACTCCCCAAGAGGCCATAGCTCTGGTCTTGGAAAGAGAAGGTAATGTGGCATGAGTGGAGACCATGGACATTTGGGTCACTTCTTCATGTAACTTACTTGTACCTCTGGACCTGCTCTGGCCCTATCTCATATATACCACTTCCATTTTACAATAGAGTGCTGCTGTGCACGTCCAACTTTATGGCTTGGCGGGTCAGATAACAAGCAACACCTGATAGGCAACTCAGGTCTCATGGTAACTTTGTGACCCATGGTTAACAGTTCAGTCTCTGCTAAGCCCCAGTAACAGGACAAAAGCTGTTTCTCAAAAGGATAGTAGTTATCTGCAGCAGATGTTTAGGCTTGGCTTCAAAATCTATAGGGTCTGCATTGTAATTCTCATATAAGGCCCTGCCAAAGGGTCCAGACAGTATCTCTATTTGCCACTGACACTTCCAACACTGTTAGATCTGCTGGATCATATGGCCAAAGTGGCAGAGCAGCTTGTACAGCAGCCTGGACTTGTCGCAGAGCCTCCTCTTATTCAGGTCTCCACTCAAAATTAGGAGCTTTTATGGTCACTTGACAAATGAGACAGAGTAGCACACCCAAATGAGGAATATGTTGTCACTAAAATACAAACAGACCAAACTAGGCCTTGTGCTTCTTATTTGGTCATAGGTTGGGCCAGATGCAGCAACTTATCGTTCACCTTAGAAGGGATATCTTGACATGCCCCACACCACTGGACACCTAGAAATTTCACTGAAGTGAAAGGCCCTTGTATTTTTGTTGGATTTATCTCCCATCCTCTGACACACAAATGCCTTACCAGTAAGTCTAGAGTAGTTGCTACTTCTTGCTCATTAGGTCCAATCAACATGATATCATCAATAGAATGGACCAGGGTGATGTCTTGTGGGAGGGAGAAATGATTAAGGTCCCTGCAGATAAGATTGTGACATAGGGCTGGAGAGTTGATATACCCCTGAGGTAGGACAGTGACAGTATATTGCTGACCTTGCCAGCTGAAAGCAAACTGTTTCTGGTGGTCCTTACTAACAGTTATTGAGAAAAAAGCATTTGCCAGACCAATAGCTGCATATCATGTACCAGGGAATGTAATGATTTGCTCAAGCAATGATACCACGTATGGAACAGTAGCTGCAATTGGAGTTACCACCTTGATGAGTTTATGATAATCCACTGTCATCCTCCAAGACCCATCTGTTTTCTGCACAGGCCAAATAGGATAGATGAATGGGGAGGTGGTGGGAATCACCACCTCTGCATCCTTCAAGTCCTTAAGAGTAGCACTTATCTCTACGATACCTCCAGGAATCCGGTATTGTTTCTGATTTACTCTTTTGCTCAGTAGAGGCAACTCTAGTGGCTTCCACTTGACCTTTACCACCATAGTAGCCCTCACTTCAGTGCTAGAGAGCCAAAGTGGGGATTTTGCCAGTTGCTCAGTATGTCTATACCAGTTATACATTCTGGAACTGGGGAAATAGCTACAGAATGGGTCCTAGGAGTCACTGGACTCACTGTGAGATGGACCTGAGCTAAAACTCCATTGATCACCTGTCCTCCATAAGCCCTCACTCTGACTGATGGACCAGATTGACATTTTTGCTCCCCTGGAATTAATGTCACTTCTGAACCAGTGTCTAATAATCCCCAAAATATCTATCAGTTCCTTTTCCCCAATGTACAGTTACCCTGGTGAAAGGCCATCGGTCTCCTTGGGGAAAGCTTGGAGGAAGATTAACAGTATAAATCTGTGGTAGTGTAACAGAGTTCTCCCCTAAAAGGACCTGGCTTCACATTCGTGAGGGGCTCTGTGTCTGTAAACTGTTTGAAGTCTGGAAATTGATTGAGGGACTACTACTCTGTGTTTTAGTAATTCAGGTTAGACTTCTGTTCACTTGACCTAGAACTCTTCTGTTTATACAGCTCAAACAAGAATTTAGTAGACTGCCTTTCTATTGTATTTTTAGGTACCCCATGATTTACTGTCCAATGCCATAAATCTCTGTGAGCCATATAATTTTTATGCTTGCTTTGAGTTTGCTGTGTATTATAATAGCCATATCTACCCTATCTTTGGTGATTAAGTGCTGCCACCTGGCATCTGCCAAGGCAGGATCCCATTGTCCCCATTGTGTTTAAGGATTCCAGCTCAGTGACAGCAGTTCCTACAGTAATGTCTGACCTACAGAGAAGTGCAACCACAGAGCTCTTCAGGGATGGTGCTAGTCTCACAAATTTATTTCTCTCTGTTCTTGTAAAAGGTGCACCTTCTGGATATTCCTGGGTTGTAAGAGCAGGCTTTGTATGATAAATCCACTCTAACATTTCAGTCTCTCTAAGCCTTTGGATCCCCTCAACTACATTATACCAGGGCAGTTCTTGCATTTCAACCTCAGGTATTGTTAACCACCTTTTGATCCATGTTTCAACCAGCCATCCAAATAAACTGTTAATACCTTTCCTCACCCTTTGAGCTATAACATGGAATGCATAATCTCTGCTTAGTGGATCCATACCAATAAATTCAACCTGAGCCAGCCTTATATTCCTTCCACCATTATCCCACACCCTTAAAATCCACTGCCACACATATTCCCTTGATTTATGTCTATATAAATTGGAAACCTCACACAATTCTTTTGGAGTATAATGTACCTCCTCATGTGTGACACTTTGAACCTCACCTTTAGGGAGGTTAGCCTGTTTGGACTTTGGTCTAGTTATAGGACTGGAAGAAATGATGGGTGCTGGGGGTGGGTCATGAAAAGAACTAGAAATATCTTCCAAGCCATTTGCTTCAGGGCCTTCATTTACAGTTTCATCTGGTGAAACAGGATTAATCACTCTAGGGCTAATCTCTTCAGGGGGAGATTGGGTGGCCAACTCCTCAAGGCAGGCTAGAGGTGATGTGGTTATGTTCTCAGGGCAGACTATTACAGGGTTGTCTATATAAGACTCTGCATGACCTAGGGTTTCAACCTGACCCCTGACATCATTATCAATCCATACATCACCATCTCATTTTTCAGAGTCCCACTCCTTTCCAATCAATACCCTCACTTTAATGGCATACACCATGCAACATTGAGTTTTCAGTTTATGTTGTAAAATTGCTACTCTAATAATATGATTCTGAGTCTGATTTTCAGAGATCTTAAGTCTACAGCTGTAAGAAATAAGATTTTCCTTCAGGATACTCATACAAACATCTACATCTGTCAGACTGTGTGCTTAGCTCCTCGTTTGAAGCCTTCAGCCCATACCGTTCACTACTTAATTTAACCAGTGTATCTAACAACAACCAGCCAACATCTCCATACCTCTTATTTTTACAAAACTCTGTAAAGGTGTCAAAAACTTTATCCCCCAGAGCCTGGCTTCGTACAAGCAAAGCATAAGGAGAATTGAATGGTGATATTTTGACTATCTCTTTTGCCAGCTCACTCCATGGGTTGGGAGTGTCATTCTGATTATGGGAATCAGAGTTCTTAGTGCCTTTGAGCCCAGTCAGTGTAGAAAACCACTCATAAAAAACCATTTTTAAGATTCTGTTTCTTAACAGCCATTCCTGTTACCAAGATGCATTAGTTTGGGTTCTCTAACTAAACAGAATCAACAGGGAACACTCGCAAATACAAAATTTATAAAAGTGTCTCATGTGAGCATGGGAATGCAGAGTCCAAAATCTGTAGGGTAAGCTGTGAAAAAATTTTGCTTCTTACTAACTGTGAGATTCAGGCAAGTTAATTAACCTCTGTGCCTCTGTTTCCTCAGCAGTAAAAGGGAGATTAAAATTTTATGTAGTTTACAGTGGTAATGTAAGAATTAAACAAGATGATCTATATAAAGCCCTTAGAAAAGTCCCTAGAGCAGAGCAGGGGCTGTTGGAGGTGATATGGGCTAGACACAAGCCACTTCCATCTCAGTTGTTTTATTCAGGTGGTTGTTCTTTCCTAGAATGGTCTTTCTTCTCCTACTCTCTGATAAAAGCCTAAATTTTCTTCCAGACTCAAAATTCACCTCTTCAACATTTTCCCTAAAACATTTGTCATGAAAATATCCTCCCTATTTATTGGGAAGATGGCAGTAATGTTTACATGTGTGAGCAAACACAGTAAGAGAACAAGAGGAAGAGGAAAGTGCCTGAACTTTGGAGTTAGAAAGTTCTCACTGAAAATTGCAAATCGACCAGCTACTGGCTGTGTGATCTGCAACAAATCACCTTGAATTCTCTGAACCTTCATTTCTTCATCTGTTAAATAAGTACCACAAGTACATTTCTTCTCTCAGGGACAGTGCAATATGGAAAAGCATTAAGGCTAAGAATAAGCAAAAAGAACAGGGTAAGGCAAGAAGTGGGCAGAATCATGGATAGGCCAAAGGACTGGGGGAGGTGATATGGGTTAATGAATATGGACAGAGCTCTGTGCAATGAAATATTGAGCTAAATGCCCACTGTGAGAGAAAAATTCCATCAGTGATGCCACAGGGAGTTTGATGCCCCATGACTGATGAAGATAACAGTTTCTATCAGTGAGTCCAGCAGATAAGCTTGGCATCAGTTAAGAAAGGACCTGGATGGGGGAGGAAAAGGCAAGAACTTAGCTTTCTTTACAAATGCCAACAGACAGTCTAGCTGGGATGCTTAGTTATAAGCTGTGTAACTAGGGACACTTTTACATTGAATTCAGCTGTTCAGTGATTAAGGCATAAATAATGGTAATTGTTTTAGGCTCTCTAGCACATTTTCTACTCCCCCACTTCATCTCTTACTTTTATAATAAATCCTGTCATATGCATCCCTGGACCTACCCTTTCCCGGGCTCACAGAGATTGATACATGACCCAGACCTGACCAATCAGAATGCCCTACTTACAGGAACACTATTCAAAATATTTTATAGCCAGCACCACAAGAGTGCCAATAGTCAAGATGGGTGCCTGCCCTAAATAACCAGTATGACCGTAATGGTACACACTGGCTGAACATCAACCCGGTCCATTCCCCTGGCCATGTAATGAGTTAGTGGTAGGCCCAGGACCCAGCAGAATCAAATGGTCCTTCTCTGGGAATGATGAATGAGCCTTAGGAAAAAGGAGCAAAACTCTTTATATTAAGATAACTAAGATATGACACCTGAGATGAGAGCAGAATGAAAATAATCAGAGACAGGCAGAAATGTGAAATGAAAAGAGAGAATACCCCGATGATATGTGTTTTGATTCTCAAAGTCCCTGGGTCCTGAAGTGCCATTTTTAATTTTGTGGTCTGCACCATTATCTTTCCAAGTTGAGTGAGACATTCACCTCTTTTATTTTTCCTTAAGTTTGTTGGATTGTCACTTATTATCTAGGACTTTTTACTGTGGCAAACCATAGTGTTCAGAAGAAATGACTATGTACCAAATTAATTACAGTAGAAAGACAAGGAGCCATTAGAAAGAGAAAGTCAGAAAGGTCCTGAACTGGTGACTTGATCTCCAGTAAAAAAAATTTCACGCACACCAAATTTTTGCCACTGGTGGTACCTAACCTCAGGTGAGCACCAACTGAAAACTGTGCCCAGGAGGCCTCAGAGTATCCCCTCTGTGTCATAGCAACTCTATCCTATGCCAACTTCCCCTCAAGCCCCAGGTGTTTGGCCTAATTCAAATAAAAATGCACTTTCTCCTGTACCACAGCATCACTGGCATCAGGTTTTTTCAAGCATGCAAATTCCACTGTGACAAGTGATTACTCTCAGCATTCCCAGGAATGGAAGTTCTGGGTTTTGCATGCAGTAAACACTTGATGACTGCTTATATCATAAAACAGTGGCCACATATCACAACAGGAATCTCACCAGTCTCTGATCTAGGCAGGTTGTATTTCACAGTGTCTAAGGCTTGCTGATGTCTACACAGGCCAACAACATTGACTAATTAGGCCAAATTCCCATTGACCAAAGCTCAAGTGATCAAAACCCATGAATGACTCAAACCCACTTCTGGGTAACCATAATCATGAGCACTGAGTAGGAAAAGGTCAGCTGAGGTTATAAAAGAATCTCAGTAGGAACTTTGCATTTATATATATATATGAACCTTAATATGCAAATGCTCAAAAATACAGAATTTAGGAGGAGCCTGTGTAGAGAACACCTTCAGGTAATTCCATTTGGAAAAGTTCATTAAAATGGTCAGATGAACCACTGAAGCATTACTAGTCTTACATGTACTCATTGCTTATAAGGATATGCCATGAGCATGTATAGAATGGGAAGGAGGACATCACGCCCACCTTCTCCCAGGCCATATGTAGTCTGACCAGCCCCATCATGGCCTCTATACTGGGGAAGTTCTTTTCCCACTACAGATTAAAAGGGTCCATTCACTCTCCATTTCTAATAGCAATAAGCATTCAATAAATGTTAGCTATGTGCCAGACACTGGGCTAAGCATTGTATATACTGAAAAAGTTAACATTAGACAAAAACTTGGTGCAATATCTGACACTTAATAAGGGCTTAGTAAATATTAGTCATTATCATTATCATTGTCATCATTTTTAATATGGAAATAAGGTAGGTTCTATTTGTTATGGCTATTTTGTAGATTAGGAATTGGAAGCTTAGAGAGATTGAGTAAGTTGTACAATATCACCTAATAAGCAGAAGAACCAGAATTCTAAACCAGATGGACACCTGGCTCAAGAGCTCCTAAGCGTTATACCAAACTTCCACACTTTAGTTTAAAAAGGAGGTCCAAAAGACCCAGGGAGCAACCTCTAGTCTGTAATTTTTGTAAGACAGACTGTGTAAGCACAAAATTCTCACTCTCCCCCATCCTCTCCTCCAGTGCTTCTCAAATTTTACCATGCACAATGGTCAACTGGAAGTCTTGTTCAAACACATTGCTGGGTCCTATCCCCAGAGTTTCAGATTCAGAAGGTCTGGGGTGAGGTCTAAGAATTTTATTTCTAGCAAGTTTCCAAAGTGTTCCAATTTTGATGGGCACCACACTATGACAATCCCTGCCCTACTGTAGTTCTCAACTCCTGTCTTATCATGCATTAAAATGGGCCAACTTTTCATAGAAGTAGGCCAGAGCATCATTAGGTGTAAGTATATAGTTACACACATCTGTCTCTCTCCTCAAATACTCTGATTGCCTTGAATATCTAATTCATTCATTCTACATGTAATTACCAAGCTCCTACTATGTAGTAGCCATTGGCATTAGGAATAAAGCCATGAATCCTACAGAAATAATTATCAACCTGGAATAACACTCAGCAAATATTAACCAAATGAACACACAAAATGCACAAAGTTTCAAGTTGAACAGGAATTATGAAGAAAAAGAACTGACTTCCACAAGAGAAAACCACAAAAAAAAACTGTAGTGAAGATTTCTTGCTTTTGTCTATCCATTCTTCCCTGTCCGTACCTTTCCCTTCCCTCATTTCCCCCACCTACTGTAAATAATTCCCCCATTACTTTGGGAGAATGGCCTCAAAGTAAGACTTCAAACCCTAACCAGGCCCAGCCAGACCAAAGAAAGAGAAATTAAGCAGTCTCCAGCTATGCCTCCTTTCATTCAGGTAGGGAGAATGAGGACAACAAATAGTGAGTCACTGAGCTGAGAGTCACAGAAAAGAACCAAGCCCAGTAGATAATGTTTTATGTACCTGGTTTCAGTCATGCCTCAAGTCAGCTCCATCCCTGGTTCCCTCTTTAAGAAGCCAATGGATTCCTTTTTGTGACTTATTTCATTATTTTATCAAATATTGTACAAATACAGGAACCAAATTTATATTTGAGACTCCTGCTTCTATGAAAAATAATTGAGTTGAGGACTGAGGAATGAGCAGGATGAGTAGCCACGGATATTAGAGGTGAAAGTTCCAGGCAGAGAGAAGATGCTGTGGAATGACCCTGAGCCCAAAGGTGGGAAAGAGCTTCTTGCAGAAACTGAGAGCAGCGAAGGTGCAGGGAACCAGTGTGGTGGGAAAGGTAGGCATGGAGTAGACCATGTGGAGGAATTTATAGCTCATTCTCTGTATATTTTTCATAACTATCAATAACATCTCATCTCATGATTTAAACTAAAATTTTTTGTCAGATTTAATTTTCTTAGACACTTGTGCTAACTTATAACACAAGTATCCCCACACTAAGCTACTTTCCAATGTCTCCTTCACCCTTTTAATAGATACATTTCCTCCTGCATTAGGCAGAGTCCAGGTCCAAATTCCCCTCATCCCAGACTAGAACAAAGCATACATCCTCTGGTTGCAGGTGGCAGGGGACAGAATACTCACAGTAATGCCTCTGTTCCAATAACCAAGTTTTTGGAAAGTGAACCCAATGGGGCCAACTGCAACCAATATCCAACTCTAAATAATAACAATGGATATATTCTCTCATCCATCCTCACCTTTATTCAGCTCTGCTTCACTGTTTCTCTAGATCAGATGTGAAGAGAATTTAAGGATGTTGGAAAATGGTTACTGAGAAGTTCAAACACTTGCTCCATCTAAGGAAAGGACTTTCAATATTCTTTCCTCAAGTTTCCAAGGTTCCAGCCCCTAAAAACCACATTATAAATTCTTAGAACCCTTAGAATCAGTTTTTTTAAATGAACAACTTTAGTGACAGAAATACTGGTAGTAGCCAGAGCAGCAGTAGTAATAATTGCCTCTTATAGTTGTCAGTGGGTGTCAGGCACTGGGCAGCACTGCCTCGGAAACCTATAAGGTGGGTATTACAATTTTCCCCAATTTACAAATATAAAAATTGAGGCTCACAGAGGAGAAGCATTAAGGCTAAGGGCACTCAGCAGGTAAAAGTCAGAAATGAGAATCAAACTCACATGCCAATGTGTGTATCTATAGACACTGTTATGCAGCCATTGTCAAGAAACAATTTAAATGAAGACAACAACTAGCCTTTAGTAATGAAAAACCCAAATGAAATCAAATGAGTGAAGAGCATACAGAGAGAATTAAAATGCTGAATAAATGCACACACACTGTGGCAAATTTCCAATTAGTTGATCTGAAATTAGGACTCAGGAAAAACACTTTCTTCATTCTTCTTTGGTTTTCACAGGGAACTGGTGACCACCATGTCAATTATCCTCCATAATAATCTAACATCTGGCTACAAGAGGATTTCTATGAAATCCTCTGGTGAGCCCTTGACAATCCAAATTTCTCATAAATGTCCACAGCTCCAAAAGCAAAAACAGAAACCTCCACAGCTTCTCAGTCATGTTATTGCTCTGAAGAGTTTTGACTCTACTCCTTACTAACTGGGTAATTTCAGTCAAATTACTTAACCTCCATGAGCCTTTGTTCCCTCATCTGTGAAATTACCTTCCTTATGGGATTTCTTTAAGGAGTCCATGAAATAATTCATACACAGCAGTTGGCATTTAGTATAGTCCCTAGCACATAGTAAGCATTTAGTAAATTGCAGCTGCTATTGTACATACTTTAATATGATCTGCTCCAAGAAATTGTAGTGAATGAAAATTGGAATTTTTAAATAGATAAGTTAGTTGATGATTATTAATGATATTAAGAAAATTTTCATTTTATAAGGATTGGCCATGGCATTTTGTTGTTTTGATAGAAAACCTTCTTAAAGCCTTACAAATGTGACTTGGGTACTCAAATATTAATACAACTTTGAAAAGAGTCTGTGATGTCAGGGAGTTACATTTGAATTATGTGGTTTTAAAATCCTATATCCATAAAAGATTTCTACAAGGAAAAATAACATTTTCAAAAAGAGCCAAAAACTTCTAGAGAAGTAAAATCAGCTAACAAATATTCCCTAACAATTGATCATGCAGGAGAATGTTTAAAAGCAAAGTCTTCCAACTTCAGAGCCAACTATAGAGCTGCCTTGTAAATAAGTGACTACTACCCAGTGTTGAGTGGTGGAAACAGTTTATTATATGAAATTGAAGAAGAGGAGTGTTATATAATTGTGATGTCTTTTCAAGAGTCAATTTAGCTAGCTGATGGTTTCCAATTGTTTGATCCAGTCAGCACTGGCCTGGTTGTTACTGCAAGAATATTTTGTAGATTTAAATAATTTTTCATTTGACTGTATCCATGGCTGATTACATCTACCATCAAAAAAGGGAGACTTCAACACAACGAGCAGTCTCATCACCCTCCCCATCTCTATGTGGGACATGACTCCCAGGGGTGTGGACCTTCCTGGCAACATGGGACAGAGATCTTGGAATGAGCTGAGACCCAGCATCAATGGATTGAGAAAAACCCTAGAATGAGCTGAGACTTAGCATCAAGGGATTGAGAAAGCTTTCTCAACCAAAATGGGGAAGAGGGAAATGAGACAAAGGGTCAATAGCTGAGAGATTCCAAACAGAGTCGAGAGGTTATCCTGGAGGTTATTCTTATGCAACAAGTAGATATCATCTTGTTATTCAAGATGTAATGGAGAGGCTGGAGGGAACTTCCTGAAAATGTAGAGCTGTGTTCAGTAGCCATGTTTCTTGAGGATGGCTGAATAATGATACAGCTGTCACAATGTGACTCTGTGATTGTAAAAACCTTGTGTGTGATGCACCTTTTATCTACCTTGTCAACAAAAGAGTAGAACATATGGAATAAAAATAAATAATAGGGGGAGCAAATGCTAAAATAAATTTAGTTTGAAATGCTAGTGATCAATGAAAGCAAGGGGTAAGGGGTATGGTAGGTATAATCATTTTTTGTTCTTTCCTGTGTTCATTTCATTTCTTTTTCTATTGTCTTTTTATTTCTTTTTCTGAATTAATACAAATGTTCTAAGAAATGATGAATATGTAACTAAGTGATGATATTGTGAATTACTAATTATGTATGTTGATGATTTATTTGGTTTCTTAATTTTTTAATTAATACATAAATTTTAAAAAAAGGACCCAGAGGAACCAAAGATGAAGCCATTGAAGCAGAAGCTGAAAGAAATGAATGAGACCTGGGAGAGAGTGTCAGCAGATGCTGGCCCTATGTTTCCCATGTGACAGAGGTGTCCTGGAGGCAGGCAGCCTGCCCTCAGAGTCCAGGTAGCATTCTGTTGATGCCTTGATATTTTCATGGCATAAGAACTGTAAAGTTTGAGTTAATAAATCCCCATTGTAAAACCCAACCCATTTCTGTAGTATATTTCATTTCATCCACTTTAGCAAACCAGAACAGTTGGATTTTTGAGACATATTTCTGTCAATAAGAAATAAAGACCATTTCATTAAAAAAAAAACAAATAAAAAACAAATAAAAAAAAGGAGAGACTTCCTTCAGTGATGAGCAAAGGACACCTCATCCAATCATTTGAAGGAAGGCCATCAAGGGAGAACAGATGATTTCAGTTGTAAGAAAAAAGAATTTTCTCTCTCCGCTTCATCTAGCCAGTTTCTTCTGGGGAATTCATCAATACCTTCATCAGAGTTCCAAAATTATGGACTGCCCTATGGAACTCAAATTTGCCAATCCCAATGCTCAGATGAGCCAAATACTATATTAAATCTCTTAGTATTTACATTTGTGTATGTGTGTTTGTTGTTGGATCTGTCTCTCCAGAGAACCTTAACTAATGCAGATTTTGATACTGAGAGTGTTTCTTCAGAAACAGAATCTTAAGGATGATATTTCTGAGTTGATACTAGGGATTTTGGAATTAGTTCTGTAATCTGATTAGATGCAAAGGCACTAATGGCTCTATTTCATTGATTAAGAGGACACTTATACTCCATGGTATGACTCAGAAATAGAGATACACTAAACATTACCATTGGACACTGCTACTCAAATACTTCTAAAATGCAAGGCTCTAGGTGATCATGTATTTGATATCTTAACAAAGTTTTGTGGAGTTAAAAGGTATAATTATGTTGACTACTTGTTCCCAAATGCACTGGGTACAGTTGTTAAAGAAAGGACAAACTCGGGGTTTCAAGTTCATAGCTCAAGCACTGCATGGAAGGCACAAAAATTTCTGTGTGTGCCCTGAAAAAATTCTTATCATAACATCAGACTAGAGATTTTTGAAAACCACACCCACAGTCTCACTGTGCAAGTAGGTGAGTTACAGATAAACCTGTAAAGGTCTACCCTGAGGAATCACTCATCCCTCCTCCACCTGCAGAGATTAACCCTGATGTGCCTGATAAACCTGTAACTGCCTCCCCTGATGAAACAGCTTCATACCCTCATCTGAAGAAATATACTCTTTTTACTAGTTGAAACTTTAGTGCGATGCCCTGAGGTAGCCAGTTTGCAAGACGTGGCTAGTTTCTCTAGTAATTCATCCCTAAAACCATTCATTTCTTTATGCCCTTAAATCATTCATTCAAGATTCAAATTTTAAGAGAGAGAAAAAGAAGGTGATTGCTAGGGCTAGGTAACATGTCAGTTCCCTTGGATCAGACAGCAGAAGGATTTGTCCTCTTTGGATTGCATGGAGGGATATGGGCAACTGGAAATTTACCTTTCCTGCAATGCTACACAAAATGGTGAAGAGCAGATCTGCCTAAGGAAATCAGAGTATTATTCAGAAGGAAGAATTTATGTTTGCTTGCAGCAAGAAAGAAAGAAAGAAGAAAGAAAGAAAGAAAGAAAGAAGGAAGGAAGGAAGGAAGGAAGGAAGGAAGGAAGGAAGGAAGGAAGGAAGGAAAGAAAGAAAGAAAGAAAGAAAGAAAGAAAGAAAGAAAGAAAGAAAGAAAGAAAGAAAGAAAGAAAGAAAGAAAGAAAGAAAGAAAGAAGGAAAGAAAGAAGGAAAGAAAGAAGGAAAGAAAGAAGGAAAGAAAGAAGGAAAGAAAGAAGGAAAGAAAGAAGGAAAGAAAGAAGGAAAGAAAGAAGGAAAGAAAGAAAGAAAGAAAGAAGGAAAGAAAGAAGGAAAGAAAGAAAGTTGTAAACAACACAGTTGGGGGGGCAGATTTGTTTGTTATTTAATGAATCATTAAAGTCCTATGATATCAAGTCCATGATAATGAAGACAATCCCAGAGTGATAGCACCAACCATCTAGAACAATCTAGTGCAATATTGAATATCCTAAGAAGCTGGACATTAGGAAAGTGATTCCAATGTGCTCTCTACAATCATATTCAATACACAAATGTTGAAGCACCTTGGTTCCAAGGCAAATCTCCATAAGGTCAGTGGGTCACTGTCTTCCTTTCCTCCATATCTGAAGAAGAATAAAAAATTCAGGGAATTCCATAGGTCTCAATAGAAGCTCCCAACTCTCAAATTTATAATCTATATGTGCAGCTTCAGTTAATAAAAACCAATGGAATTAAATAAAGCAAAAATATATGTACCCTCTCCTAAGGTAGTTTTCAAAATGAATCCAAAGCAAATGATATGGATTTTCCAAGCCTCATTCTCAAATCCCACACAGAAAAACGGTATTTGGCATAAGTATACCCTTTGTTGATCAACGGGTAAATTCCTCACCTTCTGTGGGAGCCTGGCCAGGGTTTATTATGAGATCTGCAGGTAGCATTGTAGTGGTTTGGAGCTGGATATACCCCATGTTCTTAAACCTAACCCATTCCTGTGGGTGTTAACTCATTGTAAGTATGATGTTTTGATGAGATTTCTTCACTTAAGGTGTGCCCCGCCTCAATCAAGATGTGACTTAACTACATTACTGGAATTCTTTAAAAGCATAATGAAATTCAGACAGAGAGAAATCCAGTGGGGAGCAGCCAGAAACAGAAATTCAACAGAAAACAGAAGAGCATGGTAAGGACAGGAGAGGCCACCGTGTGTTCTGATGTGTGACAGAGGAGCTGAGGACCGAGGATCACCAGAAACCAGCTGCAGAATGCCAGTCTTTGGGAAGAAACCATCGTCTTAATGGCACCTTGATTTGGACTTTCTTTTAGACTCAAAACTGGACCAAAATTTTTTCATTGTTTAATTCAACCTATTTCATGGTATTTGCTTTCACAGTCCAGAAAATTGTAACAGGCATCATGAGGGACGTCATAATGGTATCACGACAATGGGAGTTGATATGTTTCAAAGGCCACCTACTACAAAATCTGTCTATTTCACTAAACATCAAGGTGTAAGTTGTGGTAACAAAACTCCCTGTAGGAAAACAATCTTTCCTTTTATCCCATAGTGGAATATTTTCTTATTTTTTTAAAATAATCCATTTTCAGTTTTTAAGAACAGAATTCTCACAGGATCTTCTTCCTATTCCATGGATAAGTAGTCAAGCTAGGTGTTTTCAGATATTTATTTCTAAATTATAAAGAAAAAATGCCAGTTTAATCTGGTGTGTGTGTTTTTTAGTATGCACAAAAGGTTATTCTACTGATATAATAGCCAACCAATTTGAATTGTTTAAAATAAATTATTCAATTTAGCAAGGCCTTAAATTATTGAAATGCAGTTTAGTTTTATGCTGGTCACAAAAGTGGACTTATACAGTATCTATCTTTCTGTGACTGGCTAATTTCACTCAGCATTATATCCACAGCCATTTTGTCATGTGCTTCAGGGCATCACTTTGTCTTACTGCTATATAATAATCCATCGTATGTATACAGCACATTTTGTTGATCCACTCATCTGCTGATGGCATTTGGTTTGTTTCCATCTTTCGGCAATTGTGAATAAGGCTACTATGAACATCAGTCTTAAAATATCTGTTTGTGTCATTGCTTTCAGCTCTTCTGGGTATATAGTATGTAGTGCTGTTGTTGGGTCATAGGGCAATTAGATATTTAACTTCCTAAGGAACTGCCAAACTGCTTCCATAGTGACTGAGCCATTATACATTCCCACCAGCAGTGCATAAGTGTCCCAGTCCCCAGTCTCTCCACATATTCTCCAACACTTATAGTTTCTTGTTTGTTTAATAGCAGTCATTCTTATAGGTAAGAGGTAGTATCTTATTGTAGACTTGTTCTGTATTTTCCTTATAGCCAGTGAAAATGAACATCTCTTCATGTGGTTTTGATTCATCGTTATTTGCCCTTCAGAAAAATGCCTATTCATATCTTTAGCGCATTTTATACTTGGACTGTTTGTTCTTTAGTTGTTGAGTTGTATGATTTCTTTGTGTATACAGTAAATCAATCCATTGTCTGATATGGGACTTCCAAATATTTTCTTCCATTGAGTTGGCTGCTTTTTCACCTTTTTGATAAAGTCTTGAGGTGCAGAAGCATTTGATTTTGAGGCATCCCTATTTATTTATTTTTTTCTTTTGTTGCTTGTGCTTTGGGTGTAAAGTTTAGGAAGCTACGTCATAATTACTAGGCCTTGAAGGTGTTTCCTTACATTTTCTTCTAGAATCTTTATGGTGCTAGTTCTTATATTTAGGTGTTTGATATTAGCTGTTTAATTTGAGTTAATTTTTGTGTAGGGTGTAAGTTAGTGGTCCTCCTTCATTCTCTTGACTATTCATATCCAGTTCTTCCATGCCCAATTTTTGAAAAGACTATTTTGTCCAAGTTGAGAGGATTTTGGGGCCTTGTCAAAAATCAGTTGACCATAGATTTGGTTGTCTATTTCTGCACTCCCAATTTGATTCCATTGGTCAATGCTTCTATCTTTGTGCCAGTACCATGTTGTTTTGACCACTGCGGCTTTATAATAGGTTTTAAAGTCAGGGAATGTTAACCCTCCCACTTCGTCCTTCTTTTTTAGGATGCTTTTATCTATTCAGGGTCTCTTTCCCTTCTAGATGAATTTGGTAGTCAGCTTTTCAAATCTTCAAAGTAGGCTGTTGGAATTTTGATTGGGACTATGTTGAATCTGCTGATCAATTTGGGGAGAATTGACATCTTAGCTATATTTAGCCTTTTTACCCATGAGCAGGGAATGTCTTTTCATGTATTTTAGATCTTGTTTGATTTCTTTTGGCAATGCTATGCAGTTTTCTGTGCACAAGTCCTTTGCATCCTCAGTTAAGTTCATTCCTATTTGATTCGTTTAGTTGCTATTTTAAATGAAATTTTTTCCTTAACTGATTTATCAGCTAGGTCATTGATTGTGTATAGAAATGTTACTGATTTTTGCACATTAATTTTATATCTTGCCACCTTGCTGAATTTGTTCATTAGCTCAAGTAACTTTGCTGTAGATTTCTCAGGATCTTCCAAATATAGTATCATATCATTTCCAAATAATGAGAGTTTTACTTCTTCCTTTCCAATGTGGATGCATTTCATTTCTTTGTTCTGCCTAATTGCTCTAGCTAGAACTTCTGTACAGTGTTGAGTAATAGTGGTGACAGCAGGCGTCCTTGTCTTGTACCTGATCTTAGGGCAAAGGCTTTCAGTCACTCTCCATTGAGTGCAATGCTGGCTATTCTTTTTCACATATTCCCTTTATTGTATTGTGGTAGTTACCTTTGATTTCTATCTTTTGGAGTGTTTTTATCAGTAAAGGATGCTGAGTTTTGTTAAATGCTTATTCAACATCAATCAAGATGATCATGTGATTTTTCCCTTTTGATTTGTTAACGTACTATATTACATTAATGGATTTTCTTGTGTTGAACCATCCATGCATTCCTGGTATAAACCCCACTTGGTCATGTTGTATAATTCTTTTAATGTGCTGTTGGATTTGATTTGCTAATATTTTATTGAGAATTTTTGTATCTATGTTCATTAGGGAGATTAGCCTGTATTGTTCCTTTGTTATAGCATCTTTACCCAGTTTTGATATTAAAATGACATTAGTTTCATAGAATGAGTTAGGTACAGTTACTTTTTCCTCAATTGTTTGGAAAAGTTTGAGCAGGTGTCAGTTATTTCTGGAATGTTTGATTAAATTCCCCTGTGAAGCCATCTGGCCCTGGGCTTTTCTTTGCAGGAAGATTTTTGTTCACTGATTGACTCTCTTTACTTGTGATTGGCTTCTTGAGATCTTCTATTTCTTCCTGAGTCAGTGTACCTTGTTTGTGTGTTTCCAGGAAATTTTTCTATTTCATCTAAGTTGTCTAGTTTGTTGGTGTATAAGTGTTCATAGTATCTTATATCTTTTTTTCTTCAAGGTCTCTGGTAACACCCCTTCTCATTTCTATTTTATTTATGTGCATCTTTCCTCTTTTTTTTCTTTCTCAGCCTTGCTAGTAACCCATCAATTTTATTGATTTTCTCAAAGAACCAACTTTTGATTTTATTGATTCATTCTATTGTTCTTTTGTTCTCCCATTCATTTATTTCTGCTTTAATCTTTGTTATTTCTCTTCTCCTCTTTGCTTTGGGGTTAGTTTGCTGTTCTTTCTAATGTTCCTCTAGATTTGCTGTTAAACCCTCGATTTTTGCTCTTTCTTGTTTTTTTTAATATAGGCATTTAAGGCAATGAATTTCCCTCTCAGCACAGCCTTTGCTCCATCTCATAAGTTCTGATAAGTTGTATTTTCATTATCTTCATCTTCTCCAGATAGCTACTGATTTCTCTAGCAATTTCTTCTCTGACCCACTGGTTGTTTAAGAGCGTGTTATTTAACCTCCATATATTTGTGAATGTTCTCATTCTTTGGTGGTTATTGATATCCAGCTTCATCCCATTGTGATAAGATAAAGTGCTGTGAATAATTTCAATATTTTTAAATTTATAAAGACCCATTTTGTGCCCCAGCATATGATCTATCCTGGAGAATGTTCCATGGGCACTAGAGAAGAATGTATATACTTGTGCTTTGGGGTGCAATGACCTCTATGTGTCTGTTAGGTAGAATTTATTTATCAAGTTATTTAACTTCTCTGTTTCCTTGTTGATCTTCTGTCTGGTTGTTCTATCTATAGAGGAGAGTGGTCTACTGAAGTCTCCTAGTATTATTGTTGTAACATCTATCACTCCATTTAGTTTGCAAATGTCTGTGTTATGTACTTTGGAGCTCCTTGATTGGGAGCATAAACATTTATGATTGTTTTATCTTCTTGGTGAATTGACACTTTAATTAGTAAATAGTGTTCTTTTTTGCCTTTTGTGATGTCTTTACATTTAAAGTCTATTTTGTCTGATATCAATATAGCTACTCCTGTTTTCTTTTGGCTACAACTTGCATGGAAAATCTTTTTCCATACTTTCACTTTCAATCATTTGTATCCTTGTGTCTAAGATGAATCTCTTGTAAGCAGCAAGTAGCTGGATTATGTTTCTTAATCTATTCTGCCAATTTGTTTCTTTTAATTGATAATTTTAGTCTGTTAACATTCAAAGTTATTACTGAAAAGGCATTTCTTGATTCCATCATCTTATTTTTTTAATTTTATTTGTCAGATCTATATATTCTTTTCCCTCTTTCTTTTTGCATTCTTTAAATTACCTTTAGTGATACTCTTCAATTTGGTGGCCTCCTCCAGACCTCCCACTCTTGTGTTTTTATTTTTAAGCTGGCAGATCTCCTTTTAGTATTTCTTGTAGGGCCAGTTTCTTGTTGACAAATTCTTTCAGGACTTCTTTGTCTTTAAAAACTTTATTCTCTCCCTCAGTTTTGAAGGACAATTTGGTTGGGTACAGAATTCTTGGCTGGAAGTCTTTCTCTTTCAGGATCTTGAATATATCAAACCACTGCCTTCTCACCTCCTTGGGGCTAGTTGAGTAGTCTGAACTCAGTCTTATTTGATTTCCCTCATAAATAGTAGTTTGTTTTTCTCTTGCCAGTTTCAGAGTATTCTGCTTCTCTTCAACATTTGACAGACTAATTAGTATGGGTGTTAGGGAAGGCCTATTGGAGTTTCTTCTGTTTGGATTTCTTTGAGCTTCTTTGACTTGTATATTTATGTCTTTAATGAGGGTTGGGAAATTTTCCCCCAATATACCTTCAACTACTCTTCCTAGCCCTTTACTCTTCTTTTCTCCTTCTGGGACACCAATGATTCTTCTACTTGTGTGCTTTGTTTTGTCTATCATTTCCCTGTGTTCCCATTCATTTTTTCCACCTTTTTTGCCATTTGCTGTTTTGAGTCTTCAAAGTCAATTATCCTGTCCTCTATATCACTTATTCTTTCTTCTGTCTCTTCAAATCTGGTGTCATGTGCCTCTAGTATGACTTTTATTTAGTCAACAGAATCTTTAATCTTTGAGATTTCTGCTATTTTTCTATTTATTCTTTCAAGTTCTTCTTTATGCTCTTCTACTTTCTTCTTGATCTCTTTATGTCCTTTGTTATTTCACTTATTTTATTAAATAGAGTTGTATGAACATCTTTGATTAGTTGTTCCAACATCTGTGTCTCCTCTGGTGTCTTAATTTGGTCATTAGGCAGGGATATGTCTGTCTGCATTGTGATATGCATAGTGATCTACTGTCTTTGTCGTGTGTAAATATCTTGATTGATTAACTTTGGGAGTTGATTTCTTTCAGTAGTGTAAGGCCTTGTGTTTGTGGGATGGTTGTACATTAGGTAGTAGGGCACAGGTTGGAGAAAAGTACAGTGATGTATTTCAAGGCAGGTATGGGCATGAGTTGGGGATATTATGCTAATGCTTGTTAACATGGTTGTCCAGTGCCCAGGGAGGATGTAGCTGTGCAGGCACACTGGTCTGGGTGGTGTAACCCTGGTGTACTCTGGTCTAAAGCACAGGGCCCTTTGTGCACATGCATAGAGTTGTGGCAGCAGGTCAACTGTACGACTTCATTGATTGAGGGCAGGTGTGACCTAACTGTGCAGGTCAGCACTTTCTCAGAGCTGGGAATTGAGGCCCAGGGCTGTACTCATGCATGGTTCTAGGACTGCTGTAAAGTTCCCAGAGCTTAGTGATGTGATTGGAGGCCCATGCACATGTATGTGCATGGGAGTGCTGTAAACGGATGTGCTGTGTTCAGGGAGGGCAGGATGAAGCTGTACAACACTATGGCAGCTGTGCAACACTAAGGTGGGATCTAATTTGTGTTTTGAAAGATCCCTCTGACCACAGTGTAGCCTAGTTATGGAGGTTAGTGCCTGCTACATTTAGGCACTGGCAACAGCCTACAGGAAGCAGAGAGGGACACATAGTGCTCAAGAGTGGTGCAGGAGAGGTGGATTGGGCTGCATTTGGGGAGGGCAGGTAAGTGCACTGGGGCTGGTGGGGTGAGGGCACTTGGATAGTAAGCAAAGGGAGTAGGTGACTGTGTTCAGGTGTGTAGGGTGTAGGGTGGATCGCCGGTCCTGGGGCTGCACTGGTGAGAGTAGAGCACCCAAGGAATGTGGCCTGGCTTACTTCCTATTCCCATGTTCCTGCCATGCACTCCCACAGGCTCTGTGACTCCATGCCTCAACACCAGGTTCCAGCTTTTTGCCTCTCAGTTCCTTGGTCTCTGCAACCAGAGCTACCACATATGGTGCAGAAGGCTCTCCCAGGTCAGCTGCACTCTCCAATTGCCACCCTAGTCACTCTCCAGTTCCTTCTTTAGCTTTTCCATGGAGTAGGGCTAATCTTGAGTTACTCTAGTTGGCCATCTTCTGGATCTGCAACTTCATAAGTCACAGACATAAAATTTTAGTACATCCAGCCTATTCTGGATTTATCTTCATTTATCTTCATTTATCTTCATTATCTTCATTTATCTTCATTTATCTTCATGACAGGACAAGGGGTTATTGAATGAAAGTTTTGTTGATTCTTTTTGCCCAAATATTATGCTCACTTAGATAAGCAACAGCTTGGCAATGGTGGAAAATGTCCAGGTTTAGGTTCCAGTTAAACAGCTTATTAGAGTGTCACTTGGATAAGTCTCCTAACCAGTATGAGACAATTTCCTCTTGTTAGTGGTACCAATTCTATCATAGGGTTGTGAGAACCACATGAAATTTTATACATAAAAGCTAAAAAAGAGCTAAATAGAGTGCATTTTATAACAACATAGTCCTCATCTTATTAACAATAAATTGTTTGGTCAATAGTAACTCAAGAGGACCTGCATCCCTGGATGAAAGAGTGGTCACTCCAATGGGCAGACTGATCTGGTTGCCTAGAAAATGAAACACTTTCTGCCATTGTAGTTAGAGCACTCCTGAAACTGTGTTCTCAATGACAGACAACCTTTTCAGGTAAAAGAGAGCTATTCTTTGGCTAAAGTTTACCTTTAGCTGTTCTTCCAAGCTGGAATTACCAAACAAGCTGGCAAGGGCACGCTGCTTTATCTGTTCATTCGTCTATTCATAGAGAGCAGACTATATGCCAGGCACTGGAAACAAACAGTAAGGAACAGAATCAGACAAGGTCCTGACCACTTAGAGCTCATAGCAAGAGGGAGAAGCAAATATTAATCACAGGTTGTACACTTAGATATAAAATGAAAACTTATGATAATAAAAAGGGAAATTCAGAGAATATTAGAATATTTAATTAGAAGCTGACCTTATTAGGAGACTTTCCTGAGCTGACATTGAATAGGTCGAGGAGGTAGGGAGAAAAGAGTAAAAGGATGAGAAGAAGAGATCAACATGGGGAAGGTGTTGTGTCACAAGACAGTAACATTCAATGGATGGAAAAGAGGACAGTATGTCCAGGGCAAAAGGGTGAAGAGAGATGAGGTACACGATGAGAGTAAAAGGGTAAACAATGTTAAGGATTTCTGTATTTACCCTAAGAGGTTGGAAGTCATTGAAAACTGGAGCAGAGAAGTGACAAGGTCTAATTTGTGCTTTGAAAGTTCCCTCTGACCACAGTGTATTGGAATGCCAGGCCCTGTTAGTCCCCACAGTGTAAGAGACTTAGTGAATACTTCTACAGTTGCAAAACTTTCTATTAAAGTTCTAACTTCAAAGGACTGCTTTATTTCCTGGATCCTATTTCTACAAGACAATATTGATGACCAGAAACAGCAAGAGACTTGACAAATCTTAACCTGATCAATATTGCCTGAGAGGAATTAATAAAGCATAATGTGTTTTGGGCTTCATTTTTCTCATGCTTTTCCAAGATGTAGAAAAGAAGGTTTTGGTTAATGAAAAAGATAAAATAGATTTAAAAAGGAAGGACAAACTGGAAAGTACTAGCAAAAATTGTGTGTTTAAGCATCAAGATCTGGAATAAAGTTCTTTTGCACCATATTAAGATATACTAACGTGTTGGTAGAAAGTTGAGTGTCAAAAGTAACTGGAAGGTGGTGTGATGGTGGCTCAGTGGTAAAATTCTCATCTGTCAAGCCAGAGACCTGGGTTTGATTCCCAGTGCCTGCCCATGCAAAGATATAAAAAATAAAAAATAAGTAACTGGAATCTAGTAGTAATAAAAGTACTGAACTGCTGAAGTTAATGGATGAGTGGCTTATTTGCAGATGTTCCTGTGATGATTTCACTCTCATTCACATACATTCTGAAATCTTTTTTGAATGAAAGAAAAAAGAGTAGTTCCTTAACTGAGATGTTAAGTACACAAAATGTACAGATTATTATATTTGTGTCTAAAACTTCACTGAACTCTCATCACTAATATACTATTGGTAGTTGAAACAAATTTTTAAAATAATCATTTCCACATGTGAACGACTAGTTTTACTTTTGATCTTTCCTTTTTTCTCTCTTACACAGGTATAAATATTTTAAAATAAAGAAAACAAGTATTGAAAAGATTGTGGGAAGATGGCAGACTAGGGAGCTCTAGGACTTGGTCCTTCCACCAAAACAGCTATTGAAAAGGCAGGAACTATTTTGAAACTCTGGAGCCCAGAAGAGCACTGCTCACCATCCTGGAGAGAGTGGGAGGATGAAGCTTATAAATTACAGTAAAAAACATTAAATTACTCTTGCCAAGCAGGGACACTTAACACCTATCCCCCCTCGTCCTACATTTTTAGAGGCAAACCATTGTAGGATGATGCTGGGCTACATCAGGGCTGTGGGGACAGTTAGCATAAAGGCTGAATTTACTGGGCAGGCCAGGAAAGCTCAGGTTTGGGAATCCTTGGAGAATCTCTTGATGTACCTCATGGTCCCTTCCCCATGGAGCATTGGAGGAGGTCCATACCCTCTTCATGGGTCAACAGCTCTGTCTTGGCTTGGAAAGACTGACTTTGGAAAATCCTCCAAGGAGGACCCTTCTCCTAGGATGTGCCCATGAGGCAAAAGCAGCTTGAGACAGCAAAAGGAGAGTGAAAACTATAGAGATGGGTGCCTGAGAAAAAAGCCTACTGGTGTAACATAGCCAGGAGAGGACGTCTGTCCCTTGGGAAAGAGAGAGGGCAACCAAACTCCTATAAGCAGGAGAACTCCAAAACAACTAACAAGCAAATGCCAAAGAAAAGACAGAGGCCCAAAAAGACAGGGAAAACCCAAGATGCACATTCCCTTTGGGAGGGCTGAAAGTCATGAAAATCTGTCTTATCAGCAGCTGGTTATAAAATCACAAAACAGACACCCTAAGGAGTAAATCCCAGATTTAACATTTTAAAATATCAAAAGGTACAGTGTGGAACACAATAAGACAAAATAAACAAACAGAAAATGGAAGCCTATCTAAATGAAAAGGCTAAAAATGAAAAACATCATTGAAGAAGTTGAGAATGTGGACATACCAAATAATGACTTTTTAAAATTATATTAAAAAGGCACTAGGAGATGAAGGAAAATACAGAAAAAGAACCAAAGGATATCAGAAAAACAATGAATGAACAATATGGGAGTCTAAGTAAAGAAGTAGGAATTTTAAAAAGGAACTGAACAGAACTCTGAAGTTGATTGTCACAATAACTGAAATGAAAAAATGCCCAGAAGGGTTTCAAGAGCAGATTGGAGTTGGCAGAGGAAGGATTCAGTGAACTTGAAAACAAGACACTTGAAATGAGTCAGACTGAGAAAAAGAAAGAAACAGATATATTAAAAGGTGAAAATTGCCTAAGACAGCTGTGAGGCACCATCATGTATGCCAATATATGCATTATGGGATTCTCTGATGGAGAAGAAAGAAAGAAAGAAAGGGCAGAAGGACTAGTCAAAGAAATAATGACAGACAACACCCCGAATTTAGCAAACTATTTGAATATACATTTTCAAGAAGCACAGAGAACACCAAACAGGATAAACATGAAAGAATATTCACCTCATCATATATTGACCACACTGTTGAATCCCAAGGACAAGGAGAGAGTTATGAAAGCTGCAAGAAAATAGCAATATGTTACATACAAGAGAATCCCAATTAGATTAGGTGCCAATTTCTTATCATAAAGCATGTATGTGAGAAGGCATTGGGTTGATATAATTTAAGTGCTGAAAGAAAACAACTGCCAGCCAAAAATTTTATACCCAACCAAACTTTCAAAAGTGAGGGAAAGACAAAACCTAAGGGTGTTAATCACCATTAGACTTTCCCAACAAGCAATGCCAAAGGAAATTCTTCAGGTAGAAAGGAAAGGGCAATAAACAATATTTGAAAGCAGCATAAAGAAATAAGAACTGGCATTGGGGTAACCATTTGGGTAATTTTAAATGTCATTATTATTGTAGGATATTATTTACTATGTAATGCCCCATCTTACTTCATAAAGTGCCAAAATGAAAATGTATCAAAAGTAATTATAAATTATTTTAAGGCATAGAATGCACAAAGACTTAAGTGGTAACTACAACAACAACAGCAAAAAGTGGTGTAGGAGCAGAGGGGTATAGGAAAAGTATATGTGCATGCTATTGAAGTTAAGTTGGAATCAAACCAAATGTGACAGTTATATATTTAGGATGTTGAATTTTTAACCCTGTGGTACACAAAGAAAATGGCTGAAAAAATATATCCAGATAGAAGTAAGTACTCAATATAGTACAACTCAAAAAATCAAATAAATACAAAAGTGAGCTTTAACAGAGTGAGGGACAAAAGGCTATAAGACTTACAAAGCCTGAATAGCAAAATGGTAGAAGAAAGTCTTGTATTATAAGCAGTAAATCCAAATGTAAGCAGATTAAACTCACCGGTCAAAAGGCAGAGGTTGGCAATATAAATAAAAAGCATGACCCAACTATATATATCTGCAAGAGACTCACCTAAAAGTCAAAGATACAAGAGGGTTAAGGGTGAAAGGTAAGAAAAAATATACCATGCAAGCAGTAACCACAGAGCTGGAGCAGCTATAGATAAAATAGTTTTTAAGTAAAAAATAGTCATGAAGGACAAAGATGGTCATTATATACTGATAAAGGGGTCAATTTAAAAAGAAGCTGTAACAATTATAAATATGTATGCACCTAATAACAGAATCCCATGAAGAAAATACTGACAAATTTAAAGGGAGAAATTGACAGTTCCAGACCAATGGTTAACATGCAACTTTCAATAATGGATAGACTATCTAGCCAGAAGATCAATAAGGAATGATACTCAAAACTAACTATACCTAGTAGACACATTAAGACACATCAAGCCCTTCATTCAACTTCACTTAACAACAAAGAATACACATTCATCTCAAGGAAGGGCACATGAATCATTCTCCAGAACAGACCATATGTTCGGTCACAAAAATGTTTCAACAAAATAAAAATTATGAAATCATAAAATATGTATTTTTTTACCACAATGGAATGAAGCCTGAAATCAATAAAAAAAAGAAAAATGGAAAATTGACAAATATATGGAAATTAAGCACCATATTCTCAAACTACCAATGAGATAAAGAAGAAATCAAGAGTGAAATTAGGAAATACCTTGAGGTGAATAAATATGAAAATACAACATTCTAAAACTTATGGGATGCAGTAAAGGCAGTGACAAGAGGCAAATAATTGTTCTAAATGCTTACATTTTAAAAAACAGACATCTACCCTCAAAACTGGAAGAACTAGGAAAAGAAGAAAAAGCAGTAAACTAGAAAAAGAACAACTAACTAAACCCAAAGCAAGCAGAAGAAGGGAAATGAGGAAGATTAGCAGAGGTAAATGAACTAGAAAAAAAATAGAGAGAATCAAGAAACCGAAGTTGATTTTTTGACTAGATTGAGAATTTTGACAAACCTGTGCCTAGACTGACAGAGAGAAAGAGAGAGGCAAAGAAAGAACAAATAACTAAAATCAGAAATGAAAAGGGGAACATTACTACCCATCCTGCTGATATAAAGGATTATAAGAGGATATGATAAATAACTTTGCACCAAAAAATTAGATGACATAGATGAAATGGACAAATTATTAGAAAAACACAAACTCCCTATATTGACTCAAAAAGAAATAGCAGAACTTAACAAATTATTTACTAGTAAAGAGATTGAATCAGTAATAAAAAACTTCCCAACAAAGAAGACTCTAGCACTAGATGACTTTACATGGGAATTCTACCAAATCTTCCAAGACTTCACTCCAATTCTGTTCAAACCCTTCTATTTCAGTTTGCTAATGCTGTGGGAATGTAATATACCAGAAATTAATTGGCCTTTATACAGAGGATTTATTAAGTAGCAAATTTTCAGTTATAAGGCCATGAAAATGTCCAAATTAAGAAATCAATAAGAGGATACCATCACTCATGAAAGGCTGACCGTGTCTGGATAGCTCTATCAGCTGCAAAGGCATATGGCTGGCATCTCTTGGTCTTTTGCTCCTGGGTTGTGTTGCTTTCAGCCTCTGATTCCAGTAGCTTTGTATGTCAGCTTTCCAATCATCTCCAAAAATCTGTGTCTTCATTTCATCTTTCTGCTCTCTCTTTTGGGTCTAAATGCTCTCTCTCTCTCTCTCTCTCTCTCTCTCTCTCTCTCTCTCTCTCTCTCTCTCTCTCTCTCTCTCTCTCTCTCTTTCTATCTCTCCCCATTTCCTCTTTTAAAGACTCCACTAAACTAATGAAGATCCAAGTTGAATAGGCAGAGTTAAATCTTCACATATTCTAATCAAAAGCTCACACCCACAATTGGGTGGGTCACATCTTCATGGAAACAATCTAATCAAGAACCTACACACAATAGGTCTGCCCTTACCCATGTTTGGATTAGAAGAGCATGGCTTTTCTAGGGCACATAGTTTCAAATCAGCGCATCATCCAAAAAATTGAAGAGGAAGGAGCATTCTCTATTCATTGCATGCATGAGGCTAATATCTCCCTAATACCAAGGTGCGCTCAAGACACCACAAGAAAAGAAAACTACAAACCACATATGTATAAAGATACAGAAATCACCCCCCAAAATACTAAAAAACTGAATCCAACAGCATATTAAAAGAATTTTGCACCATGAGCAAGGGAAATTTATCCCTGATAAGAAAGCTTAGTTTAACATTAGCAAATCAATTAATATAATACACTACATTAAGGGCATGATGGGGCTAAAAAAAAGAAAAAAATACATGATTATCCAAGTTCGTACCAGGAAAGGAATATGACAAAATACAGTATGCCTTCATCATAAAAACACTTAGAACACTAGGAATAGAAGAAAAATTAATCAACATGATAAAGGGAATGCATGAAAAGCCCAAGCTAACATTCTATCCAATTGTGAAAGATGTAAACTTTCCCTCAAAAAACAGGAATAAGACAAGGATGCTCTCTGTAACCACTATTACTTAACAACACACTGAAAGTTCTTGCAAGAGCAGTCAGGCAAGGAAAAGAAATAAATGGCATCCAAGTTGAAAATAGAAAGTAAAACTTTCCCTGTTTTTAGATGATATGATCCTATATCAAGAAAACCCTGAAAAATCCACAATAAAGCTCATGGAGCTAATAAGTGAATTTAGCAAAGTGGTGGGCTACAACATCAACACCCAAAATTCAGTTGTGTTTCTATACAAAAGCAATGCACAATCAGAAGGAGAAATTAAGAAAAAATTCAATTTACAATAACAAGTAAAGTATCAAATATATTGGTGTGCCAATTTAAAAGGATGTATGTACCTTAGAGAAGCCATGTTTTAATCCTAATTCCATTTTGTAAAGGTAGCCATTTCTTCTAATCCCCATTCAGTACTGTATGGTTGAAACTTTAATTAGATTATCTTCCTGGAAATGTGACTCAATCAAGAGTGATTGTTAAATTGGATTAGGTGGAGACATGTCTCCACCCATTCCAGGTAAGTCTTGATTAGTTTACTGGAATCCTATAAAAGCAGAAACATTTTGTAGAAAGAAGAAGACTCAGAGAGAGCAGAGAAGAATGTCAATGCCACAAGAAAGTCACAACAAAGAATTCCACAGAACCACAAAGCAGAGAGTCCACCAGACAGTGACTTTTGGAGATGAAGAAGGAAAATGCCTCCTGGGGAGCTGGAGAGGAAGCTAGCAGGTGACACCATGCTCACCCTGTACCCTTCCAGTTGAAAGAGAAACCCTGACCGTGTTTTCCATGTGCCCTTGGGACACATTTTCATGGGCCTTAGAACTGTAAACTTGTAACTGATTAAATTCCCCTTTTTAAAAGCCATTCTATTTCTGATATGTCACATTGCAGCAATTAACAAACTGCAACACTAAGAATAGATCGAACCAAGGATTTAAAGGACTTGTACACAGAAAACTAAGAAACTTTGCTAAAAGAAATCAAAGAAGACTTAAATAAATGGAGGTAACTTCAGTGTTCATGGATTGGAAAACTAAATTTTAAGATGTCAGTTCTACCCAAAAGGATTTACAGATTTAATGCAATCCCAATCTACCATTTTTGGTGTTGTTTTTTTTGCTTTTTGTTTTTTTGCATGGACAAGCACCAGGAATTGAACCCAGGTCTTGGGAACGGCAGGCGAGAACTCTGCCTGCTGGGCCACCATGTCCCACCCCCAATCTAACTTTCAACAGCCTACTTTTCAGAAATGGAGAAGCGAATCATCCAATTTACATGGAGGAATAAGAGGCCCTGAATACCCAAAGCCTCCTTGAAAAAAAGGAATGATATTGGAGCACTCATACCTCCTCATCTTAAAACTCATTACAAAGCTACAGTGACCAACATAGCATGCCATGGCACCAAGAAAGACATATAAATCAATAGAATTGACTTAAGATACCAGATTTATGGCCAACTGATTTTTTACCAGTATGCAGAGACCACTCTGTTGGGGAAGAATAGTCTCACAACAAATGGTACTGGGAAAACTAGATCCCAGTTTACAAAAAAATCAAGGAGGGGCTTCTGGGATGATGGTGGAGTAGGGTAAGCTGGATTCACCCCTGTTCCACAAAACATGATAGGGGATGGGGAAAAAATGGTCAAGACTGCAATCCCAGGAGGTGAGTGATTGCACCTATTTCTTAGGAGGAGAGCAGCACAGAGATTGGGATGGGAAGAAGAGAGTGGAACTCATCTGCCATGATCCTCACAAGGGGAACAGACCATCCCTCTAATCCAACTTGCTCCAGCAGTTAACTGGGAAGAATCTTCATGCAGCTCTTTAGCTGCAGCTACTGTGGGGAGCCCAAGGCGTGCCTATTGGTCCACTGCTAAAAGCCATGCCCCCGGATGCTGTGATCAGCTACTTATCGGGGCACTGCAAACATCCTGCTGCACTTACCATCTTCTTACCTGGCCCCTGCAGTCAGGGAGGAGTGGGTCTGAGGGGAGGAGTTGCCTTGGGAGCACAACCTGCTAGGAAGAAGCAGTAAGTTTGGTTTGTCAAGCTTTCCATCTGCTTAGAGCATTCTTAACATATACATTTCTCTATATTTTTATTATTAGCTATTATATTTTTATTTTTTATATGTTTTTTATCTCTCTCTTCTGTGGGCACCAACCTCAGTTCATTTTCAGTATATCTTGGTATGTCACCATCTGACTTAGAGGCCTATGATTGCTGAAGTGTTTTTTTGTTTGTTTGTTTGATTTTACATTTCTCATTTTATTCCTTTTTTGGATGGGTGTCCATGGGCTTGGAGTCGAGCCTGGGTTTCCCACATGATAGACAGGTGTTCTGCCACTGAGCTATCTGTCCACCCCTGCCTAACTTTCAATAGACCCTCAAATAGAATTGTACCCACTACAGGAGATCCAGGCTTTGCTTTGGTAGAGAATTACTGACAAACTAAGTACAAAAGGAACCTTCAATGCAAAACCAAATACATACAAAAGTTTAGATGAGTGAAGGAAACCAACATACAAAATAACCTTATTAAGATTATCAAATGCAGAAAATCACAAAGCACATGAAAATCCAGGAAAAATGGCCCAGCCAAGTGACCAATCAAAATGCCATAGGAGACACAGAATAGAAAATTATATAAGGATATTTATAAAGATATAAAGGATATCAGAAAGACACCACAACAGTATAAAGAAGAATTGGAAAGATTAAATTGAAAAACAGCTTATATAACACAGATGAAAAATACAGTAGGCTAAATTAGAAATTTATTTGGAAGATATGAAACCTGGAATAGCTAAAAATATCTTGAGAAAGTAAAATGAAATGTGAGGTCTCACACTACTTGACTTTAAAGCATATTAGAAAGCTACAGTGGTCAAAACAGCATAATATTGGCAAAAAGATAAATATACTGACCAATGGAATCAAATTCAGTGTTCAGAAATAGATTCTCTCATCTATAGACAATTGATCTTTGATAAGGTGGTCAAGCCAACCCAACTGGGACAAAACAGCTTCTTCAATAAATGGTGTCTGGAGAACTGGATATCCATAAGAAAAGAATGAAAGAAGATCCATATCTCACATCCTATACAAAAATTAACTAAAAATAGATTAAAGACCTAAACATGAGAGCTAAGACCTTATAAGATATTTTGGATGAAAATCTAGGGAAATACCTTATAAATATTGTGATAGGGGATGGCTTCCTTGAACTTACACTCAAAGCAAAGCAATGACAAAAGAAAAAGATAAATGGGATCTCTTCAAAATTAAACACTTTCATGCATCAAAGAGTTTTGTCAGGAAAGTAAAAAGGCAGCCTACACAATGGAAGACAATATTTGGAAACCCCATGTTAGATAAGGGTTTAATATCCAGAATATATAAACAGAATCTACAACTCAACAACTAAAAGACCAACAAACCAATTGAAAAATGGGCAAAAGACATGAACAGACATTTTTCAGAAGAGAAAATACAAATGGCTAGTAGGCATATGAAAAGATGCTCAACTTCACTAGCTATTAGGGAAATGCAAATCAAAACCACTGTGAGATATGATCTCACTCATGCTAGAATAGCCATTACAAAAACAAAACAAAACAAAACAGAAATTGACAAGTGCTGGAGAGAATGTGGAAAAAGATGCATATTTATCCACTATTGGTGGAAATGCAAAATATTGCAATTGCTCTGGAAGGCAATTTGGTAGTTCCTTAGGGGGTTAAGCATAAGATTACTATAGGATCCAGCAATTACTAGGTATATGTTCAGAGGAAATGAAAGTAAGGGCACAAACAGACATTTCCACAACAATGTTTATGGCAGCATTATGTATCAATGCCAAGAGATGGAAACAGCCTAGATGTCCATCAACCAGTGAGTGGTTAAACAAATTGTTTAATAAACATGTGATGGAATATTATGCAGCTGTAAGATAGAAAAAAGTGACAACATGGGTGAACCTTGAGGATATTATGCTGAGTGAAATTAGCCAGGAACAAGAAAATATGGTATGGTCTCACTAATATGAACCAACATTTATGAGTGAACTTTGGGAGTAAAGTTAGGATCACAGGTTATCAGGAGATAGATCGAGGGCAGTGATGGGGAATTTAGTGTGAAAGAAGTACAGAATGTACAACAGGATTGATTGTAAAAATCCAGAAGTGGACAGCACAATACAATCTGATGGTAGCACAGTAATACAATTGTTTAAAAATGAACCAAGAGATTATTACATGGTATGTGAATATTATATACATATATATCAGTAAAAAATAAAAATACAAAATACAAAAGAATTGACATGTTTCTAGGAAAGATAACCAATATTTCCTGGGAATATTTTGGATTATGGAAATTATTTTATTTCCATATTATCTTATAAAAATTGGAAAGCTATCTGAAGAGTTTCTTGTTCAGATTGCTGGCTTTGCAAACCATATAATGCTGATAAAGATTTACTTCTCTTTTTTCTTATACTTATATCCATAATATCTAATAAATGCATTCAACAACAAAAAATGAACCAAGAGAAACAAGTGCTAGAGAAAATGTAGAGAAAAGAGATGTACTCATATACTGTTGGTAGAGAAGCTGAGATGTGCAACCTTCTGGAGATTCCAAAGGAGTCCAAGGGTTGGGTTGCCATATGAACTTGCAACCCATTGCTAGGTATACACCTGGAGGAACTGAGAGTGGAAGCATGAATGGACAATTGCACACTGAGGTTTATGGCAGCAATGTTCATGATCCATAATGGATGGAGGTGACCTAAGGGTACAATGACTAAAGAATGGAAGGAGTAACTGTGATGTATACAAACAAATGACTACTAAGAGGCTGAAAGAAAAATGAAGTTGTGAGTAAGCAACTAGATGAATGAAACTTGAAGACACTATGTTGAATGAAATGGCAGAAGCAAAGAGTCAAATATTATTATTCCTCACTCATATGGACTAATTATAATATACAAACTCACAGAAGTTGAAGTCCAGAGCATGGGTTATCAGGATAGGGCCTATTGTAAAGTGTCCTAGGTTTTAAGCTCTTACAGTAACTACATCTATTCTGGAGTCAGAACTGCTACTTCTAAATTTTGAGATGCTGACCTATGTGTGTATAACCTGGGGGGATCTCTGAAACTTCAGGTATTTATGACACCTGAGACTCAGAGGTAGAGCTTTGAAACCCTGAATGTCAGCACTGCCCCATACCGCAACTGTTTAAAATGTTGAAAAAAGTGATCAGACTTTGACTAGGAATATGAAAGAAACTGATGTGGATAGGACTAAGGTAAATCAGAGTACAGGGTAAAGGAAGATATGGTCAATATTTTAAATCTTCAACTTCTGTGTGAGACCAAGGAAGAGATGTTTATTTAGTTCAAAGTTGATACTTTGGGTAGCATATTATCTAATTTAACTTGTATGGTCAACTAATATGAACACCATAATCACATAGAATCTTGAATAGAGTGTGAG
Organism: Tamandua tetradactyla; assembly: GCF_023851605.1. Taxonomy (NCBI): domain Eukaryota; kingdom Metazoa; phylum Chordata; class Mammalia; order Pilosa; family Myrmecophagidae; genus Tamandua; species Tamandua tetradactyla. The sequence continues at coordinate 3,184,373 of NC_135341.1, read as the reverse complement.
ATCTTGTTGGTTTTTATAGGTTAGTGTGATGCCCCCAAAATATCCTAGGGTAATTTGGGTAGAGATGCAAATTACCCATTGGGTAATTGTCCCATTGGGTGACTGGGGAGAAAGGAGGAAATACTAAACTTCCTCACCCAGGGAATTCCCAGTACACTCACAAACAGTGGGGACAAACAAATTCTATAGTCTGAGCCCTCAACCTTGGGACTCTTTCCTTAGAAGATTATTCTTACAATGGAGAAGCTAAGACTACTTGTAATGATGCTTAAACACCACCCCCAGAGACCCTCGTTTGTTATTCAGATTTGGCCACTTGTTCTAAGCCAACTTGGCAGGTAAACTCCTTGTCCACCCTGCTTCTGTGGGACATGACTCCCAATGTTATAAATCTCCTTGGAAACATGGGACATGATGCCCAGGGATGTGTCAGGACCCAGCATCATGTGCTAGAGAAACCCTTTTTGATCAAAAGAGGGAAGAGAGAAATGATACAAAATAAAATTTCAGTGGCTGAGAGATTTCAAACAGAGTCAAGAGGTTATACTAGAAAACTAAGGATTTCTCTTTTTAGTTTATGATGTATTAGAGTGGCTAGATGTATGTATTTGAAACTGTTGAACTGTATTCCAGTAGCCTTGATTGTTGAAGACAATTGGAAAACTATAAACCTTCTACAATGTGACCATGTCATTGTGAAAACCTTGTGGCTGATGCTCCCTTTATCCAGGGTATGGACAGATGAGTAAAGAAATAATGACAAAATATAAATAAATAATTGGGTGGATAAGGCTTAAGAAAAAATTGAGTGTATTGAAATACCAGGGGTCAAGGAGAGGGAGAGGTAAGTGGTATGGGACATATGAGTGTTTTCTTTTCTTTTTTGGGAGTTAAGCAAATGTTCTAAAAATGGTCATGGTGATGAATACACAACCATGTGATGATACTGTGAGGGACTGATTTTATACTTTAGATGGACTGTATGTATGTGAAGATATCTCAATCAAAATATTTTTTAAATGGCAAGAAAGCTGCAAAAATTGAACTCCATCTTAAGGAAATGATGGAGAACAAAAGGCATACACATATAGCAATCACTGGTTTTCTAAAGGGCAAAAGAAGAGTAAAGGGCTCAGAAGTTCGTTGAAGATATAATCCAGGAAAACTTCCCAACCCTAAAATAAGACATAAATATGCAAATCAAAGAGAACCAATGAACTCCAAATAGAATAAATTCAAATAAGCCTACTCCAAGACACATGCTAATCCAACTGTCAAATGTTGAAGAGAAGCAAAAAGTCCTGAAATCATCACAAGAAAAGTGATCTACTACATACAAAGAGAAAGCGTATAAGACTGAGTTCAAACTACTTAACAGGAACCATGGAGGCAAAAAGGCAATGGTATGATATATTTAAGATCCTGAATAAGAAAGGCTTCCAGCCAAGAATTCATTATCCAATGTTGTTCTTCAAAATTGAGGAAGAGATAAAAATCTTCAAAGACTAAGACTGAGATAACTAGTCCAAAAGAGATCTGCCATTTAAGAAATATGAAAGGAGGTCCTGCCAGCTGAAAAAAATATATATAGAAGAGGGATATTTGAAAAGGGTACAGAATTAAAATAGTACCAGAAAGGGCAATTTAAAAGATAAAAAGAGAGGGAAAAGAATATATAAATCTGAGGACTATAAACTAAAATAAAAAATGATAGATTCAAGAACTGCTTTTACAACAACAAATTTGAATGTTAATGAACTAATCTCACCAATTAAAAGATACAAATTGACAGAATGGATTAAAAAATATAATCCATCAATATGCTACTTAAAAGAGATGTATATAAGGCCCAAGATACAAATAGATTGAAAGTGATAGAGTAGAAAATGATCTACTACACAAGCTGTAAACAAAAGAAAGCAGAAGTAACTATACTTATATCAGAAAAAATAGACTTGAAATGTAAAGATGACATAAGAGACAAAGAAGGACACTACATGTTAATAATAGGATAATTCACAAAGAAGAAATAGCAATCATAAATGTTTATGCTTACAATCAAGGAGCTCCTTGATTGCAAATATTGTCAAAACTGATGGGAGAAATATATGTGTCAACAATAATAGTAGGAGACCTCAATACACCATTTTCCCCTATAGATAGAACAACCAGACAGACGGTCAATAAGGAATAGATAACCTAAACAATATGATAAATGAATTATACCTACTAGACATATATAGATCATTACACCCCCAAAACTTCATCATATACATTCTTATCTAATGCACATGGAATGTTCTCCAGGATAGATAATATGCTGGGACCCAAAACAGGTCTGTATAAATTTAGTAAGATTGAAATTATTCAATGCACTTTCTCTGACCACAACAAAATGAAGCTGGAAATTAACAGTCATCAACGAACCAAAGGTTTCCCAAATATATGAAGATTGAACAACACACTCTTTAATATATCAGTGGATCAAAGAAGAAATTTCTAGGTAATGCTGAGAAGGAAATTTATTGCCCTAAATGCCAACATTAAAAAACAAGAATAGCAGAAATTGAGGATGTAACTTCTCACCTGGTAAAATTAGATAAAGAACAGCAAAGTTACCCAAAGCAAATAGAAATACAGAAATTACAAAGATTGAAGCAGATAAATGAATTGGAGAATGAAAAAGAATAGAAAGAATCAACAAAACCAAAACTTGGTTATTTGAGAAAATCAATGAAAGTAAGGGACCCTTGGCTAGACTGACAAAGAAAAAGAGAGCGGAGATACAAATAAGCAAAATCAGAAATGAGAGGGGAGTCTTTACCATGCATCCTGAAGAAACTAAGAAACTAATAAGAGAATACTATGAACAACTACATGTCAATAAGCTACACATCTTAGATGAAATGGACAAATTCTTAGAAACACATGAGTAACCTATCCTGACTCAAGAAGAAATAGAAGATCTCAACAAACAAATCACAAGAGATTCACTCAGTTATGAAAAATCTTCACACAAGGAAGAACCTGGGCCCAGATGGCTTCACGGGGGAACTTTATCAAACATTCCAAAAAGAACTAACACCAATCCTGCTCAAATTCTTCCCAAAAATTTAGGAAAAGGGAATGCTTCCTTACTCCCTTTATGAAGCTAATACAAAAAACGGATAAAGATACCCACAAGAAAGGAAAACTATAGTCCAATCTTCCTAACTAATATAGATGCAAACATTCTCAACAAAATACTAACAAATCAAATTCAACAACACATTGAAAGAAATATACATCATGGTCAAGTGGGGTTCATACCAGGAATACAAGGGTGGTTTAACACAAGAAAACCAATCAATGTAATACAGCACATTAACAAATAAAAAGGGGAAAAAATAACATGATCACATCAATTGATGCATTAAAGAAGCATTAAAAAAATTCACCCCCAAATCCTTTCTTGATAAAAGCAACTCAAAAGGTAGGAATCTAAGGAAACTTTCTTAGTATCATAAAGAGTATATATGAAAAACCCATAGCCAGTATCATACTTAACACTGAGAGATTGAAAGCATTCCCCATTATCAGGAACATAACAAGGATGCCTGTTTTGTCACTACCATTATTAAACATTGAACTAGAAGTTCTAGCTGGAGCAATTGGATAGAAGGAATTTAAAAAGGCATCCAAATAGGAAAGGAAGAAGTAAAACTTTCATTATTTGTACTTGGCATGAACCCATACTTGGAAAACCCCGAGAAATCTATGACAAAGCTACTTGGGCCAAGAAATAAATTCAGCAATGTGTCAGGATACAAGATTAATGTAAAAAACTCAGTTATGTTTCTATACACAAGTATTGACCTATCTGAGGAGAAAATTAAGGAAACAGTTCCATTCAAAATAAAGACCTAAAGAATAAGATATCCAAGAATAAGAATAAGCCTAATCAGGGATGTCCAGGACTTGTACACAGAAAATTATAAAAAATGGCTAACAGAAGTTTTTAAATGATCTAAATAAATGGAAAGACATTCCATGCTCATGGATGGGAAGGGTGAATGTCATCAAGATGTCAATTCTACCCAAATTGATTTACAGATGCAATACAATGTCAATCAAAATCCCAACAACCTACTTTAAAGACTTGCAAAAGCTACTTATCAAATTTACCTGGAAGGGAAAGAGACCTTGAATAGCTAAAGACATCCTCAAAAAGAAAAGCAACATGGGAGGACAACACATCCTGACTTTAAAGCTTACTACAAAGCTACACAGTGGACAAAACAACATGCTACTGGCACAAACACAGATGTATCAACCAATGGAAGTAAATCAAGACTGTGGAGCTAGACCACCAAATCTATGGACTATTGATCTTCAATAAGACCCTCAAATCCACTGAACTGGGGCAGCATAGTCTTTTCAAAAAATGGGCATGGGCGAATTGGATAGCAATAGTTCAAAGAATGAAAGAAGATCCTTACCTGACACCCTACACAAAAATTAATTCAAAATGAATAAAGACCTAAATGTAAGTGCTGGTGCCATAAATCTTTTAGAAGATAGTGTAGGGAAACATCCCTCAGCTCTAGGAATAGGTGGTAGCTTTTAAAATTCTAAACCTGAAACACAAGTAGTGAAAGAAAAAATACATAAATGGGAAATCCTTAAGATAAAGAGCTTCTATGCCTCAAAGGACTTTGTCAAAAACATGATGAGGCAGCTAACTCAATGGGAGAAAATATTTAAATATTTGGAAAACACATATTGGATAAAGGCTTGATATCCTGTGTACCCAAAGAAATTATGCAGCTCAACAACAAAAGAAAAAACAACTGAGTTATAAAATGGGCAGAAGATATTAATAGATGCTTTTCTGAAGAGCAAATACAAATGGGTAAAAAGCACATGAAAAGATGCTCATTTTCATTAGCTATAAGGGAAATGCAAATCAATGAGATATCACCTTACACTTACAAGAATGGCTGCTATTAAACAAACAGAAACTTAGAGATTGGAGAGGATGTGGAGAAATTAGGACAATTATTCACCACTGGTGGGAATGTATAATGGTACAGCAGTTGTGGAAAACATTTTGGCAATTCCTCAGAAAACTGAATATTGAGTTGTCCTAAGGCCCTACAATACTGGCAATATACTATGCAGCGTATACCTAGAAGAACTGAAAGCAGTGACATGAACAGACATTTGCACATCGATGCTCATACCGGCACTATTCATAATTGCCAAAAGTTGGAAACAATCCAACTGCCCAGTCAACAGATGAATAGATAAACAAAATGTGGTATATACATACATTGGAATATTATGCAGTGGTCAGATGAAATGAAGTCCCAAAGCATATGACAACATGGATGAATCTTGAGGACATAATGCTGAGTGAAATAAGCCAGACATCAAATATAGATACTGTATGATTTTGTTATTATGATTCTGGTAAAGGCAATCTCATAGGTTACAATGTAGAATATAGCAGGAGGTACCCAGAAGCTAGAAATGGGGGAAAAGCTACCCAATAAGGAACAGATAGATGTGATGGTAACAAATTAATGAGGTTATAAATAACATTGCCATACTGAAAGTCAATATAATTGAAAGGGAATGTATAGCACCATGCATCCTACTGATTCAATCTACAATTATAAATAAGATCTTGAATGACCTATTTCAAAGGTTTGATATTGGACAAAGATTAAATAGTAGGGGAGAATAGGGGAAAGCTAAAATTGCATGCTATAGCCAATAGTTAACAGGAAGACATCAACAGTAATACTGCACTACCGGGGGCAAGTAATAAGGGTCAGGGCAGGGAAAAATGATAGGGTAGATTTAATTTGATATTTGGTGAGGGTGTGTTTGTTAGTTCTTTGTCCCTATGGACCAATGATAATTGCCTAAAATTGAGAATGCCACTGACTGTATAACCAAGTGAGGGATCCTGTAAGACATGGTTTGTTTGTTTTGGACATTAATTATAATGCCCAATAGATGGAAGAAACTGAAGGGTACAGTGTCTGAGAAGCAGAAAGCGCACTGAGGTACATTTATGTGGCAGAGTATGATGCAGCTACAAAAGGAAAGCTGTTGAGAGGCACACAACAAACTGAATAAACCAGGGGGACAATGTGTTGTGAAAAATAAGCCAGAATCAAAAGAACACATATGCTGAGAATCTCTTTCAGAAAATACTTGTAAGAAAATTACAGCCTAGATTGTAAACCTTTATAGTAGCCACTGAGCTTGAAGTTGTAAGTGTGTTTATAGATTCTAAAACACTGAGCTATATGTGTATCAGCTGGTATTTTCCTGTAATTTTAAGTAACTCTGTGACACTAAGACCCAGAAATGGAGTGAGGCATCCCTGAATTTAGCATAACTACATACAATAACAATTAGAGTACGAGTAAAAGGTATCAGGTCTCAATTAGAGATAAAAATTAAGCCAATCTGGCTGGAACAAAGATAAATCAGAATATAGGGTAAAAGACAATAGTGTATGTACTCTAGACCTTCACCTACAGCATGAGACCACAGGCAGAGAGATTTATTATGTCTATAATCTAAATTTTCTATAGTACCCAATCTAAGTCAACCTAATAAATAGCTCATTTAAACAATTCAAACTTCTAGAGTCCAGAACGGGAATGGGGCCTTGTAATTATTAATAGCTTAAAATAATATCCAGAAGTATCTCAGACTTTGGTGGGCTGATAATTTAAAAGTAGCGGTAGAGTCCCTTGAGGGTTAAAAGGGAAAAAAACAAAATGGAACTATTAAACTTTCCCATCTGGAAAACCATGTGTACCCTCTCAACCATTAGGGACTCCCAGGAAAATAAGCCAAGCCCTTGATTTTGAGCCTTGCCCTCATGAAACTTTCTGTAGTGGAAAAGTTAAGACTACTTATAACAAGGCCTAAGAGTTGCTTTCAGGAAACCTCTTTTATAACTCAGATGTGGCCTCTCTCTCTAAGCACAACTTTGAAAGAAAAATCATTACCCTGTCTACTACATGGCACAAGACGTGCAGGGGTGAAAGTTTCCCTGACAACATGGGACATGACTCCCAGGAATGAGTTTGGCCTTGGCATCATGGTATCAACAACACCTTCCTGACCAAAAAAGGGAAAAGTTAAAAAAAAAAAAAGGCTTTGGTGACTAAGAGAGATCAAATAGTGTCAAAAGGCTATTCTGGAGGCTACTCTTATGCAAGCTTTAGTTATATAGTGCTCATTGCCACAGTTTGCTAAACCCCAAACAACATCACTCCTGTTAACTCTTAGGAACACCTAAGGGCTCGAATTAAAACTCCATATAAGTTTCATGTATTAAGTTTGATTTCCTGGAACCTATAATTTCCAGAGGGTTCCTAGGTCAGAAATCCTGAAACCCAGAGGACCAGCCCCTTCAAGATTATCAATTAGTTACATTCTCTATCTTTTAGTGTAAACACCCCTCTTCAACATGAAAATGTCAGAATGGTCATTGCCTGTAGATCCCTACAGATTGTGTGAAGGATCAAAGGAGAAGTAGGAATTATAACAGAGAATATAAAATTCAACAAATTATTATGACTGCTGAATCACTATACTGATATTTCTTCCAGCCTCCAGTGTTTTTGAGCAGTTAGAAGGAAAAATATGAAATAATGGAATGGTAAACTATAGCATACTGTGAAATCTGTTTTGTAACTACTTTTTGAAGTGTACTTTGGAAATTATTGTGTTTTCTTAATTTTCTTTTCTGTGTATATGTTATACTTCAGAACAAAAATGTTTAATAAAAAACAAATATGGAGGACACCTATCTCACAGCATATACAAAAATAACTCAAATTGGATCAAATAATTTAACATAAGGGACCACAACTATCAAACATCTAGGAGAGAATACAGGGAATCATCTTCAGGACCTTGTGATACATAATGGTTTCTTAAATTTTACACCCAGAGCATATACAAAAACAGAAAAAATAGACACATGGAACCTCATCAAAATTAAATCTTCTGGGGTTTGTTCCCCAGCCCATGTAGCTCCCCCTCGCCCACAAAAATATTAAATCTTCTGGGCTTCAAAGGACTTTTTCATGAAAGGCAAACAACAACCTACAGAATGAGAGAAAATATCTGGAAACCACATATCCAATAAAGTTTTAATATCCAGTATATATAAAGAAATCCTTCAATATAACAACAGAAAGAGAAACAATCCAATTTAAAAAATGATCCAAAGATTGAATAGCCATCTCTCAAAAGAAGATATACAAATCACAGTAAAAAGCACATGAAAGATGCTCAACACCACTAGCCATCAAGGAAATGCAAATCAAAACCACAATGAGCTACGAATCCACATTCATTAGAATGACTGCTATTAATTATCTTGAAGAAGGATTCTATAGAGGACAGACTCTCAAAATCTGATTAGATCTAACATGCTATCATCCCCTCAGCAACAAAAATTATTTCCCTGGAATTAATAAAATGGGTGTTGGCTTGGTATTTCCTTTGAGAGAGCTTTGAGTTCTCATGTAACTTGACTTCTCTATAACACCAATTTGCATTCATGTGAAATTGAAATATAATTTGCTTCTTTCTACACTCATAGGGATGATGTCCTTTAAGCAATGTTGGTGTACAAATTGATGCCACTATTAATGTTTTGATGTTAGACTTAAAAGAGAAACTTTAAAAAAGAAATAGGAAAATAAATGTTGGAGAGGATGCAGAGAAATAGGAACACTCATTCCTTACTGGTCGCAACGTAAAATGGTACAGCCTCTGTGTAAGACACTTTGGCAGTTTCTGAGAAAGCTAAGTATATAATTACCATATGACCCCACAATCCCACAGTAAATCCCAAAAGATTGAAAGCAGGTACTTGAGCAGATATTTGCACACCAATATTCATAGTGACATTATTCTTAATTGCCAAAAGATGGAAGTGTCCATCAACCAATGAATGGATAAATCATATTGGGTATAAACATAGAATGGGATATTATTCAGCCATTAAAAGAAATGAAATCCTGATACCTGAAACAACATAGATGAAACTTTAAGATAATATTCTGAACAAAATAAGCCAGATACCAAAAGACAAATATTGTATGATCTCAGTGTTTTGAAACAATTAAAATAAGCAAGCTGATAGAGTCAGAATCTAGAATACACATTACCAGGGAATGGGGTGGGAATTTAAGTCTTAAAATGTACAGAGTTCCTATTTGGAATGATGGAAATGTTTTGGTAATGAATGGGGGTGATGGTAGCACAACATTGTAAACAAAATTAACATATTGAAATATATATATGAATATGATTAAGAGGGAAAATGTTAAATTGTATATATGGTAACAGAGTAAAAATTTTAATAATTCAATCCATGGATCTGCACAATACCATGAACCCTAAGTTAAATCATGAACTTTAATTAAATATGATTATAAAAATGTGCTATCATTTGTAGCAAAGGTTCTACACCATGCAAGGTGGGGTTGTTGGAATATTGGAATCCTGTATTTTATGCATGATTGTTCTATAAACCCATAGCTTCCCTAGTAAAGACAAAATATATAAACTAATAGATTAGGTAAAATTAAACAAAAATATGTCACAGAATTTTAAGGACAATTAAAACAACACTTAATGAGAAAAAAAGAAAGAAAGCACATGGTAAGAAAGTGTGAATGACACATGTGTTTACTCAGTGTATGAGTGAATATGATGGAATGAACATTTCTGTAATAGCACAACAATTATGATTGCTAGATCAGAAACTCACAATAGTACAAGTGAACTTTGTAGTATGCAGGTCACACTATATATTTAATATTTTGATATTTCAAAATATTTTGCATCTTGAAATTATAAGCCTTTAAATCATAGCAATAAAATAAAGCATTTTGTGTGTATCCTTTAATATGTACTTGCTTGCTTCATTACACCATACAGCATAACTCCTCTTCTTAAGAAAAGATAAATCAGATTAGTCACATTAACTGATTTTCCCGTGAAATTTAAAATTTTGAGATCATAAAATTGGCAAATTCTGTTATTGATATGGCAGAAAAATATCTTGATGAATGTCATGCCAAACAAATAACAGTCTGTGGCAGTTTTTGCTTATTTACTTTGGATTTTATCCAAGTCTTGGTGCAGTTGTGGAAGGGCAATATAGATAGGACTAACACTTGTCTTGTGTACCATGGAGGAAAAGTCTGAGAGCTGATGCCTGGAGGTTTGGCAAGGGATGTGAGCAGCCCAGAATAAAGAGGTGGGAGATGAGCATAGGTGATAACAAGCAAGAAGGCATCAAAAAATCACAGAGTTCTTTGCATAATTATACTAGGAGGGAGCAGGGAATTAGGAGCAAGAACTTCAGTTAGAATACCCAAAAGCTGTGACCCAGACACTGTGGGTAAAATGAACCAGAATCCAGGCTGAAAGATACTTGCAATAGAAACCAGAGACCAAACTTTGAGAGTGCATAATGCAGGATTTCAACAGGAGCTGGAAGTAACACAAGAACTGAATGACCTGACATTAGGGACAAAGTGGTGATAAACCTAACTTCAGCCTTGATTGCAAGCTCCTGACTCAATGCAGGGCAGGATTGTATGCTGGTAGCCACTGAGGGACATATACTGCATCAGAGACAGTTCAACCTTCAAAGGAAATCTAACACAGAGACTCAAGAAAAGTCAAGGAAAACCCACAAATAGCAGAGCATTAACTGGAAATTTTTCATTTTATGAAGTGCTTCAGAGGAAGGGATAAGATATCACCCTAACATTCAAATCCAGATTCTATTATCAACAGCTTGAATGTAGGTCAGTTATTCAATTCCTGGGTGCCTCAGTATCCTGACTTATATAAGATAAATAAGGCTAGTAATTTGTACTTTACAAAGATGTTAAGAGGATTTCATGGAAGAATAGATGAAAGAACATGGATCCTGGCAAAATATTCATTTCGTACCACTTCTTCCTAATGTCTTACAACAAATGTCACCTTTCCCTAACATGGTAAATGGGTTTCTGTTCTACATGCACATTACAAAGCCATGGTGACCTTTTCTACATGTCTGTGTTTTCTTTAATTTATGTGATGCATCTTTCCTTTCTAAAATGTTATTATGTTTGAACAACATTCTTGGCCTAAAAATGGGTGCCTATTGCTTGAAAGATTCTGGTCACTAAGAGCTGAGGTTATCTAGGGGATAACTGAAGAGATCCATTGGTCTATAATTCTTCTTTCCGCCAAGGTGTTCTCAGTAGTCAAAGTAGTTAATTGGCTTTGAGAGTCTTTTGTACCCAAATTGTACCACATGTTCAAATGTCAAAAAAAGGCAAAAGAGCAGCTGGTTTATAGCAAACCTGAATTCCTACTGCTTCTAAAATTAGGTTATTAAACTACTCCTATATTTGTATAAATGGCTCCAGATACAGATAAGCTTAATTCACTGGTAATTTCAGGTAAGTGATTGCATTGTCTAAACTGGCCCTGTTGGAAGTAGAGGTTTCATGGAGAGAGTTATAAGATGAAGTATTTTTAAAGTTAATCATAGAGGTATTAAGGTAACACCCACCCGTAATTTTTAGTAGTAGATCCATCTCTTTTGCCACCAAACTGTCACTATGAAATATCAGACCTAAATTTGGCTCTAAAAACCCCATCACCTCAATCAACTCTTGCCCTAAGCCTAGCCTGTCAACAAGTAATGGTAGCAGATGTGGAACTATACAAGGCATTACAATAGCATAATCCTTGTACTTTTCTCATAATTATTGATTGAGTCAGTCATTCATTCAACTTAACAAGAATTTATTGTAGTGCCTACCACATATACAATATTAGCTATGTTACTAATTATAACTTAGTCCTTCAAATTAAAAGATTAAATGGAAAAGCAAGGATGTTTAGAGAGCCTAAGGGGAGAAAATGGAAAACATAGTGTACCAAAGGGTCAAAATATTTTATATTTTTAAAACTACTTCAAGTGAGAGTCTGTCTCTCATCCAGAGTCTCTTTCAAATCAACGATTTATATAAGAATGAAATAATTGTGGCAGTTTATTAAAATTTTGATCCGTTTTCTTAGTTGGCAGAGTCTTATATATCTTTCTGAGGTCTACTAAAATTTTTGGTCATTATCATGACCTCTACCTTCTGATATACAGTGCAAACCAGTTGTTGATTCATATTATTTCTGCCTTTCTTTCTGTGATGGAGAAATGTAGCACACTTCTTCCATACCCTACAACCTTTTGTTAATTTGTCCACCTAAGTAAATTTTCATTTCTTTAGATACAATTTCTTTAAAAGCTGGTCTTGATATAGGATTTTGTACTAAGGGGGGGGTCATTGGAAACTTCCACACTCAATCTTCACTCCTTTTCTATTGTCATTTGTCATCTGAGCTTTTTGTTTTTCTGTTTCCTGATGTCTTTTAGCTGAAGATACTTCACAAACTACCAGGAGAAGTGGTTGAATTACCAGCTCCTCATAAGTGCCTCCCAAATCTTGACAGCTCTGGTTTCCTTATAACATCAGAATAAGAGAAAGCTTTAGAAATATAACACTAATTCTGTAGTTTGTGGACCCATTCTTTTCATTGCTACATATATTCTTATTTTAATTTGTTCAACCAGTTTTTTTCAGGGTTCATGGGTCCTTAACAACTATGTAGATTTAAGCATATACCATAAGAAATTTGTTTCAAGGCATATCCATAAGTTAACTCCATGTTTTAAGTATTAATTTCTGGCCTGCTACCTGAATGGATTCTATGCAAGTAATAAAACCATATGACAAACCATGACAAAGGAGGCACAGAATCAGTGCACTGCCCACTGCCCAGATGGTGCAACCATGAATCAGGAGAACTGGGACCAGCATCAAGGCCAACTAATTAATTCACTGTGCAACTTCCACTGCAAGAAAGATAGTAGTACTTAGGAACATGTGTTCTATAATTTCCACATTTGACCCAGCCTACTCTGAGCTAATATGCCCTTGTTAGTTGCAAGAACAACAAAAATGGTTAATTCAACTCTCCAACTCTTATGCTACACTGAAATCAGCAAGCCTCAATGTACCTTTAAAAAAAAGTTCTACCTAAAGCTATTAGACACAAATATTAAGTTCTGACCTCAAAACTGAGAATTTTTTGAAGTAGTAAGTCTCACTCTTCACTACTTAATCATTTAGGACATCTGATTATAATCTACTACACTAAACTGGTAGAAGAAGAGGATTAGATAGGGTAAGAAGCACAGCAGAAGAGATAGAATGTTAGCTGGGGCAGGTGGCTGGCTTAGACTTATTAGAGATTAAGCAAGATACGAGTTGGAGCATGTAGCTGACACCCAGACTAAAGTTAAAGAAGCAAATTTCAACATAGAGAGATTCTTCTAAAAACTGATGAAAAAAGCAGTGGTGAGCTAGAGCTAGAAAACCATCAAGCAGAAGAACCTAGTCACCAAGACAAGTCCACACAAGGCCCATTTATCAAGAAAAAAAGATGCTAATCAAGTGTAAAGAGCACTTGGAAAGTCAAAATCAGAATCCCTCAGCTCCAGTTTAGAATCTGAAACCTATGACATGTGTGAGCTTGGGATAGTCCCTTGATCTCTCTGAAATCTTAATCCCTCGTAGAAAATGGGAATAAAAAAGCTAATTTGCAAATCTGTAGAATGAATTAAGTACTTCATCAGAAAATGGCTTGTAAAATGTAAATTACTATACAGATGTAAGGTTTGGTGGTGGCATTCGTATGACTTTTGATATTACTATTATTATTTAAATAGAATAACACTCAATAGTGTCTGATATAGTTTGTCATCTTGAGTAACTCTTATTGCCTCTGTGATCCTTTAGAAATTCACCCTGAAGTACCCATTGCTTCAGATGGAGGGCAGAACCAATATGAAAACAAAGTCATGGCTCATCCTAGACTTTCAAAATAGACTTTTCAAGTCATAGTGATGATAGCTATGAAAGCAATAGTTTCAAGGACAAAAACCATGCAATTATAGAATAATAATAAAAAATGTTTTCTAAATTCTAGGAGCTTCCTTTTATATTAAAAACCAAAGCTGTGCTGATAAAGGACACAGATTTTTTCCCCACTAAAAGCAGTAACGTAAAAAAAAAAATAAATAAATAAAGGACATGAGGCAAGAACAATTTCCCACTACAAAGGCCAGCTCCAAATCTCTCTAGGGTGCAGTAAGGAACTGCAAGAGAAAAAGAAAAGAGTTGAATATAAATTAGGCCTTCTTCCATGTCCCTCTGCCCACACATCCCCACATACTTGGAGCTTCATTCCTGGGAGAATGGCTTCTAGAAATATCCCTTCCCTCAGTTATGCTTTGAGGGTCCAAAAGCAGAAATTTTTTTTCTGCTTCCTCCAGGAATGTTAAGAGAATGCAACCTTTTAGACTACATATAGAGTGACTGTGGTAGAAAACAAAGGCAATTATAGAGGGAATGCAGAGAAGATATTAGTAGAGAAAAGGTCTGTGAGAAGAACACATTCCTACAGCTACATGTGGTGTGAAAGAGAACCGGGTGCTCCCAACTGTCCACTGGGGGCTGTGGAAATGCTGAGAGAATCAATGGATTCAAAGAGAACTGATAGAGGATCAGGGTGATCACAAAAAACAGTAGGGGCCATAGCCACTCATGTGCAGCCATCCTCAAGGTTTCCACCCATTCTCCTTCCCTTCCACTGGGTGGCTTCTGCTAGTACACCTGGGGCCACTTGGTACTCAGGACATATTTTCTTAATGGATTGAAATGCAAAATTAACAGGGAAAGAATAAGCTTTCTCTAGCAAAACATGGTGCCATTTGTCTTTGACACTTAGCAAACCAAATTTCAAGAGAATTTTAGTCTTCTACGAGCCATGAATTCTACTGACCCCCCAAAACAAATATAATATATGCAGTGATAGTTTCCATCCTAAAGTCCTGGTTGTTATTCCCTCTACTAATTTAATGAACAAAAGAAAAAGGTAATTTGGACTACTTTTCTTGAAAAATTAGTAACAGTTTCTCAGATTCTCATCTCCTACCAGATATACAGTATCTGCAAAATGGAGATAGAATTAAATGTTTGAATGACAGTTCAACATTGGTCTACATGAGTGTCATTTCTAAGACAACCAAATCCCTTAAAAAGTCAATAAGAAACTAACAAATGATAGTTCTGCAAGAGGTTTTGGATTCTCCTTTAAATATACACACAGACACACATAGAAATCCTATGAGCTGTTTAAAATCATTTGCACAGTCTGCCCATATTGCCCATTACCCCAAAATACAAAAATAAAGTAATTCTTAATTGATTCACCTTTTTCGCCTGCTGAACTTTCAAATATTGAAAAATAAAACCCTGAATGGCAGGCATGGGGAATGAAGATAGCCAAGCTAATTATCACCATGCCTTTTTGTCTTTTTTATAAGTACAAAGAACTCAGAGGTCTGAGGGAGACAACAAGAACTAGGAAAATTGAAAGTTACAACCTCAAGCAGTTTCCATCAAACCACTTCCTTCCCAATTTGCTATATGCAACCTAAGCCAATCCCTTTAATGAATGGGAAAATCCATTTTCCCCAGCTACTGGGAAAATCTGCCTCCAAGAGGTAAAACTGAAAAATCCCTGACTTGGTGAATATTCAAACAGTAAACAGATGACCTGAAGTTATAATTAGCTTTTTTTTTTTTTCAGCATGGGCAGGCACTGGGAATCAAACCCAGGTCTCTGGCATAGCAGGTAAGAATTCTGCCTGCTGAGCCACTGCAGGCTGCCCTATAATTTGCTTTTTTAACGTAAAAACATATACAGTTTAAACCAAAACTTGTTCAAGTATATTCCTCTCTAAAATGCCAACTTCTTCACAGACTCATCATGCTTTAGAAATTAAACCAATTAGAATTGGGAAACATTTGATTTAGATCATCTAACTTTCAACACAATTAATCACTGTTAGACTTCATGATGTGCTTTATCCATAAGTATTTTCAATTATTAAAAGTTTCACAAAATTTTATTGCCCAGTTAGTTGTCGTGCAATAAAAGAAAAGCATTGTGAAAAGCTTTTGAGTTAAGCTGTAAGTTAAATTTGTATAACTAATTATTGGTTCACTTTCTAGCTCTTGCTTTTCCTTCAAAGGGGAACCAGAAGTTAAAGGGTAAACCTTGCTTGTCTTCAGATCTTTTCCAATGTTCCTATACTTCCATGGACATTGCCATTTTAATTTAAACTAATAGCAGGTTATTAGATATTTATATAATATAAGGCAAAAACACAGTTAGCCTTTGAGAAGACTGCAATTGTATAAGATGGTATGATCATTCAAACAGTATGAAAATCTCGAATGTGAATTATTTACATGTTTTTGCCTTTTCACTAAGAGTAATATTTGCATTAGAGTGGCATATGTGGCTTTTCAGGGCTGAGATTGCTTTTTATTTTTTGTCTATAAATAAATCTTAGCATCTTGTTTGGGTTATAAACAGCTCTGAAAACTTTAGGAAGGGAATTGCAAGTCTCAAAATATCAAATGATGAATAATTTTCCACCCAAATCTTTTTGCCTAGAGCTTGGTAGTGGTAACATAAAGCCTAGTGGCAAAAAGATATTTTTTAAATAAATAACTTCTATTATTTATTTTTTCAGATTACAATGATATTGACAGACTTCTAAAAATTCCATAGTTATGGCCAGGGCCCAGTGCCTGGGCTGCTGCTCCCTGAGAAATGGTGTAGAATCATACCAGGGAGGGACAGGAAAAGATTCTGCTTTATGGTCCTAAAAGCCACAAGCATCCTACTCCAATTCTATTTAAGGCTTACAGGTTTCCTTTCAAGCTGTCCTTCATATTCATTTTAGCCAGTTTTTACTAGGAAAAATATTCCAGGATGAGAATAAAGAGGAGAAAATGTAACATATAATATGATCTGTCCTTCATCTTCCGCAAAATGTCCCAAATTGATCACCTCTTCAATCTTCCCTGTGCTGTCAGAGCTGCTAGAAGCAAAAGTGCCTTAATGCCCATGTCTCATCCTAGGCAAATAGCTGAAAGATGGTATGGCTACATCTCCCTTCATCAGAAGTGACATGAAGGTTACCTGGAAGTATTCTTTCTTTGAGCCAATTAAAGAGAAATACATAACCTCCAGTGAATGATGGAGAGAGTTGAGCCCAATATCCCAAATCAATCCTTGTTATCCTCAGATGTACATTATAATCTCCATCTCCAATATTATGATTTCCCAGAGTACTTCAACTTTTTCTGAGTTCGAACCCTACCTCAGTTTAGTATTTCAACTTTGTATTCAACCTTGAATATTTCCTGTGTGCACTAGTCAGTGGCAAAAGTATACAGTTCAAAGTAGCCAAAGCATAAAGAATTACTGACAAATACAACTAAAATATCCATCATTATAGCATCAGCTTCTGGAAAGCTGTCCCTATCTCTCTCCGGGTTCTGTTTTCCTCCCAGTTGGCTCCATTCTTACCTAAGTGATGGCTGGATAGCTACCAGAAGCTTTATGCTTATATCCTATTTTCTCAACAACTCCAGAGGAAAAGCATAACTTCTATCCAAAATTTCCAACGAAAGACTCAGAATTGAGTCTGACTCTGGGTGGCCTGTCTTGACCACATGCTGAACCTGAAACCAAATACCATAGGCCAATGTGATATAATTATTCATTGTTAGCCTCCTAGATGCAGCAATTGATCAGTTCCACCTCAATCATAGCCTAAGTGCAGTTTGCTTCTCCAAGGAAATTCAGAGTACTACTCAAGGAAGAAAAAGAAAAGAATGCTGAGCTGGCAAAATGACCAGAGTCCAGTTTATCTTAACCCAGAGCCAGAATTATTGCAGGGCCCTATGAGATGAAAGGGATTATTGGTGTGTTTTCTTCTCGTTTCCAAACTTTCTGTAATGTTATGATATTGTTTTATTTTTAAAATGTGCATGGAGGGCATGGAGTAAAGAAAAAGAAAAGTGATGCCAAGTTTTTAATACACCTTTTGTAATATAAACGTCAAAGGTTTGCTTCCAAATAAAAGAATCTCCAATTTCTAATAAATGATACCCTTTTTAAATCTCCTCCATGTGTATCATCTCATTTGATCAGTTTTAAAAGTCACTCCTTTGGAAGATGACTAAATAAGACAAATGACATTATGAACAAGACATCCAAATGAGAGTTCTGCTTCGCTAAAACATACTGCTCTGAAACCAAGGAAGTGGCCCCAAAATCATTCCAAGAAAACATGTTTGAAAAGATATTTTTTTAAGAAAAAAAGAATAAATATTTCAACGGATTTAAAACCCTGTGGGAGAGGACTACGATAAAGTTCCTTAGCCCAGCAGATTCAAGACCCTCTTTCACCCAGTCCCTAACTGTCTCACTACCTTTGTCTCCTACCAAATATACCCAACTATGCACCCTACTCTCAGCAAACTGGTCCATTTGCCATCCCAACAATCCACCAAGCATTTTAACCATTCCTGTCTTCCATCTAATTCACTGACTGTGGGATACCCTTCAGCCTATTCTTTGCATAAAAAACCCTTCTCATCTTTATTGGTCATATTTTCTAAGAAGCATTCCCTGATCCTCTTATTAAGTTCTTTGTGCTCGCAAAGCATATTATGAATACTCTTACAAAGCCTTTATTTCATTCTACCTTATATTGTGGTTAGTTATGTGCCCTTAGTGGGCAAGGCTGTGTCATTTTGTGTATATTTATAACTTCTTCTCCACCCCGAAGAGCTCCACTGAATTGCTAATTTCATTTTATTTTATATACTGTTTTATTTTATATTATATTATTTTATTTACTACATCATCATATATTTAGAAAAGATTGGAGTTATTCCTTCACAAACTACAGAAAGTACAAAATATGTCAAATCTTTAATATTAAGTATGTAACATTTTCCATAGAAGCCCATCATTTTATCTCCTTCTCCCAGGGATGAAAGAGAAGAAGAAAATGGTTCCGAACTATACCAAATAGGAAAAAAGTTCTTAGAATGAAACCAAGCTCTCCTCACTATAATGTGACTGAGGCAACCACCTGAAAATAAAACTCTCACCCAAAAGGCAGCCAGATACAACCCTGTTAGTCTGAGCCAGCATCTTTCCAGAGACACTGCCCAGGTAGCTAAATACAATCATGCACAATCCTCTCTGCCAAAGCCTGAAGCTACTTAGGAAGTTTCTGGAAAGGAACAGTGAGACATTTAATAAAAGGCCCACCACAAGCTATAGCATCCATATAATGCTTTTTCAAAATGCCAGAGTTTCTTGCTTGCCATTAAACAATCACCAAACTAATAAAAATGAGAAAAGAGAGTTGGTGATGATGAAATTTTTGTGAACCATGTGATACTTTTATGACTTTCAGTATCAGAACACTTCTTTTGTAAAGTAAAAACAGCAAAGAAGAAGTTCACATTTTCTCTCCCATAGATACGACTTGTAAATGTCTAATTCAGCTGTCCTTTTGACTACCTTTAATTTCCGTCTGAAAGAAGTAATATCCCATCTACGTTTTCCATCAAGTTTGATTAATTAGATGATAAAACAGATACTTTTACAAAGTTACATCATCAAAAAGAAGGCTCATTTTTAAATAGTCAGGGCATGTCAGGGAAGGAGAGCCCTGGCCCTCTCACACTATACCAGTGATACTTAGCTATCTAACATCAGGCATCATTACAGAAGCAATTTCTAACATGTGCAACCCCAACATCCATCAGTTAATGTGTGGAGGATAAATGTGTGTCCGGGGCATCTGATGAGAGCTGTGGTTTTGTTGATATTTTTGTTAATTTTGAATTTCTACTCATATTTTCATAGAATCTCAAAACAGAAAGGAGCATTAAAGATAATAGCTTTAGCCCAGAGATCACAAACTTATAGGCCACCTGTTTGCTGCTTTAAAGTTCCTATACCTATTTGTAATGGTGACTTAAAGTATGGTTCATCAATTTGGGGAGCAATATGATTATGATTCCTCATAAGTATATAACACTTAATAGTTTACTAGCACTTTTTCACAAATTATATTCACAAATTATCTCTGTGAATTGTCCCACTACATTCTCCCAAATACAACCCAAAATTATAGAATTTCATAAAATGGTAAAAATAGTTTAATTCTGAAATAACTTTTAAGTAGCAGATATATTTTTTCTTTTATGGAAAAAAGAATTATGTGATCATATTTCAGAAATCTGAGTGCCTGATTAACTCATTATCAGCAGCAAGCACTTATCAGAGGGCATGTATCAGAACCACAGCATTCCAAGTTTTCAAGTCTTAAATGCAGAATATAATTTTAATCTTGATTGAGCCACAAATCATATTTAAAGGGTGTTTAGTAGATTCATATCAATATAAATATAACAACAGTGCCATATTTCAGATTATTTCAAATATAACAGAAGATAGGGCAGCAGTAATGAGGAAAGAAGAAGTTAATCAAGGCCAAAAGTAAAGAAAAAAGAATGAATGGATGAAATAATTATCCTGAAAATTGGAAATTCAAGTTTCCCAAAGCCCAACAATCATGCCCAAAGGCAGAACAAGTAAATTCTTTATGTAGAATAATTTTGGAATTCAAGAAAAAGCTAGCAAACTCATTTCCATCAAATCCTTCCCATCTACTGGTTAATGCCTGAAATTTAGCTTGAGGAACTGACCCTATTAAAATTCTATTTCTTTTTGGGATAGAGTGGGAACCGTACAAGTTGCTCTTGGTTATCTATACTCACTGTAACTAGTAGTATGAAAGAGCAAAATTTTTAAGGGGAAGAGCTGATGATGAAGGAATGATACCATGTACTGTTTTACTGTTAGGTGTCAAGCATTTGATAGCTACCATCTCATTTAACTCTCACATCACTGCTATGACTTAGGAATTCTTAGCCATATTTTGTATGTAAGGAAACCATGGCTCACAAAAGTTAGATCATTTACCTGACATTCCAGGGGAGCAAATGAAGACTGGGTCTTATGGAGGCAGAGCTGTACCATCATGGAAGTTGAACTGATTCTAAGCCAAGGCTGACCCATTGACTTGGGTTTCATAAAAGAAGCCTCAGTATTGAGAGACTTATTTCCTGAAGTAATTGAATAAAGTGACATTCTGAATCAGGAAGTAAATAGGTAGAAGAGACCAACAAAGAAAAGATGCTGCTCTCTCTGTCTCTCACATACACAGACACACACTTAAATCCAAAGTCCACTGATAAGGAAATAGAAAAAGCCATCTAATAAGCCATGAACTTATAATCACATTTCCTAATGCTTTATGATTCTGTCATGACAAGGGTACATATTTATAGAGACAAAGAAAATTGAGGGTAAAGAGGGATTTTAATTCATAGCAAGAAGAAGTTGATTAAAAAAATAAATGGTACTGAACTTTGCCTCAGGTTTGAACAAAGGATGTGGGGAATTCCTTAAATATAAATGGTTTTAAAAGCTAATGAGGTCTACAACCAGGATATTTCCTGGGTTTGCCAAGCAAAGACATAAGATAATTTAATACTCATATTAGCAAAGATGAGAGGAATGGGAATGGTTATTTGATTTTTATTTTGTTAAGAACTTCCCTACAGGTTTTGTTTCCTTACACAACAGCATTTCACCCAAGAAAGAGTTTTGGAGGCCACAAAATGAAACAAAATCATGCAAACTGAAAACGATTAACTAGATGTGACTGCACTAATTGTATGAATTATCAAGATAGCAAAGAAAAAATAATTAAAAATGATCAATTACATATATCAAAAACACTGATAAAAGTAGCATTAGAAAAACAATTCTGAAGTTTCCCAAAACTCAAAGTCACTGCTGAATCATAGTCAACCTGATCCGGCAAAGTCGATGCCCATCACCAAACCCATTTCATAAGGATCTCTTCAATGTTTTTCTTTACAAAAATAGATTTTGTCATGGAGATTCTGGAAAATTTGCTGAAGAATTTTAAGCAGTTTTCCAACTCAAACACAAATGAAGGGTGTAAATACATTGATGTTCAGGTTTGCAAGAAGTATAATATATCCATCACAGTGATTGGTGTATAAGATATTATTGATGGATGTTGTTTATTACTGTCCTATTATGACTTCCTATTTACTCATTAGAAAAAAATATTAATGATGCAGTTTAGCACATTTAAAATTTTATAAAATGCTCTAAGAAAAATGAAGAAATGCTTTCTGGTATGTAATAGAGCCAAAGAACAGGAAAAAAAATCAATTCAAGGTAATATCAAATCAGAGAGTCTATTTTTTTGGATTTGTTGATGTAGTCTTCACTGAGAAATACCTACATAACCACTATTTCCATGTCAAATCTAAGTTTAAAAAATTATGTGATATTTTCCAAAACTGGGCTTTTAAAATTAGGGGTTATAGACGCTTTTAAAGGTAAATAACTATACTAAGTATCAAACTGAAAAATAATAATTAAACTTGTCACTGTAATTTGGAAATATATATCTTGAAGAAAACTTACAACAGGATATTTATGGTCAGTATTTTAAACATATTTTTATAAGTAATAAAATTATTACATTTAAATATCAGATTCCATGTTAATTATATTTAAATATATTAATCATTCTTTGTTTCAATTGTAATGATTCCAGCCTTTATTCATTAAGCATTCTTGTATGATCAATTTTTTATAAAAATTCATCTACACTATTGTGACATATTTGCACAGTCAAACCTGAGGGACAATGGCTACCTGTTGTATAAACCATCCATTCTGTGGTATTTGTTATATTAACTCTGACAAACAAGACAGGGTGCATTAAAAACCAATGAATCAATATATTCATTTAGGAGTTTTTGAACAACTACATTTAAATTACTAACTTGTATATACAATTAGGAAAACATTATAAAGATGTATGCACATAACCATGTAAATTTAAATGAGGCTAAAGCATTAATTTTAAATTTGAGGATAAAATTATCTTCATGGAAGAGATATTATGTCTATAATAATCAATATCTCTATTTTCTCACACTTTACAGATTTGTTAATTTTTGTTAAAAGTGGAAGTCTTGTACATTTTATTGCTTATACAGTATTATAGAAATTAGAAAGTTACAGATATTTTGAATATTAAAAGGTTTTCTGCTGTCACAGAAAAATTCATGTTTAAATTTTTTTGTACCTAAGATAATTCAAACAAAAGGGAGGGGGGTAGAATGAATCCTCTGGGCATGGGATATTCTGAAAAATTGGACCCAAAGACTCTTTTCTCAACTATCATTCTACATAATCAAACATAATTGCATGATGGTATATCTTGCATCTGAATATAATAATAATGTTTTCATTATGACCTAATTTTGAAGAGGAATTAAAGGGTGTTATAGGAGTCACTATCGTACTAAATGCTACAGAACGAAAGACATCTCATGTACACAAATCAACTCAAAATGGATCAAGGACCTAAATAAAAGGTCTAAAACTATAAAATTGTTAGAAGAATATATAGGGGCATATTTTTTTTATTAATTAATGGAAAAAAAGGAATTAACCCAACATTTAGAAATCATACCATTCTACATATGCAATCAGTAATTCTTAACATCATCACATAGATGCATGATCATCGTTTCTTAGTACATTTGCATCAGTTTAGAAGAACTAGCAACACAACCGAAAAAGATATAGAATGTTAATATAGAGAAAAAAATAAAAGTAATAATAGTAAGAACAAAACAAAAACCTATAGCTCGGATGCAGCTTCATTCAGTGTTTTAACATGATTACTTTACAATTAGGTATTATTGTGCTGTCCATTTATGAGTTTTTGTATCTAGTCCTGTTGCACAGTCTGTATCCCTTCAGCTCCAATTACCCATTATCTTACCCTGTTTCTAACTCCTGCTGGACTCTGTTACCAACGACATATTCCAAGTTTATTCTAGAACGTCGGTTTACATCAGTGGGACCATACACTATTTGTCCTTTAGTTTTTGACTAGACTCACAGCATAATGTTCTCTAGGTCCATCGATGTTATTACATGCTTCAAAATTTTATCCTGTCTTAAAGTTGCATAATATTCCATCGTATGTATATACCACAGTTTGTTTAGCCACTCCTCTGTTGATGGACATTTTGGCTGTTTACATCTCTTTGCAATGGTAAATAACGCTGCTATAAACATTGGTATGCAAATGTCCGTTTGAGTTTTTGCCCTTAATTCCTTTGAGTAGATTCCCAAAAATGGTATTGCTGGGTCATATGGCAATTCTATATTCAGCTTTTTGAGGAACCACCAAACTGCCTTCCACAGTGGTTGCAACATTTGACATTCCCACCAACAGTGGATAAGTGTGCCTCTTTCACAGCATCCTCTCCAGCACTTGTCATTTTCTGTTTTGTTGATAATGGCCATTCTGGTGGGTATGAGATGATATCTCATTGTGGTTTTGATTTGCATTTCTCTAATGGCCAGGGACATTGAGCATCTCTTCATGTGCCTTTTGGCCATTTGTATTTCCTCCTCTGAGAGGTGTCTATTCAAGTCTTTTTCCCATTTTGTAACTGGGTTGGCTGTCTTTTTGTTGTTGAGTTGAGCAATCTCATTATAAATTCTGGATACTAGACCTTTATCTGATATGTCGTTTTCAAATATTGTTTCCCATTGTGTAGGCTGTCTTTCTACTTTCTTGATGAAGTTCTTTGATGCACAAAAGTGTTTAATTTTGAGGAGTTCCCATTTATTTATTTCCTTCTTCAGTGCTCTTGCTTTAGGTTTAAGGTCCATAAAACAGCCTCCAATTGTAAGATTCATAAGATATCTCCCTACATTTTCCTGTAACTGTTTTATGGTCTTAGACCTAATGTTTAGATCTTTGATTCATTTTGAGTTAACTTTTGTGTAGGGTGTGAGATATGGGTCTTCTTTCATTCTTTTGCATATGGATATCCAGTTCTCTAGGCACCATTTGTTGAAGAGACTGTTCTGTCCCAGGTGAGTTGGCTTGACTGCCTTATCAAAGATCAAATGTCCATAGATGAGAGGGTCTATATCTGAGCACTCTATTTGATTCCATTGGTCGATATATCTATCTTTATGCCAATACCATGCTGTTTTGACCACTGTGGCTTCATAATATGCCTTAAAGTCAGGCAGCGCAAGACCTCCAGCTTTGTTTTTTTTCCTATAGATGTTTTGAGCAATTCGGGGCACCCTGCCCTTCCAGATAAATTTGCTTATTGGTTTTTCTATTTCTGAAAAAATAAGTTGTTGGGATTTTGATTGGTATTGCATTGAATCTGTAAATCAATTTAGGTAGGATTGACATCTGAACTATATTTAGTCTTCCAATCCATGAACACGGTATGCCCTTCCATCTATTTAGGTCTTCTGTGATTTCTTTTAGCAGTTTTTTGTAGTTTTCTTTATATAGGTTTTTTGTCTCTTTAGTTAAATTTATTCCTAGGTATTTTATTCTTCTAGTTGCAATTGTAAATGGGATTCATTTCTTGATTTCCCCCTCCGCTGGTTCATTGCTAGAGTATAGAAATGCTACAGATTTTTGAATGCTGATCTTGTAACCTGCTACTTTGCTATACTCATTTATTAGCTCTAGTAGTTTTGTTGTGGATTTCTCCGGGTTTTCGACATATAGTATCATATCGTCTACAAACGGTGATAGTTTTACTTCTTCCTTTCCAATTTTGATGCCTTGTATTTCTTTTTCTTGTCTAATTGCTCTGGCTAGAACCTCCAACACAATGTTGAATAATAGTGGTGACAGTGGATATCCTTGTCTTGTTCCTGATCTTAGGGGGAAGTTTTCAATTTTTCCCCATTGAGGATGATATTAGCTGTGGGTTTTTCATATATTCCCTCTATCATTTTAAGGAAGTTCCCTTGTATTGCTATATTTTGAAGTGTTTTCAACAGGAAAGGATGTTGAATCTTGTCAAATGCCTTCTCTGCATCAATTGAGATGATCATGTGATTTTTCTGCTTTGATTTGTTGATATGGTGTATTACATTAATTGAATTTCTTATATTGAACCATCCTTGCCTACCTGGGATGAATCCTACTTGGTCATGATGTATAATTCTTTTAATGTGTTGCTGGATACGATTTGCTAGAATTTTATTGAGGATTTTTGCATCTATATTCATTAGAGAGATTGGTCTGTAGTTTTCTTTTTTTGTAATATCTTTGCCTGGTTTTGGTATGAGGGTGATGTTGGCTTCATAGAATGAATTAGGTAGTTTTCCCTCCGCTTCGATTTTTTTGAATAGTTTGAGGAGAGTTGGTACTAATTCTTTCTGGAATGTTTGATAGAATTCACATGTGAAGCCGTCTGGTCCTGGACTTTTCTTTTTAGGAAGCTTTTGAATAACTAATTCAATTTCTTTACTTGTGATTGGTTTATTGAGGTCAACTATGTCTTCTTGAGTCAAAGTTGGTGGTTCATGTCTTTCCAGGAACCCGTCCATTTCCTCTAAACTGTTGTATTTATTAGCGTAAAGTTGTTCATAGTATCCTGTTATTACCTCCTTTATTTCTGTGAGGTCAGTAGTTATGTCTCCTCTTCCATTTCTGATCTCATTTATTTGCATCCTCTCTCTTCTTCTTTTTGTCAATCTTGCTAAGGGCCCATCAGTATTGATTTTCTCATAGAAACAACTTCTGGCCTTATTGATTTTCTCTATTGTTTTCATGTTTTAAATTTCATTTATTTCTGCTCCAATCTTTGTTATTTCTTTCCTTTTGCTTGCTTTGGGATTAGTTTGCTGTTCTTTCTCCAGTTCTTCCAAGCGGACAGTTAGTTCCTGCATTTTTGCCTTTTCTTCTTTTCTGATACAGGCATTTAGGGCAATAAATTTCCCTCTTAGCACTGCCTTTGCTGCATCCCATAAGTTTTGATATGTTATGTTTTCATTTTCATTCACCTCGAGGTATTTGCTAAGTTCTGTAGCAATTTCTTCTTTGACCCAGTCGTTGTTTAGGAGTGTGTTGTTGAGCTTCCACGTATTTGTGAATTTTCTGGCACTCTGACTATTATTGATTTCCAACTTCATTCCTTTATGATCAGAGAAAGTGTTGTGTATGATTTCAATCTTTTTAAATTTGTTAAGACTTGCTTTGTGACCCAGCATATGGTCTATCTTTGAGAATGATCCATGAGCATTTGAGAAAAAGGTGTATCCTGCTGTTGTGGGATGTAATGTCCTGTAAATGTCTGTTAAGTCTAGCTCATTTATAGTAATATTCAGATTCTCTATTTCTTTATTGATCCTCTGTCTAGATGTTCTGTCCATTGATGAGAGTGGTGAATTGAAGTCTCCGACTATTATGGTATATGAGTCTATTTCCTTTTTCAGTGTTTGCAGTGTATTCCTCACGTATTTTGGGACATTCTGGTTTGGTGCGTAAATATTTATGATTGTTATGTCTTCTTGTTTAATTGTTCCTTTTATTAGTATATAGTGTCCTTCTTTGTCTCTTTTAACTGTTTTACATCTGAAGTCTAATTTGTTGGATATTAGTATAGCCACTCCTGCTCTTTTCTGGTTGTTATTTGCATGATATATCTTTTCCCAACCTTTCACTCTCAACCTATGTTTATCTTTGGATCTAAGATGTGTTTCCTGTAGACAGCATATAGAAGGATCCTGTTTTTTAATCCATTCTGCCAATCTATGTCTTTTGATAGGGGAATTCAGTCCATTAACATTTAGTGTTATTACTGTTTGGATAATATTTTCCTCTACCATTTTGCCTTTTGTATTATATATATCATATCTGACTTTCCCTCTTTCTACACTCTTCTCCATACCTCTCTCTTCTGTCTTTTTGTATCTGACTCTAGTGCTCCCTTTAGTATTTCTTGCAGATCTGGTCTCTTGGACACGAATTCTCTCAGTGACTTTTTGTCTGAGAATGTTTTAATTTCTCCCTCATTTTTGAAGGGCAATTTTTCTGGATATAGGAGTCTTGGTTGGCAGTTTTTCTCTTTTAGTAATTTAAATATATCATCCCACTGTCTTCTAGCTTCCATGGTTTCTGCTGAGAAATCTACACATAGTCTTGTTGGGTTTCCCTTGTATGTGATGGATTGCTTCTCTCTCGCTGCTTTCAAGATCCTCTCTTTCTCTTTGACCTCTGACATTCTAACTAATAAGTGTCTTAGAGAACGCCTATTTGGGTCTAATCTCTTTGGGGTGCGCTGCACTTCTTGGATCTGTAATTTTAGGTCTTTCATAAGAGTTGGAAATTTTCAGTGATAATTTCTTCCATTAGTTTTTCTCCTCCTTTTCCCTTCTCTTCTCCTTCTGGGACACCCACAACACGTATATTTGTGTGCTTCATATTGTCCTTGAGTTCCCTGATACCCTGTTCAAATTTTTCCATTCTTTTCTGGATATTTTCTGTTTCTTTTTGGAATTCAGATGTTCCATCCTCCAAATCACTAAATCTATCTTCTGTCTCTTTAAATCTATCATTGTAGGTATCCATTGTTTTTTCCATCTTTTCTACTTTATCCTTCACTTCCATAAGTTCTGTGATTTGTTTTTTCAGTTTTTCTATTTCTTCTTTATGTTCAGCCCATGTCTTCTTCATGTCCTCCCTCAATTTATCGATTTCATTTTTGAAGAGGTTTTCCATTTCTGTTCGTATATTCAGCATTTGTTGTCTCAGGTCTTGTATCTCATTTGAACTATTGGTTTGTTCCTTTGACTGGGCCATATTCTCAATCTTCTGAGCGTGGACCGTTATCTTCTGCTGCTGGCGTCTGGGCATTTTGTCAGATCCCTGGGTGTCGGACCCAACAAAGTTGTAAGATTTTTCTGTGAAATCTCTTGATTCTGTTTTTCTTATCCTGCCCAGTAGGTGGCGCTCGTGGCACACGTTTGTCTCACGTGTTCGGAAGGGATTCCCCTGGTCACCGATCTCCGCGGCCTGGGGATTTCCGATCCAATTCTCTCCATTGGTTCGGGGGGCCGCGTGTGGTGGGGGTGTCAGCCACCGCAGCTTGACGGAACCCTGTGGCTGGTTGCCGGCCCCTGTGGGCCCAGGGAATTCGCCACTGGACCAGGAAGTCGCCTGCGGGGGAGGGGCGTCGGTCACCGGCCGCTGGGACCTGTGGATTTCGCCACCCGACCAGGAAGCCGCCCACGGGGGAGGGCCACCACGTCTTGGGTAGCCCTCTGATCCGAGATTCGTAGCTGGACCAGGAAGCTGACCGCAAAAGAGGGACGCCGGCCACCTCGACTTCTGAATCTTGCCTCTCCAAGACTCTCAGCCAGCCCGGGAAGGAGGAAGGGAGGAGCTCTGGCCACCACAGCTGCTGCTGTTCGGGAAATCACGCACCGCTCGGGGATCTCACCATAGCCAAGTCTCGCATTCAGACTAGCCAGACCAGACTGGGGTACGCTGTGTGTCCATTCCCTGCCGTGGCCCCGGGAGCTGTTCTGCACTGTTTCAGTTCACCTTGTAGTTGCTTTGGAGGAGGAACTAAGACACACATACCTTACTAAGCCCTATAGGGGCAAATTTTCAGGCAATAGATGCAGGCCTTCAATACAGTGTCTGTTGAATGGAACAGTGAAACACAGAATCGACATTTCTCAATTGACCCTCCTTTATGAAATAACATCATCTGGTTCTCTTGGGTGGGATATCATAGCAAGGGAGAAACCAGAGACAGAAAATCCTCAAATAAAAATAAATACAGTGGGACATGTGCTACTATAGGATTGGATGGGTCCCAGAGCTAAGAAATGTAAGAAAATGTGGGCACAAAGTGAGGGACAGAATTTAAATAAATCGTAGTAGCTGGAGATAAGACTCTGGAAAGAAACAAACATAACAGATCAAGATTCCTGGATAATGAACAAACAAAATGAAGCATTCTCCTGGAAGTGAAACAATTGCTCAAAAGTGCAATCTTAGCATTTTTACCACGCATCCAGAGCTAGAATCAGATGAAGAAGAGTGAATAAAATGTGAATACTTAAATACAAGCTGCTTGGCAGGTCCAGAACAAATTGGACCAAGCATAAAAGAAAAGCCTTAATACAAAGGCAATCAACAGTAAAACCATAGACAAAAGGGAGAAAGTGACCTTAACAGTTAGCTCTTAAAGGTAATTAGATGTCTACATCAGCAGTATATGGCTAATTCATGGGAACAAATTAAAAATGTCAGAGGATGCACAGGATTTGGAAGAGTCAATCAAGAAATTTCAAACAAATCACCTAAATCAATTCAAGAAGATGAAGGAAAATATGGATTTAGATGTAAAGAATACTAAGAAAACAGTGTATGAGCATAATGAAGAATTTGAAAGTACGAAAAGAAACATAACAGAAATTATGTAGATGAAAGGTACATAAATATAGATTTAAAAATACACTATGGACATCTAACAGCAGTTGTGAACAGGTAGAAGAAAGAATAAGCAAACTATAAGATAGAACAATAAAAATAATACAGTCTGAAAAACAGGTAGAAGAAAGAAATGTAAAAACTAAGCAATGCCTCAGGGGTTTGAGTGGCAGAATGAAACATACAAACCTATGTGTCATAGTTGTTACAGAAGAAGGGAAAAGGGACAAAATGTATACTTGAGGAATAATGGTTGAAAATTTCCCAACCCTTATGAAAGATATAACTAAACAAGAATGGCAAATTCCAAAAGCAAAGAGATATTTCAGCAGCAAAGAAAAGTCATTCATCATATACAAGATCTCTTGCATATGACAAAGTTCTACTCCTCATCAAAAAACATGCCTTCTATGTGGGAGACCCGAGTTCGAGTGCCTGTCCAAAACAACAACAACAAAAACATGGGAGTGAGAAGTCAGAAGATATGATGTTTTTAAGGTACTTAAAGAGAGAAATGGCTAGCCTCAAATTATTTATCTGGAAAATCCTTACTTCAAAAATGAGGTAGAGTTTTAAATATTACAGACAAACAGAAAGTAAGAGAGTTTATATATTAAAAAGTAGTCCTGACCTACAAGAATTACTAAAGGGAGTTCTGACGGCCCCACCTCTTCCCTGTTGGAGAGAAA
This sequence comes from Tamandua tetradactyla, assembly GCF_023851605.1. NCBI lineage: Eukaryota > Metazoa > Chordata > Mammalia > Pilosa > Myrmecophagidae > Tamandua > Tamandua tetradactyla. The sequence goes on along the minus strand of NC_135341.1, from coordinate 3,153,245 downwards.
CCTTCCAGTTTCTTTTGCACTTGCCTTGTAGTTTCAGCTATGCTTGGAACTTGTGTTCATCACTCTGAATTTGTGAAACAAATCCTCAATTGGAGTTTGGTTGAGATCTGCTTCTCTTGCTGCTAATAGAGAGGATTTCTGTTTCCCACTTAAGAGAGGTACCAAATTAGCCTGCTATGCCAGTGGGGGAAGGGGTACCACTCTCCGAAGTGTGGAAGAATTTATTTACAGTTCTGTGCTACGATTTGGGCCCTGCAACCCATTCCAGGCTGGTGTATGATGTGTGCCATGGATGCCCCTCAAACAGTGATCCTAACAGTTCCTGGCTATTTACTATCTTCCATAAAGGATGAATTAAATCCCACACCTCCCCACATTACCATCTTACCTTACCTCCTTCTTTAGTGTTTTTATTTTTTTCACATTTTTTATTGAATCTTGAGTGATTTCAGAGTTTATTTTTTGAGGCATTGCCCAATTTCAGCTAAGATGTCAATTTAATATGTATATTCATAAAATTCTCATATTATTCTTTAAGTATCTTACACTCACATTTCCAAAATTGCAAATTTATGCCTGATGCCTTTCTAAATTTGACAGTCTTATTAGATATTTATTACATGGTTTGACCTTATTAAAAAGCCACCTTTTGGTTTTATTAGTTTTAAAATTTTTTTGTACTTACAATTTTATGGATTCCTTTTCTTGTACTTTTTAATGTCTACTTTTGGAATGTTTTGGATTTGCTTTTATTTTTTAGTTTGAGACATTGATCTCTCATATATACTTTAATGGCACAAATTCCCCAATAAACATTGATTAGACATATGCCAGAAATTTTGTTTTTGTTCATTCTAAATGTTTTCTAGTTTTCCTTTGTTATTTACAATTTGAATACTGGACTATTTTGAAATCTGTTGTTTAATTTCTAAATGTTTGGAGATTTTTCCATTATCTTTCATATAGATATCCTCATTCCATTAAGGTATGGGAACATTTTCTGAATGATTTTAATATTTTTACACTTGTGAAGGGCAATCAATGATTTAGAATATTAAATGAGGCTCCATGTAAAGGTTCTTAGGTTATAAGCTTGTACAGCCATCACAGGTGTTCCTTAGTTTTAAATGATATTTGTAAATTCTGGGATGTTGTGTGCTTTGAGTGTATCCTGGAAGTTCCCTGGTGTAACCTGGTAGTTGAGAGTCTTGTGACACCTGAGACTCAGAGTGAGAGCAGTGCAGCTCTGAAAGTCAGAATTACTACATATGGCAACTGTTAAAGAAGCTGAAGAAGAGCTCACACTTCACTCAGAGATATGAATGAGATGGACCTGACAATGACTAAGTTAAATCTGAATGCAGGGTTAAAGATGATATTGTCTGTATTTTAAAACCTCAACTTCTGTGTTACAGCAAAGGAAGAGATACTTACTTGTGAAAAAATTCAAATTTTCTGTAGAATACAAATCTAACTTGTCTTTTTAGATTATTTGAACAGCATAATTACATGGAGACTTGAATAGGGAATGAGATATTCTTATTCAATACAGGTTAAAGTAATACCCTGATATTTTTCAAAGTGTTTTGGCCAGAAAATGAAAAAGTATTTAAAACAAAATTTCCCTTGAAGGACCAGGGAAAAAATGTAGAATTAATAAACATCCTCACTGGAGAATTTTGGACATTCTCTCAAGCATGGGAATCTTCCACATTAATAAGTCAAGCCCTCAATCTTGAGGCTTGCCTTATGAAACTCCTTCATACAGTGGGGAAGCTAAGCCTTCTTATAATTATGCCTAAGAGTCACCCTAAAAAATTATTTCATTACTCAGTCAAGGCCTCTTTTTTCTGAGTCAATTCTTCAGATAGACTCACTACCACCCCATGCTCCAAGTTGTAAGTCCTTCTGGCAATGCGGGACATGACTTCCAATAATGAGCCTGGCACAGGCATAATGGAATTGAGAATGCCTTCCTAGTCAAAAAAGGGAAAAGAAATTGTTCTAGTTTGCTAGTTGCTGTAATGCAATGCACCAGTGATGGATTGGCTTTTAATAAAAGAGGATTTATTTAGTTAAAAATGTAAGTCTTCAGAGGAAAGGCACCTAACTTTCAACTGAGGGTCTTTCATACAAGGGAAGGCACAGGGTGATCTCTGCTGGCCTTCTTTCCAGGTGTATGGGTTCCAACATCTTTCCCCAGGGTGATTTCTTTCTGCATCTCCAAAGGTCTGGGCTGAGCTGTGAGTGCTGAGATGAGATATGCTGAGTTGCTTGGGCTGTGCTATGCTGAACTCTCTCATTTAAGCATCCAGCCAATTAAGTCAAACATCATTGACTGCAACAGGCATGTCTTGTAGTCAACTGCAGATGCAATCAGCAAAAGATGGACTTCACATGCCATTGACTCATGTCCACAGCAATAGAACTAGGCATCTTCACCTGGCCAAGTTGACACCTGAACATAACTACCACAGCAATGGAAAAAGATAAAGTTTCTCCTGGATTCTCATTTCATAAAGACTCCCCCAGGGTGTTTTCCTTCTGCATCCCCAAAGTACAAGCAACCAAATAAAAAGATAGATAAATGGGAACTCCTCAACACTGAACATTTCTGCATTTCAAAATATTTTGTCTAAAGGATGGAAAAACAGAAAACCCATGGGAGAAAATATTTGGATTGTATATTATATATCTGATAAGCATTTGAGATCAGTATAAATAAAGGACCCTACAACTCAATAATAAAAAGCAATCCAAGTAAAGAATGAATAAAAGGCATGAGTAAACATTTTTCCAAAAGGGAATACCAATGACTAAAAAGTACATGAACAGATGCTCAAATTCACTACCTATTCAGGAAATGCAAATCAAAGCCACAATGACATATTACCTCACATCTATTAAAATGGTTGCCATTAAACAAACAGGAGATTGCAAGTGCAGGAGAGGATGTAGAGAAATAGAAACACTTATTCCCTTCTCGTGGGAATGTAAAATGGTGAAGCTGCTGTGGAAGGTGTTTTTTTCATTCCTTAGGAAGGTAAGTACAGGATTACCTTATGATGCAGCACTCCTATTACTAGGTATATACCCACTACTGAAAGCAGACACACAAACTGACACCTGCACATTGATATTTATAGTGGCATAATACACAATTGCCAAAATATGGAAACAACCCAAGTGTCCACCAACTAATGAATGGAGAAACAAAATGTGGTATATACATATGGCTCAGCAGTAAGAAGGAACAAAGTCCTGATGCATATAGCAAGATGGATTAAACTTGAGGAAATTATGTTGATGAGAATAAGTCAGATAGATATGGATATGGTATAATCACACTTATATGAGCTAATTATAATATGTAACCTCAAAGAGATAAAATCAAGAATATAGGTTACAAGGATACCAGGAGATAGAATGAGAGTAGTAAATAGCGAGTGGATACTTAATGGGTGCAGAATTTTTAACTAAGTTGACTTTAAATGTTTAAGAATGAATAGAGGTGGTGGTGGTATATTATGGTGAACGTAATTAACTGAACTGGGTTATGGAAGTGATTTTGCTTGAAAAGGGAAGTTTAGACCTATCTATGCCACTAGAAGGAAAGCTAGACAATAAATATGCGACTGTATAATACAGTGAAATCTCTGGTGAACACTGATTGTGATTAATAGTACACATATAACAATGTGCTTTCATAAAATAGAACAAATCTACATCATGCGTTCAAGGAGTTAATAATAGAGTGGCATATGGAAAAGATGTACCTAGTGCAATGTGCCTTCTCACTTTAGAGAGAAACCCTGAACTTCATCAGCCTTCTTGAACCAAGGTATCTTTCCCTTAGACTGGACAGTTCTATAGACTTGTTTTAATTGGACAGGTTCTCAACAATAAATTAGAAGCCTTAAATTCCCCCTTTTAAAAGCCATTCCATTTCTGGTATATTGCATTCTACAGCTAGCAAACTAGAACAATAAGTATAAATAAATCCCTTATATATAATTTAAAAATGTTATGTCATAAAATCAAAATAAAATTATTGAGAATAAGAAAAAGAAAATGATCTTTTGGAAATTGTGTATAATACCACTATTAATATCGATGTGAAAATAGCTATTCTGTTCCCTGCTTTCTAATTCATTTGTGTATATATCTAGAAATGGGATTGCTTGATCATACATTAATTCTATACATAACTTCTTGAGGAAGTGACAAAAAGTTTTCTATAGTAGCTGATCAATTTTACCTTCTCACTGACAATGAAAGAATGCCCTTTTTATTCCACATCCTCTCTAAAGCTCCTTATTTTCCTTTTCATTTCCAATAGGAGCCATTCTACTAAGTGTGAAATAGTGTCTCATTGTGGTTTTGACTTCAATATCCTAAATGGTTAATGATGCTTCCATAAACCAAATGGCATCATATTTTTATTGGTCATTTGTATGTTTCTTTGAGAAATGTCTATTCACATAGTGCACCTATTTTTTAAAATGGATTGTTTGTCTTTTTGTCATTGAGTTTAGGGTTTCTTAATATATTCTGGATATTAAATCCCTAAAAGATCTGTTGTTCACAAGTGTTTTCTCCATTTTTTTTACCATTGTTTTTGTTTTGTACTTTGAGGAACAATTATTTTTTTAATATTAATGAGGTTCCATTTATTTGATTTTTTCTTGTATTGCTTATGCTTTTTGTGTAAAGTCTTAGAAACTATTGCCTAACAGAAGATCTTGAACATATTTCCCTAAGCTTCCTTCCATGATTATTAAAAGATTATTCCTTATATTTAGGACTTTGGTCTATTTTGAGTTGAGTTACATTTACGGAATGAGGTAGGGCTCCATCTCAATTATTTTGCAGTTAACAATCCAGTTCTCCCAGAACTGGATTTATTGAAGGGACTATCCTTTTGGAATTGAGTAGACTTGGCTTGTCAAGGACCAATTCCCCATAGTTGTGAGGATTTATCGCTGCACTCTGAAATCAATTGTATTGGTGCATATATCTGTCCTTGGGCAAATACAATGCAGAAGTTTGTCATTACTCTTGCTGCTGCTGTTGTTTTGCAATTTTATTGAGATATATTCAAACACCATACAATCCTATACAAATATACCATTAGTGGTTCACAGTATCATCACAAGTTGTGCATTCATCACAAATAATTCTTTAATGTTTTCATTACTCAAAAGACAAAACATCCTTTGTCCCTTGTTCCCCCAATATTGACCCCTAGCATTGGTATGATGCGTTTGTTATTGTTGATGAAAGAATATTAAAATATTGCTAATTTTACTCTATAGTCAGGGCTTCTCTCTCACCTGGAAATGCAGGTGGTGAACACAGCATCATCTGCTAGCTTTCTCCCCTGGCTTCCTGTTTCATGAAGTCCCCAGAAGGAATTTTCCTTCTTTATCTCTGAAGTGCTGGCTGGTGGACTCTGCTTCGTGGTGCTGCTGTCTCTGAATCTCCCTCATTGTCCAAAATGTTTCCTCTTTTGTAGAATTCCAGTAAACAAATCAACACCCACCCAAATGGGTGGAGATAAGCCTCCACCTAATCCAGTTTAATGACCACTCTTGATTGAGTCACATCTCAAGATTAGATTATCTAATTACAGTTTTAAACATACAGTACTAATAGGGATTAGAAGAAATCGCTACCTTTACAAAATGGGATGAGGATTAAAACATGGCTTTTCTAGCATATATACATTCTTTCAAACCAGCACACTTACTCTGAACACATACTCTGAGTTTTGCCTTTCTGTCCAAAATAAACACACAGAGCCCAAGAACTTGAAGTGACTATGAAAATGGATGGGTAATGATTTTCTGGAGGTCCATGAAAGTGTTTCTGCTTGTGATGAAACCAAAAATGCCTGACAGTAAGTCAAAGGAGATTCTGCTTTCATAGATGTGACTTATTTTCTCTACACATCACACATCCCTGCAGACTCATATAAATCTATTGATCCCATGTTGATGATGTGGAGACTTTTATTTTTGAGCCTTCATATACAGGACTGTCTTGGGATCTTCTTAACCTCTCCCACATTCTGATAAATTTCTTGAGTAATATCTGTTAATAAGAATTTTAAGAAAATTTCAAATGGTCTGCATTCCTCAAAACTGTTCTTGGGCCCAATAACTGAAAATCTGAGAGCTACTTTTCATTATGATGATATACCATGTGTGACCATATCTTCAAAGCATTTTTGATGTGCTCCATACTGTGCCACAACCTTGTTTTATCTGCTTTCTTTCTAAAACCTATTCCTATTTATATCCCATTTTTCTTCAATTAAGTAACTACTGGAAAATCTTTTAATTTTTCTTAATTTTTAACAGTATATGATTTTCTGCCCCATAATGTTAGTTCAACCTCCTATAAAATAAATATTTTATTGTGGTTTGCTTTGTGAATATATTACAATGTGAATTAATTATTTGCATAATGTGACATAAAATTAGAAATTTATTGCTTCTCCAATGACTAATGAAACATTTTTGAATACACGTCTTTTGTTAGCATTACCAAAAAAACTATGCTAATTTTATTGATTATAAGCACTTTTTTTAATGTAACTAATCTCAAAAGGATAGTCAAGGAATACTCAACAATCAGGAGTTGAGGGAAATCTGTTTCTCTGGAGATGAAATCACCACTGCCCCATGCCCCCTGAGAGGGATGATCCAGAATTCTGCTTCATAAAGCATAACCATATACAGAAATCTAAAAGCAGAATTGCTCACATGACTAAGGCTAAATGTAAATCTTCCTGAGAGTTAACTCCATGAATTTTTTTCAGTGAAAAAAGGGACAAGATAACAGATTTTGTAAAGTCTCTGTAATTGTGCAAAAGAAATATTCATGTTACAGAAGGTAAACGTGATTCATCATTTATCAAATATATATGTATGTTTAAATTAATGTATTTCTTTAAATACCTAATGAAAACTTTACTGAAATAGCTGTTATATGTCTCAATATGTTTAGCATACTTTATTTCTGCTTCACATTATGCACATAGAGAATGTGAATGCTGTACTGTTTGTTTTTATAATAGGTTTGAAAAATGGCACCTGATGATATGTTTGTGATCTGTACACAGTATAGTCAAAATATGGAAATTGTACTGTTAAGGAAATTACCCAGACATTGAACCAGCACAAGAACTAAGACTGAAATAATTCTTGAACTAGACTGTAAAAGTTAGCTAAGATATCCAGGGGTAATGGAGAGTTAACAAAGCATTTCATACAAATCACACAGGAACACAAAAATAGTCCCTCAAATATGAATGGATTTGTTGAGATATCCAGTGATGTTTTTACTATGAACAATTTCTTACATTTTTTGCTGGATATTAAGAACTAGCTATGCTTTATTTAAATATATCATGTTTGAATGTTAAATATATTTACATATAATATTTAATGTATTTAAAAATATGAGGGATAGATTTACCACTCAATTTGTTTTTCAATATTTTACCATTGTGAAATGAATAATTTCTAAATATTTTTGAGGTAATAAAAAGCAGGCAAAAAAAGCCTGAACTCACTCTGTCCTTTTCTTATATCCAAGTCTATGCATTTCGCCATCATGATGCACTGTGAAGCAGAAGATGCATGTTAATTTAGCCTAACTTGAAAATTTGTGCAGAATGAGGAGAGATGCACTGGAGGAGGGAAATAGGATTTCTTAGGACCATTAACAATGCATGATTTTGTAGGAAATTTTAAAAATCACTGTGAATTTTGGAAAGGTTCAAAAGCCTACCCTTAGTTAAGTAATATCACTTTAATCACTGAGTATTGATTTGATATTTAATAAAATCTCCATTTAAAGAACTTTCATTCTTGATAAAAATAAAGTTGACAGAAGAAACATGCATAATTGGAAGGTTACTATAGGAAAACAATTTATAGAAAATATTTCACACAGTACTAGAAATCCACTAATATAATCAGTAGAAGTAAATGCAAATTAATGCTAATATTATTATCCATATATAGTGTTAGACAAATAATGTACTACATACATAATTATATATAAATAAATATTAATAAAGATATAAATTCTAAAATATTTATAGTTATTACTTGTATTCTAAGTTTACCCTTGTGAAGTAAACAATATAAACATTAAATAATTCTGTAATTATTCCCAGAAAATACTGTTTTAGAGCTGCAAGTATAATTAACCCTGAAATGGGATTTAGTTCTCCTTTGTAATGCTTCAAGATAAGCACAAGTAAAATAATTGAGTATACAGTCCTCCTATTTTGAATAAGGAGCATTCATCAAAAACTAGAAAATATATAGACTAGATATCTAGACAGAAATTTATCCTTGATCAAGTATTAGAATTCATATCTGATCGCAGGGAGGATTCTCTGAGGAGTAGCAATATGAGGTAGGACGCGTTCTTAGACACTGTGTGCAGGTGAGAGGGTAAAGTTAGAGAGAAAGCAAGGGTACTCTGACACATGCTGCAACAGAAAAATGAAATAGAATATTATATGAAACAAATCAGTTATTTTATGTATTGTGGGACACAGGAAGAAAGAAAGAGCTCCCATGTAGCCTTATCTTACAACTGAAATGAAAGAGTGGTGAGACAAAACCCATCTGATATACTTTGTAGTAATCATTGTCAGAATAGCTCCAAAATATTTATAAACTTTGTTATAGGAAGAGATTCTAAGTCAGCTGACCAAAGGATGGGGAATAAGAATAATCATCCTAGTCAGTTGGTACATAAAGAACATCAGCAATAGCTTTAGACTGTGCCAAAAAAAAAAGAACCTCATGCAGAGGGCCTCTTACACAGCATGTCTGAGATGATCATTCATTAACAGAGAAAACATGATATTATCAGTGGTTGTGACCAAACAGAATATCAAAAGATATTTAATGAAATAGCGCAAATATGACCAGATAATTTAAATGCTAATGGGTCTTGATTTTATTTTAAATCACTTCATACACTTAAATTTCCTGATCTTGTGAATGTTGTAATTAGCATATTGGAATCATTAAGAAATAAATGGAAAAGGGAAATATGAGCATTCATTGATTTCAAAATACTTGTTCCAATTCCTTTATGCTGAATTCTTGATGAAAAACCATGTATTCATACCAATAGTGATATTTTATTTGCAAATAACATGAATAATGTGAACTGTCCCCATTTTGTTTTTAGCTTATTTTATCATATTACACTTTCACTACAGAGAGACTGAAACATATGGGAAGACATGGACAATCTCACTATATTCACAGAATTCCTCCTCATGGATATCTCAACCTCCCGGGAACTCCAAGTTTTGCAAGGTCTGATGTTCTTAGTAATTTATCTAGGTGCCCTGACTGGGAATTTTTTAACTCTTACTGTCATTGTAATTGACCCTCATCTTCATGCACCAATGTATTTCTTTATTGGCAATTTGTCTTTCGTAGATCTTTTCTGCACTTCTGTTGCTCTTCCCAAAATGATTATGAATTCCCTGACGAACAATAAGTCAATTTCTCTCCTAGCATGTGCTTCTCAAATTTTCCTGTTCATCTTCCTTGTATCCACAGAGTTGGCCTTCCTTGTGGTGATGTCCTATGACCGCTATGTTGCTATTTGCCACCCTCTGCACTATGGGCTCACCATCACCCCACGTGTGTGCATACAGGCAGCTGGTAGCTCATGGTCAAGTGGGCTGGTCTATTCTGCCATCCACACAAGTATCATGTTTAGGCTTCCTTTCACAAAGTCCAATGTGATCCATCAATATTTCTGTGATATCCCTCAAATTTTGAGGATCTCCTCTTCAGAAGTTCAGTTTTCAGAATTTATGGCCTTAACTATAAGCACTTGTGCTGTCTTAATATGTTCTGCCTTTTTGTTGAAGTCCTATATTGATATATTTTCAACGGTGCTTAAGATGCGTTCCGTGGAAGCACGTAACAAAGCCTTATCCACCTGTACCCCACAGTTGACAATTCTAGTCTTGTTTATAATTTCTTTGATGACTGCTGCATTTGGTCCCATCGCAAATCAAGCATCTCTTAGTAATCTTCTAATGACCATGTTCTATACGGTGATTCCCCCTTTCATAAACCCCATCATCTATAGTTTGCGGAACAGAGAAATTAACACAGCACTAGGCAGAATGTTCCACATTTTGATATTTTGAGCTCCCGAGCAGTGACTTTTTAATTAAAACTTGAATAATATTTCAATGGAGATCAATTTATATTTTGATATATGTTTTTAAAATTGAATCTATCCTTGGTAAATATCAGGTTTTCTTCACTGCATATCATTTTGTTTTTGCATATTGATAGTGAGCTATACATTTCTGCATCCTAATTTTTCAAATTCATAATCATGTATAATTTATGTATACTTCTATAAAACATTTTTCACATGGTTAAAATGTTTTTTGTAATGTTTTCATTGTTTTTGAGCTACAAGCAAACAATGTTATCTTATGCAGAAATCATGGTTTAGTACATTAACAGGTGTCTACATTTGAGACAATTTCAAGGAACAGGATATTGCCACTTGGGAAGAGAATATTAAATATTTTTAATTGGATATTTCCATCAAAATTATGGTTTTGCTTTTGCTTTTATATAAATGTCTTCACCAAGTAATAAAATGTTTAGAATGGAAACAACTGCAGAATAAGGATAAAATGAAGTTATACCACTGCAATGAATGTTAAAACTATTTTCATAATTTAATTGTGGAATATTAAATCTTGCCTTCAACAGAGAATGTATTTTGGATATTTTTACTCTCTCCTAATGATCTGGCTGAAAAAGGGCTTTCCATGCCCAAGTCACTGAAGTTTTTGGCAAGATGAAGAACAAGTAATTCGGAGTAGATTGTCTGGTAGGTGACAGTATTAGTTCTACCTGTATCCATGCTCTTGGAGGCACAGATTTCTTCTGTGTTAGGAACCTGATGTGTCAGACTCTCAGGTTAAAATACAAGTATCTAATACATAAAGAACTGCTTGTACATTCCTTTCTCTACTGCCCCAATATGAAAATACTTATTGAAAATTGTATGATTCTGGTGGACATGTTTTATGACATCCAGGTTACAGCCTGGTCATATATCTGTACTGGGAGATGAAGGGACTGGGTTCCTCCACTAGGACACACAAACCCAGAGTAGGGTACAGCACTTAATATACCTGGTTGCATTGGCCAGGGCTATGCATCTGGCTATGAATCTGGCTATGGAGAACCAAGGCTCACTTGGGAACCTGACAATTCTCTACTTCTTCTTTATGTGAATAAAGTGTTGTTCTATCCATTACTATGTGAAACATGCTTTATTTGGTGACCCTGACACCTCCATTGGAGGGAGTTGACATCTATATAGGTGTACGTCTTTCTTACCAACAGCTTGGCATATTTGAATTGTCAAAAAAGTATACCGTGGCATGCTGGGGGCTTGAGGTATTACCAATTCAGTCATTCCAGGGTAATGCCAGCTGCCACAGTGGGGATTAGCTGTCTGAAGAGATGGTCTCCCTCTGGCCATTTGGGGAAAAGTGGGATGTAAGCAGTGACCTTGTTTACAGGTATAATATAACATGGTAGATAAGGATGGAGAAGAAGGAGGGAAGTTCTAAGAAGACTACAGAAACTACACCCTATCTCCTGACTGTCTGTATTTTCCCCTGCCACTCGGTGAGCCCCACAGTGTCTCAAGTGTTGGTAAAAACCCCAGAGGAGAGTCTATTTGTAAGTCTCAAGTCAGGGCTGTTTTCACTCAATATAGAACTAATGATAGGATTGCTAAAAAAAAATCCATGTAATTTGTTTTCTATAATATCTCAATAATGAGATTCCTCTATAATGAGATCTTTTCCTGAGAGTAAAATATGGAAGCTAAGAGACAAACAGTGGCCAAAAACAGAGATCATGCAGCTTGGTTGGTACATTTGCTCAAAGTGGAAACATTATAGGCTCAAATGTCTAGGGCTCAGGAAGACAGTTTGGAAAAGTTAACTATTGATTCTCTGCTCCAAGATATTTTTTGCCCATTCTGGACAGGACACCTGGCAGTATGGAGAACAGACAATGCGATGATGCTTTTAGTCTGGTTGCTAGAAGTATAAGAGTCATTTTCCCAATCACAAGAGACTTCCCCAAAGTATAACTCCACAAAAAACTGGTCAATACACTATAACTGCTCTGAGGGTAAAGGCAATAGTCACTTGGCTATATGATATTGACATGAGCAAGACAGAGATGAAATGATCCATTCTCAGACAGCTTTGGAGACATTCATAAGTGAGGGCCTTCCACAACTGAATACCCTCCATCCCTTTTGATGGACCCTGGGATGAGAAGGTGGAAAGTTGTAAGTAAGTTCCACCATAACTTCCCATTCTAGGGCAGAAGTAATTGGGAGGTGTCAACTATCTATACTGAGGGATGTCAGGAAGGATAGGACCCAGTAGGTGATGGGAAGTTGCACCATCTGATGTGTCATAAGGGACCACAAAGAGCAACCAGAGAAAGACAAAGGAGGAGACAGGTCCACCCGCTGGGCAATGCGACTTTGGTTTTCCCAAACAGGAGATAAATAGAGCAGAATGCAATGGAATACCTTTGGAAGAAATCCTCCAATACTATTAGGCAAAAGGGGGTCCCTCTGAATTGTGATTTAAAGCCCAAAGGAGCCATAAAGAAACAGGCTCCAAGGCTGAAAAGGTTTAGAATCCTGCAGCCCCACCTTCTTAGACCCTGAACAACACTAGGGGAGTAGAAAAACAGTATTAAAGAAGATCTTCCTATCCCTGGATCAGGATAGTAAGAAGACAATTCTTACTATGAGTTTGATGTGTCAGATAATGAGTATTCATCTTATTCACTTTAATAAATGATTAAGGGTGAGGCCAAGGTCTCTGCATCATTACTGTGTTGGATTAGAACATCACTTCTTTGGTTAGGACTTGAGGCAGACAGGAGTATGGAGAGCCATGCTGTCATAGTTTTACAGCCCATACTGGCCTATAAAAAAGCCTTAGGAAACTGGAACCTGTGACCTTTGGTGCCTGCAGCAGCTGATATCACTGCTGTCACCGAGATGGTGACAGCTTGCACAGGGGATGTTTACTGAACTGGCCACCATCTTCTTTTCCATCCCTCTGTGGTTTAGGTCCAAGACAAATTTATATTCCTGTGGAACAAACTCAAGTAAAAATTTTCACGTAGGAATATCTTAACTCCTATTCAATTTGTCATGTGTACGGAGTGTTAGACTTATAAAAGTCACAGAAGTTTTCCCAAATGTCCCAAAAGTAGTTGTCACCCACTGTATTGATGACATTTTCATTGAAGGACATACTAAAACTTAGCTGATGAGACTTTATAAACATCATAAATATCATAACATATGCAGATTGAGCATTCAACTCTATCTACGTCCAGGAGCCTGACCAAGAGGAACAATTTCTAAGGTCAACTTGGGCCAATAGTGAGAAGAACATAGAATGGAAAAACAGAAGTTATTGTCTCTGGCATCTCTGACTACCAAAAGAGCAGCCCAATAGTGTAGAGGACTGTGTAGCCACTAAGTGTTCCACATCTGGGCATTTTTCAGACCCCACTAGTTAGACCCCCAAGGAGGCCAGCTTTAAAGGAGACCCAAATTAAAGCAGCTTATAGAGGCAACACAATATGCAGTGGTAGAGCTCTTCCACTGAAGCCCATGAAACCTTCAGTCCTATAAAACTACAGGTCTCAGCAACTATTACTCATGCACACTGCAGCCTGTGGCAAGGAAAACCTGCCATGGGGATGGGCTGATGTGAAGTGATTTGGGACCAAAGACTACCTCAGGCAGTTACTAGGCTTATCCCTTTCAAACATCTTCTTTTAGCTTGTTATTTAGCCTTAGTGAAATTCAAACATTCAAACAATGATGTGCCATACATAGCTCTAAGAACAAAACACTCCATCCTCCAGTGGGGGCTCACTAATCCTAATGAAGTAGAATAGACTCAAAAAACTCCATTATTAAAATAAAAGGTATATCCAGGATTGATGCTGACCAGGGACTGGTCAGAGGGTAAGTAAACAAACAGCTGCTTTACTAGGGGAAGCCAAATGTCTGCAGGGGCTGCTTCTGCCCCTCCAATGGTTGAGTGGAGCCCCCACGGTTTGAAAGTGTTCCAGCTAATGGTTTGACTTGGCTCAAAGACCCATCTATGAAACTCAAAACTAGTAGAGTCCATTGATCTGCTGCAGCCAGCTATTCCAAGGATGATCACCTACTCACTGAGACTAAATGAAGAGCTTCTGCCCATTGGGTAAAATTTCATGTAGCGAGGATGGTTGTGTAGGCCACTCCAAATTCAACTTCCTACTACATGTTTGCAGATTCATGGGCCATTACAAATGGTCTGGACTCCAGTAACAGTCAAATCAATTATTAGACTATTAGAGGCTCCCACATGTGAAGACAGGAACTCTGACAAGAGTTTCTGAGACAATAAAGAGTTTGATTAATCATCCATGCCCATAGCAAATGACCTTTTAAAGCATAAATAAAATTCCTGCGTTGACCAAGCATGTGTCCAACACTTTCTCACCACGAAATGAGACATGAGCCCACTTCATATGCAAGAATGGGACATATCACAAAGACTCAATCTATGGGAAATAAATATCAAAGAGGAAACACATTCATATGACTCCTGCCACCAAACCTAGGTCATACAAGGTATGAGCTGAGACATATCAGATGGGGCTAAGACTCCCCAAGAATGTGGCATCTTGACCACATAAAATCATTTCTCCCTAGGCATGAGTTATGGTTAAAGAACAAGAATCCCTCTGCATAATGTGGATGCTGGGACCACCATAATGGTTTAGACAAACAGCTGTGCCATTTGTTCAAATACCCAAACAGTTTCCAAGCAAATCAACATACCTCTCACAGCATATAACCTCAAAATGTGTGTATTCCCAATATATCCAATAGATCTGTTGTGCTTCCAATCACTCCCAAATAAATGCAATAAAATTTTAAAATAGATGACTGAAGCAACAACTATGCAAAGATCATTGGAAAGAACAACTTCTGGTTGGTACCCTCACATTAAACAAGGCACTCCAGCAAAAATAAAACATAGAAATGCAAATTTTGTTGAAAAATACTGAGCTGAAAGAACGTAAAAGATCAGCAATCACTTGATTAATATAGACCAGAGAAATCTCAATTTCAGGATGAGATTTCATTTTCATTTTAATTTTCACACTGGAGCACATTTCCCAGGTGTTATTTGTGGTCTGGACTATGGTAGTGTTACCACCCGTTCCATCCTAGTGGTGATTTGCAGGATGCCTTCCTCTTATGAGATTCCATGGGAAGAGGGGAAGGGTTGATAAAATTTTAATGTGCCCTTATTCTTGTTTGAAATATGACTTCCCTAGAGTGGATGATGGAGGTCACAAAGATTAGGTTAAATACCAAGGACAAAAGTTGTGTCCTTAGGACTTGAACTGACAGCTTGAATGACATACCTGTGCAATCTTCACCTAAAGTTGTTTGGAAGAGTCTCTTTGTTCCTGGAAGTTTAGTTTAGGGAAGTCAATAACATTGCCTCTTTCTCTCCCCAGGCTATCTCAGAGAAATGGTAAACCACATCACCATGGGTCTCAATGATTTAAGGCTTTTTGTAAAGCTACCAACAAGACAAACTACTGGCTCTGTTAGTATGAAGTAATATGATGGACCATCTTTCCACATGATTCTAACCCATTTGTCAAACAGGTTGGCATGTAACAACTACTCCATATATGATTTGGTGTCATGTAGAAGCCATTTATAAATAAGTATGGTCAACTCCCCTAGACATAGGATACATCATCAAAGCCCAAGAGTTCACCATAAAAGTGTCCTAGCTATGTAGGAGAACATCTCTTGCTTTATTAAAAATATGAACAACACTATGGCATCCCTGGGAGAGTGCCCTAATGACAATCATAATCAAATAGTCTGACAAGTTTCTGAGAGTGCTACTTTTTAGCCTAAATTTAATGTTACTTTGGGCAACAGTAACTGTTGGTAGTTCAGTGTACAATGACTGGTGCCTGCAGCTGGCACTCTGGAAAATCTAGTACGCTCAGTATCCCTGGGGTATGGAACATGACAAGTGTTCCGTTAGGACTGGAACTACATACAAGTGCTTGAATGGACCTAAAATCTAGGCTTATCCAGCCTGGCAATGCCAGGAAGGAGGACCTTCTCTACCACCTACATCCAAATGTATATGGTTCATAACATGTTGTTAGATGGACATTTGATAAATATCATGAGAATGGGTGGTGCACTTCTGCCCAGATATTTAAAAAAATGATGGCATTACCCACTTATCATGTACACTAACGCTGGCATTAAAGGAAGTGGAATCTTTATTGTATGTGGACATTATTTATAAATGTCCTTTCCCCCCAAATGGTGGGATGAGTTGCTTGAGGACATATGGATTCCAGTAAAACTTGGGAAAAATATATTACCTAAAATCTCAAACCTGGGCTCTTTTAAACATCACAGCCATCACACAATGCATAAAAGCTTCCTGCAATGTACCAGGCAGAACATATCCTGGTCACCAGTATCCGCATTCATAAACTAAAAAAGACTATATATCACATGTTCAGTATTACAAAAAGGAGGGTTTAATCCTAAATTCCATTCATTGGTACTCCTCCAACATGAGATCAACAATGAAGCAGCCTTTGCACTAGTGTAATGACATTCTGATGGCACAAGCTGGGAGTGTATGTGCTAAGCCAGGAAAAAATAAGTGCTGTGTTTACATAAATAATTGTGAATAGGTTGTGAATAACAGAACTTTAAAAAGGTAATAAATATTCTCCAAATGATTGAAAAAAACTCAGGTTTTATACCTTTTAAACTAATTTGTGCCAAGTAATGGATGGGATGGCAATCAACCACCCCACCCCCAAGCAGACCTGATCTCCCTGTTAAGGGAGATACTATTAGTTATCCTCCTCAAATGTTTCCTTTTTCTGTGTGCACACAAGTAGCTACAAGTAATATCTATTACAGTAGTGTTCCATGTCCTGGATATGCAGCTTATTATCCAAAGCAGACAATAGATATTTCTAAATTTTGAATTTAAATCTTGGCATCAAAAAATTTACACAACCTTAAGCACAGCCTGTTGCCTTTATGTTGGATTCACAAATTCATCCTGTGCTCAGGAAAAATCATGTAAGTCTGGTAGAATAAAATACAATCAATCCCCTAGTAAATGAACAGACTGTAAGTACATTCCCTCCTCTTGCCCCAAGTATATGTAAATAGTCACTGGAGACAGTCTGATTCTGGTGGGCATTTTTATGACATTCAGCTGACACCATCATATATCTGTCCAGCAGGGAGATGGGTTCCTTGACTAGCACACACAGACATGAAGACAGGTGCTGCACTTAAAATATCTTCCTACTTTGTGCAGGGTTTGAGACCTGCTGGCTATGGGGATCCAGCACCCACTAGGAAATCTCTCCTTGCTCCGTTGCTTCTCTATATGAGTAAAATATTGTGCAGTGCTGTCTCATTCTTATTTCTATTGGCACCTGACACCTACAACAGAGTTGTCATCTCTTTAGATGTCTCTCCTGACCTAAAGAGGGAGATAAACAATATCAGACCTTGCTTTCATTACTTTTGTGTGCATACCTAGTAGTGATACTTCTGAGTCATATGGGAATTCTATATTTGGTTTCTGAGGAACTGCCAAATTGTCTTATATAACAACTGCACCATTTTATATTACCACCAGCATAGACTAAGTGTTCCTATTTCTCTATGTACTCAATAATTTTTATGATTACCTGGTTTTGCTTAAGAGTAGCCATTCTAGTGGGTGTGAAACACAGTCATACTAAGATTTTGATTTCCATTTTCCTAATAGCTAAAGATTTTGTGCATCTTTTTAGGTGCATTTGTGCATTTTCTTTGGAGAAATGTACGTTCAAGATTTTTGCCCATTTATTAAACAGGTTGCTTCTCTTTTTATTGTTTTTAATAGGATTTGTTTATGGTGGTTATATAAAGAATGAGATATAAAAATCCTTTTCCTCAAGAACAATGGTGTCCACAGTAAATCACTGATCATGGCTTTTGATTAGTGAATTCAGACTGCTGGACCTGGCTTTGAGAGCAGGCATTGTTTCAACCCATCTAGACAAAGGTGGCAAAAGCGTGTTTCAACCATGCCCCAGACAAAGAAGGTAGTAGCACTTGTTTCTACCCATCCTGGACAGGGGTGGAGGTGGTAGAGATTTACAGACACAGGGCTTCTTCAGGCCCATGGGAGAATGTTAGCCAGACTGACTACACTTGGTGGGCAGTCCAAGAAAGCTCAGCTTTGGAGAGCCATCAGAGTAGTTCTTGGGGCCCTTCCTTATCAAATCCACAGAACACTTTGAAGCTGCTCTGTGTCTTTGTGTGGTACCTGACCTGATTTTGCTAGAAAAGAATGAATAGGGAAAGCACTCCCTAAGTTAATATTCATCCCAAAATGTGCCCTTCAGACAAAAAAAAAAAACATGAGACAATGAAAGGAGTGGAAAATACTATAGAAGCAGACAGTCTGGGACAAAAGCCTGCTACCTTTAGATACATGGCAGAGGGAGGTTTTTCACCCTGAGAAACAAAGGGAAAAACCAAACTCCTATAAACAAGGGAACTCCAAAACAAATAACAAGCAAATGAGTAGGACTAAACAAAGGGCCAGGAAGAAAGGGAAAGCCCTGCACTGTGAATTCACTTAGGGAAGACTTTCCTGAGAGGAGGTTTAGTGCTCATGAAAAATATCTGTCTTAACACCAGCTGGTTTCAAAACCAAGAAACAGACATGCAAGGGAATAAATCCTGGTGTTAACAGTTGAAAATTTAAAAAAATACCACGTGCAGCAAAAGAGTATAGGATGAATAAAGAAAGAGTAAGTGAAGACCCATCCAAGGAAGAGGATAAAATTATGGAAACATGAACAAAGAAGAGAATGTGGACATACCAAACAATGCCTTTAAGAAAAAAAGATCTGACAAAAAGCTTAGGGAGAAGATGGCAGCATAAGGAATTGTAGGGTTCAATATATCCTACAGAGCAATTAGTAAATAACCAGAAAATCTATGAAGCAATTGCTTGGGGAACTTCAGAGACCAGACACACCTCAGACATCACAAGGAAAGAGTGGAGTGATTGATAAATCACAGGGAAGATGCTGTAAGTAAATTTGTCCATGCTGTGTGCTAGATGTGGTTTCATTAAGGATTCCAACAGAACACAGTGAGTTAAAGATTAACAGATTAATTGAAGAAATAAAACAGGGGGGAAGTAGGTGGGAGAGAAAAAGGGAGAAAGCAGGTAGGAGCCCACCTGGGGAGCCAGCAAGAAGAAAGGGAAAATGGCTCTGGCTCCTTGTTTGGGAGCTGTGTTTTAAGGGAATGGTGACAACAGGAGGGGAGGGTGCCCACTAGGTGGTGTGCTGTTTCCTGATTGGATAGATCCTTGTAACAGATTTATATCTGAATCTTAGGACCTGCCAAAGATGCTGAAGAGGGAGGCTGAGGGGGCTCTGCATTAAGAGTTCCTTTTGCTTTTAGAATTTTTTTTCAGAGACCCAACAAGGTGGAGGTTGGTGCCTTTCCCCCACTAGCTAAGTAACCAGATTCTGAGTCACTCTATAGAAGGAAACAGAGGCCCTTTCCCTAGTAGAATTAAGGGAAATTCAAGGAGGCACCAATTGCAGATTTGATTTATGAATTCAGACTGCTGAATGGCAGCTCAGAGCACAGATAAATTTACATTGCAATAAAGGCATAAACTGTGACATCTGTTTCAGACCTGGTCCCAAAAGGTAAGAAGAAGAGTGGATGAATTAAAAGGAGGCATCTGGAATTGACTGAGGACAGACTGCTGTAGCCCAGGCAAAGGGACATATAAGAGGATTCCAGATCCGGCTTTTGATTGGTGAACTTGGGTTGATAGGGTCCAGCTCTGAGAACAGCTGCTTTCTTCTTCCTTTTTTTTCTTTCTTTTTTCTTTTCTTTTTAAGCAGCCCATTAAAGAAATGGAGTCTACAGTCTCCATTTGCAGCCCTTTTCCAGGCAGGGGTGGAAATAGGTTTGACTGAGAGACAAAGTGACTAATGATGTGGGTTAGATAGTTCCCAAAAGGATGGACCTTCCCCTAAGAAATGGAGGTTGTTGCAGGGCCCTGTACAGACCCCAGGGACTGTGATAGCAGCAAGAGTTTCAATTTACAGAGGACAAGGCCAGTTTTTGTCTGAAATATGGCCCAGTAGGGTTGGAAGTGGGAAGGCTTGAGAATCACTGTAGCTTTTCCAGCCTACAGGGAACAAGGGGCTGATGAGTGGTTCCTCATCAAGAAATGTGAGGGAAAAGCTGAACACTGGTGGCAGCAGTTATTTAGAGAAATCAGTCCAGACACTGGGAACTTGGCAAACACTAACAATTTCAAATAGTTTTAACCCCTACAATCTCCATCTCAAACACACACCTAGCAGAAGTAGGGTTGGCTAAGAATTAAAGGCACAGTACTACACTTGGCCTGTGGAGATCAGCAGACTGAATAACACTATCTGGTGAGGACAGTAACAGCACAGAATCAGGAGACTTCATAGGAAAGACTGGTGCCCTCCTGGTATCATTTCCATGGAACCTTGTGTTTTGGTTTACTAAAGCTTCTGGAATGCAATATAACAGAAACAGGATGGCATTTAAAAAAAGAATTTACTATGTTACAAGTTTACAATTCTAAGGCCATTAAAATGTCCAAACTAAGGCATCCAGAGAAAGACACCTTGATTCAAAGAAGGCTGATGGCCCCAAAACACCTCTGTCAGCTGGGAGGCACATGGATGGCATCTGCTGGGGTCTTTTGTTTCTGCTTTCAAGCAGCTCCCCCGGGGCACTTTCTTTTTTCATCTCCAAAGGTCTCTGGCTCTGTGGGCTCTGTATGCTCTTTCCAAATGGTTTCCTCTTAAAGGAGCCCAGTAAGCAACTCCATCTTCAATGGGTGGAGACACATCTCCACAGAAACAACTTAATCAAAATTATCACACTCAGCAATATTGAATGAGGATTAAAACATGCTTTTTGGGGTACACAGTTTCAAACCTGCATACCTTGATACTGAACTATAATACTTTTGTGAGCCCTGATCTTGACTTGTATGGAAAGAAATGACTGGGTTAAATCATCTCTAGGGGACTCTACTCTCAGAATTTGCCCTCCAGGTGAAAATTGAGAGAGGTAATGAAAGAAGTGTTAAACACATACAGAGGGAAAAATAAAACAAAATAGCAGATAAATATTCCCTAAGGAGGAAGAGGGAAAAGAAAGCTTATTCCAGTGGCGAAACAACAACACAAAAAATGGTAAATTCAAAACTCATTCCATATATGCTGGGGGAGAATCAGAAGAATAAGGACTAAAAAATCCCAATCAGCTAAACTGATGTGTTGCTAGAGGTCTAAACTAAGTTGAATCAAATGTCAAGGAATAGTTAAAGCACAAACAAATAAAAATGAAAGCCCTGGTTAAGAGACAGAAATTAATCTCCACAATAAAAATTCAGATGCCTACAGCAGGAAAAAAATCACAAGTCACACTAGGAAGCACAAAGATATGGGCCAGTCAAAGGAACAAACTAAAACTTCAGATGAGATACAGAAGCTGAAACAACTAATAAGGATGTTCAAACATATCTTGTCAATCAATTCAGTAACTTAAAGGAAAATGAGGCAAAAGAGATGAAGGATATAAAGAAGAAACTTGGTGACCATAACAAAGAACTTAGAAATTTGCAAAAGATAATGACAAAATTTATGGAATGAAAAATGATCAAAAGCAAAATGGAGAGATGAAACTGAAGATTACAAGAGACAGAAGAAAGGATCAGTGAAGTAGAGGACAAGACATCTGAAATCTTAGGCACAAAAGAACAGATAAGGGAAAGGATGAAAAAAAATGAGCAGGAATTCAGGGAATTGAACAAAAACATGAAATGCATGAATATAAGTGTTATGGGTATCCCAGAATGGAAGAGAAAAGGGGCAGAAAGAGTAACTTAAGAAATAATCATTGAAAATTCCCCAACTCCTATGAAAGACAACAAATTACAGGTCCAAGAAGTGCCATATACCACAAACACAAAAGATCGAAAAAAACCTAACCTAAGTCACTTACTTATATGATTGCCAAATGCCAGAGACAAATAGAGAATTCTGAAAGCAGCAAGAGAAAAGTGATCCATCACATACAAGATAAGCTTGATGAGACAAAGTGCTGATTTCTCAGCAGAAACTATGGAGGTGTGGAAATAGTGGTTTGCCATATTTAAGATACTGAAAGAGAAAACTTGCCAACCAAGAATTCTATATCTGGGAAAACCGTCCTTCAAAAAATGAAGTAGGGTTTAAAATATTTACATTTTAACAGATACTCAGAAAGTTTCTGAACAAGAGATCTGCTCTACAAGAAATACTAATGGAAATGCTGGCAACTGATAGGAAAAGACAGATGATAGAGTTCTAGATAGAGTGTGGAAATGAAGACTACAAGTAGTGGTAACTACTAGGGTAATGAGAGAGAAAAAATAAGATAAGACATATAAAATGCAAATGAGAAAATGGCTAAAGGAAGCATTACCTTTACAACAATAACATTGGATTTTAATGGTTTCAACGCCCCAATAAAAAACATACACTGGCAGAATGGATAAAAAATAACAGGATCCATCAACATGCTCTTTACAAGAGACTCATTTTAGACCCAAGGAGAAAAATAGGTTGAAAGTGAAAGTTTTGAAAGAAGATAATACCATGTAAATAAGAACCAGTAAAAGAGTGGAGGTATCTGCAATAATATCATGCAAATTAGCCTTTGAATGTAAAATGGTTAAAAAAGACAAAAAAGGACACTATTATTAATAAAAATGGCAATATAACAAAAGGAAATAGCAATCATAAATATGTGTACACCAAGCTAGAGTACCCCAAGTTATAAGGTTTCTATTTCAAGTTGCAAAACTTGAAGGGTGAAATAGACAGCCCTACAATATTGGTTGGAGACTTCAATACACCACTCTCATCAATGGATAAAACATCTAGACTGAGGATCAATAAGGATATTGAGATATTGAATGATATGATAAACTATAGTTAACAGACATTTACAGAACATTGTACCCAACAAAAGGAGGATATGTATTCTTCTCATGTGCTCATGGATCATTTTCCAGGACAGAGAGTACTTTCTGAGAATATAATGGAATGAAGTTGGTAGTCAATAACAGGTTGAAGCCTGGAAAATTCACATTTATATGGAGGCTAAACAACACACTCTTAAAAAAACAGTGGATAATGGAAGAAATTACATTCAATAAATATCTCGAGGCAAATGAAAATGAGAGCACAACATATCAAAAGTTATGGGTTGCAGTGAAGGCAGTGCTGAAAGAGAAAGTCATTGCCCTATGTCTCTATTAAAAAAGAAGAGCAAAACTGAAGGACTTTTAATAGCACACCAGTAGTAAATAGAAAAAAAAAGAAGCAAGCTAACTCCCAAGCAAATAGAAGGAAAGAATTAACAGTGAGAAGAGCAGAAATAAATGAAATTGAAAACATAAAAACAATAGATAAAATCAACAAAACCAAGTTGGTTGTTTGAGCAAATCGGTAAAATTGATAGACACTTAGCAGCCTTTCAAATAAAAAAGCAAGACAATGCAAAATTGATTGGAGAGGGAACATTACTACTGACCCCACAGAAATAGAAGATTCAATAAGAGACTACTATGAACAAATATATTCCAAGAAAGTAGATGAAATGAGCATTTCCTAGAAACTCATAAACAGCTTCCATTGACTTGAGAAGAAACAAAAGACTTCAACAAACCAATCACAAATAAAGAGATTGAGCTAGTCATCAAACCCTCCCAACAAGCAAAGCTGAAGACCAGATGGCTCCACATGTGAATTCTACCCAGCATTCTAGGAAGAACTAGTACCAATCCTGCTCTAACACTTCAAAAAAAATTGAAAATGAGGGAAAGCTACCTAACTTAATGTATGACATCAGTATCACCCTAATACCATGGCCAAACAAAGATAGTACAAGAAAAAACAATATGACCTAGTCTCTCATATGGATATAGATGCAAAAATCTTCAACAAAATACCTGCAAATTGAATCCAGAAGCACATTAAAAGAATTATACACCATGACCAAGTGGGTTTTATGCCAAGTATGCAAGAAAATCAATTAATATAATACACTATATCAACAAATCAAAAGGGAAAAACCACACCATCACCTCAATGAATACAGAAAATGGCATTTGACAAAATTCAACATTGTTTCTTGATGAAAGTACTTTAAAGCATATAAGTACAAGGAAAGTTCTTCAACATAATTAAGGGCTTATATGAAAAACCCATAGCTAAATTGATACACAATGGGGAAAGTCTGAAAGCTTTCATTCTAAGATTTGGAACAAGACAAGGATGTCCAGTGTCACCACAGTTATTCAATATTGTGCTGGAAGTTCTAGCTAGAGTAATGAGCCAAGAAAAAAATAAAACGCATCTGAGTTGGAAAGGAAGAACTGATACTTATGCTGTTTGCATATGACATGAGCCTATCAGTAGAACATTTTGAAAAATCTACAGCAAGGCTACCAAAGCTAATAAATGAGTTTAGCAAAGTGGCAGGACTCAAGAACAATGTCCTAAAATCAGCAGTGTTTTAACACACTAGTGATGAACAATTAGAGGAGGAAATCAAGAAAAAATTCCATTTACAACGGGAAACAAAAGAATCATATATCTAGGAATGAATTTAACCATGAACATAACAAATCTATAAAAGAAAACTATGAAACTCCGCCCACGGTGTTCCCACCGCCAGCCAGTCATCCTCTTCCCCCTTCTCTGCCTGCGGCACTCCCGCTGCCAGCCAGCCCTCCTCTTCCCTCTTCTGCTCCGGCAGTGCTCCCGCTGCCATTTTGCCCTCCTCTTTCCCCTTCTGCTCCAGCAGTGCTCCATCCGCCATCTTATCCTTCCCTTTCTCCTCCTAGTCCGGCGGCTCTCCAACCACCATCATGCCTTCTTCCGCCTTCACCAGCTCCTCTGCCACCGGCCTCGACAGCCTTGCCACCCTCACCTTTCCTCCTCCACAACAGCTACTGGGAGAGTGGAGACGATACAGAGCAGCTCCCAGAGCCACGACAGAGATCAAAGGCACGGCGTACCCCATCCTGGAATGGCTGACTGTCTGGGAGAACCAGCTCCGGTGAGATCGCCGAGGGGCGCAGGCTTTCCCGGGCGGGACGGCAAGTGGCCGGAGTTCCTCCCTTCCTCCTTCCCAGGCCAGCTGGCAGAATTGGGCAGGAGGTCCCCTCGGGCCATGGCGGCTGGCGCCCACACTGCGCGACGACCCTCAGACCAACTGAGAGAGTTGGGTCGGAAATCCCCAGACCGCGGAGAACGGTGACCAGGGGGGAACGTTTCAAACACGTGACTCCCCGGTCAGGCTGGGAACAGTGCACTCTTCCGGCTGCGACAGCTGGCGCCCTCCTGCCATGCTTGGTGCCCCGGGTCGACAAGGAAATTCACTCAGGCGCTTTCCCGGGCTGCGGCAGCTGGTGACACGCCGCGTTCGGCCCTCGGGCCGGCTGGTACATTTCCAAGTTGCTTCGACTGGTGAACTTCACCCACAGCGAGAGTTTTCCAAAGTTAAAGGACCCACAACACCTTTTACTGGTGGAAACCGCAGACAAACGTGTGCCACGAGCGCCACCTACTGGACAGGATAAGAAAAACAGAACCCAGAGATTTCACAGAAAAATCTTTCAACCTGTTGGGTCCAAAACCCAGGGAAATCTGATTAAATGCCCAGACGCCAGCAGAAGAAAACGGATCACGTTCAGAAAATTGAAAATATGGCCCAGTCAAAGGAACAAACCAATAGTCCAAATGAGATACAGGAGCTGAAACAACTAATGCTGAATATACGAACAGAAATGGAAAACCTCTTCAAAAACGAAATCAATAAATTGAGGGAGGACATGAAGAAGACATGGGCTGAACAAAAAGAAGAAATAGAAAAACTGAAAAAACAAATCACAGAGTTTATGGAAGTGAAGTATAAAGTAGAAAAGATGGAAAAAACAATGGATACCTACAATGATAGATTTAAAGAGACAGAAGATAGAATTAGTGATTTGGAGGATGGAACATCTGAATTCCAAAAAGAAACAGAAACTATCCAGAAAAGAATGGAAAAATTTGAACAGGGTATCAGGGAACTCAAGGACAATATGAAGCACACAAATATACGTGTTGTGGGTGTCCCAGAAGAAGAAGAGAAGGGAAAAGGAGGAGAAAAACTAATGGAAGAAATTATCACTGAAAATTTCCCAACTCTTATGAAAGACCTAAAATTACAGATCCAAGAAGTGCAGCGCACCCCAAAGAGATTAGACCCAAATAGGCATTCTCCAAGACACTTTGTAGTTAGAATGCCAGAGGTCAAAGAGAAAGAGAGGATCTTGAAAGTAGCAAGAGAAAAACAATCCATCACATACAAGGGAAACCCAATAAGACTATGTGTAGATTTCTCAGCAGAAACCATGGAAGCTAGAAGACAGTGGGATGATATATTTAAATTACTAAAAGAGAAAAACTGCCAACCAAGACTCCTATATCCAGCAAAATTGTCCTTCAAAAATGAGGGAGAAATTAAAACATTCTCAGACAAAAAGTCACTGAGAGAATTCGTGACCAAGAGACCAGATCTGCAAGAAATACTAAAGGGAGCACTAGAGTCAGATACAAAAAGACAGAAGAGAGAGGTATGGAGAAGAGTGCAGAAAGAAGGAAAGTCAGATATGATATATATAATACAAAAGGCAAAATGGTAGAGGAAAATGTTATCCAAACAGTAATAACACTAAATGTTAATGGACTGAATTCCCTAATCAAAAGACATAGACTGGCAGAATGGATTAAAAAACAGGATCCTTCTATATGCTGTCTACAGGAAACACATCTTAGACCCAAAGATAAACATACGTTGAAAGTGAAAGGTTGGGAAAAGATATTTCATGCAAATAACAACCAGAAAAGAGCAGGAGTGGCTATACTAATATCCAACAAATTAGACTTCAAATGTAAAACAGTTAAAAGAGACAAAGAAGAACACTATATACTAATAAAAGGAACAATTCAACAAAAAGATATAACAATCATAAATATTTACGCACCGAAGCAGAATGCCCCAAAATACGTGAGGAATACACTGCAAACACTGAAAAGGGAAATAGACTCATATACCATAATAGTTGGAGACTTCAATTCACCACTCTCATCAATGGACAGAACATCTAGACAGAGGATCAATAAAGAAATAGAGAATCTGAACATTACTATAAATGAGCTAAACTTAACAGACATTTATAGGACATTACATCCCACAACAGCAGGATACACCTTTCTCTCAAGTGCTCATGGATCATTCTCAAAGATAGACCATATGCTGGGTCACAAAGCAAGTCTTAACAAATTTAAAAAGATTGAAATCGTACACAACACTTTCTTGGATCATAAAGGAATGAAGTTGGAAATCAACAATAGGTGGAGTGCCAGAAAATTCACAAATGCGTGGAGGCTCAACAACACACTCTTAAACAACGAGTGGGTAAAAGAAGAAATTGCAAGAGAAATTAGTAAATACCTCGAGGCGAATGAAAATGAAAACACAACATATCAAAACTTATGATATGCCGCAAAGGCCGTGCTAAGAGGGAAATTTATTGCCCTAAATACCTATATCAGAAAAGAAGAAAAGGCAAAAATGCAGGAATTAACTGTACACTTGGAAGAACTGGAGAAAGAACAGCAAACTAATCCCAAAGCAAGCAAAAGGAAAGAAATAACAAAGATTAGAGCAGAAATAAATGAAATTGAGAACATGAAAACAATAGAGAAAATCAATAAGACCAGAAGTTGGTTCTATGAGAAAATCAATAATATTGATGGGCCCTTAGCAAGATTGACAAAAAGAAGAAGAGAGAGGATGCAAATAAATAAGATCAGAAATGGAAGAGGAGACATAACTACTGACCTCACAGAAGTAAAGGAGGTAATAAAAGGATACGATGAACAACTTTACACTAATAAATACAACTTAGATGAAATGGACGGGTTCCTGGAAAGACATGAACAACCAACTTTGACTCAAGAAGAAGTAGATGACCTCAATAAACCAATCACAAGTAAAGAGATTGAATTAGTCATTCAAAAGCTTCCTAAAAAGAAAAGTCCAGGACCAGACGGCTTCACATGTGAATTCTATCAAACATTCCAGAAAGAATTAGTACCAACTCTCCTCAAACTATTCAAAAAAATCGAAGTGGAGGGAAAACTACCTAATTCATTCTACGAAGCTGACATCACCCTCATACCAAAACCAGGCAAGGATATTACAAAAAAAGAAAACTACAGACCAATCTCTCTAATGAATATAGATGCAAAAATCCTCAATAAAATTCTAGCAAATCGTATCCAACAACACATTAAAAGAATTATACATCATGACCAAGTAGGATTCATCCTAGGTATGCAAGGATGGTTCAACATAAGAAATTCAATTAATGTAATACACCATATCAACAAATCAAAGCAGAAAAATCACATGATCATCTCAATTGATGCAGAGAAGGTATTTGACAAGATTCAACATCCTTTCCTGTTGAAAACACTTCAAAAGATAGGAATACAAGGGAACTTCCTTAAAATGATAGAGGGAATATATGAAAAACCCACAGCTAATATCATCCTCAATGGGGAAAAATTGAAAACTTTCCCCCTAAGATCAGGAACAAGACAAGGATGTCCACTATCACCACTATTATTCAACATTGTGTTGGAGGTTCTAGCCAGAGCAATTAGACAAGAAAAAGAAATACAAGGCATCAAAATTGGAAAGGAAGAAATAAAAATATCACTGTTTGCAGACGATATGATACTATACGTTGAAAACCCGGAAAAATCCACAACAAAACTACTAGAGCAAATAAATGAGTACAGCAAAGTAGCAGGTTACAAGATCAACATTAAAAAATCTATAGCATTTCTATACACTAGTAATGAACAAGCTGAGGGGGAAATCAAGAAGCGAATCCCATTTACAATTGCACCTAGAAGAATAAAATACCTAGGAATAAATTTAACTAAAGAGACAAAAAACCTATATAAAGAAAACTACAAAAAACTGCTAAAGGAAATCACCAAAGACCTAAATAGATGGAAGGACATACCGTGTTCATGGATTGGAAGACTAAATATAGTTCAGATGTCAATCCTACCTAAATTGATTTACAGATTCAATGCAATACCAATCAAAATCCCAACAACTTATTTTTCAGAAAAAGAAAAACCAATAAGCAAATTTATCTGGAAGGGCAGGGTGCCCCGAATTGCTAAAAACATCTTGAGGAAAAAAAACGAAGCTGGAGGTCTAGCGATGCCAGACTTTAAGGCATATTATGAAGCCACAGTGGTCAAAACAGCATGGTATTGGCATAAAGATAGATTTATCGACCAATGGAATCGAATAGAGTGCTCAGATATAGACCCTCTCATCTGTGGACATTTGATCTTTGATAAGGCAGTCAAGCCAACTCACCTGGGACAGAACAGTCCCTTCAATAAATGGTGCCTAGAGAACTGGATATCCATATGCAAACGAATGAAAGAAGACCCATATCTCACACCCTACACAAAAGTTAACTCAAAATGGATCAAAGATCTAAACATTAGGTCTAAGACCATAAAACAGTTAGAGGAAAATGTAGGGAGATATCTTATGAAACTTACAATTGGAGGCGGTTTTATGGACCTTAAACCTAAAGCAAGAGCAC
This sequence comes from Tamandua tetradactyla, assembly GCF_023851605.1. NCBI lineage: Eukaryota > Metazoa > Chordata > Mammalia > Pilosa > Myrmecophagidae > Tamandua > Tamandua tetradactyla. The sequence goes on along the minus strand of NC_135341.1, from coordinate 3,123,223 downwards.
TGAAGAAGGAAATAAATAAATGGGAGCTCCTCAAAATTAAACACTTTTGTGCATCAAAGAACTTCATCAAGAAAGTAGAAAGACAGCCTACACAATGGGAAACAATATTTGGAAATGACATATCAGATAAAGGTCTAGTATCCAGAATTTATAAAGAGATTTTTCAACTCAACAACGAAAAGTCAGCCAACCCAATTACAAAATGGGAAAAAGACTTGAACAGACACCTACCAGAAGAGGAAATACAAATGGCCAAAAGACACATGAAGAGATGCTCAATGTCCCTGGCCATTAGAGAAGTGCAAATCAAAACCACAATGAGATATCATCTCATACCCACCAGAATGGCCATTATCAACAAAACAGAAAATGACAAATGCTGGAGAGGATGTGGAGAAAGAGGCACACTTATCCACTGTTGGTACGAATGTCAAATGTGCAACCACTGTAGAAGGCAGTTTGGTGATTCCTCAAAAAGCTGAATATAGAATTGCCATATGACCCAGCAATACCATTGCTGGTATCTACTCAAAGGACTTAAGGGCAAAGACACAAACGGACATTTGCACACCAATGTTTATAGCAGCGTTATTTACAATTGCAAAGAGATGGAAACAGCCAAAATGTCCATCAACAGACGAGTGGCTAAACAAACTGTGGTATATACATACGATGGAATATTACACAGCTTTAAGACAGGATAAACTTATGAAGCATGTAATAACATGGATGGACCTAGAGAACATTATGCTGAGTGAGTCCAGCCAAAAACTAAAGGACAAATACTGTATGGTCCCACTGATGTGATCCGACATTCCAGAATAAACTTGGAATATGTCATTGGTAACAGAGTCCAGCAAGAGTTAGAAACAGGGTAAGATAATGGGTAATTGGAGCTGAAGGGATACAGACTGTGCAACAGGACTAGATACAAAAACTCAAAAATGGACAGCACAATAATACCTAATTGTAAAGTAATCATGTTAAAACACTGAATGAAGCTGCATCTGAGATATAGGTTTTTTTGTTTGTTTGTTTGTTTTTTCTATTATTATTACCTTTATTTCTTTTCTCTATGTTAACATTCTATATCTTTTTCTGTTGTGTTGCTAGTTCTTCTAAACCAATGCAAATGTACTAAGAAACGATGATCATGCATCTATGTGATGATGTTGAGAATTGCTGATTGCATGTGTAGAGTGGTGTGATTTCTAAATGTTGGGTTAATTTCTTTTTTCGGTTACTTAATAAAAAAAAGAAAAGAAAAGTATGAAATATTACTAAAAGAAATCAAGGAAGAACTAAATAAATGAGAGGACATTCCATGTTCATGGACAGAAAGACTAAATATAAGGTGCCAATTCTATGCAAAATGAATTATGGATTCAACGCAATACTAATCAAAATCCCAACAACTTAATTTTTAGTAATAGAAAAAAAACAATAATCAAGTTTATTTGAAGAACAGGATGACCGAAAAAACTAAAAACGTTTTGAGAAAGAAAAATGAAGTTGGAGGTCTCACAGTACCTGGCTTAAAAGCATATTTCAAAGCTACAGTAGTCAAAATAGTATGATAAGTGACATAAAGATAGACATACCAAACAATTGAGAGTTCAGAAATGGACCCTTTCATCTAGGGACAACTGATTTTTGAGAAGGTGTCCAAGTTCACTCAACTGGGACACAATAGCCTTTTCAACAAATGGTGCTTAGGAAACAAGATATCTGTATCCCAAAAAATGAAAAAGGACACCTTTTACAAAAATTAACTCAAAATGGATCAAAGGCCTAAACATTAGAGCCAAGACCATAAAACTGTTAGAAGAAAATATAGAAAGTATCTTAAAGCTCTTTTGATATGGGGTAGTTTCTTAGACCTTGCATCCTAAGAACAACATGCATTGCTCAATGAAAGAAGAAATAGATTAATGAGATTTCAAAATTGAATACTTTTTTGCATCAAAGGACTTTGTGAAGAAAGCAAAATGGTAGCCTGCACAATGGTAGAAAATCTTTGGGAACCACATTTCTGACAAGTTTAATATCCTGAATATATAGAGATCCTATAACTCAACTACAAAGAAAACAAACATACAATCCTGTTTAAAAATGGTGTAAAGCATGGATGTACACTTCTCTAAAGAGGAAATAGAAATCGTTCAAAAGTTTATGAAAAGATGCTCAACTTCACTAGCTATCAGAGAAATGTAAATTAAGACCACAATGAGAGGCCATCTCACCCTTAACAGAATGGCTCTTAAAGACAAAACAGAAAAGTACAAGAGCTGAAGAGGATGTCTAGAAAAAGGTACACTTGTTCATTTTGGTGAGAACATAGAATGGTGCAGGCACTCTGAAAGGTAGTTTGACAGTTCCTCTGGAAGCTGAGTATACCATTTCCATATGGCCCAGCAATCCTATTACTAGGTATATACTTGGAAGAACAGAAAGCAGGGACACGCATGGACTTATGCACACCAATGTTTATCACGTCATTACTAATGATTTCCAATAGATGGAAACAGCCCAGATGTTCATCAGTTTATGAGTGGAAGAGTAAACTATAGCTTATACATATGATAGAATATTATGCAGTTGTAAGACAAAATAAATCAAGAGGGTGGGCCATGGTGGCTTAGTGGCAGAGTTCTCACCTGCCATGCTGGAGACCTGGGTTAGATTCCCAGTGCCTGAAACTGCAAAAAAAAATTTTTTTAAATAGATAAATAAATAAACCCTGGTGCATGCAGCAGCATGGATGAACCTTGAGAACATTATGCTGAGTAAAATAAGCCACAGTTGAAAGATCATGTACTGTATGGTCCCCTGAGTCCCCTGGGCATATCATGTGAAACCAAGATGTTGGTGTACCCCTGAAAACCTGATAATTTGTCTAATCTCTGAGTGCTCATTCCACCAAATTCAGAAAGGTGAAAGCCAAGGGAAGAATTGGAAAGGAAAAATTACCATATAATGTAACAATTCTCTAGGAGATATTAAAACTGAATATTCATCACAATAATTTCTAGCATTCTGAAGCAGATAAAAATCATGAACTTTGATTGAATTCAAGACCAAGAAACTTGCAAAATGCAATTCAATGTTCTTTATGATCAGAAAAAATAGGAGTTGTTTTCACCCATTATGAATGTATGAATAGACTCATTTCATTACTACAGACTGGTAGTTATTTGACACAACCAATATGAAATATTCATTTTTAACACCCAAACATGCATGAATATTCCCATCAGCTGAATCAGTGTGTTCTCTTACCTGGAAAATTTTATAAAATTTACTTAGCTATTGGCCCCATACTTTTAAGTTATTTATGTATTTTTCCTAAATAGTAAATTCATTTATAATTTCCTCATTTTTTAATATTTAATTCAATGGACAAATGTTAATTCCTAAAATTATGGTTTGTAGGAACTGGTTACTTTCTCAATTTTATTCTTCTATCAATATTGTTTAAATAACTTCAGCATGAACATTTCTGTATGCTGTTATGAATGATGAGGGGAAAAGTACATGCCAGTTTGGAAAACATAATGTTTTGAGAGAAAGAACATATCTCTCTGAGTTTAGAAAATATTTATGCAAGTTTTAGTCCATGCATACAGATAAAGGATTAAATTATGGAACCAAATATACTGAATAAATTTAAACTGATATGGGCTAACACTTAGGTCAAATAAGAAAGGGCAGTCTTTTCATAATTGTGAGACATGGCACTTTACAGGAGAATAAATAAAGAAAATATCCATTTACAAAGCAACTTAAAGAATGATATAGCTTGGAATAAATCAAAGCAAAGATGTAAATGATCCCTACAGAGAAAACTACAAACATTTTTAAAGAAATCAAAGAAGACCTAAATAAAGAAAAGTTCATTCTATGATTATGGATTAGAAGACTTTATATTGTTAAGAGGTCAATCCAACTCAATGCAATTTTGCAGATACAATGGAATCTCAATCAATGTTCCAAGAACTTTCTTTGCAGATGTGGAAAAACAATTTATATAGAAGGGTACGAGTCCAACATAGCCAAAGCTACCTTGGAAAAGAAGAATGAAATTGGAGAACTCACACTTCCTGACATTCAAGCTTATTCCAAAGCTACAGTACTCAAAAACATCATGGTATTGGCACAAGGATGAACATATAGATCAACGGAATAGAATTGAGAGTTCTGAAATAAACCCTCACATTTATGACCAGCGATTTTTTATGAAAATATAACGAACATTCATTTGGGTAAGAATATTCTCATCAACAAATGGTGCTGGGAAAACTGGGTCTCCATTTGCAAAGTAATGCAGAGCTCCTACCTCACACCATATACAAAAATCAACTAAAATGCATCAGATACCTATATAGTCAGGCCAGAAACATAAGAATCCTAGTTAAAAATATAGGGAAGCATCTTCAGGTCATTTTGGTATGCAGCAATTTTCTCTTTGAAATTACACCCAAAATACCAGGAACAAGGAAAAGGGGACCTCACCTAAATTAAAAATTTCTGACTCAAAAGACTTTACCATGAAAGAAAAAGACAAGGTGAATAATGGGAGAATATATTTGGAAACTACAGATCCAATAAAGATTTAATATCCAAAGTGAATAAAGAAATCCTTCAAAAATAATGGCAACCCAATGAAAAGTTTGGAAAAAAACTTGAATAAACATCTTTCTAAAGATATATAAATAGACAAAAAGTGCAAGATAAAACCTCAACTTCATTTGCTATCACAGAAATACAAATCAAAACCATAATGAGATACCATTTCACATCCATTAACATGGCTCCTATTAAAAAATGGAAAATTAGTTATCTTGGAGAGGAAGCTGGGAAATTGGAACACTCATTCATTTCTGGTGACAATGTAAAATGGTGAAGCCTCTGTGGAAGATGGTTTCCTTGATTTTTCATAGAGTTAAGTATAGCATTATCACATGACCCTCAATCCTATTGCTAGGCACATTCAATTGAGAGCAATTGAATGCAGGGACATGAATACTTATTTACACAATTATGTTCAGAGAGGCATTATTTACAATTGCCAAAATATGTAAATGACCATAATGACCATAAACCAATCAATATATAAGCAAAATATATATTATCATTCAATGGAATATTATTCAGCCATAAAAAGGAATAAGTTCATGACACATGTGATAACATGGATGATCCTTGAAAACATTATGTTGAATAAAGTAAGATAAGCACAAAAGTAAAAATAATGTATGATGTCACTGATATTAAACAATTAGAATAAGCAAACTCATAGAGTCAGAATTTAGATTATGCTTTACCAGGGGATGTGATAGTGATAGAGGATGGGAAGTCAAGGCTTAAATATACAGAATTTCTGTCTGGAATGATGGAAATACTTTGGTGACTAATGGTTGTGAAAGTAGCACAACATTGTGACTAAAATTAACAGCAATATAATTTACAACTGAATGTGATTAAAAGGAGAACATTAAGCTGGATATATGGTAATGGAATATATTTTTTTAATTTCCATGGGACTGCACTACATGGGTGAACTCTTGTTTTAACCATGGACTATAGTACACTTATAAAAATGTGTTATAATCAAGGTGACAAAATGTTCAACAGCAGTAATGCAATGTATTGATGGTAGGAAGTATATGGTAATCCTATATTTTGTACATTATTGTTCCCTGAACCCACACTTCTCTAATAAAAATGGAAAACAAAAATATAAACAGTGTCTGTGGGACATGTTGGACACATTCAAGCTTACTAAAATTTGCATCATTGGACTCTCAAGGGACAATGAAAGGAGGTAAAGGCAGAAGAACTATTTGATGAAATAATGACAGAAAACCTCCTACATCTGATGAAAGACATGAATGCAAATGCAAGCATATATATGCATATAACAAATGTACATATATGCATTTACTAATACATACATACATTCTGTTGGTTCAGGTACTGTGGAGAACCCAAATATTAATATAGGTAACATTACCATCTTATTAATGAACAGCAGATGACTCACCAATTTTAAATTCTTCTTTAAATACCTTCAACAGAATTTTTAAATTTCATTGTAAGAATATTAAAACTTCAGGGTTAAATTTGGTCTGAAGTATATTATTATTGATACTATTGTGAATGAAATCATTTTCTTATTTCATGCTAACACATCTTTGGCTTTTCATTGCTATTGTGTAGATATGCAACTTCTTTTGGACATTGATGAAGTTTCCTGCAGTTTGCCATATTCCTATATTAGCACTAATTTTTTTGGCGCATCTGTGGATTTGATAGTGTTTCCTATATATATTAATGTTAGCTGTGAATAGTGTTTTCTTTATTTCTTTCAAATTTGATTGTATTTTACTTATTTATTTTTCTTGCCTAATTGTTATAGGTAGAAATTCCTGGTTAAATCTGAATACAAACAATGAAAACAGGCACTCTTGTAGAGGGAAATCTTTTAATCTTGCATTGAGCATAGTGTTAGATGTAGGAGTTGCATAAATGCACTTTAACAGATTGAGTTTATTCCCTTCTATTTTTAAGGTGTTGAATGTTTTCTATCACGAAATGATCTTGGATTTTTCAAATACCATTTTTGTATATAAATTGCAATAATCGTTTGCATGTCCATCCATGTGTTTGTTTATATTACATTGTGTGATATTAGAATGTCAAACCTCATTGGCATTCCTGTGAAAAAGTTCTAAAGGTGGTGTTGTTTAATCTCTTTAATATGCTGGTGTCATAAGCTATCTACGATTTTTGTAGTGACTTTACATGTGTAATCATATGCCTATTGGTCTATATGTATCCTTCCTTATGATCACTGTGTGGCTTTGTTATTGAGATAATGTCCTATTAGAAAGAATTAGAAGTTGATCCTTTATCTTCCACATTTTGGAAATCTTTCAAGAGAATAATATTAATTATTTTATAAATGTATGGTAGATTTCACTATTGAATCACACTGGTCCTGAACTTTGTTTTTTTCTTTTTTGAAAACTTTAATTAATGGCCCTATGTCTACTTGCTATTTATTTGTTCTTTAGTCATTGTTCTAGTTTGCAAGCTTCCATAATGCAATATATCAGAAATGCAATGGCTTTCAAAAAGAGGAATTTATTAAGTTGCAAGTTTACAGTTCTAAGGCTATGAAAATGTCCAAGTTAAATCAAGACTATAAAAGTGTCAATCTAAGGCAGGCATCCAGGCACAGATACCTTGGTTTAAGGAGACTGATGATGTTCAAGGTTTCTCTCTCGGCTGGAAAGGCACATGATGAGATCTGCTAGCTCTCTCTTCAGGGGCTTCCCTAGGGTTCTCTCCATTCTGGTGGCTCTGTGGTTCTCATGGCTCCGAAGCTTTTTTCCAAAATGGTTCCCTCTTAAAGGGCTCTAGTAAACAATACCACCTTGAATTGATAGAGACACAACTCCATGGAAACCATAAAATCAAAAGTTACCATCCACAGTTTGGTGAGTCATACCTCCATGGGAATAATAAAAAATCTCCCACCAATTTCCAGATCATGCATCTCCAATCTTCCCCAACCAAGAAAATAAAAAAACTTCCCACCCAGCAATATTGAATGAGGATTAAAGAACTTGTCTTTTCTGGGGTACACAATAGATTCAAATTGACACCATCATTTATTGCAGTTTCTGTGTTTCTAGGAATTTGACAATTTCATCTGAAATATCTACATCTTTTGTATACAATTGTTCATATTATTGTCTCAAAAAACTTTTTCTCTTTACATAGCTGGTAGTAGTAATATTCATTACTGATTTTAGGAATTTGAACATTTTGTCTTTTCTTAGTTTTGCTTGTTTGTCAATTTTATGATCTATCCTGTTGCTGTTCCTTTTGATGATTTTCTCTATTGTTTTATAATATTCTTTTTCTCTGCTTTATTATTATTATTTCCATTTTTTCCATACTCTGAACTTGTTTTGTCTTCCGTTTCTTGTTCAAATGTGTAAATTATGGTTATTCTTTTGTAAGCTTTTAAAGCTTTACATATTTTTTGAGCACTGGTTTCTCTGCATGCCAGATTTCATATTTTGTATTTTTATTTTCATTAATCTCACAGTATTTTCTAATTTCCCTTGTAAAGACTTCTTGGACAATTGGGTGGATTAAGAATTTGCTATTTAAATGTCATATATGGGGCAGTGCAATGGTGGCTCAGTGGCAGACTTCTCACCTGTCATGCTGTAGACTCAGATTCAATTCTTGAAGCCTGCCCATGCCAAAAAAAATAGTCATATATGTATACATTTTCTTGGTTTTCCTTTGGTTTCTAATTTAATTCTATTGCTGTCAAAGAAAATATTTTGCTCAGTTTTATATTTTAAAATATATTGGATCTTGTTTGTGCACCAGTCATCTAGTCTATCTTGGATAACAGATTATGCACACTTGGAAGAATTCATATTCTGCTTTTATTTCAGGCAGAACATTCTGTATATGCCTGAGAAGTGTGTACTGTTCAAGTCCTCTATGATCATATTTGTCTTCTGTTTGGTTGTCTATCCATTATTGAAAGTGAATTCTCTATCCATTATCAAAGTCTTAAGATATTATTGTAGAAATATGTATCTCTCAATTCGATTTGATCAAGCTTTGCTGCATATATTTTGATGTCCTGCTCATAATATTGCATCCTTTTACAGTTATTTGTGATGAATTGAAATTCTTAAAAATATATGATGCCCTTCTTTGTCTCTTGTAAAAGTATATTTTTACCCAAAATATATTTATGTCATATTAGTGGAACAACCCCAACTTTCTTTTGGTTGCTGTTTGGATGGAGTATCTTATTCTGTATTTTCACTTTCAATCCCTGTTCTAGTAAGCTAGCTGCCAGAATGCAGTATACCAGAAATGGCTCACCCTCCAAAAGGCAGGGGCTGTACCCAGGCTCTCTGCCATCTCTAGGGCACACGCTTAATATCTCCACGTGGTGGCATCAGGCTCTCTCCAAACCCCAAAGAATGTGCTTCAGCCTCTACAAGCCCTGAGACATTATGACTCTTCCATAGCAATGAGGTGGAAGGCCCATCATATGTCTTTGGGGAAAACTCATCCTCTCCACTTCTTGGGTGGGTCTGCTCTCCTGGCCTGAGGCTTCTTGACTTCAGACTCCAGCCTCCATGGTTTTGCCTCTGAAGTTACTTTTCCTCAACTGTGTCCCTTCTCTGTTCCTCTCAGTTCCAATTCGCATGGCTCTATTTATACAGATCCTCCAACACTCTTGTTGGCATTCTATGCAATAGCCTTGGATCATGCCCTTCAGACATAAAGAGTTTCCACAAATCCATCCTGGATAACTCCATTTCCAATCCTAGCTTTCTCTGAAAAGCTGACTGCTTCTTTATTTGAAAAAAATCCTCACATGGGGCACCACTCTCTGGGCCTCCTGGAAGCCCAGAATTTTCCAGAACATCAGGTTTTGTTTTATTTGTACCCAAGACTTCAATTCTCAGCTTATTTCTTTCCTGTCACATTTCACTATAAGCTGTGAAGAGAAATCAGGCTGCATTTTCCACATTTAAATTGGAAATCTCATCTGCTAAATATCCAAGTTCATGGCTTTTAAAATATGTCTTCCAGACAAAGCTTCTAGTCAATTTTGCCAGATTATCTGTCATTTTAAAACAAGGATAGCCTTCTTTCCAGTCTGCAAGAACACATGCCACATTCCAGTCTAGAGCTTGGTCAGAGGTATCTTTGGAGTCCACATTTCTATCAATAGTCTCTTCAAAGCATTGTAGGCCTTCTCAATCAAGCTCCTCACAACTCCTACAAAATCTTCCCGTTATCCATTTAAAAAGCCATTCCGACATGTTTGGTATTTGCAAACTATAGCAGCACCCCACTCCAGGTACCAAAATCTAGTTTCCTAGCTGCTGGAATGCAATATACCAGAAATGGAATGATTTTTTTCTAAAAAGGGGGAATTTAATAAGTTGCAAGTTAACAGTTTTTAGGCTGTGGAAATGTCCCAATTAAAACAAATCTATAGAAATGTCCAATCTAAGGCATCCAGGGAGAGATACCTTGATTCAAGAAGGTTGATGAAGTTTGGGATTCCTTTCTCAAGTGAAAAGGTACATGGCAAATACAGTCAGAGTTTCTCTTTCAGTTGGAAGGGCACATGTTGAACACGGCATCATATGCTAGCTTCCTCTCCAGCTTCCTGGGAAGTGTTTTCCTTCTTCATTTCCAAAAGTTGCTGGCTGGTGGACTCTCTGCTTTGTGGTTCTGCTGCTCTGTTGTGGCTTTCTCATGGCTCTGTTGTTCTTCTCTGCTCTCTCTGAATCTCAAGCTTCTTTGCATGTTTCCAGGAACTTTTCCATTCTATCTAAGTTATCTAGTTTTTTGGCATATAGTTGTTCATAGTATCCTCTTATGATTTCTTTTATTTTTTCAGGGTCTGTGGTAATGTACCCATTCTCATTTCTGACTTTTGTTTAGTTGCATCCTCTCTCTTTTTTTCCTTTTTCAGTCTTGCTAGTGGCCCATCAATTTTATTCATTTTCTCAAAGAACTAAATTTTGGTTTTATGGATTCTTTTTTTTTCTATTCTTTCTATTGTTCTTTTGCTTTCCCTTTCCTTTAACTCTGCTTTAATCTTTATTATGTCTATTCTTGTATTTGCTTTGCAGTTAGCTTGCTGTTCTTTCTCAAGTTTCCCTAGATGTGGCATTAAGTCCTTGATTTTTGCTCTTTCTTCTTATTTAATATACGTTTTTTAGGCAATAAATTTCCTTCTCAGCAAAGTCTTTGCCACGTCCTATAAGTTCTGATAAGTTGTATTCTCATTTACATCCATCTCCAGATACCTACTATTACTCTAGCAATTTCTTCTTTGTCCCACTGGATGTTTAAGATTGTGTTATTTAATCTCCATATATTTGTGAATGTTCTCATTCTTTGGGGGTTATTGATATGGCTTCATTTCATTGTGATTAGAGAAAGTGCTTTGAATAATTTCAATGTAATTAAATTTATAAAGACCTGTTTTGTTCACCAGCATATGATATTTCCTGGAGAATATTCCATGAGCACTAGAAAAGAATGCATGTTCTTATGTTTTGGGATGCCATGTCCAATATATGTCTGTTAGGTTTAATTTATTTATCAAGTTGTTTAAGTTTTCTATGACTTGTTGATCTTCTGTCTGATTGTATTATTTAGAAGAGAGTGGTGTTTTGAAGTCTCCCACTATTATTGTTGGAACATTTATAACTCCCTTTGGTTTTACCAATGTCTGTTTCTTCTACTTTGGAGTTCATTTGGAACATAAACATTTATGACACTTATACATTCTTGGTGAAGAGTCCCTTTAATTACTATATAGTGTCCCTCTTTGTCTCTTATGATGTCTTTACAGTTAAAGTCTATTTTGTCTGATATTAGTATAGCTACTCTTGCTTTCTTTTGGTTACAATTCACATGGAACATATTTTTCTATCTTTTCACTTTAAATCTATTTGTATCCATTTGTCTAAGATGAGTCTCTTGCAAGCATCATATAGATGGATTTTACTTCTTAATCCATTCTGCCAATCTGCATCTTTAAATTGGTAAGTTTAGTCAATGAAATAAAAATAAAGTTTTCCAGTGCCTGCCCATGCAAAATAAATAAATAAACGAACAAACAAACAAACAAATAAATAAATAAATGCAGCAACATGTCTGCACAACTGGAGACACTTTAGAAACCTTAATCCCAAATTAATCCCGAAACAAGCAGAAGTAAATAACTAATAACGAAAAGAGTGAAAATAAATGAAATGGAGAACAAAACAACAGAGAGTCAATGAAACAAAGTTAGTTATTTGGGGAGATCATTATAATTGACAAACCGTTAGCTTGGCTGACAAAGGAAAAGAAAGGGAGAAGAAGCAAATACAATTGGAAATGAGAGGTATGTCATTACATGAACCCTGAAGAAAGAAAAAAGATCACAAGAGGATATTTCAAAGATTGCATGCCAAAAAAAGATACAATTTTGTAGAAATGGACAACTTCTTATAAACACATGAACAAACTACACTGACTCAAGAAAATTTCATTACCCCAAAAAACCAGCCATCAAAAACCTGTCAAAAAAGGAATGTCCAGAACTCAATGGCTTCAAAAGTGAATTTTAGAACAGATTCTAAAAAGAATTAATACTCTCCTTTTTCTTTTTAATACCAAAAAAGAGAAAAAGAGGGAACACTAACTCATTATATGGAGCCAACATAACCTTAATACCAGTGCCTGATAAATCTTTGGTATTAAAGAGTATATACTCTGTCTAATGAATATAGGTGTAAATCTCCTCAACAAAATACTTGTATATAGAATCCAACTGCATATTAAAATAATCATATATCATGACCAACTGGGTTTTATTCCAAGTATGCAAGGGTGGTCAACAAAGAAAATCAATTAATGTAATACACTACATTAACAAATCAAAAGTGAAAAACCATATGGTCACCTCAATTGACAAATAAAAGACATTTGACAAATTCAGTACCACTTCATGATAAAAACACAGAAATAAGTAGGAACCAAGGGAAACTTTCTCAATATGATAAAGGGCATATCTGAAAAATCCACAGTTAGTATCATACTCAATGCTGGAAGATTGAAAGATTTTCCTCTAAAACAAGAAAAAATTGTCCCCCGTCCCTACTATTTTTCAACCTCAAGCTAGAAATTCTGCCTAGAGCACATAGGTAAGAGAAAGAAATAAAAGCCCTCCAAATCGGAAAGGAAGATGTAAAACCTTTCCTATTTTCATATACCAGTGATCATATGCTGAGAAAATCCTTAGAAAACTACTACAAGGCTACTTGAGCTAGGAAATGAGTTCAACAAAGTGGCGGGATACAAGATCAGCATACAAAAATCAATGCTGTTTCTATAAACTATTAATGAGCTCTCTGATGAGGTAATGAAGAAATAACTACACTTTCAATAACAACTAAAGGAATCAAATATCTAGGAAAAAAATAACCAAGAATGTAAAGGACATATAAACAGAAAACTACTAAACATTACTTAAAGTAATCACAGAAGACCTAAATAAGTGGAAGGGCATTTGGTGTTCAGGGGTTGGAAGGCTAAATGTCATTAACATGTAATTTCTTCCCAAATTCATCTACAAATTCAAGGCAATACCAATCAAAATTCCAATATCCTAATCTGCAGAAATGGAAAAGATAATTAGCAAATTTATTTGGAACAGCAAAAGGCCTTACATAACAAAAAAAATCTTGAAAAAGAAAAATGAAGTTGCAGACTCACATGTCCTGATTTAAAGCATATTATAAAGTTCCAGTGGTCAGAACAGCATGGTACTCGTATGAAGATAGACATGTTGACTAGCGGAATTGAATTGAGTTTTCAGAAATTGATCCCCAGATCTCTGGTCAAGTGATTCTTCATAAGGTCACAAAGTCTACTCAACTGGGACAGAAGAGTCTTTACAATAAAAGGTGTGTTGGGAGAACTGTTAATATCCTAACAGGTTACAAGATCAACATTCAAAAATCTGTAGCATTTCTATACACTAGTAATGAACAACCTGAGGGGGAAATCAAGAAGCGAATCCCATTTCCAATTGCAACTAAAAGAATAAAATACCTAGGAATAAATTTAACTAAAGAGACAAAAAATCTATATAAAGAAAACTACAAAAACTGTTAAAAGAAATCACAGAAGACCTAAATAGATGGAAGGGCATACCGTGTTCATGGATTGGAAGACTAAATATAGTTAAGATGTCAATCCTACCTAAATTGATCTACAGATTCAATGCAATGCCAATCAAAATCGCAACAATTTATTTTTCAGAAATAGAAAAACCAATAAGCAAATTTATCTGGAAGGGCAGGGTGCCCCGAATTGCTAAAAACATCTTGAGGAAAAAAAACGAAGCTGGAGGTCTCGTGCTGCCTGGCTTTAAGGCATATTATGAAGCCACAGTGGTCAAAACAGCATGGTATTGGCATAAAGATAGATATATCGACCAATGGAATCGAATAGAGTGCTCAGATATAGACCCTCTCATCTATGGACATTTGATCTTTGATAAGGCAGTCAAGCCAACTCACCTGGGACAGAACAGTCCCTTCAATAAATGGTGCCTAGAAAACTGGATATCCATATGCAAAAGAATGAAAGAAGACCCATATCTCACACCCTACACAAAAGTTAACTCAAAATGGATCAAAGATCTAAACATTAGGTCTAAGACCATAAAACAGTTAGAGGAAAATGTAGGGAGATATCTTATGAAACTTACAATTGGAGGTGGTTTTGTGGACCTTAAACCTAAAGCAAGAGCACTGAAGAAGGAAATAAATAAATGGGAGCTCCTCAAAATTAAACACTTTTGTGCATCAAAGAACTTCATCAAGAAAGTAGAAAGACAGCCTACACAATGGGAAACAATATTTGGAAATGACATATCAGATAAAGGTCTAGTATCCAGAATTTATAAAGAGATTGTTCAACTCAACAACAAAAAGACAGCCAACCCAATTACAAAATGGAAAAAAGACTTGAACAGACACCTACCAGAAGAGGAAATACAAATGGCCAAAAAGCACATGAAGAGATGCTCAATGTCCCTGGCCATTAGAGAAATGCAAATCAAAACCACAATGAGATATCATCTCACACCCACCAGAATGGCCATTATCAACAAAACAGAAAATGACAAGTGCTGGAGAGGATGCGGAGAAAGAGGCACACTTATCCACTGTTGGTGGGAATGTCAAATGGTGCAACCACTGTGGAAGGCAGTTTGGCGGTTCCTCAAAAAGCTGAATATAGAATTGCCATACGACCCAGCAATACCATTGCTGGGAATCTACTCAAAGGACTTAAGGGCAAAGACACAAACGGACATTTGCACACCAATGTTTATAGCAGCGTTATTTACAATTGCAAAGAGATGGAAACAGCCAAAATGTCCATCAACAGACGAGTGGCTAAACAAACTGTGGTATATACATACGATGGAATGTTATGCAGCTTTAAGACAGGATAAACTTATGAAGCATGTAATAACATGGATGGACCTAGAGAACATTATGCTGTGAGTCTAGTCAAAAACTAAAGGACAAATAGTGTATGGTCCCACTGATGTAAACCGACATTCTAGAATAAACTTGGAATATGTCATTGGTAACAGAGTCCAGCAGGAGGTAGAAACAGGGTAAGATAATGGGTAATTGGAGCTGAAGGGATACAGACTGTGCAACAGAACTAGATACAAAAACTCAAAAATGGACAGCACAATAATACCTAATTGTCAAGTAATCATGTTAAAATACTGAATGAAGCTGCATCTGAGCTATAGGGTTTTTGTTTTTTTTTTTTACTATTATTATTACTTTTATTTCTTTTCTCTATATTAACATTCTATATCTTTTTCTGTTGTGTTGCCAGTACTTCTAAACCGATGCAAATGTACTAAGAAACGATGATCATGCATATATGTGATGATGTTAAGAATTACTGATTGCATATGTAGAATGGTATGATTTCTAAATGTTGGGTTAATTTCTTTTTTCTGTTAATTAATAAAAATAAATAAATAAAAAATAAATGGAAGAGGATCCCTGTCTGTAACCTAGGCAAAACTAATTCAAAATGGATCAAAGACCTAAATAGAAACATCAGTATCATAAAACTCCTAGAAAAAAGTGTAGGAAAGCCTCTTCAACATCTAATGATTGCTGGTGTCTTCTTAGACCTTACTCCCAAAGTACAAGCAACCAAACAAAAACTAGATAGAGAACTCCTCAACACTGTATACTTCTGCACTTTGAAAGACTCATGGGAGAAAACATTTGGATTATGTATCATGTATCTGATAAGCATTTGATATCACTATAAATAAAGTAACTTACAAATCAATAACAAAAAGCAATCCAATGAAAGAATGAACAAAAGAAATGAAAAAACATTTTCCCAAAATGAAGTACCAATGGCTAAAAAATACACGAAAAGATGCTCAAATTCACTGCCTATTCAGGAAATGCAAATCAAAACCACAATGAAGTATTACTTCACACTGATTAGAATGGCTACTATTAAACAAACAGGAAACTGCAAGTGCAGGAGAGAACATAAGGAAATAGAAACACTTACTCCCTTCTGGTGGGAATTTAAAATGGCACAACTGCCATGGAAGATGTTTTTTTCATTCCTCAGGAAGGTAAGTATAGAATTACCTTATGATGCCACATTCCCATTACTGGGTATATACTCAGAACTGAAAGTAGACACACAAACTGACACTTGCACACTAATATCTGTAGTGGCATAACACACAATTGCCAAAATATGGAAATAACCCAAGTGTCCATCAACTAATGAATAGAGAAATAAAATGCAGTATATACATATGAGTCAGTAGTAAGAAGGAACAAAGTGAGTGGATACTTAATGGGTGCAGAATTTTTAACTAAGTTGAATTTAAATGTTTGGGAATAGATAGAGGTGATGGTGGGATATTATGGTGAGTGTAATTAACTGAACTAGGTTATGGGTGTGATGAAGGCACAACTAGTGCTGATACTGTGAGCCACTCATGGCATATTTGTATGGATTGTATGGTGTGTGAATATATCTCAATAAAACTGCAAAGCAACAGCAGCAACAACAGTAATGACAAAATTCTGCATTGTCTGTCCCGAAGGACAGACATATGCACCAGTACAACTGATTTTAGAGTGCAGCAATAAACCCTCACAACTATGGGGAATTGATCTTTGACAAGCCAAGTCCACTCAATTCCAAAAGGATAGTCTCTTAAATCTCGGAGAACTGGATTGCTATCTGCAAAATTATAGAGATGCAGCCCTACCTCATACCATAAGTGAATTCAAAATAGACCAAAGTCCTAAATATAGGAAATAATCCTGTAATAATAATGGAAAGAAGCTTACGGAAATATACTTAAGACCTTCTGTTAGGCAGTGGTTTCTAAGACCTTACATCAAAAGCATAAGCAGCAGGGGAAAAAATCGAATAAATGGAACCTTAACAACATTAAAAAATAATTTTTCATCAAGTACAACAGAAAAACTGGTAGAAAAAAATGGAGAAAACACTTGTAAACAACAGATCCTTTAGGGATTTAATATCCAGAATATACTGAGAAATACTAAATCAACAACAAAAAGACAAACAATCAATTTTAAAAATAGGTGCACTATGTGAATAGACATTTCTCAAAGAAACATACAAATGACCAATAAACATATTATGCCATTTGGGATATGGAAACATCATTAGCCATTTAGGATAATTGAAGTCAAAACCACATGGAGACATTATTTCACACCTAGTAGAATGGCTCCTATTTGAAGTGAAATGGAAAAGAAAAGTTTTAGAGAGGATGTGAAGTAAAAGGGGCATTAGTTCATTGTCAGTGAGAAGGTAAAAATTGATCAGCTACTATAGAAAACATTTTGGCACTTCCTCAAGAAGTTATGTGTAGAATTACTATACAATAAAGCAGTCCCACTTCTAGATGAATGAATTAGAAAGCTGGAACAGAATAGCTATTTGCACATCGATATTAAGAATGGTATTATACACAATTGACAAAAGATCATTTTCTTTTTCTCAATAATTTTACTCTGATTTTGTGACAATATTTTTAAATGCATCATTGCATTAATATATAAGGAATTTATTTATACTTATATCAAGTTTTGTTTCAAAGATGGTAATCTTCCACAGATATAACATGCTGAATTATATTGTTTTCCAAGAATTAAAGTGTTAAATTGTTCTTGAAACCAAAAAGAGAACACATGTGATTTATATAAATTCTATTAAATTATGTTCTGCAAGCTTTCAGGAAGCCGGGTAGTATGATCTTGGATGTATTTTACCTACTAGTACCCTCATTTGGCTGTTGAATTTCCATGAAATTAATAATAGTGTAGTTTAAGTAGATGCCTGGCCATCATTTTTCCCCATACTCCCCTCCAGATGCAAATTAGTCTAGTACATCTATGCATTTTGATTTATTTTGAATTACTCTTGTGTTCCAAAAAATTTTTGCCTCTAGCAAGTTGAACACATACTGAGTTTTGCCTTTTTGTCCAAAATAAACACACAGAGCTCAAGATCATGGAGTGATCATGAAAATGGATCGGTAATGATCTTCTGGGGGTCCATGGAAGTGTTTCTGCTTGTAATGAAACCAAAAATGCCTTATAGTGAGTCAAGGGAGATTCTGCTTTCATAGATGTGACTTATTTTCTCCACACATCACACATCCCTGCAGACTCATAAATCTATTGATCCAATGTAGATGATGTGGAGACTTTTATTTTTGAGCCTTCATATGGAGGACTCTCCTGGGAGCTTCTTAACCTCTCCCACATTCTGATACTTTCTTGAGTAGTATCTGTTAATAAGAATTTTCAGAAAATTGTCTGCATTCCTCAAAACTGCTCTTAGGCCTAGTAACTGAAAATCTGAGAGCTACCTTTCACTATGGTGGTATGCCATGTATGATGATACCTTAAAAGCATATTTGATGAGCCCCATGCTGTGCCAATAGGTTCTAAAACCTATTCCTATTTATATCTCATTTTTCTTTAATTAAGTAGCTACTGGAAAATCTCTTAAATTTTCATAATTTTAAACAGTATGCGATTTTCTGTCCCATAATGTTAGTCCAAACTCCTATGAAATATATATTTTATTGGGGTTTGCATTCTGGATATTTTACATTGTAAATTAATTATTTGTATAATATGACATAAAATTAGAAGTTTATTGCTTCTTCAGTGACTTATGAAACATTTTTGAATATATGGCTTTTGTTAGCATTACCAAAAAACTATGCTAATTTTATTGATTATAAGCACTATAATGAATTTAACCAATCTCAAAAGGATAATCAAGGAATACTCAGCAATCAGAAGTTGAGGTAAATCTGATCTCTCTGGAGGGTGAACTCGCCATTCCCCCATGTCCCCTGGAGGGATGACCCAAAGTTCTGCTTCATAAAGCATAACCATGTACAGAGAATTTAAAAGAAGAATTGCTTACATGACTAAGGCTAAATGTAAATCTTCCTGAGAATTAGCTCAGTGAGTAAAGGGGCAGGACAACAAAGTTTGCAAAGTCTCTGTAATTGTGCAAAAGAAATATTCATGTTACAGAAAGTAAATGTAATTCATCATTTATCAGGTATATATGTATAAAATCATGTATTTCTTTAAATACCTAATGAAAACTTTACTGAAATAGCTGTTATATGTTTCAATATGTTTAGCATACTTTATTTCTGCTCCACATTATACACATAGAGAATGTGAATACCGTACCGTCTGCTTTTATAATAGGTTTTTAAAATGACACCTGATGATATGTTTGTGATATGTACTGTATGGAGAAAATATGGAAGATATACTGTTAAAGAAATTACCCAGATATTGAACCAGCACAAGAATTAAGAATGAAATAATTCTTGAACTATACTTTCAAATCTAGGTAAGATATCCAAAGGTAACGGAGAGTTAACAAAGCATTTCACACATATCATCCAGTAACGCAAAAATAATCCTTCAAATATGAACGGATTTGTTGAGATATCCAGTGACATTTTTACTATGAACAATTTCTTACATTTCTTTGCTGGATATTAGGAACTACCCATGCTCTATTTTAAATATATTATATTTAAATTTTAAATATATTTAAGTATATCAAACATGAGGAACATTTTTACCACTCAATTTGTTTTTCCACATTTTAGCATTGTGGAATAAATCACTTCTAAATATCCTGGAGGAAACAATGAGCAAGTGAAAAAAGCTTGAACTCTTTCTTCTTTTCTTATATCCAAGTCTATGCGTTTCACCATCATGATGCACTGTGAAGTAAGAGATGCGTGGTAGTTTAGCCTAACTTGATTTGTACAGAATGAGGAGAAATGCACTGGAGGAGGGGAATAGGACTTCTAAGGACCAATAATGATGCATGATTTTGTAAAAGGAAATTTTTTTAAATCACCAGGAATTTTGGAAAGTTTCCATAACCAGCCCTTACTTAGGTCAATAGTATCAACTTAATCATTGGGTATTGATTTGATATTTAATAAAATCTTTTAAAGGAATTTCGTTCTGAATAAAAATAAGGTTGATAGAAGAAACATGCATAATTGGAATGCTATTATAGAAAAATAATTTGCATAAAATACTTTGCAAAGTACCAGAAATTCATGAGTATATTCTATGGAAGTAAATGCAAATTAGTGCTAATATTATTATCCATATATAGTGTTAGACAAATAATGTACTATTAGCATACTTATATATAAATAAATAAAGATATAAATTCTAACATTTTTATAGTTGTTACCCCGATTCTAAGTTTAGCATTGTGAAGTAGATAACATAAAAATTAAATAATCCTGTAATTATTCCCTGAAGATAGCGTTTTAGTGCTGAAAGCACAATTAAACCTGAAATGTGATTTAGTTCTCATTTGTAATGCTTCAAGATAAACACAAGTAAAATAACTATGCATACAATCCTCTTATTTTGAATAAGGAGGATTCAGTGGAAACTAGAAAATATATAGCAAGATGTCTAGAGAGAAATTTGTCCTTGATCAAGTATTAGAACTCATACTGAGTGCAGGAAGGATTCTCAGAGGAGGAGTACTATGAGGTGGGATGCTTTCTTAGATATTGTGTTCAGGTGAGAAGGTAAAGTAGAGAGACAGCAAGGGTACTCTGACACATACTGTAACAGAAAAATGAAGTAGAATATTATATGAAACAAATCAGTTATTCTATGTATTGTGGGACAAACGAAGAAAGAAAGAGATCCCATGTAGCCTTATATTACAATTGAAATGAAACAGTGCTAAGACGAAATCCATCTGGGATCCTTTGGAATAATCATTCTCAGAATAGTTGCAAAATATTTATAAATTTTGTTTAGGAAGAGATTCTAAGTCAGCCAACAAAAGGACGGGGAATAAGAATAATCTTCCTAGTCAGCCGGTACATAAAAAATTTCAGCAATGGCTGCAGACTGTGCCAAAAAAAAAAAACACCTCACGAAGAGGGCCTTTTACAGAGCGTGTCT
Source organism: Tamandua tetradactyla (assembly GCF_023851605.1). Lineage (NCBI taxonomy): Eukaryota > Metazoa > Chordata > Mammalia > Pilosa > Myrmecophagidae > Tamandua > Tamandua tetradactyla. Next base: position 3,102,059 of record NC_135341.1, on the reverse strand, counting down.
GAGATGATCATTCATTAACAGAGAAAACATGATATTATCAGTGGTTGTGACCAAACAGAATATCAAAAGCTATTTTAATGAAATAGTGTAAATATGACTAGATAATTTAAATGCTAATGGGTTTTGATTTTATTTTAAATCACTTCATACACTTAAATTTCCTGATCCTGTGAATGTTGTAATTAGCATATTGGAATCGTTAAGAAATAAATGGAAAAGGGAAATATGAACATCCATTGATTTCAAAATAATTTTTTCAATTCCTTTATGCTGAATTCCTGATGAAAAACCATATATTCATTCCAATAGTGATATTTTATTTGTAAATAACATGAATAATGCATATTGTCCCCATTTAGTTTTCAACATGTTTTATCATATCATACTTTCACTACAGAGAGACTGAAACATACTGGAAGACATGGACAATCTCACTGTATTCACAGAATTCCTCCTCATGGATATCTCAACCTCCTGGGAACTCCAAGTTTTGCAAGGTCTGATATTCTTAGCAATTTATCTGGGTGCCCTGACTGGGAATTTTTTAACTCTTACTGTCATTGTAATTGACCCTCATCTTCATGCACCAATGTATTTCTTTATTGGCAATTTGTCTTTCGTAGATCTTTGCTGCATTTCTGTTGCTCTTCCCAAAATGATTATGAATTCCTTGACAATAAATCAATTTCTCTCCTAGCATGTGCCTCTCAAATTTTCCTGTTTATCTTCCTTGTATCCACAGAGTTGGCCTTCCTTGTGGTGATGTCCTATGACCGCTATGTTGCCATTTGCCACCCTCTGCACTATGGGCTCACCATCACCCCACGTGTGTGCATACAGGCAGCTGGTGGCTCATGGTCAAGTGGGCTGGTCTATTCTGCCATCCACACAAGTATCATGTTTAGGCTTCCCTTCACAAAGTCCAATATGATTCATCAATATTTCTGTGATATCCCTCAAATTTTGAGGATTTCCCCTTCAGAAGTTCAGTTTTCATAATTTATGGCCTTAACTATAAGCAGTTGTGCTGTCTTCATATGTTCTGCCTTTTTGTTGAAGTCCTATATTGATATATTTTCAACGGTGCTTAAGATGCGTTCCGTGGAAGCACGTAACAAAGCTTTATCCACCTGTACTCCACAGTTGGCAATTCTAGTTTTGTTTATAATTTCTTTTATGACTGTTGCATTTGGTCCCATCACAAATAAAACATCTCTTAGTAATTTTCTAATGACCGTGTTTGCCGCGGTCCAGCCGCAGCAGAGGGAACGGGCTTGAAGGTGTGGAGGGTCGTCGGCGCGAGAAGAACACCAAGAGACAGCTTAGAGAATTTTTTTCTGAGAAGAGTTGCTTAGATTTATTTTTGCTTAACTGATTTTATACCCTTATTTTTGGCAAGGAAACAGGTATCACAGAATCATGGTTGTGTCATGGCTTACGTTTTAGGTAAAGTTACAGGTTCAGGGAAGCAAAGCGAAAGTACACGTTTTGATTTTCTTAGGAACACTTACACAAGATTTTAATAGCAGCAAGATATTGGCTTAAACCACAGACATTGTGTTTGCAGTTTTCTGAGTTTAGACTTTCTTTTCCTATTATTCTACAGGTGAGGCTATATGTCAAGACCTATTTTAATCTGGTTAAAGGTTAGCTTGTTTTGATTAAAAGGTTACATTGTTTGCTTAGATTTTTTATTGTTTTATAGCAATGGACCGGTGCCGTGGTGGGGAGTAAATTTCCAGGATGGCTCAATGCAGGGTTTTTTAATTGTAAGTGTTTACTTTCTATGGGGTACTTTTCTGTGACTTGTTCTAAAAGCACTTCTGCCTGCTGTATCTGCAGCATGACTTGCTTAATGGGGGCGTCCCAACCTAATTTTTTCCAAACAGTCATTAACAAGGTTTTGCAATTTGTACAATTTGTATCATTTTTTCCAATTCTTTTGCTTTCTGATTCGTTTTGATATAATGCTTGGAGCACAACCAGCAACAAGAAACACACAATTAGTGTCGTTAATCCCAGTATTTTTCTATTACACCATTTTATGCCTCGTCCTCTTTCGGGGCGTTGAAGGCCTTGCCACCGCCCTTCCTTCCAGGGAACCGTGTCAAACCGGGGAGAAAAAAGAGGACGCGGCACGTGTTATATATGGTGGTTCCCCCTTTCATAAACCCCATCATCTACAGTTTGCAGAACAGAGAAATTAACACAGCACTAGGCAGAATATTTCACATTTCTATATTTTGAGCACCTGAGCAGAGATTTTTTAATTAAAACTGTTGAACAATATTTGAATGGAGATCAATTTATGTTTGATATATGTTTGTAAAATTGAATCTATCCCTGGTAAATGTCAGGTTTTCTTTTCTGTATATAATTTTGTTTTTTGTGTATGTGATAGTGAGCTATACATTTCTACGTCCTAATTTCTCAAATTCATAATCATGTATAATTTATGTATACTTCTGTAAGGAATTTTTCATTCTGAAAATATTTTGAATAAAGTTCTGGTTGTTTTTGAGCTACAAGCAAGCAATGGTACCATATGCAGAGGACCATGGATTAGTATCTTCACAATTTCAAGGCACTTGGGAAGAGAATATTGGATGTTTTGAATTGTATAATTCCATCCAAATTAGGGTTTTGTTTTTGCTTTTATAGAAATATCTTTATCAAGTAATAAAATGTTTAGAATTGAAACACAACTGCAGAATAAGGACAAAATGAAGTTATAGCACTGAGAACAATTCTAAAGCTATTTCCATCATTTAATTGTGGAGTATAAAATTCTGCCTTTCAACACAGAATATGCTTTGGATGTTTTACTCTCTTCAAATGATCTGGCTCAAAAAGTGTGTGGCATGCCCAAGTCACTCAAGTTTTCTGCATGGTGACGAACAGAGTGGAATGTTTGGCAGGTGACAGTCTTAACTCTGCCTGTATCCATGCTTATGGAATTAATTACAACTATCTTCTGTGTTCAGGACCTGATGTGTCAGCCATTTGAGATAAAATACAAGCCCCTAGTAGATAAAGTACTATTGTTACATTCCTTTCTCTGTTCTCCAAATATACAAATACTTATTGGAAGTAGTGCAATTCTGGTAGACATGTTTTATGATGTCCACATCACAGCTTGGTCACATGTTTGTCTTTGGAGATGAAGGAGCTGTGTTCCTCCACTAGGACATGCAAACACAGAGTGGGGTACTACACTTACAATATTTTGCTGCATTGACCATGGAGATCTTCTGGCTACGGGGAACAAAGGCTCACTTGGGGTGCTGTTCCATTCGTTGCTATGTGAGATATGTTTTGTTTGGTGATCCTGACACCTCTATTAGAGTGTGTTGATATGTTTAGGCATACTTCTTTCTTACCAACAGCTTGGCATATTTTGATTGTCAAAAAAGTATATCATGGAATGCTGGAGGCTTGAGTTATTATCAACTCAATCTTTTCAAGGTAATGCCAGCTCCTGCAGTGGTGACTAGCTAGCTGAGGTGACAGTTTTCCTCTGGCCACTTGGGGAAAAGTGGAACGTAAGCAGTGATCATATTTAAAGATATGATATAACATAGTAGATAAGGATGGAGAGGTAGAAGGGGAGTTCTAAGGAGAGCACAGAAACTACATCCTGCCTGCATTCTCCTCTGCCACTCAGTGAGCCCCACAATATCTCAAGTGTCAGAAAAAAATTCCAGAAGAGCATCTATTTGCAAGCCTCAGGTTAGATCTGTTTTCATTCAACAGATCAAGTTTCACAGAACTAATGATAGAATTGCTAAAAAACAAATCTATATAATTCATTTTTATAATATCTCTGGATAATGAGCACCATCTATAATGAGACCTTTTCCTGAGGAAAAATATGGAAGTTAAAATACAAAGAGTAGAAGAAAACAGAGATCATGCAGCTTGGTTTGTACATTTATTCTAAGAGGGGACATTACAAACTCAGACATCTAGGGCCTGGGACACAATCTGGAAAAGTCAACTCCTATTTCTCTGCTCCAAGACAGTTTTTTCCCATAGTGGACAGGACATCTGGCAGTAAGGAGAACATACAATGCCATGCTGCCACAAGAGACTTTCCAAAAATATAACTCCACATAAAAACTGGTCATTACTCTATAACTGCCCTGAGGGTGAAGGCAATAGTCACTTGACTATACACCCTTGACATGAGCAGAACATAGATGAAAAGAAGCAGTCATAGACAGCTGTGGAGGCATTCATAAGTGAGGGCCTTCCACAATTGAATACTTTCCACCACTTTCATTGAACGCTGGGGTGAGAAGGTGGGAAGTTGTAAGTTCCACCACAACTTCCCATTCTAGGGTGGAAGTAATAGGGAGGAGTCAACTATCTGTTGAGGGAGGTCAGGAAAGCCAGGACTCAGAAGGTAATGGAAAGTTGCCCCACCTGATGGGCCATAAGAGAACACAAAGAGCATCCAGAGAAAGACAAAGGAGGATACCGTGTCCACTCACTGGACCATGTGGCTTTGGTTTCCCATATAGGAGATAAATAGAGGATAGTACAGAGCAATGCCTCTGGGAAAACTCCTCCAACACTGCTGGACAAAAGGTGGACCTTCTAAATTGGGATTTAAGGCACAAAGGAGCCATAAAGAGGCAGGTAGAAAGGGTCCCAAGACTGAAAATATTTAGAATCCTGTAGCCCCACCCTCTTAGACCCTGAGCACAACTGGAGAGAGGAAAACAGTAGTAAATAAGACCTTCCTACCCCTGGACCAGGAGAGTGAGAAGACAATTCTGACTATGAGTGTGATGTGTCAGATAAGGAGGAAGATCCTCCTTGCATCTATCTTGATTTTATTCCCTTTAAAAAATGTTTAAGGGTGAGGCCAAGGTCTCTGTGTCATTAGTGTGTTGGATCAGATCACTTTTTTGGTTAGTACCTGAGGCAGGCAGGAGTATGGAGAACCACACTGTCACAGTTTAACAGCCCAGACTGGCCTATAAAAAAGCCCCAGGAAAACAAAACCTGTCACCCTTGGCCCCTAAGGTAACTGATATCACTGCTGTCACCGAGGTGGTGGCAGCCTGCACAGGGGATGCTATATTCACCTGGCTACCATCCTCTTCTCCATCCCTCTGTGGTTAAGGTTCAAGACAAATTTAGTTTCATGTGGAACAGCCTCAAGTACAAATTTACTGAGTCTTGCATGAATATGTTAACTCTTATTCAATTTGTCATGTGTGTGGAGAGTTAGACTTAAAAAAGGTACACTTACTTCAAAAGTAGTTGTCACCCAGTATATTGATGACATTGTCATTGCAGGACACACTAAAACTTAGTTGATGAGACCCTATAAAAATCATAAATGTAGCATGATATTGACCATTCAACCATCACTAGGTCCAAGGGACTGACCAACTGGAATGATTTCTAAGGTCAACTTTGGCCAATAGTGAGAGATACATGCCAAAGACAAAGAGAAGTTATTGTTACTGGCAGCTCTGACTACCAGCAAAGCAGCTCAACAGTGTATAGGACTCTGTGTCCAGCAGGTCATATCTGGGTATTCTTTAGATCCCACTAGTTAAGGTCTCCCCAAGGAAGCCACATTTAAAGGAGGCCCAAACAACAGCAGGTCATAGAGGCCACACAACATATAGTGGCAGAGCTCTTCCACTAAATGGAAACCTCCGGTTCTATAAAACTACAGATCTCATCATTTCCTACCCATGCACTGGAGACTATGGCAACAAAAAACATGTCATGGGGATGGACTGGTGCATAAGGTTTTGGACACAAAGACTACCTGAGGCAGCCACTAGGTAAATCCCCTTCAAACGTCTTCTTTCAGCTTGTTACTGAGCCTTAATGGAATCTAAACATTTAAACAATGATTTGCCATAGATCACACTAAGAATAAAATTGCCCATTCTCAAATGAGACCTCACTAATCCTAGGTAGTACAGAATCAAAATAGCTCCATCATTAAATAAAAATGGTATATCCAAGATTGATGCTGACCAGGGACTCAGAGAGTAAGTTGACTCCTTAAACAAATAGCTTCTTTACCAGATGGAGCTATGCTCTTCAGGGGCTGCTTCTGCCCCTCCCTTCATTGAATGGGACCCCATGACTTGAAAGTGTTCCAGTTAAGGATTTGACTTGGTGCTCAGACTCATCTATAAAACTCAAAGTTAATAGGGTCCACTGGGCTGCAGTAGCCAGCAATCCCAAGGATGGCCACCTACACACTGAGACTAAATGAAGACCTGCCCAATGGGTGAAACTCCATGTAGTGGTGATTACTGTGCACCCCACTCCAAATTCAACTTCCTGCTACATAAATGTAGATTTGTGGGCTATTACAGATGGTCTAGTCTCCAGTAACGGTCAAATCAATGATTAGACTATTGAAGGCTCCCTCATATAGGGACAGGAACTATCACAACAGCTTCTGAGCCAATAAAGAGTTCAGTTCTTCATCCATGCCCATGGCAAATGACCCTTTAAAGCATAACATAAGTAAAATTCCTGTGTTGACCAAGCATGCGCCTAACACTTTTCCACCATTAAATGGGACACAGAGTTCACCTCAAATGCAAGAATGGGACATATCACAAACACTCACCCTATGTGAAGTGAAAATTGAAGATGTAACACATTCATATGACTCCTGCCACCAAGCCCAGGTCATACAAGGTATGAGCTGGGACATATCAGATGGGGTTAAGACTCCCCAAGAATGTGGCATCTTGACCACATAAAATCATTTCCCTGTAAGCACGAGTTATGGTTTAAGAACAAGAATCCCTATGCATAATGTGGATGATGGGACCACCATAATAGGCTTAGACAAACAGCTGTGCCATTAGTTCAAATACCCAAACAGTTTCCAATCAAATCAGCATACCTCATTCACAGCATATGACCCCAAAATGTGTGCGTTCCCAAGGTTTCCAACAGATCTTTCATGCTTCCAATCACCCCCAAATAAATGGGACAATATAACTTTAAATCAGAAGACTGAAGCAACAACTATGCAAAGATCATCAGAAAGAACAAATTACTGATTGGTACTCTCACATTAAACAAGGCACTCCAGTAAAAAGAAAACATAGAAATGCAATCTTTCTTGAAAAATACTGAGCTGAAAGAAGGTAGAAGGTCAGCAATTACCTGATTAATCTAGAGCAGAGAAATCTCAATTTCAGATGGGATTTTATTTTTATTTTGTTTTTTCTACTGGAGCACATTTCCCAGGTCTGATCTGTGGTTTGGACTATGGTAGTATTACCACAAAGGACCCCCAGATCCATTTTGGAGGTGATTCGCAGGATGTCCCCTTCCTGTGAGAGTCCATGGGAAGAGAGGAAGTGTTGATAGAGCTTCAATGTGCTCTTGTTCTTGTTTGAGATATGACTTACCTCCCTAGACTGAATGATGGTGGTCACAAAGATTAGGTTAAATGCCAGGGACCAAAGGTCTACTGAATGTCCTCATGACTTGGATTGACACCCTGAATGGAATATCTGGGCAACCTTCACCTAAAGTTGTTTAAAAGAGTATATTTGCACCTGGAAAGTAATTTATTGGAAGTCAATAACATTGTCTCTTTCTCTCCCCAGGCTATCTCAGAGGAATGGTAAACCACATCACCATGGGTCCCAATGATAGAGGCTTTTTGTAGAGCTACCAACCAGATCAACTGCTGGCTCTGTTAGTATGAAATAATATGATGGACCATCTTTCCACATGATTCTAGCCCACTTGTCAAACATGGTGGTATGCAACAACTACTCCATATATGATTTAGTGCCATTTAGAAGCCATTTATAAATAAGTATGGTCAACTCCCCTAGACATAGGATACATCTTCAAAGTACAAGTGTTCACCATAAAGAGTGCCCCAGCCTTGTAGGAGAACATCTCCTGCTTTATTAAAAATCTGAACAACACTAGGGCATCCCTGGGAGAGTTTCCTAATAACAATCGTAATTGAATAGTCTGGCAAGTTCCTGAGAGTGGGACTTTTTACCCTAAATTTAATGTTACTTTGGGTAACAGCATGATTGCAGCATTTGGTGAGGCAGCTCAGTGTACAATGACTGGTGCTTGCAGCTGGCACTCTGGAAAATCTAGTATGCTCTGTATCCTTGGGGTATGGAATATGTCAAGTGTTCCCTTAGGACTGAGACTCCATAGACATGCTTGCATAGATCTAAAATCTAAGCTTATCTGGCCTGGCAATGTCAGGGTGGAAGACGTTTTATACCACCTACATCCAAGTGTATATTGTTCATAGCAGGTGGCCAGTTGGACTTTTGTTAAATATCATGATAATGGGTGACACACTCCTGCCCAGATAAGTTTAAAAAATGATGGCATTATCCACTTATCATGTACACTAACCCTGGCATTAAGGGAAGCTGGAATTTTATTATATGTGGACATCATTTATATGTCCTTTCCCCCACAATCATGGAATGAGCTGCTTTAAAATGTATGGATTTCAGTATAACTTGGGAAAAATATATTCCCTAAAATCTCAAACTTGGGCTTTTTAAAACATCACACAGTATGTAAATGCTTCCTGCAATGCACCAGGCAGATTTTATCCTGGTCCCCAGAATCAGCATTCATAAACTAAAAACGGCCATATATAACATGTTCAGTATTACAAAAAGAAGGACTTTTTAAATCATACATTCCATTCATTGGTACTCCTCCAACATTAGGTCAACAATGCCACAGTCTTTGCACTGATGTGCTGGACATTCTGATGGAATAAGCTGGGAGTGCATGTGCTAAGCTAGGAAAAAATAAGTGTTGTATTTACATAAATAATTGTGGATAGGCTGTGAATAACAGGACATTAAAACTCAGTAAATGCTCTCCACATGATTGAAAAAAATCAGTTTTTATACTTTTAAACTAACTTGGGCTAGGTAATGGATGGGGTGGATGATTGGCATCCCACCCCCAAGCAGGCCTGATCTCCCAGTTTGGGAAGATACTATTAGTTATCCTTCTCAAATATTAGAGTAGAGTTCCATGTCTTAGATATGCAGCTTATCATCCAAATCAGACCATAGGTATTTCCAAATTTTGAATTTAAATCTTGAGGTAAAAAATTTTACAGATAGACTGTGATAAGGGCAAACCCTAAGCACAGCCTGTTGCCTTTACTTCGGATTCATAAATTCATCCTGTGCTTAGGACAAATCGTGTAAATCTGGTAGAATAAAACACAATCCCCTAGTAGATAAGCAGACTGTAGGTACATTCCTTCCTCTTCCACCATGCATGTGTAAATAGTCCCTGGAGACAGTCTGATTCTGGTGGGCATGTTTAATGGCATTCAGATAACACCATCATATATCTGTCCTGCAGGAAGATAGGTTCCTCGACTAGGAGATACAGACATGAAAAGGGATGCTGCACTTAAAATATCTTCCTAAATTGTCCAGGGCTTGAGACCTGATGGCTATGGAGATCCAAAACCCACTAGGGAAGCTGACCTTGCTCTGTTGCTTCTCAATATGAGTAAAGTGTTATGCTGTACTGGCTTATTCTCATTTCTATTGGCACCTGACACCTATAATAGAGTTGTCATCTCTTTAGATGTCTCTCTTGACCTAAAGAGGGAGATGTTCATTTATATTAATACATTTCCTACTCTTTTCCTTGATTGCTCAGGCAAAGGCCATGTAATTGGTTGGCCTAACTAATGGGAATTTATTAACTTTACAGTTTTAAGGCAAAAAAAAAAAAGTCCAAACCAAGACATCATCAATAGAATGCTTACTTCCAGAAGAATAGTGTTCTGGAGCTAGCTGCCAATGATCCTTTCTTCTGGGCTTCTCTACCACATAGTAATGCATGTGGGAGTCACTCCTGACCTCTCCCTTCATTTTATGGTTCCATTGAATTTCAGCTTCCTGCTTCCCCTGGATTTCTCTTCTGTCAAATTTCACTGTGTTTGTAAAGGATACTATTAATAGGATTAAGACCCATCCTGATTGAGGTGAACTCACCTCACTACACCTGAACTGAAGTAACCACATCAAAATGTACTACATAAAATGAATTCACACCGACCAGAATGGATTAATTTTAAGAACATGATCTTCTACGGAACATTGCTCCAAACTACCCAAACAACACAATTTGCTTAGGTCCCCTCGATGCCATGTGCAGTACTCTGTCCTCTCAGGCTTCAATTCACAAAAGCTGTCCATGGTTTACCCTGGCACTTTTATCAGTTTGTACTTCAATAGAAAATCACTCTCAGAATTGTTAGACATGAACATGCCAGCTAGCTGAACATCAAGTACTGCTAGTGTTAACACCATAAGCAAAATCTAAATCAATGTATCAGGTCTCAGTATTGTATGATCATCCCCTCTCTTATACTCAATATTTCTGAATGTTAAGAACTCTAAAGGCCTTCATCCTTCTTTATGCTTCTATATATAACATCACCTAAATTGTCTTTTCTTTTTCATTAGACAGCAATTTTTAAATACTGTTTTCTAAAATGCTTAAATATCAATTCATGAGTATAATCTCATTGTTTTCATAACTGAGGATCATGAGTTTTGTATTTTTGACTATTAATTTTATGTTGTCTTCAACATGATAAAGGATAGGTATATTCTACTTAACTAAAATATTAATACATTTCCCACTTTTTCTTAGATATGCAGCTTATCATCCAAAACAGACAATGGGTATTTCCAAATTTTGAATTTAAATCTTGAGGTCAAAAAATTTACAGATAGACTGTGATAAGGGTCAACCCTAAGCACAGCCTGCTGCCTTTACTTTGGATTCACAAATCCAAGGATTTGTGAAGAGTTTAAGGTAAGATGGGCAATGAACATGCTTATGAACATATTTTATTAAATTTGAAGCAAACAGACAGAGGTATGTAATATACTTGGATTTCAGTCATTTGATCCACAGAGGAATTCTGTTCCTACTACTGATATATCAAGAACAATTCAACTTGTCTTCAAGTAATTCTTTTCCAATTTTCCCTACATTAACATATTACAATTGTGGCTTCAGGTTTAGTTATTTTCTTTGTTCTAAGTTAGAAACATAACCACTACATATTGTCCTAGAAAAAAAATGGAGTTTTAATTTGTCAGAGCAGGATGCACAAAATCCCTCTGTAAGTAAATGGATTGTTAACTTGGCTCAATATGTCAGTTCTGAGATTCAGAATCCTTGGGAAGTATTCATTTTTAATACTTACAACTTAAATAGTATAACAGGAACAAAACAGCATTACAGTCCTCGTTTCTGTAACTGATCCTGTGGTCGAAGTTCATATTTATCACTACATCCTTCCACTACCCATTCCATGTTCCCTTACCCTCAGCAAGCAACTCACCTGATCGTGGTTCTTTCCCTAGTGGAGTGACCCAAACCTTCATTCCTGAAGTTTCAGAGCCATTGCCTTGACTGGGTTATTGCAGTTTTCCACTGATTTTATCACAGGGCATGGTAGTACTAAAAGACACCCTTGGGGATCTCTTATATTCCAAGAAAACTCTTCTTTACCCCCATTATGTAGTTGCAGTCCTACTTCCCCCTGGTAGTCAGGGTCAATCAGCCCAGACAATAATGCAATCCCCTTCTTTGCTTGTTGACCCAGGGGCATAAGTAGCCCAAAGTGACCAGGTGGCAGTCTTAGATTCAAGTTAATGGAATCATTGTTGTTTCTCCTGGAGGAAGCACTCCCCATTTTGGAACTAAAACCTGTAGACGAGCAGAGCTCAGGGTCGCAGGGGCAGGAAGCGAAAATTTTCCTAATGGATCACTAGGGGTAATAGTAAGTGGTACCACTCCCATTTCCACCTCTTGGTTCCTGGACCCATGGATCCTGGCTATGGAAGAAACAGCATCATAAACGGACACTGATCCAGAGCATATACAGCTTCCTGGAGAACATTATCCCAGCCTTTCAAGGTATTGTAACCTAGTTGGCACTTTAATTGAGTTTTCAGAAGGCCATTCCATCGTTCTAACAATTCAGCTGCTTCTGGATGATGGGGAATATGGTAAGACCAGAGAATTCCATGAGCATGTGCCCATTCCTGCACTTCATTTGCTGTGAAGTGTGTTCCTTGATCAGAAGTAATGTTATGTGGAATATCATGACGATGGATCAGACATTCCGTAAGCCCACAGATAGTAGTTTGGGCAGAAACATTGTGTGCATGGAAAGGAAACCCATATCCAGAGTATGTGTCTTTTCCAGGTAGAACAAATCACTGCCCCTCCCATGAAGGGTGTGGTCCAATGTAATCAGCCACCATGTAACTTGCTGGTCACCTTGGGGATTGGTGCCATATTGGGGGCTGAGTGTGGGTGTCTGCTGCTGGCATATTGGGCACTCCACAATGGCTGTAGCCAAGTCAGCCCTGGTGAGTAGAAGTCCATGTTGCTTATTAGCCCATGCATAACCTCCATCCCTATCACCATGACCACTTTATTCATGAGCCCATTCGGCAATGACAGGAGTTGCTGGGGAAAGAGGCTGACTGGTATCCACAGAACAGGTCAACTTATCCACGTGATTATCAAAACCTTCCTTTGCCGAAGTCACCCTCTGGTGCACATTCACATGGAAAACACATATGTTCATGTTTTTAGCCCACTCAGAAAGGTATATCCACATACTTCTTCTCCAGACCTCTTTGCACACATTTTCCAATTATGGTCTTTCAAAGACCCTGATCACCCAGCCAAACCATTAGCAACAGCTCATGAGTCAGTATACAAACACACCTCTGACCAGTTTTCCTTCCAAGCAAAATGAACACCCAGGTGCACTGTTTGAAGTTCTGCCCACTGGGAGGAGTTCCCCTCACCACTGTCCTTCAAGTACATCCCAGAAAGCGGTTGTAGTGCTGCAGCTGTCCGTTTTCAGGTGGTACCTGCATATCGTGCTGAACCATCTGTAAGCCAGGCCTGAATTTTCTCTTCCTCAGTCAATTCACTGTAAGGAACTCCCCAAGAGACCATAGCTCTGATCTGGGAAACAGAAGACAATGTGGCAGGAGTGGAGACCATGGGCATTTGGGCCACTTCTTCATGTAACTTACTTGTGCCTTCAGGACCTATCTCGTATATACCATTTCCATTTTACAATAGAGTGCTGCTGCATATGCCCAACTTTATGGCTTGGTGGGTCAGACAACACCAAGCTCATGATAGGCACATCAGTCTCATGGTAACTTGGTGGCTCATGGTTAAATGTTCAGTGTCTACTAAAGCCCAGTAGCAGGCCAAAAGCCATTTCTCAAAAGGATAGTAGTTACTTGTAACAGATGATAAGGCTTTGCTCCAAAATCCTAAGGGTCTGCCTTGTGATTCTCCTATAGAGGCCTGCCAAAGGCTCCAGACAGCATCTCTATTTGCAACTGACACTTCCAGCACCATTGGATCTGCTGCATCACACGACCCAAGTGCCAGAGCAGCTTGTACAGCAGCCTGGACCTGTTGCAGAGCCTCCTGTTGTTCAAGTCCCCACTCAAAATCAGCATCTTTTCTGGTCACTCGATAAATGGGCTGGAGTAGCACACCCAAATGAGGAATACGTTGTCGTCAAAATCCAAAGAGACCAACTAGGCATTGTTTCTCTTTTTGGTCATAGGAGGGGCCAGATGCAGTAAGTTCTCCTTCACCTTAGAAAGGATATTTTGACATGCCCCACACCACTGGACACCTAGAAATTTCACTGAGATGGAAGGCTCCTGTATTTTTGTTAGATTTATTTCCCATACTCTGACATGCAAGTGCCTTACCAGTAAGTCTAGAATACTTGCTACTTCTTACTCATTAGGTCCAATCAACATAATATCATCAGTATAATGGACCAGTGTGATGTCTTGTGGCAGGCAGAAACGATCAAGGTCCCTGTGGACAAGATTATGACATAGGACTGGAGAGTTGATATACTCCTGAGGTAGGACAGTGAAAGTATATTGCTGACCTTACCAGCTGAAAGAAAACTGTTTCTGGAGGTCCTTACTAATAGCTATTGAGAAAAAAGCATTTGCCATAACGATAGCTGCATACCAGCTACCAGTGGAAGTATTGATTTGCTCAAGCAATGATGCCACATCTGGAACAGCAGCTGCAATTGGAGTTACTACCTGGTTGATCTTATGATAATCTGCTGTCATCCTCCAAGACCCATCTGTTTTCTACACAGGCCAAATAGGAGAGTTGAATGGGGATGTGGTGGGAACCACCACCCCTGCATCCTTCAAGTCCTCAAGAGTAGCAGTAATCTCTGCAATCCCTTCAGGAATACAATATTGCATTTGATTTACTATTTTGCTAGGTAGGAACAGTTCTAGTGGCTTCCACTTGGCCTTTCCCACAATAATAGCCCTCACTGCATGAGTTAGAGAGCCAATGTGGGGATTCTGCCAGTTCTTCAGTATGTCTATACCAATTATACATTCTGGAACTTGGAAAATTACTATACAATGGGTCTGGGGGCCCACTGGACACATTGTGAAATGGACCTGAGCTAAAACTGCATTGGTCACCTGGCCTCCATAATCCCCCACTCTTACTGGTGTACCAGAGTGATATTTTGTGTCCCCTGGAATTACTGTTACTTCTGAACCAGTATCTAATAATCCCCCAAATATTTAATCATTTCCTTTTCTCCAATGCACAGTTACCCTGGTAAAAGGCCGTCAGTCTCCTTGAGGAAAGCTTGGAGAAAGATTAACAGTATAAATTTGTGGCAGTATAACAAGGTTCTCACCCAAAGGGACCTGGCCTCCCCTTCATTCAAAGGGGTGTTGGTCTGTAAGCTGGTTCAAGTCTGGAAATTGATTAAGGGGCTGTGATTCTGTGGTTTTGTAATTCAGGTTAGAATTCTGTTCACTTGACCTAGAACTGCTTTGATTATACAGCTCAAACAAGAAATTAGCAGACTGCCCTTCTTTTGTATTTCTAGGTCCCACATGATTTACTAGACAATGCCACAAATCTCTGTGAGTCATATAATTTTGATGCTTTCTTTGAGTTTGCTGTCTATTAGAATAGCCACATCTACCCTGTCTTTGGTGATTAAGTGCTGACACCTGGCTTCTGCCAACTCAGGATCCAGTCATCCCCATTGTGTTTAAGGATTCTAGCTCAGTGACAGCAGTTCCTGCAGTAATATCTGATGTACAGAGAAGTGCAACCACAGAACTTTTCAGCGATGATAGTGCTAGTCCCACAAATTTATTTCTCACTGCTCTGTTAAAAGCATCCTCCAGACATTTCTGGGATGTAAGAGCAGGCTTTGCATGATAAATCCGCTCTAACATTCCAATCTCTCTAAGCCTCTGGATTCCTTCATCTACATCATATCAGGGCAGTTCTGGCATTTCAACCTCAGGTAATGCTGACCACCTTTTGATCCATGTTTCAATCAACCATCCAAACAAACTGTTAATACCTTTTCTAACCCCTCAAGTATAATATTGAATGCAGAATCTCTGCTTAGTGGGCCCATATCAATAACTTCAGCCTGATCCAACCTTATATTCTTCCCACCATTATCCCACACCCTTAAAATCCATTGCCACATATATTCCCTTGATTTCTGTCTATATAAATTGGAAAGCCTACACAATTATTTTGGAGTATAACATACCTCCTCATGTGTGATACTTTGTACATCACCTTTAGGGGCCTGTTGTGACTTTAGTCTAGTTACAGGTTTGGAAGAAATGAGGGGTAGTGGGGGTGGGTCATGAAAAGAATTAGAAATATCATCCAAGCCATTTGCTTCAGGACCTTCATTTGCAGTTTCATCTGGTGAAACAGGATTAATCACTCTAGGGCTAATCCCTTCAGGAGGAGATTGGGTGGCCAACTCCTCAAGGCAGGCTGGAGGTGGGGCGGTTATGTCCTCTGCATCAACTATTACAGGGTTATCTAGAGAAGACTCAGCATGACCTAGGGTTTCAACCTCACCCCAGACATCATTATCAATCTATTTGTCACAATCCTATTTTTAAAGATCCCACTCCTTTCCAATCAATGCCCTTGCTTTAATGGCAGAGATGATGCAACATTGAGATTTCATTTTACATTGTAAAGTTGCTACTCTAACAATAAGATTCTGAGTCAGATTTTCAGAGATTTCAAGTCTACAGCTACAGGAAATAAGATTTTCTTTCAGTATACCCATAGAAACATCTACATCTGTCAGACTGTGCTTAAGCTTCTCATTTGAAGCTTTAGGCCCATACTTTTCACTCCTTAATATAGCCAGTTTATCTAACAACAAACAGCCAACATCTCTATACCTCTTATTTCCACAAAACTCTGTAAAGGGGTCAAAAACATCACCCCCCCCCCCAGAGCCTGACTTCATGCAAGCGAAGCATTAAAATCGAATGGTGATATTTTGACTATCTCTTTTGCCAGCTCACTTCATGGATTGGGAGTGTCATTCTGATTATGGGAATCAGAGTCCTTAGTGCCTTTGAGTCCATTCAGAGTAGAAAAGCATTCATTCAAAAACCCATTTTTAAGATTCTGTTTCTTAAGAACCATTCCTGGTACCAAGATGTACTAGTTAGGGTTCTCTAGAGAAACAGAATCAACAGGGAACACTAACAAATATATAATTTATAAAAGCGTCTCACATGACTGCAGGAGTGCAGAGTCCAAAACCCACAGTGCAGGCTGTGAAGCCGACGATTCCAATGGTGGGTCTGGATGAACTCCACAGGAGAGGCTCACCAGCCCAAACAGGAAGAGCCTGTCTCTTCTGAATCCTCCTTGAAAGGCTTCCAGTGATCAGATTAAGCATTACTCATTGCAGAAGACACCCCCCTTTAGCTTATTACAAATGTAATCAGCTGTGGATGTAGCTACATGATCATGATTTAATTCTATGAAATGTCCTCATTGCAACAGACAGGCCACCACTTGCCCATCCAGACAAACAGGTACCACCACTTGGCCAAGTTGACACATGAACCTATCCATTACACCATGTATAGAATGCTTGTATGTCAAGAATGTTTGTATGTTTCTTTGTTGTTTAAATAAAAATATTTTTTAAAAAGACATCAGAATCTGCTTCCATATTACTAAAAAGTTAAGGAGGGACAACCTTGCTCCAGAAACATATGGGCAATCCACCCTTACTCCCATAGGTGAGGAATGAAACTAAACTATAACTTGCAATGAGAATAGATGGAATATGACAATTTTTCAGCGTATTTTTTAACTTTTTAAATTGTATAGTATAACATACATACAAAGCAAAGACATAAAAAAGCACTCTTCAAAAAGTGTTTACCAGATAGATCCCAGAGTTTGTCATGGGCTACCATACAATCCTCTCACATTTCTGCTTCTAGCTGCCCCAAAATATAGGAAACTAGAGGGCTAAAATACCTTTTTATCATCACAATCAACTTTTTTTCCTTCTTTTTTTTTTAACAATATGATTTTTACAAAAAAGCTATAAGTTTCAAAGTACAGGACCACAGTTAATTGTAGTACATATTTCAGAGTTTAACATGGGTTATGTTTATATTCTAGCTGCTCTAAAATACTGGAGACTAAAAGAGATATCAATATAATGATTCAGTATTCACATTCATTTGTTGAGTCTTATCTTCTATGTATAATTCTACCATCACCTTTGATCTTTCCATACCTCTCATTGGGGTTGTTTGGGTTATGGCAACTCTAAATTTTTGATACTGGAAGGTTCTGTCACTAATATGGGGTAGGGAGATGGATCTATCTGATGTTCTGGAGAGGCTTGGCTAGGTATCAGGATTTATCTGGACCAGGGACCCATGTGGAGGTTGTAGGTTTCTGGAAAGTTACTCCTGTGCCTGGAACCCTTGTGTAATCTTATATATTGCCTAAAGGGTTCTTTAGGATTGGCTGGAATGATCCTAGTTGGGGATTGGCAGGTTATGACAGGTAGCAAGGTCTACTTAAAGCTTGCATAAGAGCAATCTCTAGAGTAGCCTCTTGACTCTATTTGCACTCTCTGCCACTGATATTTTATTAATTACATTTCTCCCCCCCCCCTTTTGGTCAGGATGGAATTATTGATCCCATGGTGTAAGGTCAGGTTTCATTCTTGGGAGTAATCTCCCACTTCTCCAAGGAGACTTTCACCTCTGGATGTCATGCTCCACATAGTGCGGAGGGCAATGGTTTTACTTGCAGAGTTGGGCTTAGAGAGACTGAGGCCACATCTGAGCAAAACCAAAGGTCTTCCAAAACTAACTCTTAGGCATGCCTATAGGTAGTCTAAGCTTCTCTGCTACCTACATAAGCTTTAGAAGAGTAAGTCTCATGATCAAGGACATGGCCTATTGATTTGGGTGTCCCTAAAGTTTGATACAGTATCAGGGGACTCCCTTTGGTAAAGTTTAAAGGTTCCATAGTCTTTCTGTTCTCCCTCAGGGGACTTTGCCAATACTTTTTGATTAAATGCTTAATATACTCAAGTATGTTTCCAGGCATAACAATAATCTATACAAGATTAAAGGACCTCTTTCTTATTCTGTGCTACCTGTGTTTCAGTTATTCAAATTACCTACATTTGGTTGAATTAAATTATGCACTACAGAGAGTTCCAGATCAAATAAACCTTTCTCCCCTTGATCTCAAAGAGTATGTGTGGTTCTAAAATATAGACATTGTCTTCCTTACCCCTATGTCCTGAATTACTTTAGCCCAAACCCATTTGACTTCACCTTATCTCTAAATCTCAGGTTATATATATACACAACAGCCTCTCAAAACCAGAAATAATAATCACCACTCTGGACTTACTGTGTCTGCTCTAAAAGCTTACAATCTAGGCCCCTCTTTTCTTATAAGCATTTATTAAAGGGGACCTTACCTTTGTTGATTTTTGGTCTTGGCTTATTTTGTCTCACCAAATGTCCCACATGTTCATTCACATTG
Organism: Tamandua tetradactyla; assembly: GCF_023851605.1. Classification (NCBI taxonomy): domain Eukaryota; kingdom Metazoa; phylum Chordata; class Mammalia; order Pilosa; family Myrmecophagidae; genus Tamandua; species Tamandua tetradactyla. The sequence continues at coordinate 3,083,099 of NC_135341.1, read as the reverse complement.
TTGCATGCCTCAGGACACTGTTATTTTTTGTAGCAGCACAATCTTCAGTCGTACGTCTACACCATCATTCAGCAATCTACTTATCTGTCAGTGCATCCTTCAGCCACCTGCATTCATCCAGCATCATATAGAGACCCAAAGTCCATAGCTCATCAACATTCTCAATTTTAGATAATTTCATCGTTCCCAAGAATCAGAAAACCAGTAAGCACACCCTAACCAAATAGTAAAACTAAATCTTCTCTTAACTCTTGTCCCTCACCCCATTATTTACCTATGCTACTACTGTGGTAGTGCTGATGGTTTCCTTTTGAACATAGCTATTAGCATGCAATAGCAGTTTTCCCCCTGTACCCTGGATTAAACACTCTTTATACTAGAATCATATCTTTGAAGTAATTCTTACTAGAACTCATTCATATTTCTAATGTGAGTCAGTGGGACACGTAGGTCTACACAACCCCTTTCAATCTTGTTCATCTTCAATATGGTAATATTACTTCTAAACCCACTAGAGAATCACCTTCACTCCTATCTGTTCCCTTACATTGGAGTTCAACCTCATTAGCTAATGGTTCACCCATCTCTAGTATCTATGTATTTTTAAGACCCCTATATTCTATATCATAAGCCTCTGATTGTACCTTTATGCTGGTCATAAAAGTGGAATCATTCAGTATCTGTCTTTTTGTGTCTGGCTAATTTTGCTCAGCATTATATCCTCAAGGCTCATCCATTTTGTCATGTGCTTCAGGATGTCATTTTGTCTTACTGCTGCATAATATTCCCTCATATATGTATATACACCACATTTTGTTGATCCACTCATCTGTTCATGGGCATTTTGTTTGTTTCCATCTTTTGATGATTGTGAATAATGCCGCTATGCACATCGGTGTGCAAATGTCTGCTTATATCATTGCTTTCAACTCTTCTGTGTACACAACAAGGAGTGCTACTGCTGGGTCATAGGGCAATTCAATATTTAGTTTCCTAAGGAACTCCCCAACTGTCTTCCACAGTGGCTGCAACATTATTCGTTCCCCCCACCTGTGCATAAGAGTCCCAGTTTCTCCACATCATACACAACATTTATAGTTTCCTGTTTGTTTAATCGCAGCCATTATTATAGGGGTGAGGTGGTATCTCATTGTAGTCTTGATCTGCATTTCCCTTGTAGCCAGAGAAAAAGAGCATATCTTCTTGTTCTTTTGAGCCATCTCTATTTCCTCTTCAGAAAAATGCCAATCCATATCTTTATCCCATTTTATAATTGGATTGTTTGTTCTTTTGTTATTGAGTTGTATGATTTCCTTATATACAAGAAATCAAACTTTGATATGTGGTTTCCAAATATTTTCTCCCCTTGAGTTGGCTGCCTCTTCACCTTTTTTGACAATGTCTTTTGAGGTGCAGAAGCATTTGATTTTGAGAAGTTCACATGTATCTATTTTTTCTTTTGTTGCTTGTGTTTTGGCTGTAAAGTTTAGGATGCTACCTCCTATTACTAGGTCTTGAAGATGTTTCCCTATATTTTCTTCTAGAAGCTTTCTGGTGCTAGTTTTTAGATTTAGGTGTTTGATCCACTTTCAGTTAATTTTTGTGTGCGTTGTAAGACCTACACAAAGTCCTCTTTCATTCTCTTGGCTATTGGTATCCACTTCTTCCATGCCCAATTATTGAAAAGACTATTTTGTCCCAGTTCAGAGGATTTGGGTGCCTTGTCAAAAATCAGTTGACAATAGATTTGGTGATCTACCTCTGCACTCTTGATTAGATTCCATTGGTCAATGCTTCTGTCTTTGTGCCAGAACCATGCTGTTTTGACCACTGTGGCTTTATAATAGGTTTTAAAATCAGGGAGTGTTAATCCTCCGACATTGTTCTTCTATTTTAGGATGCTTTTAGTTATTTGGGGTTTCTTTCTCTTCCAGATGAATTTGCTAGTTAGCTTTTTCAGATCTTCAAAGTACATTGTTGGAATTTTGATTGCTAGTCTGCTGAATTGGTAGATCAATTTGGGGAGAACTGACATCTTAACTATATTTAGTTTTCCTATCCATGGGCAGGGAATGTCTTTCCACCTATTTAGGTCTCCTTTGATTTCTTTTAGCAATGTTATGTAGTTTTCAGTGTACAAGTCCTTTACATCCCTAATTAAGTTTGTTCCTAAGTATCTGATTATTTTAGTTGCTATTTTGAATAAATTTTTTTCCTTAACTGACTTCTCAGCAATATCATTGCTTGGGTATAGAAGTGTTATTGATTTTTACCATTAATTTTATATCCTGCCATTTTTCTGAATTTGTTTATTAACTCACGTCACTTTGCTGTAGATTTATCAGGATATTCCAAGCATAGTGTCATATCATCTGCAAATAATGAGAGTTTCACGTCTTCCTTTCCAATCTGGATGGCTTTTATTTTTCCTCCTGCCTGATTGCTCTAGCTAGGACTGCTAGCACAGTGCTGAATAATAGTGGTGATAGTGGGCATCCTTGTCTTGTGCCTGATATTGGGGGGAGGATTTCAGTCTCTCTCTATTGAGTAGGATGCTGGTATCAGTTTTTCATCTATTCCCTTTATTGTATTGAAATACTCACCTTTGATTCCTATCTTTTCGAGTGTTTTTATCAGAACGGATGCTGAATTTTGTTGAATGCTTTTTCAGCATCAATCAAGATGATCATGTGATCTTTCCCTCTTAATTTGCTAATGTGCTGTATTGCATTAATTGGTTTTCTTGAGTTAAACCGTCCTTGCATTCTTGGTATAAACTCCACTTGATCATGGTATATAGTTCTTTTAATGTTCTGTTGGGTTTGATTTGCTAATATTTTATTGAGTATTTTTGCATCTGTATTTATTAAGGAGATTGGTCTGTAGTTTTCCTTTCTCATAGCATCTTTACCCGGGTTTGGTATTAGAATGATATTAACATCATAAAATGAGTTAGGTAGGGTTCCTTTTTCCTCAATTTTTAGGAAAAGTTTGACGAGAATTGGTGTTAGTTCTTTCTGGAATGTTTGATAAAATTCCCCTGTGATGCCATCTGGCCCTGGGCTTTTCTTTGTAGGAAGATTTTTTTGATGACTGATTGAATCTCTTTATTTGTGATTGGTTTGTTGAGATCATCTATTTCTTCTTGAGTCAGTGTAATTTATTTGTGTGTCTCCAGGAATTTGTCCATTTCATCTAAGTTGTCTAGTTTTTTGGCATATAGTTCATAGTATCCTCTTATGATTTCTTTTATTTCTTCAGGGTCTGTGGCAACACAACCTTTCTCATTTATGATTTTCTTTATTTGCATCCTCTCTCTCTTTTTTTGTCGTTGTTAGTGGCCCATTCAATTTTATTGATTTTCTCAAAGAATCAACTTTTGGTTTTCTTGATTCTTTCTCTGGTTCTTTTGTTCTTCCATACATTTATCTCTGCTTTAATCTTTGTTAGTTCTCTTTTCCTGTTTGTTGGTGGTTAGTTTGTTGTTCTTTCTCAAGTTCCTCCAGGTTTGTTGTTAAGTCCTTGATTTTTGCTCTTTCTTGTTTTTTAATATTGGCACTTAAGGTAATAAATTTCCCACTCATCACAGCCTTTGTCGCATCCCATCATTTCTGATAAGTTGTATTGTCATTTTCATTCATCTCCAGATAGCTGCTGGTTTCTCTAGCAATTCCTTCTTTTGCCCACTAGTTGTTTTAGAGTGTGTTATTTGACCTCCATACATTTGTGAATGTTCTCATTCTTTAGTGGTTATTGAGATCCAGCTTTATCCCACTGTGATCAGAGAGAGTGCTTTGAATAATTTCAATACTTTTAAATTCATAAAGACCTGTTTTGTGCCTCAGCATATGATCTATCCTGCAGAATGTTCCCTGAGCAATAGAGAAGAATACATAACCTTTTATTTTACGGTGCAATGACAAGCTGGCACTAATCCTTTTCTCAAGTAATTTAACTTCCCTATTTCCTTGTTGATCTTCTGTCTGGTTGTCCTATCTATAGAGGAGTGTGGTGGATTGAAGTCTCCTACTATTATTGTTGAAAAGCCTATCACTCTATTCAGTTTTGTCAATGTCTGTCTCATATACTTTGGAGCTCCTTGATTGAGAGCATATACATTTATGATTGTTATATCTTCTTGGTGAATTAATCCTTTAATTAGTATTAGTGTCCGTTTTTGTCTCTTATGATGTGTTTACATTTAAAATCTACTTTGTCTGATATTAATATAGCTACTCCTGTTTTCTTTTGGTTACAACTTGCGTGGTAAATCTTTTTCATCCTTTCACTTTCAATCTATTTGTATCCTTGTATCTAAGATGAATCTCTTGTAAGCAGCATATAGCTGGATTGTTTCTGAATCCATTCTGGCAATCTATTTTTTAATTGGCAAGTTTAGTTCATTAACATTCAAAGTTATTACTGAAAAGGCTTTTCTTCATTACACCATCTTATCTTTTTTATTTTATTTTCTTTGTCAGATCAATATATTCTTTTCCTTCTTTCTCTTTGTATTCTTTAAATTACCCTTAGTGGTACTCTTCAATTCTGTGCCCTCCTCCAGGCCCCTTCTCCTATCTTTTTGTTCAGCCAGTAAAACTGCTTTTAGTATTTCTTATAAGGCCAGTCTTTTGTTGACAAATTCTTTCAGGACTTCTTTGTCTGTGAAAACTTTAATTTCTCACTCTGTTTTGAAGGACGATTTGGCTGGAAACAGAATTCTTGCCTGGAAGTGTTTTTCTTTCAGAACCTTGAATATATCGTACCACTGCCTTCTTACCTCCAAGATGCTAGTTGTGTAGGCTGAACTTGGTTTTATTTGATTTCCCTTTTATGTAGTAGATTGTTTTCCTCTTGCCACTTTTAGGATGTTTTGCTTCTCTTCAACATTTGGCAGACTGATTAGTATGTGCCTATTTGGATTTATTCTGTTTGCAGTTCATTGGGTTTCATTGACTTGTACATCTATTTCCTTCATGAGGTTTGGGAAGTTTTTCCCCATTATATCCTCAACTATTATTCCTAACCATTTATTCCTCTCTTCTCCTTCTAGGACACCAATGACTCTTATATTTGCATGCTTTTTTTGCTTATAATTTCCCTCAGTTCCCATTGAATTTTTTCCATCTTTTTTTACCATTTGTTGTTTTGAGTGTTCAAAGTCAATTATCCTGTCCTTTGTATCACCTATTCTTTCTTCTGTCTCTTCAAATCTGGTGTTGTGTGCCCCTAGTATGTTTTTTTATTTGGTCAACAGAGCCTTTTCTCTCTGTGATTTCTGTTATTTTACTATTTATTCTTTCACAATTCCTCTTTGTGATCTTCTATTGTCTTCTTAATCTCCTTATGTCATTTGCTATCCTGTTAATTTTATTAAGTAGAGTTGTATGAACATCTTTGATTAGTTGTTCCAATGTCTGTGTCTCCTCTAGTGTTTTAATTTGGTCATTAGGCAGGGCTATATCTATTTGCATTGTGATATGCTTAGTGATCTTCTGCTGCCTTCATCGCATGCAAACATCTTGATTGATCTACTTTGGGAGTTGATTTCTTTCAGTAGTCTAAGGCTTTGTGTTTGTAGGATGGTTGTACAGCAGGGTGCAGGGCACATAGTGGATCACATAAGAAGGTGATTTGTTTCAGGGTAGGTATGGGTGCAAGTTGAGTATGTTATGCTGATGCTTGTGAACATGCATGCCCAGAGGCCAGGCAGGATGTAGCTGTGTGGGAGCACCAGTCTGGTGGGCATAACCCTGGTGTGCACTGGTCTAAGGCATGGAGCCCTTTGTGCACATGCATAGAGCTGTGGCAGCAGGTCTTTCTTAAGCCTTCATGGATTGGGGGTAGATGTGGCCTGGCTATGTAGGCGGCACTTTTTCAAATCTGGGAAGTGAGGCTGAGGGCTGTGTGCATACTCAGTTCTAGGACTGTTATAAAGTGCAGTTCCCAGAGCTGAATGATGTGATTGGAGGGCATGCACATGTGTGGGCCTGAGAGCACCATAAATGGATGTGCTGAGCTCAGGGGGTTGGAGTGAGGCTGTGCAACACTATCGGTGGGGGGACAGGGGTAGTCTAGGTATGGAGGTAAGTGCCTGTAGCCTTCATGTGTGGGCAGCAGCCTACAGGAAACAAGGAGGAGGAGGTAGTGCCAAGGAGAGGTGCAGGAGAGGTGGGTTGGGCTGCAGGTAGGGTGAGGGTTTGGGTCAGGTTCATGTACTGGAGGCTGGTGGGAGGTGTGTGCCTGAAGCATGGGGAATGGGAGCAGGTGATGGGGTTCAAGTGCAAGGGGTGTGGGGTGAGTCCCCGGCCATGGGGCTGTGCTGGTAAGAGTAGTGCATCCAAGCAGTGCAGCCTGGCTTACTCCCTAGTTCCGCATTCCCATCCATTCACTCCTGCTGGCTTCACGGCTCTGTGCCTCCATGACAAGCTCCAGATTTCTGCCCTTCAGTCCTTCAGCCTCTGCTACCAGGGCTGTCACATGTGGTGCAGAAGACTCTCCAAGGTCAGCTGCACTCCCGAATTGCTGCTTCAGTAGCCCTCCTGTCCTTCCTCTATCTTTTCCATGGAGTGGGGATAATTTTGAGTTACTCTAGTTGGGCATCTTCCCCGACAATTTTTTTTATTTTTTTTATTTTTTATTTTTTTATTAACGGAAAGAAAAAAAAAGAAATTAACACAACATTTAGAAATCATACCGTTCTACATATGCACTCAGTAATTCTTAACATCATCACATAGATGCATGATCATTGTTTCTTAGTACATTTGCATCGGTTTAGAGGAACTAGCAACACAACAGAAAAAGATATAAAATGTTAATATAAAGAAAAGAAATAAAAGTAGTAATAATAGTAAAAAACAACAACAACAAACAAACCAACAAGCAAACAAAAACGAAAAAAAACCCTATAGCTCAGATGCAGCTTCATTCAGTGTTTTAACATGATTACTTTACAATTAGGTATTATTGTGCTGTCCATTTTTGAGTTTTTGTATCTAGTCCTGTTGCACAGTCAGCTTCAATTACCCATTGTTTTACCCTGTTTCTAACTCTTGCTGAACTCTGTTACCAATGACATATTTCAAGTTTATTCTCGAATGTCCGTTCACATCAGTGGGACCATACAATATTTGTCCTTTAGTTTTTGGCTGGATTCACTCAGCATAATATTCTCTAGGTCCATCCATGTTATTACATGCTTCATAAGTTTATCTTGTCTTAAAGCTGCATAATATTCCATCGTATGTATATACCACAGTTTGTTTAGCCACTCTTCTGTTGATGGAGATTTTGGCTGTTTCCATCTCTTTGCAATTGTAAATAATGCTGCTATAAACATTGGTGTGCAAATGTCCGTTTGTGTCTTTGCCCTTAAGTCCTTTGAGTAGATACCTAGCAATGGTATTGCTGGGTCGTATGGCAATTCTATATTCAGCTTTTTGAGGAACCGCCAAACTGCCTTCCACAGTGGTTGCAACATTTGACATTCCCACCAACAGTGGATAAGTGTGCCTCTTTCTCCGCATCCTCTCCAGCACTTGTCATTTTCTGTTTTGTTGATAATGGCCATTCTGGTGGGTATGAGATGATATCTCATTGTGGTTTTGATTTGTATTTCTCTAATGGCCAGGGACATGGAGCATCTGTTCATGTGCCTCTTGGCCATCCGTATTTCTTCTTCTGGTAGGTGTCTGTTCAAGTCTTTTTCCCATTTTGTAATTGGGTTGGCTGTCTTTTTGTTGTTGAGTTGAACAATCTCTTTATAAATTCTGGATACTAGACCTTTATCTGGTACGTTGTTTCCAAATATTGTCTCCCATTGTGTAAGCTGTCTTTCTACTTTCTTGATGAAGTTCTTTGATGCACAAAAGTGTTTAATTTTGAGGAGCTCCCATTTATTTATTTCTTTCTTCAGTGCTCTTGCTTTAGGTTTAAGGTCCATAAAACCGCCTCCAGTTGTAAGATTCGTAAGATATCTCCCTACATTTTCCTCTAACTGTTTTATGGTCTTAGACCTAATGTTTAGATCTTTGATCCATTTTGAGTTAATTTTTATATAAGGTGTGAGATACGGGTCTTCTTTCATTCTTTTACTTATGGATATCCAGTTCTCTAGGCACCATTTATTGAAGAGACTGTTCTGTCCCAGGTGAGTGGGCTTGACTGCCTTATCAAAGATCAAATGTCCATAGATGAGAGGGTCTATATCTGAGCACTCTATTCGATTCCATTGGTCGATATATCTATCTTTATGCCAATACCATGCTGTTTTGACCACTGTGGCTTCATAATATGCCTTAAAGTCTGGCATCGCTAGACCTCCAACTTCGTTTTTTTTCCTCAAGATGTTTTTAGCAATTCGGGGCACCCTGCCCTTCCAGATAAATTTGCTTATTGGTTTTTCTAATTCTGAAAAATAAGTTGTTGGGATTTTGATTGGTGTTGCATTGAATCTGTAGATGAGTTTAGGTAGGATCTTAATTATATTTAGTCTTCCAATCCATGAACACAGTATGCCCTTCCATCTATTTAGGTCTTCTGTGATTTCTTTTAGCAGTTTTTTGTAGTTTTCTTTATATAGGTTTTTTGTCTCTTTGGTTAAATTTATTCCTAGGTATTTTATTCTTTTAGTTGCGATTGTAAATGGAATTCGTTTCTTGATTTCCGCCTCAGCTTGTTCATTACTAGTGTATAGAAAAGCTACAGATTTTTGAATGTTGATCTTGTAGCCTGCTACTTTGCTGTACTCATTTATTAGCTCTAGTAATTTTGTTGTGGATTTTTCTGGGTTTTCTACATATAGTATCATATCGTCTGCAAACAGTGATAGTTTTACTTCTTCCTTTCCAATTTTGATGCCTTGTATTTCTTTTTCTTGCCTAATTGCTCTGGCTAGAACTTCCAACACAATGTTGAATAATAGTAGTGATAGTGGACATCCTTGTCTTGTTCCTGATCTTAGGGGGAAAGTTTTCAATTTTTCCCCATTGAGGATGATATTAGCTGTGGGTTTTTCATATATTCCCTCTATCATTTTAAGGAAGTTCCCTTGTATTCCTATCTTTTGAAGTGTTTTCAGCAGGAAAGGATGTTGAATCTTGTCAAATGCCTTCTCTGCATCAATTGAGATGATCATGTGATTTTTCTGCTTTGATTTGTTGATATGGTGTATTACATTAATTGATTTTCTTATGTTGAACCATCCTTGCATACCTGGGATGAATCCTACTTGGTCATGATGTATAATTCTTTTAATGTGTTGTTGGATACGATTTGCTAGAATTTTATTGAGGATTTTTGCATCTGTATTCATTAGAGAGATTGGTCTGTAGTTTTCTTTTTTTGTAATATCTTTGCCTGGTTTTAGTATGAGGGTGATGTTGGCTTCATAGAATGAATTAGGTAGTTTTCCCTCCACTTCGATTATTTTGAAGAGTTTGAGGAGAGTTGGTACTAATTCTTTCTGGAATGTTTGATAGAATTCACATGTGAAGCCGTCTGGTCCTGGACTTTTCTTTTTAGGGAGCTTTTGAATAACTAATTCAATCTCTTTACTTGTGATTGGTTTGTTGAGGTCGTCTATTTCTTCTTGAGTCAAAGTTGGTTGTTCATGTCTTTCCAGGAACCTGTCCATTTCATCTAAATTGTTGTATTTATTAGCGTAAAGTTGTTCATAGTATCCTGTTATTACCTCCTTTATTTCTGTGAGGTCAGTAGTTATGTCTCCTCTTCCGTTTCTGATCTTATTTATTTGCATCCTCTCTCTTCTTCTTTTTGTCAATCTTGCTAAGGGCCCATCAATCTTGTTGATTTTCTCATAGAACCAACTTCTGGTCTTATTGATTTTCTCTATTGTTTTCATGTTTTCAATTTCATTTATTTCTGCTCTAATCTTTGTTATTTCTTTCCTTTTGCTTGCTTTGGGATTAGTTTGCTGTTCTTTCTCCAGTTCTTCCAAGTGGACAGTTAATTCCTGCATTTTTGCCTTTTCTTCTTTTCTGATAAAGGCATTTAGGGCAATAAATTTCCCTCTTAGCACTGCCTTTGCTGCGTCCCATAAGTTTTGATATGTTGTGTTTTCATTTTCATTTGCCTCTAGGTATTTACTAATTTCTCTTGCAATTTCTTCTTTGACCCACTTGTTGTTTAAGAGTGTGTTGTTGAGCCTCCATGTATTTATGAATTTTCTGGCACTCCGCCTATTATTGATTTCCAACTTCATACCTTTATGATCCGAGAATCTTCCCCGACAATTTTTAAAGTATTAAACAGAACATTTCTCAGGAACATATATTTTTCTTTCCTTAAAGATAAACATTTCTCTTACTTTGAGTTGCCCATCATGTTTTGATCCCTTGGCTCAGTGGCCAAAAACAGAATAAAATTTATTTATTCTATGTGTATAATAGAATGAATCACTATTAACTTTTAGTGCTACTCCCCCCAAAAAAATAATGTTCTAGTATCATATTGATATAAAGCTTGACTATGAGACAGTTGAATTCAATATAAATCACAAATGAAGAAAGAATGTAGATTAAAGGTATGGATTGTGTATTCCCAGAATGTTCTTTGTGTTTGACACTTAGATAGATAGTTCTCCATCAGCATGTGTCCCCAGGTGAAGCACTGTAACCAACATAAAATGGACAGGAGTACTGAATAAGTAGGCTTACCTTTAATATTGCAGGTTCACTCAAATATGGCATGGTTTAACCCAATTGATAAAATGCCATAACATATTCCAAATTGGTTGTATCACTTAATACACATATCTTTAGAGTTTGAGAGTTCATTTTGTTTAACTTCCCCATTAATACTTTATATATTGTCAAATAGTTCAAATTTTTATATTCTTAGAGTACATATATGTGTATAAATACAAACATAAATACACACACGTATATACATACACATATATGCATATGCATATATTTGTGTTTGTATGTGTGCATTTATGTTTTAATAGCTTTTAATGTTAATCTGGAATTCTCTTCAGTGAAATTCCTGTCTACATTATATGTAACAGGTACATCTCCCCAGTTTGTTACATAAAATTTGATTTTCTTATAGACTTTCAGGAACAGAAATTCTCAACTATAATATAATCAAACTTATTAATCTTTAAAATGTGTGTTGGGTTCTATTCTTTGAGCAATAACTAGGCTGAAGTCATGAAGATATTATCTAATATAAGTCTCTAAAGCTATTACAGTTTTGACTTACATAATGAGTCCTTATACTATAAAATTTGTGAGCAGTGAGAAGTAGGAGTACAATTTCATTTTGTTCTATATGAAAAACTGTCCATGTACATATTATTGAAACTACACACTGCATACTAACTTTGTCATATATTGTGTTCCTAAACAAGAGGATATGTAACTGTACCATTTACTATCTTGCATTGATTTCTTTGTTCATTTATATTAACTCACAGTACACGTATTGAAATGAAGTTAATGAAAAATATATTTAGAAAAATTATAGTTAGTATTGAAATATATATTCATATATTCTGTTCTTGACTTGATACACTTCAAGGGAGGCACAAGGAAATGGTCAAGGATTTCTTGTAATTTTTATATTAATTTTTTAAAAAGAATAAATAAGCCATAAGGAAATAATTCTTATAGGGATTTTACTATTACTTTAATAGGTATTATTATGATTTTAGGCCAATATCAAGTGAAATATTTACCTTAAAACCTGGTTTTCAATTGAAGAGGTAAGTTTAAGTTATAGATATTTTGTATGATTTTTTCATTAATTGATGGAAGTTTTCTTTTTGTGGGAACCAGCATGGACGAAATTAGAATCAACGTATTTCAGAAATCACACCCAATTACAATTTATGTTTTTGACCATAATCAAAAGGAAATAAAAATATGCAATTGATATTTGACCATCTTGTTGAACCAAGCCTTGAAATGTAAGATTAATCGATTCAGCAAGGTATTCTAACCATATGTTGATAATTGGATAAGGAAGACTCTATTGTATTCTAAATCACATTAGTTTTCAAGGAGTAAATATAAAATATTCTAAATGTAAACATACCAGGATACTAGGGTTTTACCAAGTTTCTCTTCTTTTTCATAAACTTTTCTTCCATAATAGGTAGCCATTATCTTGACTGGAGACACAGGCTTTTAGAACATGCATACAGAATTTAATAAGTAAAGTCTTGTTTACATTTTTATTCAAAATATCCATGCTCACACTGGGATGGCCGTGTGTGCTGCACCCTTTATAAGAAAAGAGTGTCTTAATTTATTAATAGCAGACTGGGTCATGTGATAGTCTTTGACCAACATAATATGATCCAAAGTAATGAGCATGGGTTTAGGAACCAAACTAGGAGAAATTCTCTATAACATATTGTCATTCTGCAATGAGAATTTGTAACATCCTATATGTAGGCTGCTTAAATAGTCTTGGCATAAAATGTGAATTGTATGTGGGTATAGAATGTGCATCAAAACCATAGCCAACATGAAAAAGGATGAATGCATTAAGTGAGAAATTTTTGTTGTTCTGAGAACCAGCTTATGTTTTTTTAAAATTTTTCCTGCGACCTAAAGTAGTCTCAGATTCCTAATACAATATCAAATGATTTTCCAAAGTAACTGCACCATCTTATTTAAACAAACATACAAGCAATATTTTCACATATTCTTACCAGCTAATTTGGGAATCTGGATATATATTTTTACAATCCGCTGAATATATGGCAGCAGCATGTGGATTCACTTTTTCATTTCCATTGAAACTGATGGTGCAGATTATACTGTCACGTGTAAAACAAGACATCTGCACATCCTCTTCTTCAAAATTCCCTTCTAAGCCTTAAAAGATGCATTTATTTTTAAGTGGTGTATGATGTCAAATTTCTTGCCTTGTGTTGATTCTAGGAAAAGAAACTCTTCATTTAATGCAATCAAATTCACAAACATGTTTCCAGTTTACAGATTTTTCCTCATCTTCCTCATCCTCCTCTTCCTCCACATCCTTCTACTTCTCTTTTTCCTGCTCAGGTCCTTATGTCCCTCATCCTTCTAAAAAAATCCTTCATGTTTCTGTAATATCTTCAAAATTACTGTAAACTTGTTTCCTCATTTTATTATTAATCCAGTTACAGTTGGTTTTGTGTAGGTTGGGGGATCGAAATGTTATTCCCACCACAGCAGCTTGCTTCATCTGACATTCGTTGAGTGTTCATATGTACCCTCTATTTTGTTGAATGTTTATTTGTTGTATTTTGCCCTTATGCCACAACGTTCACTTACTAATATTTTACAGAAACATTTTATTTCTGCTAAGAAAATTCTCCTAATTTTTTATATCTGGAGAATATTTATGGTATTTGGATTTTATATGAATTTAAGACAAATTTTTCAATTTATGCAGTAGAAAATCTGTAGGAATGCTTATTCAAGTATCATAATAAATTCATTAAAAATGGCATCATTACAATCTTGAGCCTTACAATCATAAATATGGTCCATCTCTCCAATAATTTAGCTATTAAATAACTCCCAATTGAACTTTTGAGTTTTTTTCCATAAGGTCTAGAAAATCACTGTTACATATATTCCAGCCTATTGTGAAACACTTCAGTTAAAATTTCATTTTTTATATTTTATTACTGTAAGTACTTTATATTTCCTTGTTGATATTTTATATGAAATTGACTTATCAAACCTCATTCAAATAAGAATGTCTTTATATTTGTGCAGTTTTTTTACCTTTCTTAATCAAAATTATATTTGTTGCTAATGCAAGTGTTGTTTCTTATTTCCATCCTATGTGTTTGATTTTCCTTTTGTTAATGCACTATGCTGCTGAACGATGGTGGTATAAGTAGAAGTATTTTCTTTTTTGTTTGGTTCCCTAATAACGATGATTTCATCATACTTATTTTAAGTTATTCAGTGTTTTATCATGAATTCTTTCATTTTTTATTAGGGAAGTTGTAGACTTATAGAAAAATCATGTATAAAATACACAGTTCCCATATACTACCTTATTATTCACAACTTGCATTAGTGTGGTATATTTGTCATAAATCATGAAGATCATTTTGATAATTTTACTATTATCTAGAGTCAGTCATTTACAATGCAGTTCACTGTTTGTGTTGTACAGTCCTATGCTGTTTTCTAAATTTTTATTCCAACAACCCATATATAACCTAAAATTTCCTCTATTAACCACATTCACATATCTAATTCAGTGTTGCTCATTATACTCATAATGTTTTGCTAACATCACTACCATTCACTACCAAAATTATATAACCAACACAAATAGAAACTACAATTTGAACTTTAACTCTCCATTCCCTACAACAACCCTGACTTAGCTCACCAATATTCTAATTCTTAATCCGTAACTTTGCTTATTGTAAGTGTTTAATATCAGTGAGTTCACACAGTATTTGCCATTTTGTGTCTCAGTTATTTTATTCAACAGGTAGTTTTCAGGGTTCATCCATGTTGTCTTATGTATCAGAACTTGATTCCTTTCATCTTTGGAGAAATGTCTATTCAGTCTTTTTAAATGGGTTGTTTGTCCTTTATTAATGAGTTGCAGGACTTCTTTATATATTCTGGATATTAATCCCTTATCAGAGATGTTATTGCCAAAAATTTTCTCTTATTGAGTAGGTTGTCTTTTTATGGTCATGATAAAGTCCTTTGATGAATAGAAGTTGTTACTTTTGATGAAATCACATTTATTATTTCCTCTGCTGCATGTGCTTTGCATGAGAAGTCGAGAAACTATTGCCTAACACAAGGTCCTGGAGATGCTTCCTTAAATTTTCTTCTAGAAATTTTAAAGTTCTGGTTCTCATATTTATGTCTATGACCCAATTTTAGTTGATTTTGGTGTATGGACATAGGTAGGAATCCACTTTCATTCTTTTGCACAAGTACTTCCAGTTTTCCGACCATCATTTGCTGAAAAGTCTCCTTTTTCCCCATTGAGTGTACTTGGCATTCTTGTCAAAAATCAGTTGGTTATAAGAGTGAGGGATGATTTCTGAACTCTCAATTCAATTCCATTAATCTATATGTCTCTTTATGTGCCAGAACCATGCTACAGTTCTTGAAACTAATGGCTACTGCCTCCTTTGTCTGAGGCAAAATTGAAACATGCTTTTGCCACCTTTGTCCATGTGGGTTGAAACAATGCCTGCCTTCAGAGCCAGGACCCAGCAGTCTAAATTCACTAATCAAAAGCCATTTTCAGGGATTTACTGTGGACATCATTGTTCCTGAGGAAGAGGATTTTTATGTCCCTAATGGGCTGCTTAAAAAAATAGAGGAAAGCAGCTGTTCTCAGAGATGGACCTTATCAACCTGAATTCACCAATCAAGAGCCATATTTAGAAACCTCTTTATGTGTCCCTTTGCACTCTGTCTTCAGCTAATTCCAGATGCCATCTTTTTCTTCATTCATCCTTCTTCCCCCTTGTTGGGACTGGGTCTGAAACAGATGTCACAATTTCTGTCTTTATTAAAGAGCACAGATAAACTTACAATGTAATAAAGACAGAAACCTTTTTCTGGGTAGGGGTGGAAATAGAGTTGATGGAGGGACAAAGTAACTAATGAGGTGGGTTAGATAGTTCCATAAAGGGTGGATCTTCCCAAAGAAAGGGGGGGGGGTTCAGGGCCCTGCACAGGTGCCAACTCTTGCTCACAAAGTTTAGAGCCCAGGGACTGTGATAGAAGCAACAGTTTCAAACTACAAAGGGCAAGGTCAGTCTGGTCTAAATCACTCTACAGTAGTGTTAAGAGTGGGAATGCTTGAGAGTCATTCTGGCTTTTCTGGCCTACAGGGAATGGGGGGTGGGGGCTGATGAGTGGCTCTTCACCAAGAAATGTGAGGGCAAATCCCAACAGAGGTGACAGCAGTTATTTAGAGAACTCAGTCCAGGGGCTGGGTAAACAACAACAATTTCAAATAGCTTTACCTTTCACAATCTCTATCTCAAACAAACCCCTATCAGGGGTAGGATTGGCTAAGAATTAAAGCACACTAGTACACTTGGCCTGTGGGGACCAGTGGGCTGAATAACACTATCTGGTGAGGACAAGAACTGCACAGAATAAGGATTCATAATAAAGGCTGGCACCATCCTGGTCCCATACCCATGGCACCTTGTGTTTTGGTTTGCTAAAGCTGTTGGAATGCAATATAACAGAAATGGAATGGCTTTAAAAAGGGAAATTTATGTTACAAGTTTACAGTTCTAAGTCCATTAAAATGTACAAAGTAAGGCACATCCAGAGAAATACACTTTGTTTCAAGGAAGGCTGGTGGGACCAGAACAACTCTGTCAGCTGGGAAAGCATATGGCTGGTATCTGCTGGGGCCTTTGGATTCTGATTTCAAGCTGCTTCTACAGGGGCATTTTCTTTCTTCATCTCTGAAGGTCTCTGGCTGTATGGGTTCTGTCTACACTTTGCAAAGTGGTTCCATTTCTAGTAAGCAACCCCACCTTGGTGTATAGAGGCACATCTCCATAGAAAACCCTTAATCAAAAGGTTCCAAACCAGTTAGGAGGGTTATATCTCCATGGAAACAACTTTATCAAAATATTCCACTCAACAACACTGAATGAGGACTAAAGGGCAGGCTTTTCAGGGGTACACAATGGTTTCAAACCAGCATACCTTGATAGTGAACTACAACACTTTTGTGAGTCCTGAACCTGAATTGTTATGGAAAGAACTGACTCGGTTAGATCATCTCTGGAGAGACTTTAGCCCCCCAGGTAAAAGTTGCTAGAGGTAATGAAAGGACTGGTAAATATACAGAGGGAAAAACAAAGCAAAATAGGTGATCAATATTCCCTGAGGAGGAAAAGGGAAGAGAAAGCTTATTCAAGGGGCGAAAAAACAGCACAGAAAATGACAAACTCAAAAATCATTCCATATATGCTGAGGAAGAATCAGAAGAACAAAGACTGAAAAATTCTGATCAGCTAAATCAAAGCTCTGCTAGATGTCTAGAAAAAGTTGACTCAAATGTCAAAGAACAGTTATAGCACAAACAAATAAAAATGAAAGCCCTAGGTAAGAGATGAAAAATAACCTCCAGAATAAAAAAGCAGATGCCTACACACCAGCAAAAGATCACAAGGCAAAGTAGGAAGCAAAAAGAAATGGCCCAGTCAAAGAAACAATGTAAAACTTCAGATGTGACACAGGAGTTGAAACAATAAATTAAGGATGTTCAAACAAACCTTGTAAATCAATTCAATGACTTGAAGGAAAATGTGGCAAAAGAGATGAAAGCTATGAAGAAGAAACTGGGTGACCATAAAGAAGAACTCAGAAACTTTAAAAAAATGACCGAATTTATCAAATGAAAGACACAATAGATCTAGAGATGAAAAAACAAAATGGAGAGATACAACAGAAGGTTAGAAGAGACAGAAGAAATGATTAGTGAAATACAGGACAAGACATTTGAAATCTTACTCACCAAAGAACAGATATGGAAAAGAATGGAAAAAATTTGAGTAGGATCTGAGGGAATTGAATGACATCATTAAATGCATGAATATATGTGTTATAGATATCCCTGAAGAGAAGGGAAAAGGGGCAGAAGGAATAATTTAAGAAATAATCATTGAAAAATTCCAACTCTTATGAAAGACATCAAATTATGGATCCAAGAAGTGCCACATGCCACAAAAATATAAGATCCAAATAGACCTAATCTAAGTCACTCACTTACAAGATCATCAAATGCCAAAGACAAAGAGAGAATTCTGAAAGCAGCAAGAGAAAAGTGACCCATCACAGAAGTGCTGATTTCTCAGTAGCTACCATGGAGGTGTGAAGGTAGCAGTATGATACATTTAAGATACTGAATGATAACAACCAGAAAAGAGTGGGGTTATCTATAATAATATCAAACAAATTAGCCTGTAAATGTAAAACAGTTAAAAGAGACAAAGAGGGACACTATTATTAATAGAAAAAACAATATATCCAAAGGAAATAATTATAAATATTTGTGCACCAAGCCAGAGTACCCCAAAATATATGAGGCAATCAATGGCAGCACCACAAGGGAGAAATAGACACTACTGCAATAATAGCTGGAAACTCCAAAACATCATTCTCATCAATGGATAAAACATCTCTACAGAGGATTGATAAGGAAACAGAGATTTTGAATAATGGAATAAATGTACTATACTTAACAGACATTTACAGAACATTGCTCCCAACAACAGCAGGATATACATTTTTCTCATGTGCTGATGGCTCAGTCTCCAGGATAGAAGCATTTTCTGAGATCACAATGGAATGAAGTTGGTAATCAATAAGAAGTGGAAGCTTGGAAAATTCAGAATTATATGAAGGCTAAACAATGCACTCTTTAACAAACAGTGGATTATGGAAGAAATTGCAATCAATGAATATCTTGAGGCAAATGAAAATGAGAACACAACATATCAAAATTATAGGATGCAATGCAGGCAGTGTTGACAGAGAAATTCATTGCCCTATGTCTCTATTAAAAAAGAAGTAAGATGGCAGGCATTGGTGGCTCAGTGGCAGAGTTCTTGCCTGCCATACCAGAGATATGGATTCGATTCCTGGAGCCTGCCCATGCAAAAAAAAGAGAGAAAGAAAGAAAGAGAGAAAAAGAGAGAGAGAGAAAGAAAGAGAGAGAAAAAGAAAGAAAGAAAAAAAGAAAGAAAGAAAGGAAGGAAGGAAGGAAGGAAGAGGAAGAAAGAGCAAAAATTAAGGTCTTAATTGCATACCTGTAGGAACAAGAAAAAAAAAAAGCTCACCCCCAAGTAACAGTGATAAGGGCAGAAATAGATGAAATTGAGAACATAAAACAATAGACAAAATCTCAAGTTTGTTGTTTGAGCAAATCAGTAAAATTAATAGACCCTTTGCTAGACTGTCAAATAAAGAAGAGAGAGGATGCAAGTAAATAAAATTTGATTGGAGAGGGAACATTACTCCTGACCCCCCAAAATAAAAGAGTTAATAAGAATACTATGAATCGATATATGCAGACAAAGTAGACAAAACAATTTCCTAAAAACTCATGCACCGCTTCCACTGACTTGAGAACAAACAAGTTTCTTGAGAACAAACAAAAGTTTTTTGATACAAACCAGTCACAAATAAAAAGATTGAGCTAGTCATCAAAAGCTCTCAACAAGGAAAGCTGAGGACCAGAAAGCTTCATGATGTGAATTCTACCTAACATTATAGGAAGAAGTAGTACCAATCCTGCGGCTCATATCCTTCAAAAAAGTTGTAAAGGAGGGAAAGCTACAGAAGTATGAAGTCAACATCACCCTAATACCATGGCCAAACAAAAATACTACAAGTAAAGAAAATTACAAACTAATTCCTCAAATGAATATAGATGCAAAAACCTTCAACAAAATAATTGCAAATCGAATCCAGCAGCACATTAAAAGAATTATACACCACGACCAGGTGGGTTTTATTCCAAGTATGCAAGAAAAGTAATTAATGTAATACATCATATCAACAAATCAAAGGAGAAAGCCACATGATCATCACAATGAATGCAGAAAAGGCATTTGACAAAATTCAGCATCCTTTCTTGATGAAAACCCTTCAAAGCATATAAGTACAAGGAAATTTCTTCCACATAATTAAGGGCTTATATGAAAAACCCATAGCTAAAAATCACACTCAATGGAGAAAGACTGAAAGTTTTCACTCTAAGATTTCGAACAAGACCCGGATTCCAGTGTCACCATTGTTATTAAACATTGTGGTGGAATTTCTAGCTACAGCAATGAGTCAAGTAAAAGAAATAAAAGGCATGCAAGTTGGAAAGGAAAACTTACACTGTTTGCATATGACATGATCCTGGAGGTAGAACATCCTGCAATATCTACAGCAAGGCTACCAAAGTTAATAAATGGGTTTAGCATAGTGGCATGATGCAGGAACAATGTACTAAAATCAGTAGTGTTTTTGTACACTAGTAATGAACAATCTTAGGGGGAATCAAGACAAAATTCCACTTACAAATGGCAAACAAAGGAATCATATATGTATGGATAAATTTAACCATGAACATAATGGACATATGCAAAGAAAGCTATGAAATATTACTAAAATAAATTAAGGAAGAACTAAATAAAAGGAAGGACATTCCATGTTCATGGATATAAAGACTAAATATAAGATGTCAACTCTACACAAAATGAATTATGGGTTCAACACAATACCAATCAAAATCCCAACAACTTACTTTTCAGAAATAGAAAACCAATAATCAAGTTTATTTGGAAGGACAGGATGCCTCTAACCACAAAAAACATCTTGAGAAATAAAAATGAACTTGGAGGTCTCAACAGTACCTGACTTAAAAGCATACTAAAAAGCTACCATAGTCAAAATGGCATGGTAACTGGCATAAAGATAGATACACCAAAAAACGGAAATGGACTTTCTCATCTATGGACAATTGATTTTTGAGAAGGTGGCCAAGTTCACACAACTGGGTCAGAACAGTTTCTTCAAAAAATGGTGCCTGGGGAACTGGGTATACATATCCAAAAGAATGAAAACGTGTGCCTTTTACAAAAATTAACTTAAAATGGATCAAAGACTTAAACATTAGAACCAAAACCAAAAACTCTTAGAAGAAAATATGTGGAAGTATCTTAAAGATCTTTTGATAGGAGGTGTTTCATAGACCTTGCATCCAAAGAACAACATGCATTGATCAATGAAAGGAGAAATAGATTAATAAGATCACAAAATTGAATGCTTTTTTGCACCAAAGGACTTTGTCAATAAAGTAAAAAGGTAGTCCACACAATTGTTGAAAATCTTTGGCAACAAGATTTCTGACAAGGTTTATAACCAGAATATATAAGAGATCCTACAACTCAACAAAAACAAAAAAATAAACAATGCTATTTAAAGATAGACAATATCTGGATACACACTTTTCTAAAGAGGAAAGAGAAATCATCCAATAGTATATGAAAAGATGCTCAATTTCACTAGCTATCAGGGAAATGCAAATCAAAACCATAATAAGATGCCAACTCATACCTACTAGAATGACTTTTCAAAAAGGACAGAAACCTACAAGTGCGGGAGAGGATGTGGAGAAAAGGTACACTTATTCACTTCTGGTGATGAGTGGAAGAGTAAATTATAGCTTACTATATTAAATTCTATGCAGTTGTAAAACAAAATAAATCATGATGATTGCAACAGCATGGATGATCCTTGAAAACATTATGTTAAGCAAAATAAGCCATAAATAAAAGATCATATACTGTATGGTCCTACAGCATGGTCCCTTGAGTCCCTGGGTATGCCATGTGAAACCAGTATGTTAGTGTACCCCTGAAAACCTGGTAATTTGCTCAAGTTTTTGTGGTCATTCCACCAAATTCAGCAAACTGAAAGCTAAGAAAATAATTGGAAAGGAAAACTCACTATATAATGTAGCACTTGTCTAGGAGTTATTAAAACTGAATCTTCATCACAATAATTTCTAGCATGCTGAAGCAGATAAAAATTATGAACTGTGATTGATTCCAAGATCAAGACACTTACAAATTGGAACTGAAAGTTCTTTTTGATCAGAAAAATTAGTTGTTTTCACCCATTATGAATCTATCAATAGACCCATGCCATTGCTACAGAGTGGTAGTTAGTTGACACAACCCATATAAACTACTCATTTTTAACACCCAAACATACATGAATATTCCTATCACCTGAGTCAATGTGTTCTCTTACCACAAAATTTTATAAAATTTATGTAGCTATTGGTCCCATACTTTTAAGTTATTTATGCATTTTTCCTAAATGGCTAATTCATTTATCATTTCCTCATTTTTAAACATTTAATGCAATGTACAAATATTAATTCCTAAAATTCATATTTGTGTTGATCATTATGGTTTTCAGGAACTGGTTACTTTCTCAATTTTGTTCTTCTATCAATGTTGTTTAAATAACTTGAACATGAAAATTTCTCTATGTTGTTATGAATTATTAAGGGAAAGTGTGTGCCAGTTTGGAAAACATAAAGTTTTGAGAGAAAAAGCATACCTATCTGAGTTTAGAAAGTATTTATGCAAGTTTTAGGCCACTTATGCAGATAGAGGTTTAAATTATGGAACCAAATAAGTTGAATGAAATTTGAATTAACATGGGCTAACACTTAGGTCAGTTAAGTAAGGGTAGTCTTTTCATAATTGTCAGACATGGCACTTTACAGAAGAATAAATAAATAAAAATCCCATTTACAAAGCAACTAAAAGAATAATATGGTTTGAAATAAATCAAACCAAAGATGTAAATGACCCCTACAGAGAAAACTACAAAACGTTATTTAAGAAATCAAAGAAGGTCTAAATAAAAGAAGTTCATTCCATGATTATGGTGGAAGACTTTAAGTTGTTAAGAGGCCAATCCGACTAAATGCAATTTTTTAGATTCAATGCAATCCCAATCAATGTTCCAAGAACTTTCTTTTCTAGTATAGAAAACTAATAATTACATTCATATAAAAGGCTAAGGGGTCAAAAATAGCCAAAGCTGTCTTGGAAAAGAAGAATAAAGTTCGAGAACTCACACTTCCTGATATCCAAGTTTATTCCAAAGCTACAATACTCAAAACACCAAGGTACTAGCACAAGGATGAACATATAGACCAATGGAATACAACTGAGAGTTCTGATATAAACCCTCACATTTATGACCAACTGATTTTTTATGAAAATTTAAAGAATGTTTATTTGGGTAAGAATGTTCTCATCAACAAGTGGTGTTGGGAAAACTGGGCTTCTATTTGCAAAATAATGTAGGACCCTACTTCACATCATATACAAAAGTCAACTGAAATGGGTCAGATACCTATATAGTCAATCCAGAAATATAAAAATCCTAGTTAAAAATATAGGGAAAAGTGTGCAAGGGTAGCTCAGTGGTAGAATGCTCGCCTGCCATGTGGGAGACCCTGGTTCGATTTCCAGCTTATGCACTTCCCAAACAAACAAACAAAGAAACCAACAAAACCAAACAAGCAATTCAACAAATGGAGCTGCAATAATGTGATAATCATATGGGGAAAAAAAAGCATGAAATGTGACCCTGCCATACAGCATACAATATATATACATATGGAAGCCTCTTTAGGCCATTTTAGCATGCAGTAATTTTTTTTAGAATTTACACCCAAAATACCAGAAACAAGGAAAAGACAATTAAATGGTACCTCATCTAAATTAAAACATTTCTGACTCAAAAGACTTTACCATGAAAGAAAAAGACAACCTGAATAATAGGAGAACATACTTGGAAACTGCATATCCAATACAGATTTAATATTCAGAATGAATAAAGAAGTCCTTCAAAAATAACAGCAACCCAATGAAAAAGTTGGAAAAAATTTGAATAAATATCTTTCTAAAGATACACAAATAGACAAAAATGCATGATAAGACACTCAACACGTTAGCTATCAAAGAAATACAAATCAAAACCACAATGAGACACCATTTCACACCCATTAGTATGGCTCCTGCAAAAAAAAAAAATGGGAACTTAGTTGTCTTGGAGAGGATGTTGGGGAATTGGAATGCTCATTCATTGCTGGTGGCAATGTAAAATGGTGACACCTCTGTGAAAGATAGTTTCCTTGATTCTTTATAAAGTTAGCATTATTGTATGGCCTTCAATCCCACTGCTAGGTACATACTAAGAACAATTTACTGCAGAAACTTGAATAGTTATTTGCACACTGATATTCATAGAGGCATTATTCACAATTGTCAAAATATGTAAGTAACCATAATATTAATTAACCACTGAATGTATAAACATAATATATATTCCATTTAATGGAATATTATTCAGCCAGAAAAGGAGTAAGTTTATGACACATGTGATAACATGGATGATCCTTAAGAACATTAAGTTGGAGAAAGTAAGGTGAGTACAAAAGTACAAATAATGTATGATGTCACTGATATAAAATAATTAGAATAAGCAAACTCATAGAGTCATAATTTAGATTATGCTTTACCAGGGGATGTGATGTTTATTGAGGATGGGGAGTTAAGATTTAATATACAGAATTTCTATGTGGAATTATGGAAATATTTTGGTAATTGATGGTGGTGACAGTAGCACAACATTGTGAATAAAATTAACAGCAATGTAATTTATATGTGAATGTGATTAAAAGGAAAACATTAAGCTGGATATATAGTTATAGAATTTTTTTTAATCCATGGAACTGTACTACACAGTGAACCCTTGTTTTAACCAGGGTCTATATTTAACAGTACAATTATAAAGCTGTGTTTTCAATTGTGACAAAATGTTCAAAATCAATGCAATGTGTGATGGCAGGAAGGGAAATGGACATCCTACATTTTATGCACTATTGTTTTCTGAACCCCAAACTTGTTTAATGAAAAATATTTAAACAGTGACTGAAGGACATGTTGAACACTGTCAAACTTACTAAAATTCATATCATTGAACTCTCAAAGGGACAATAGAAGGAGGTAGGGGCAAAAAACTATTGATGAAATAATGGCAGAAAATTTCCTAAATCTAATGAAAGACACGAATGCACACACAACCACACACACACACACACACACACATACATGCAAATAAAAAATTGTATATATATAACAAATGTAGATGTATGCATTTACTAATACAAACATACATTCTGTTCATTCAGTTACTGTGGAGAACCCTGAGTATTAATGCAGGCGATAGTGCCATCTTTTCAATAAATAACAGGTGACTTACCAATTTTAAGTTCTTCTTTAAACACTTTCAACAGGAATTTGTAATTTTCATTGTGCAAATATTGAAACTTTAGGGTTAAATTTATTCCTAGACATTTTATTATTGTTGATGCTATTGTAAATGAAATCATTTTCTTATGGTATCCTAACACATCTTTGTCTTATTCATTGTTATTGTGTAGATATACAACTTATTTTGGAGGTTGATGTAGTTTCCTGCAGTTTGCCATATTCACATATTAACACTAAGCGTTAAGGTTTTTTTTGGTGTATCTGGGGATTTGATAGTGTTTCCTAAATGTATGGTTAGCTGTAAACAGAGTTTAAATTATTCCTTTCCAATTTCATTGCATTTTATTTATTTATTTTTCTTGCCTAATTACTATAGGTAGAATTTCCTAGTCAAATTTTAATACAAATATTGAAAACAGGCATCCCTGTTATGTTTTCTATCTCAGAGGGGGATCTTTTAATCTTGCAGTGAGCATAATGTTAGATGAGGGGTTTGCATAATTGCTCTTTAACAGGTTGAGGTTTTTCTCTTCTAATTTTAATGTGTTGAATGCTTTCTCTCATGAAATAATCTTGGACTTTTCAAATGCTTTATTTCTATGTAAATTGCATTAATTATTTGCATGTTCATTCTGTGTTTGTATTACATTGACTGATACTGGAATGTCAGACATCATTGGCATTCCCATGAAAAAGTCCTGAAGGTGGTGGTGTTTAATCCTTTTAATATGTTGGTATCATCAGCTAACTAGCATTTTTGTGATAACATTTCATGTATGATCCTATGCATATTGATTTATACATATCCTTTCTTATGATGACCGTGTGGCTTTGTTATCAAGACAAGATTTGGCCTATTAGAATGAATTAGGAAATGATCCTTTATCCTCCACATGTTGGAAATCTTTGAAGATAATTGTATTAATTCATTTATAAATTATGCTAGAGTTCACTATTGAATCACATTGGTCCTGAGCTTTTTTTTTTGAAAACTTTAATTTTAATGGCTCTATATCTACATACTATTTATTTTTTCTGTAGCCATTGTTCTAGTTTGTAAGCTTCCAGAATGCAATATACAAAAAAATGGAATGGCTTTAAAAAAGGAGAAATTACTGAGTTACAAGTTTATGGTTCTAAGGCCATGAAAATGTCCAAATTAAAGCATGGCTATGAAAATGTCCAATCTAAGGCATCCATGGAGAGAGACCTTGGTTTAAGAAGGCCAATGATGTTCAGGGTTTCTCTCTCAGCCGGAAAGCACATGATGCAATCTGCTGGCTCTCTCTTCAATGGCTTCCCTGGGGTTCTGTCCATTTGGTGGTTCCAAAGCTTTTTCCCAAAGTGGTTCCTTCTTAACTGATTCCAGTAAGCACCTCCACCTTGAATTGATGGAGACACATCTCTATGGAAACCATCTAATCAAATTTACCACCCACAATTGGATAGGTCATATCTCCATGCAAGTGATCAAAAAGCTCCCATTCATTCCCAGATGATGCATTCCTGCCCCCCCAAAAAAAGAATAAAATAAACACTTCCACTCAACAATATTGAATGAGGATTACAGAGCTTGGTTTTTCTGGAGTATGCAACAGATTCAAACTCACACAGCCATTTATTGCAGTTCTATGTTTCTAGGAATTTGGCAATTTCATCTGAAATTCTAAGTTTTTGGTATAGAATTTTTCATATTATTGTCTCAAAAGAACTTTTGTCCCTTTATATGGTTGGTAATAGTAATGATCCCACTCTCATTACTGATTTCCGGAATTTGAACTCTATGTCCTTTCTTAGATAGTTATGCTAGTTTGTCAAATTTATGATCTTTCCACAGTTACTTGTTGATTTTTTCTCTATTGTTTTACTATATTCTTTTTCACTGCTATATTACTATTTCCATTTTTTCTTACTTGAACTTGTTTTATCTTCTATTTCCTGTTCAATGAGTAAATTATGGTTATTGCTTTGTAAGCTTTCAAAGCTTTATATATGTATACTTTTTCTTTTACATGGGCAGGCTCTGGGAATCAAAATCAGATCTCCAGCATGGCAGGTGAGAATTCTGCCACTGAGCCACCATCGCACCACCAAAAGCTTTGTATATTTTTTGAACACTGGCTTCTCTACATGCCAGATTTTGTATGTTGTATTTTTATTTTCATTAGTCTCATAGTATTTTCTAATTTCCCTTGTAAAGACTTCTTTGACAATTTGGTAAATTAAGAATGTGTTATTGAAATTTCATATATGTGTACATTTTCTGATTTTCCTTTGGTTATGGATTAAGAATGTGCTATTTAAATTTCATATATGTGTACATTTTCTGGTTTTCCTTTGGTTATTGATTTTTAATTTGATTCCATTGCTATCAAAGAAAACACTTTGCATACTTTCATATTTTAAAATATATTGGATTCTGTTTGTGCATCTATCATATAGTCCATCTTGGGTAATAAATCATGCATATTTGAGAGGAATTCATGTTCTGCTTTTTTTCAGGTGGAGCATTCTGTATATGTCTGAAAAGCATGTACTGTTCAAGCTCTCTTTTTCATATTTATCTTTTGTTTGGTTGTCTAACCACTACTGAAGTCTTATTGTAGAAGTGTGTATCTCTCAATTCAATTTAGCCAAGGTTTGCTCCATATATTTTGGTGTCCTGTTCATAATGCTAGTTATTCTTTTACAGTTAATATACCTTTGTGGTGAATTGAAATTCTTGGAAATATAGGATGTCCTTCTTTGTCTCTTGTAAAATACATTTTTCACTCAAAATATATTTATGTCATATTACTGTAACAATCTCAACTTTTTTTATTACTATTTGAATTGAATATCTTATTCTGTCCTTTCACTTTCAACCTCTTTGTATCTTTGTAACTAGAATGGATTCCCTTGCAATCAGAGTACATCTGTATTGTGCTTTTTTCTTCTCATTTTCCTAACATCTGTATTTAAATAGATAATATGGTCCATTTGCATTTAAAGCAATCACTGCTAAGAATTTCTTCTAACCTTTTTTATTTATTTTCAATATGTCATTTGCTTTTTCTTCACGTCCTCTACTATTTAATTCACTTGTTTGATTTTCATTGTAGTGAACAATTTTTATTTTATCTCATTTCCTTCCTTAAATAGTTTTAAGTAATTTCCTGAGTTTATATCATAATTTTAAATTTAAATTAATAGAACCAAGTTATTAAAATGCTTTATAATTATTATTCATTAAGTTGTGGTTTCTATCATATAATATAAAGAATAATTACAAAGCACAAGTACAATAATGCTTGAATATTCGGTTACATGTGTACATTTATTTTATCAGCATTTTTTATTGATTTTTTTTCATGGGAGGCCATGGGCCAGCTCCGGGAACTGAACCCGGGCCTCTGGCATGGCAGGCGATAATTTCTTTATTGATTTTTATGACTTCAAATTGATTTGTAGTGTACTTTAATATCAGAGTCACTTTCATGTAGGAAAGTATTATAGTGATAATCTCCCTCAAGTTTTATCTGAGAATTTCTTAAATTTACCTTCATTTTTTAAAGAGAGTTTATTTCTGATATAGCTATTTCACTGCTCTTTATTTTTCCTTTCAGCATTTTAAATATAGCATCACACTGCCGTGTGGTCTATATGGTCTCTGATAGAAATCAGCTGTTAAGCATATGGAGCACTCATTGCATGTGATAAGTCAGATTTCTTTTTTTCCTTTCATGGTTCTTTGATTTTAGCTTTCAAACAATTGATTATTATGTATTTCAGTGAAGAACTCTTACCATTTATGTTACATGTGGTTTGTAGAGCCCTCTGAATTTCACCATGGCTTTTATCAATCAAATTTTGTAAGACTTTGGCCATGATTTCTTCAAACATTCTTTCTAGACCTTTATGTTTTTCAACTTTTTCTGATGCTTTCACTATTTATATGTTGGTATAATCGAGTTGTCCTTCAGGTCTTTTTGGTTCTGTTCTTCCTTTTCCCTTCATTTTTTTTTCTTCCTCAGACTGGATAAATTAAACTGGACTAGCTTCAAGTCTGTTGATATTTTCTTCCATTGCTCCAGTGTGCTTTTTAACCACTCTAGTGAAATATTTATTTCAATTATTGTATTTTTCAGCTTCATAACTGTTTTCTCATTATTGATAACCTCTATTTAGAGAATGTCATTCTCCAGCATTCCTTTATTTCCTTGCCAATCATTTTCAATAGCTCTTTGAGCACATTAAATGCAGGTAATTTTCAGTTTTCATCTAGTAATCTAATATCAGCATATCTTCAGGACAGTTTATGTTAGTTTCTGTTTCTTTCCTCTGCATGGGGCATAGTTTCCTACTTCTTTACATGCATCAAAATTATTGTTGACAACTTAATATTTGAATATTATAATGTTGTAATCTTGAAACTGATTCTTAAGTTCATGGTGTATTGTTGTCTATAGTGAATTGTTATGGTTTATTTGGTGACACTATCTGTTCTAGTTTGCTAGCCACCAGAATGCAATATACCAGGAATGGAATGGCTTTTAAAAATGGAATTTAGTTATTGCTAGTTTACAGCTCTAAGGCCATGAAAATAAAACAAATCTATAGAAAAGTCGAATCAAAGTCATCCAGGGAAAGATACCTTGGTTCAAGAAGGCCAATGAGGTTTAGGGTTTCTCTCTCAAGTGGAAAGGCACATGGTGAACACAGTTAGAGTTCCTCTCTCATCTGGAAGGGCACATGGCAAACACAGCATCATCTACTAGCTTCTTCTCCTGGCTTTCTGTGTCATGAAGCTCCCCGGGAGGAGTTTTCCTTCTTCATCTCCAAAGCACTGGCTGATGGATTCTCTGCTTCGTGGTGCTACAGCATTCTCTGTTTTCTCTGAATCTGTCATTCTCCAAAATGTTTCCTCTTTATGGGACTCCAGTAAACCAATAAAGACACACCCAGTTGGGTGTAGGCGTGTCATCACCTAATCCAGTTTAATAACTAATCTTGATTAAATCATATCTCCAGGGAGATGATCTGATTACAGTTTCAAACATACAGTATTGAATAGGGATTATTCTGCCTTTATGAAATGGGATTTAGATTAAAACATGGCTTTTGTAGGGGACATGCACCCTTTCAAATCAGCACACTATCTTTAATGACTGTATTTTTTGTTGGCTTTTGTTTGTTTTATTCTGTATATTTTTACCTTGCCATCATCTTGTGGTTGACAGAGATTTCTTTATGTACCTGGAAAAAAGAAATATAAGGATGGAAAAATGATTGGAAAAGTATGCCAGAGTTAGCAAATTGTTTATGTTTTGAGGCATTGTCTAAAATTAAATAAGTAAAACTCTGCACTGTACTTCATTTCCTGTTTGAGGTGAGACTAAATATCCAATGGAGGTGAAAGCTTAGGTTCTTCTCTTGTCTTACATGACCATGTTTCATCAAATGTATGTTTGGCTTTCTAAATTTCCTATTATGTGGAAACTTTTGTAACTATTTACCTATATTTTCCTCTCAGTTTTACAACATGTTTGTGGTTTTTATCAGCTTTAATCTCTTTCTCAGGTAACAGAAGCATATTGAAATATGTTTTCAAAAGTTTTGAGGAATCGTCTCCACATAGATGTTTCTCTTCCATTAAAGTAGGCCAAATTAGAGGCTCAAATGGCAAAAACACAGCAATGGTCTTTTGACATAGCCCAGAGATCAAAGCAGTCAAAGAAAATTCCTTGGAAACTATGTCTGCTCTGCTCCCTCTGGAAAAAATACCTACACTGGGAATTTGAGCTTCTGTGCTCAACACTGCCACCACACAGGGTTGTGTGTTAAAATGAGGTTAACTGAAAATGTGACAAAGTACACCCTATATGTTCAGATTGCTTTTTTCTTGATTCAGCTCTTACTTGGCTAAGGTTAACCTTGAGTATTTTCAATGTTTCAGCAAGATGACTTTGACAGTTTTATGCTGGATTATTGACTTCAGTGTAGGGAAATGCCTTTGAAGATCCAAACTCTGAAATTTTTCACACATCACTCTATTATCTTAGTTGCATTTTTATATATTGCAATAAAAAACAGCAAATGATAAAAATACTGTTATTAGTATTAACAACACAATCATGTATAGGAAGAAATTTAATGGCAACTGTAAATAATTGCTTCATGAAAAACTGGATGTATTTCTTTGATTATCTTACAAAACAGCTAAAATTAGACTAATGCATCCAAATAATGGAGAAGTATACTCCGTCTTCTAAAGGTGTCAATTTTTAACCCAGCTCTCTATTCAATAAAATGCAGTCTAAATGAAAATGACACTAGTAATTCTTTGTTTATTGGTTTGTCTATGCGTGTGTGTGCTTGAGTTCAATTTCTAATATTTAGCTATCCTTAAATTCATATGAAAATTTAAGGTTCATATTTATTCACAGCAATTTGAATAATAAAAATATTGGAGAACACACATCACCAGATTGTAATACTTCCATCAAGCTACCGGCATTATAGTACTTCCACCATTATCAAAGATAAAAAGAAGTAAAATATTGGATTATAAATCATAATTATAATTCAACTGGCAGCAGGTTAACATCAAGCATATGAAAAACTCCTATGATAACTCTGGTAATAAAATGGATAATAGATTGAAGATGCAAAAGCACTAAACATATTTACCCACATTATAAATGAAGGTTATAACCACTGGGAGATTCCATTAAATACCATATAGATTTGCTGAAATTTTTAAGAATGTAAGTAAATATTTTGACATGTTTACTGAAAAGATGGAATTTTCATATATTCTGAGTAAGATATTTACTCTGAATAAGATATTTCCACTTCATTTCTTTATTTTTCTTTGCATGGGTAGGCACCAGGAATTGAACCTGGATCTCTGGCATGGTAGGTGAGAACTCTGCCTGCTGAGCTACCATGGCCTATGCAGATATTTCCACTTTGAAAAACATATTTTCATTATGTAGTATGACAAAACGTGCATTGGCTTTTGATCCAACAATTTCTCTTCTACATACTCAAGAGAAATAAGTGTTTATGTCTGCCAAAAACATACATAGGTGAATTATTTTTTCTAATAGCCAAAACCTGATAAAAACTATTCATTTAGAGGAAAATGAATAAGTAAAAAATTAGCTAGTCATATGGTGGAATACTCCCAGCAATGTAAAGCAGACACACACTATTACAACACATAAAATAGACAGACATAGTGAGCAAAATCAGACAGCTACAAAAGAGAATATGCTGTGCAATATTATTTATATAAAGTTTGAGTGGTCATATTATCAATGTCAGAAGTGAACATAGTGGCTTTTTCTGGAAGAGATAAATGTGGAAACAAATTTGATGAACAAAAAGCTACTTCGAGGGTAAAATGTATATGTAAATATAGATTTTATCAATCCAACAGGAGAAAAATTGGATAACAAAAAGATGGCACAAACAGAAAGCAAAAAGCATGATTGTAGACTGAATGTACTACTAATTACATTCAATATTCAATGTAAATAATCTAAAGAACGCAATTACACAAAGTTTGCCAGAGTGGATTGAAGAAAAATATATGACCCAATTATATGCTATTGTTACAAAGTAACATTTTAAATAAATGGAAATATGTATTGCAACTAATATTTTAGACAAAAGTGAAAACACATAATTCAATAAAAGGCAAAAGACAGCTTGCTTGACTGTGTTCCTGAAGTCTAGCTATACCTTGTAGACCCCAACCATGAAGTATGTCTAATGTTAATAGGGATAAGGAAGTTGATTTGATAGGAAGACATAATCTCAGATTTATATGCACCTACAAATATATCTCCAAAGAATATACTGCATAAAATAGCATACACATAAGAGAATTTTTTAAATTCCAAAATCATCTTTGGGAATGAAAATACAGTTTATTCAGGTTATAAAGCATGGAAAAACATCAGTAAAGGTATAAAGCACTAAAATATAATGATTGCCTTAATAAGTACATAGATAGATTACCACTGATGAACAGAGTATACATTTTTTCAAGCGATTTTTAAAAGTTCTGTATTCTTTTTTTTATTTTTTTTTAGTTCTGTATTCTTTTACATATTGGTTTTTTGAGGGAAATCTTGAAGTTTGTAGGGATTTATTGTGTCAGAACACTGAGAAGCTGTAATTAGCAACCAGGGTCACTTAGTTCATGCTATTTGGCTCACTCATAATTATGCTTTACATTCCAGTCAGTTTAACTGAGATACACCAGTTTAGGTTGAACAAACCACGAGTAGATTTACTCCCCCAAGAAATAAAATGGAGAAAGTCTTTGGAAAATTGCATCACTGAACTGGAAAATTAGTGTACTATGCATTTAGATGATTTCTCCAGCCCTTCCCTAATTCACTAGCATTTTGAGCATGTATAAAAATAGACTATGTATTGGGCCAAAATCAACAATATTTCAGCAGAAAAAAATCATAATGACGTATTTTCTGAGCATAGATTAAATGAACTGGAAATCAAAGGCAGAAATATAAGTAGTATTTATAAGAACTGGGGAAGGTCTTCTGTTTTCCTAACAGGTTCTGACTGATCTATTCATACAATTTTTGTGTAGAACAGGATCGATATTGTCACACTCTTATATGTACTAAATGTCAGATACTATCCTAAATGCATTTGTAGTATGCTCAGCTTTGGTGCCAGGCTGGAAAATAGTGTAGAATCCCTTTATGTTAACATTTTGGACAATCTCATAAGGTCTCTTTTGTCCCTGTAACAAATCCTGTGTGTTTGACTTCACTAGTAATCATACCATTCCTAAAAGGGAAACCATGAAGATAAGTGGGAAAACCTTGTTTCCATGGATTTGGTAGAGACTGCCTGGGGACCTTTCCTCTGATTTTCAGAGCCCATAAGAAATTCACAGGTTCAAATATTAGTATTTCTTGATATATAAAAGTGCAGTTTTCATTTGGGTCCTATGTCATCACCATCTAGAGAAAACTACCTCCTTGAAATTATCCCTGGGCACTGGGATATGACACAAAGGGTTGTGTTCCCAGAGGCTTTCTATAGTGCCACTATGTTCCCACATTTTTAACCAGAACTGAACACAGAGGCCCTTGTTATAAGATAGAATGTCTCTTATCAATATCTCTGCCATTACAATTTAACATGCCTGGTCATCCTTGCTTATACCTGAAACAACTCTGGACCCTTCCCAGAAATCCTTGCTTGCCTCTCCAGCATAATATTTAACAAATATTACCTTGTGAGTACATCAGTTAATAATTTTGTCTTTTCTTCCTCTTCAGCTTTCTTCATGAATCATCCCCACTTGTTTCCAGAATTGCTCACTGCTTGTTTTGTTTTGTTTCACAAAACACTGTTTTAGATCATCTAGAAAAGATAAAGTTTTCAAGCAAAAGGAGAAGAGTTAAAAGAATTAAATGGTTCTCAGTAATTTCATGGGATAAAGCCCTGTTTCAACTCTGAATATGCCATACATGCCAGTTTGAAGCTATTATATACCCTAGAAAAGCCATGTCCTTTGATCTTCATTCAGGATTTCTGGGTGGGATATTTTTTATTGTTCCCATGGATATGTGACCCACCCCTTCAAAGTCATATTGCTTACTGGAACCCTTTAAGATGGAACCATTTTGGAAACAGCCACAAAATCCCATGCAGCCAGAGACCTGTGGAAATGTGGAAGGAAGGTGTCCCTGGGGAAGCCTTATGAAATGAGAAGCCAGAGAGAAACCTAGCAGACATTGCCATATGCATTTGCAGCTGACAGAGGTGTTTTGGATCCATCAGGCTTTCTTGAATCAAGATCTCATTCCCTAGATGCCATAGTTTGAACATTTTCACAGCCTTATAATTGTAAACTTGTAGCTTAATAAATTCCCCTTTATGAAAGCTGCCCCATTTCTGGTATATTACGTTATGGCAGCATTACCAAACTAAAACACAAATCTCACAGAGATTCAAAATTAATAGGTGCTATGATATTAGCAAGAACAGGAAGCAAAGGAAGATTCTTAATTGTTGAGTCATTCTTGAACTAGAAGTAGGGAGGGTCCGATGTGTCAATAACAATAACATG
This sequence comes from Tamandua tetradactyla, assembly GCF_023851605.1. Lineage (NCBI taxonomy): Eukaryota > Metazoa > Chordata > Mammalia > Pilosa > Myrmecophagidae > Tamandua > Tamandua tetradactyla. The sequence goes on along the minus strand of NC_135341.1, from coordinate 3,048,159 downwards.
CAATTCATTTATGTTGACAGTGTGAATAATTACAGAGGGTCTGTCCTGGCCATTAAAGAAATCCTGTTAATTTGGCCTCACTAATGAAAATCACTCCATTCATTAGAGGAAAACCCAGAGAGTGAACTAGAATATCTTGTTTTCAGAGACCTGGCATTTGATCATTCTCCCAACATTTATTAGAGGAGGCTGAGATGTTCCTTCAACTTCACTGATGGGAAATGTACAGGAATACATTAAATTAAGGTGCAACAACAAAATTTTGAGTATGAAATATAGAATCTTACATTAAGAATATAGTCTACAAATTAGAAGCAATTTGCAATACCAAGTTTAAACTGCTTGAATTAGAAATAATTCTAATTTTTACTAGTGCTTGAATTAGAAATAACCAGTAAAAAATCTTTATTAGTATTTATTATTTAATTCATATTTCTTCATATTTTATCTTAAATATTAATGAAAGCAGTGGAATTTAGCTCTCTGTATGTTTTAAAAGTAAGGTATATTTGCAATTTATTTTATAAAAAATTAAAAACAAAAATATATTCCCTCTTTCTGCATAATGAATTAACTAGAATACATTTTGCAAAAAGCAGTTCAGTTAAGATTCCAGATTTTATTGTGTAAAATGCAATATCAAATTATAATAATAAGTAAAGACTATTCATTATTTTCTTATTGAATAAGTGTCATGAAAAAGGAATAGTTATGGCATCCAGAGCTTCAGTGACATTTAAGTCTATATTATACTGCCCAGGCTTTTCTGGTGACAGCTCACTTTATATAATAGTTTAACCACTTTTACAATTGACTCTGGAGTGTTTCAGAGATCTTCAGGGCCCATTACTTTCAGCCATGCCCAGTGTATGGGTGTAAGTCTGTTAAGCAGTTCCATTCCTTCTGTTGTCTGGGTATGGAGAACATAACCAAGACTTCAATTAGCTGAGAAGCAAGGACTTCTTAGTTGGAAACTTACAGAGTGACCTCTTTTCCTAAGTGATCAACTCCATAGTTGTTAATTCCCTTACATAATGCCATCTAAGAACATCCTTGTAACTTAAAGGATATGATATAAAAACACAGTTGCAGGCATGGTCAGTGCCACTCCAAAAAGTAGTGTTCAGTCCTTTCGAGGGAGCTTTGCCTCTTGCAACTGAATGTTGGCCTGGAAAACTGCATCAACAATTTTCAATAAAAACTGATGTTGAGATCCATTTCACAACTAAGTAATAACTGAAGTTAATTATTTGAAAAATTCAGTTTTCCCTTATTATCAAAAGGTGAGCTTTGCTTCACAGCCTTCAGCGCAACCTCATGACTGCATAGAAGACAGAGCATAGGAGAAAAGGGTGCTCCATCAGTGGGTAGTGGATGTCTCTACACAAGGGATGGTACTACTAGGGAGACTGACCCTTTGACATAGAGCCAGATGTTCTCAGGAAACCTGACAGGTACTTGGTCACTGTTTTCTTCAAAGAGACATTAAATGGAATTAGAATAAAACATTTAGACAGGAAGGATAGTCACAGAAAGAGACCAATGTCTTTCTATACAGTCCCAGCCTTTCTAGCAGATTGAAAACTGCTTTTGGAAGTGCAGAGTGAGAGGATAACAGCATCTGATGAGGTGATACTAGTCAAGCAGACAGGAAGGGACAGATATGTCCCTACTTTCTGTTTACAGCCTCTCAAGAGGATTGCTAATGAAGGAATGGTTATTGAGAGAGCGGGCATTCAGCAGTTCTTTGAGAATTTCAGTCAGAAAATAGAAGAGTAGATAGGATGCAGCGTTATGGCACCTAGAATGGGTTATAAGCCTGTTCTTTGAGGCCAATGAAAATGCCACTTAATCTTCTGGAATAGAAGAAGCATATTTCACATTTGGTTCCCTTTCCATCCTCCTCTCCTTGAGAGGCCACCTTCTTCTTCAGCACTGTGTTTCCTTCTTTCCCTTAACTACCGTAGCCACAATGTTGATGCTGATTTCACAACCAGCATTCTTCTTCATGGATCAGTTAAATGCAACATATTCCACAAACTTCAGTCTACCACCTACACCCTGATAAACCCAAAGGTTATTTTCTTTTTAAGTTTTATGGTGTTTGATTATACCATGAGAAATTACCTTGATTTATTTTTTCATGATTTCTTCTTTTAATCTCTATTGTGTCTACTTTGCCACTGAGCTGTTCTATTCCAGGAATTGCTCCATGGGGCATCACAGATGATTCTTCTCCTGTCAGCTAAAATGTCTCTGGGACCATCACCCCTATGACAATGGTCATTTTGGTCAAAGCATCCTCAAGCCTGGTCTTCTTCTGAGTGGCCAGGCCAATGCATTTCTGATGTGCATGTCTGTCACTGGCAGGGAGATGGATGATGCCAGAGTTGAGGAAGCAACCTTTGCTGCAAATTTTACTTGCAAATTTAAAGTGACATTTTCATTCACAATTCTACTGGCACTAGAATTTTATGATTTTAGTACTGTAGTGCTCACAGGGCTTCCTGGAGAAAATTGAACAGCACATTAGTCCATTTTCTTCTGCCTAATAAAACAGACCAGGTACCTCCCCTATAAAATCTTGGTGTTGTGTAAATCCTTTGAATTTATTTTAACTATCAAGGATAATATTCATAAGTATGTGTTAAAAACAGACCTATTTTGATACTGTTATATTAGGAATATGTTATCAGAACTCCAATAATTTTTTATCCCTTAAAACTGTACTTAAAAAATTAATTGGCTTAAGCAAGTAGAGCAGTGCTCATCTTGCATTAATCAATCTACATTTTCTGATGTAGATGTTCTTGAAATAGGATGCTTAGATGTGGAAGGAACCAGAGTGTGATGTATCAGATAAAGTCTGATACAGATATAACATTGTACTATGCAAAGTAGCAGAAAAATATAATAATAAATTAATGGATCAGAATTTCAGAATTAATTTTATGAACAGAGGAACCTAGGTATTTATGTAAATTCACAGACCATATGGAAAAGAAATAATGCAATGGGATACATTAGCATCACTGAAAGGGAGAGAGAATGAAAATTATAGTGGTGAATTTGTCCTAGAAGTGCATAATTCCACATACTCTAGCTAAGCAGGTAAGAAGAAAAAGCTAATTAAGAATACATAAGAATTATTTTATATTGAAAGTCTTAAGTTATTAGGACAAGATGTCTTAACAATGATTCTTCACACTGTTAGTCTATTGAAACAATTTATTTCAGATTATTTTATTATTCTTAAAAACAAAACTTGATTTGTGACTAGAATTGACGTAACTTAAGTCCTAATTTTTCTCTGTTCAATCTACAATATGGCTTCACGGTTTTCCTTCAATAGGTATTTTTTGGTTATACAAATATGTAGAAGTGGAGAAGAGCCTGTAACAACTTAAATACTTTACTTACTATATGGGTAAAAAACAGATTAAAATAAATTATCATGATTTAAAACTATAGCATGTTGTTGGGAAAGTATAAAAAATATGGAAGTGAGTGATATGGAAATGGTTTGAACATTCTCACGTTGCACTTAGTACTCAACAAACTAAGTAGGAAATCAATGGAGTGATTTTTCAGCCCTTGATAGCCAAGATTTAACAATCCAATAACCATGGTCTAATAACTCCTGGACTTCTTGACAGCCTGGGGTGGAACTTCAAGTAAATGCTCAGATTTTATGAGGAGCAGAGATGGTTATGGTGTTATACATTGAAACTCAGTAGCATCAGCAGTTCTGGTGGAAGAAATACAACAAGAAATGGTATATCTGAGCAGACAAACTGGTTTTGAATGCACACTTTTCCATTTATATTTCTATGGATTAACAAGTCTATGTGCATTTCATTGACTCAGTTTTTTTTTCATTTTAATATTGCATACTACTTCTCAGTTTGTGGAGGTACAGTGAGAATTAAAGCATGTAATATGGGAGTGATATAAACTATACATGACATTCTAAATTAATAAAAATGTTGTTTGAGTGATGTGGTGATGGCTCAGTGGCAGAATGCTCACCTGCCATGCCAGAGACCTGGGTTCATTTCCCAGTGCCTGCCCATGTTAAAAAAAAAAAGGTTGTTTATATTAGCCAATTTGCTGATTATAGTACTTAGTATAAAAAAGGAAAAAATAAACTCATTGATCTAATAAACAATTTAAGGAGGGAAGGAGGTAGGAAAGAGAGAGAAAAAGAGACAACAGGAAAGAGAAAGAGAGACAGAGAAGTTAAAGAGTCAAACATTATAATAAAGTATACATATTAGTAATTGCAAGAATGAGATATATATGGTCAATAAGAAGGTAGTCATCAGAACAAGGAGTTCTTGAAGGTGAATTTCAAATGAAATTTGTATCAAAAGACAGAAAGTGGAATTAGAAATAGAAACAATTTTCTTGCTAGTGATCAGATGAAAGATTTCTACCATACATAAAATTTTGATATATTCTGATACAATAGTATCCCCTTATATTTATTCAGATTCCTTTTTATCATCAATTAATGTTATGTTAATATGTGTAGTATACTGCTAATGATTCAGTATGTATCAATTTTCCTATATTTTTACTCAAATATTCTTCCAGGTAAACTTTTATCTACAGTTATAAACAATGATCAGCTGGTTTGTGATAATATTTGAAATACACATGGGCACATGTTCTAAAGGATCATATTTTATTTGCTACCCATGCACTGTGAATAATATATACAAGCAGGGAGACTAAAGGACCATAAGGCAACACTATATTATTTCCTAATAACCAATGGAAACTACAAATAATAAAGTTGGATAAATAGGAAGTAATAAATGTACTTGAGATAATTTCTTTCCTCATGCTGATAAGCACGTTAGGGATTATATGCTTTGTCTCTCTATGTCCAAAGCAAATTACCTAAAGATGCTCAACTCTACTATGGAGAATGAACTCCTGCTTATGAGATTTTCTGATGTGTGAGAGTACAGACTTTTGCATGCCATGCTCTTCCTGCTGCTGTACTTAGCAGCCCTGATGGGGAACATTCTCACTGTCACAGTAACCACTCTGAACAAGAATCTTCATACCCCCCCATGTATTTCATCCTTGGGAATCTGTCTGTCTTAGACATGTGTTTCATTACTGTCACTGTCCGCAAAGCATGTTTCACCTTTATTATTGAAAACAGGACCATGACAGTGGCTGGGTGTGCAACTTAGATCTTCATGGTCTTCTTTTGTAGGTTTGTAGAAGTGATGTTACTCACCTCCATGGCCCATGATCACTATGTGGACATCTGCCAGCCCCTCCACTACCATATGATCATGAATCCTAGGGTTTATATGCAGGTTACACCAGCCTCTGTACTCAGTGCTGTGGTCTATGCTGGATTCCACACTGGCAACACATTCCGGTTGCACCTCTGTCACCCCAAGGTGGCCAATCAGTTCTTCTGTGACATCCACTCTCTGCTGAAGCTCTCCTGCTCTGACACCTTCAGCAATGAAATTTCAATTTTTGTCACTACAGTGCTGATTGTTAGTGGCAGCTTTGCCATTATTACCAGGTCTTATGTTTGCGTATTTTCTACAGCGCTCAAGTTTCCAACCAGGAAGAGTGAGGAAAAGCCTTTTCCACTTGTGTTCCTCACATCCTCGTGGTATCTGTCTCTTTGTTTTGGTACTTCTTCACATCTGAAGTCAACCTCCACCTCACACATGATTCAGGACATGTTCACCTCTGTGTTCTATATTATAGTCTCTCCTTTCATGAATCTTGTTATCTACAGTCTCAGAAACAAATGGATGATAGAAACTATAAAGAAAATTACGAAGAGAATGCTTTATGCAGGAAAGTGGATAATTCTTTCAAGACAAATCCTATATTGATGACATGAGATGAAAATTCCTTCAATATTAACCCTCTTGCCTATTTCCTAATTTTGGAACACTGACTTGTTTTCTAAGCAATAGTATTTGTATTGTGCACCAAGATTGGAAGAGTAAAAATACTTTATCTTGAGGATTTCCCTCAAAATTTCACATACACTGATGCCTGAGATAGAACTGTTCAAGGACCTCATCTTTTGTTAAACAGCTTTTTAATTATTCTTTATTAAATCTAGAGTGTCTTAGAATATATTAACAATATATTTACTTTTCCTGTTCTATTTGTGCAGTTAAAGGAGAGAATCATTTATTCAATAATATACTTAAATTATTCCTAAAAATTTAATAATTTCATCTGAAGGCTGGTCATAAAATAACATTAAAGAGTAATCTTTACCTTAAAAGGAACCATCTGTGCTATATGTTTTGGCTAGAGAGATCAATGACATATTATCTTGTTTTTCATAATATGAAAGGATAAATTTTAAATACTTTTTTTCAAAGCTAAAAACTTAATTTACAATACATAATTTAGTGGTATGTTTAGAAAGTTTAAAATTGCCATTATTTGTTGGAAGTTACTGAATTCTGCACAAACTGTATGGATTATTGCAGATTACAGTACGCAGTCTTGATCTGCAAATTGGGAATGTTTTTGTCTCTAACTGAAAGCAGCACTGCCATTTCTGTTACTTGTAAGATTGTTATTTTCACAGGATTATTTTCAGAGGTATGATGAAATATAATACTTTGCAAACTACTATGCTGTCTGCATTTTTTATTTCATAGAATTTATAGAAATAATATGATGTCCCATCATATATGAATATGCATTTACACATTATTTACTTTTGTAATTGCAAGTGTGCATGGTGTACCTAATGTATGACTATTAATAAAATTTTAAATCAAAATATAATTAAATACAAAGTATATTTATATTCTTGTACTTTCTACAAAGACCAGTTTATACCTTGGTTGTGTGCAATATGATGTGAAGAACAGTGTCCTAATGCAAAATAGATGTATATTCTTTTAAAATTTAAAAAGTCATTTTTAAATACTCATTCAACAAATGTGGCATAAAACTTTTCTATACAGAACCATATAACATGACGATATATGAAGCAAATGTTAAGAGAACAAAAGGAAAACAAGAAAAAATAACATTATATTTAATTTAAGGTACAGTTCACAACAACTGAGAGAACCTGCAGATAAAATATAATGATGGGTATCTCATTTGAGCTATACAATTTACTTCCTTGACCTAATTTTTGTTATAGTGCAACACTATACCACAAAACTTCAGACTGTACATTATTTTTAAATGCACATTGAACATCTACCAATATGCCATATTCTGGGCTATATAAGGAAAGTCTCCACAAAGTACAAAACACTGAATTCAAACAGAATACGGGGTGGGCCACTGTGGGTCAGAAGGCAAGAATGCTCGCCTGCCATGTCAGAGGACTTGAGTTCGATTCCCGGTGCCTGCTCATATAAAAAAACAAAAACAAAAACAAAACAGAATATGATCTTTGCTCTCAGGAATCAACAGAGAGTTGGAGGGTCACAATATTTTACTTTAATTGGTCATATTTTTATTTCTCTTTGGTTTGTATGAGTTTACTTGGGTATTTTGAAGTGCTGTCATTTGGTGTATATATGTTTAGTCTGTTTATGTTATCCTGATTAACTGATCTGTTAACCACCATAAGAAAACCTTATTTATACACATTTATAGTCTTTGCTCTAAAGTCTATTTCATGTGAGCATTAGTATATGTAATTTTATTTATAGTTTTTTACTTGTGACATATCTGTGTCCTTATTTTTCTTGTTTTTTTTTTTTTGAGGGTGCTGCATGATCTGGGAATTGAACCCAGGTCTCCCGCATGAAAGGTGAGCATTCTACCACTGACCACCGGTGCACTCTTGTGTCCTTATTTTTAATATGCATTCTTGAAGACATCCTGAGGCCATGCTTTTTAATCCTTCCAGAGAATCTCTGCCTTTTAATTGTGGTTTGTGATTATTTAATTGTTGTGAATATTGATATATTTATGTTTAATTATATCACATTACTGTTTGCTTTGTCCCATCTACTCTTAGTTTCCTGTTTCATTTGGATTTATCAAGCATGATTTATTACTTTTGCTGGTCTGTTAGCTATACTTCTTTTTCAACTACTGTTGATTGTTGCTGTAAGATTTATAGTATATACCTTATCACAGTATAACCTCATTTGATATTATGCAATCTCATGTATAATATAAGAAATTTCCAATAGCATATTTCTTTTTCTCCACTTCCAGACTTTAGGATATATTTCTCATGTGTTTCACTAAAATATATATTATAAGCACACAAAAAATTAATTCTATTTTTGGGTAAATGGTCAATTGGCTTTTTGGAATTTTAAATAATATGAAAAATATCTTATATAATAACCCTTATGTTTATCATCTCAGGTGCTCTTCATCCCTTTACATAGATCAAAAATGTCAATCCTTATTATCCTTAAAAGATTTCCTTTAACATTTCTTGTAGTATGGGCCCAGTGGTTATGAATTCTTCAGGTTTTGTGTGCCTGCACAATCCCTTATCTCTTTTTTGATAATTATTTTTATTGTATGTAATTCTTTGTGACAATTTGATTCTTTCAACAACTTAAAAATGTTTTCAACTGCCTTCATGCACTTTTATTCCCTCAATAAAAAATCTAGACTTCCGGGGAAGATGGCGGCTTAGTAAGACGCGCGGGTCTTAGTTCCTCCTCCAGAAAAGCAACTAAAGAAACAGAAACAATATGAAACAGCTCCCGGAGTCACGACAGAGACCAAAAAGACAGCGTACCCCATTCTGGAACAGCTGAACGGGCAGGGAGAATCTGCTGCGGTGAGCTACCCGAGGGGCGCGCGTTTTCCCGGCCGGGTCGGCTGGCGACTGGGGTCCCCTCCACGCACGTGGCTCCCCGGTCTGACTGGGAACGTTGGATAGCGGGGCCCTCCCGTCAGGCTTGGCGTTTCGGGCCTGCTGGGCAATTAGGACCGGCACTCTCCCAAGCCGCGGCGGCCAACGACCCCCACCTCCACACGCGGTTTCCCGGGCCGACTGCCGTGCAGACAGATGAGCGCCACGAGCGCCACCTACTGGGCAGGAAAAGAAAAACAGAGCCCAGAGATTTCACAGAAAAAGCTTTCAAAAAGCTGGGTCCCACACCCAGGGAAATCTGATCAAATGCCCAGACACCAGCAGAAAATAATGGATGACGCTCGGAAAATTGAAGATATGGCCCAGTCAAAGGAACAAACCAATAGTTCAAATGAGATACAGGAGCTGAGACAACTAATGCTGAATATACGAACAGAAATGGAAAAATTCTTCAAAAACCAAATCAATAAATTGAGGGAGGACATGAAGAAGACATGGGCTGAACAAAAAGAAGAAATAGAAAATCTGAAAAAACAAATCACAGAACTTATGGGAGTGAAGGACAAAGAAGAAAAAATGGAAAAAACAATGGATACCTACAATGGTAGATCTAAAGAGACAGAAGCTACAATTAGTGAACTGGAGGATGGAACATCTGAATTCCAAAAAGAAACAGAAACTATAGGGAAAAGAATGGAAAAACTTGAGCAGGGGCTCAGGGAACTGAATGACAATATGAAGCGCACAAATATACGTGTTGTGGGTGTCCCAGAAGGAGAAGAGAAGGGAAAAGGAGGAGAAAAACTAATGGAAGAAATTATCACTGAAAATTTCCCAACTCTTATGAAAGACCTAAATTTACAGATCCAAGAAGTGAAGTGCACCCGAAAGAGAATAGACCCAAATAGGCGTTCTCCAAGACACTTACTAGTTAGAATGTCAGAGGTCAAAGAGAAAGAGAGGATCTTGAAAGCAGCAAGAGAAAAACAATCTGTCACATACAAGGGAAACCCAATAAGACTATGTGTAGATTTCTCAGCAGAAACCATGGAAGCCAGAAGACAGTGGGATGATATATTTAAATTACTAAAAGAGAAAAACTGCCAACCAAGACTCCTATATCCAGCAAAATTGTCCTTCAAAAATGAAGGAGAAATTAAAACATTTATAGACAAAAAGTCACTGAGAGAATTTGTGACCAAGAGACCAGCTCTGCAAGAAATACTAAAGGGAGCACTAGAGTCAGATATGAAAAGACAGAAGAGAGAGGTATGGAGTAAAGTGTAGAAAGAAGGAAAATCAGATATGATATATATAATACAAAAGGCAAAATGTTAGAGGAAAATATTATCCAAACAGTAATAATACTAAAAGTTAATGGACTGAATTTCCCAATCAAAAGACATAGAATGGCAGAATGGATTACGACCCAGCAATACCACTGCTAGGTATCTACTCAAGGGACTTAAGGGCAAAGACACAGACGGACATTTGCACACCAGTGTTTATAGCAGCATTATCTACAATTGCAAAGAGATGGAAACAGCCAAAATGTTCATCAACAGACGAGTGGCTAAACAAACTGTGGCGTATACCTACGATGGAATATTATGCAGCTTTAAGACAGACTAAACTTATGAAGCATGTAATAACATGGATGGACCTAGAGAACATTATGCTGAGTGAGTCTAGCCCAAAACTAAAGGACAAATACTGTAAGGTCCCACTGATGTGAACCAACATTTGAGAATCAGCTTGGAATATATCATTGGTAACAGAGACCAGCAGGAGTTAGAAACAGGGTAAGATAATGGGTAATTGGAGCTGAAGGGATACAGACTGTGCAACAGGACTAGATACAAAAACTCAAAAATGGACAGCACAATAATACCTAAGTGTAATGTAACTAGGTTGGAACACTGAATGAAGCTGCACCTGAAATATGGTTTTTTTGTTTGTTTGTGTGTTTGTATCTTTTGTTTTTGTTTTTTTTCTTTTTCCTTTATATATATATATATATATATATATATATATATATATATATATATATATATATATATTATTAGTATTATTATTTTAATTCTCTTCTCTATATTAACATTCTATATTTTTTTCTGCTGTTTTGCTAGTTCTTTTCCTAAATCGATGCAAATGTACTAAGAAATGATGATCATACATCTATGTGATGATACTAAGAATTACTGAGTGCATTTGTAGAATGGAATGATTTCTAAATGTTGTGTTAATTTCTTTTCTTTTTTTTTGATTAATAAAATAATTTTTAAAAAAAACTTTACAAAAAAAAATCTAATGCCATCTTTATCTTTATTTCTCACTTGTATTTTTATTTTGTGGCTGTTCTCTCTTTGGTGGTTTTATGATTTTCTCTCTCTCATATCAAAGTTGATATATTCTGGTGTAGTTTTGTTCGTGTTGCTTGTCCTTGAACATCATTAATTTTGGCTTTTATGTGGCTTTGGAGTATTTTATCAAATTTAGGAAAAGTTTATATGTTATTTCTTTAATTATTTTCTGACCACAAAATAATTGCATGTTTTGATAACTGTTTGAAGATATCCTAACTCACTATTTTCTATTGCCACCATTTTTTAAAGTAATTTTTACTTCTTTTCATTTTGAGTACTTTCAGTTTTAGTGCCTTCAAGCTCATTAATATTTTCTTCTAACATGCATAAGCTATAATTAATCACATCTTGTGAAATCTCTAGAAATCCCACCCAATTGTTTTATATCTTCCATTTCTCTATTTAAATTATAAGTATATTAAAATAGTCTAAAATAATTCTAATTTGTTATCTTTCTAATTGTGACATCTGAATTAGTTCAGTATCATATTTTATTATGGTTCTGATCATCATGTGCTGGATATTCCTACTTTTTTGCACAACTAGTAATCCTTGACTGAATAACAGATGCAGTGAATTTTATCTTTTGGGTATTGTATATTTTTATTCCTTTAATTATACTTGGTCTTTGTTCAAGCTCACAGTTTTAGAAACTGTTTTAACTTATTTGATCTCCTTTTAATATTTTTGGGCCAGGCCAGAGCAAAGCCTTTACAAGAGCTAATTATTCTCAATGAGTGAAGCAAAATCCTCCTTAATATCCACTCGCATATTCAGACTATTTTGGGGTGTTCTGTTTTGTCTGTGGGGGACAAGTACTATTTCTGGTCTTATGTGAGCAACTGGCACTGTTCCTCCAAATCATTTTGGATGTATTTTTTATTGGCCTTGGGAAGGTACCTCACATATTTCCCATAATATTACTCTCCTGAAAATTGGAGGACATTCCTCTGCAGATCATGTTTTGTTTTTATTTTACTGTGTAGCTCACTTCTCACAGATGCAGTGCCCTGCAAATGCTAGTCATCTTGATCTTCCAAATTCTCAGGTCAATCCATGTTAATTCAATAAGATGACTGACTCCACATGCTCCCTTTCCCTGTGATGCTAGTGGAAAACTCTCAAGAAATTGACCTGGGGAAACTGTGGTTCTTACCCGCTTTGTTTGCTGTCTCTCACAGATATCTGTCCTTCACTGCCTCGTATCCTGTATCTTGACAGATATATAACAAGTGTTTAATAAATTAAATAGGTAGTTTGGGTGGATTGAGGAGAGAAAGTATGATAGGAGGACTCTATCATGGTCCTCAAAGAGCCTCATCTGTCTGAGTTCACACCTTACAGTTGAGTGGGGGCTTAAGTATGACTGTTAATAAAAGAATATACAGAATTTGAGATGGGATATTATGAACAATAAAATGAATCTTTAGCTCTATATGGTGCTCTAGCTTGCATGTTTTCACACTCTAATTTGTAGCTCTGAGAGTAGCCAGCTGTGAGCTTCTGAGGCAGCCTTATGCATGGTCCCATGTGGCAATGTCCTAGAGTCTGAAGAAAGCCTTGAGGAAGATATTGAAAGTAGCTTTCTTACTGCTACCCCATTAAAGTCTTCAGCTGTTATTGCATCCATGACTGAGAGGTTGAGAACAGCCTATTGAATCACTGAATCAGATGCAAGTAGCTAAGCTGCTTCTGGGTTCCTGATTCAGTACATTTATATTTATTATAGATTTGGGTAACTGGAAGTGGGGTGATTTCATAAAAATAACATTAAAATACCCTAAATGTGAGGTTAGCTATGTAATTAACAAATGAACTTTAAGAAAAGTGTGGGTGAAAGTGTAACATGTCTTGATGAAATAGAATATATAAGTAGAATAGTATTTGATGAGTATGTCATTGATGAATTTCAAAAGAGTGAGGAAGGGTTCAATTCCCAGAAGGGGCCTCCAAAAAAATAAAGAGTGAGGAAGATCAAAACTGTAGTAAGTTGTTATTTGGTGGCACACAGTTTGAAGTAGATAATGTGCCCAATGAATTGGATGATGTAATAAAAGATATTTCCACATTAAATTTTGAAGATGCTCTCTGATATATTCCTACTTGCTTATTGTGAGATGTGGATATGAGTGGAGAGGTCAGTTAAGGGAAGGAGCATTAAACAAGATATATACAAAAAGTGATGATTTGGAAAATATACTTTGCCTTTCCAAGTGTCAAATGTTGCTAAAATTAATAAATACCTTCTGTATAAAGATAAAATCTAGTTCTTACCAGTAGTTCTACAATACACTTCATACCATACAAGAAAAGACATTATCAGATATTGTTTACCAGCACATCATAAAACACCAATTGTATTTTTTAGATCCATACTTTGAAATTAAAGAGATATATGCTACCCTTATAACAATCGAAGACTGCTCCTGCTAAAGAATCAAACTGAACATTATCAAAATGATACAAAAATCATACATTTTCAAGAGGTATGAGGCAGCAAACACACAAAACTCTAGGTCTGCTTGATAAATGTAAAGTAGAAACCTTCAATCCAGAAACCACAGAACACATTCAGATGACTGTACATATAAATGTACTGTAATTGGACTGCTCTGGTTCTTTGTTTCCCTGGTGATTTTGTGTTTTCTCTGCTGGTTTAAGAATATGAATTTACAGCAAATAGTTATTACCCCTTATACATAACATCCATAAGAACCCATTCTTCATATTGGTACTTGTATTCTATTTATCTTTGAAAAGAATCCAGTAACTGCCAATCATTTCCTCAAAATGGGACTAAGGAAATCAAACAAAATGTTATATTTGCATTTATTTTCATTTGAGTGCCACCCAATATCCTTCAATGTCAGAGTCTTAAACTGAATAATTTATATTCATAAATAATTTAATTTAGCCAACAAGTGACTTTTTAGATAGCAAATTAAATAAAACACAATTCTTCCAGAAATGTAAAACCCTACAATGTGACATGTGGGGTAGGAAGTTTCTATCTGTAACAAAATAAAATCCATGATGCTTTTATAGGAGCAAGGCCTATTATACATATTTTTAAAAAAAACAATAGAATTTAGAGAGTGCAGTAGGTGGGTTCAGGTGTCAACTTGGCAAGGTGAAGGGTCCTAGTTGTTCTGTTGCTGTGGACTTAAATCACCAGCGTGTGAAATTCATCTTTGGATGATTACATATGTGGTTGGCTAAAAGGAGTAACTTCTGCAATGTGTGAAGCTTAAAAAGAAAAGTCAGAAGAGAGAGAAGAGCTCAGCACAGCTCAGGACAGCCCAGAACAAGCAGCTCATAGCTCATAGCTGAATCAAACTCAGACGTTTGAAGATACAGAAAAGAATTGCCCCCGGGACAGCCATTTGAACCTTGACACCAAGAGGGGAGGTCAGCAGATGTCACCATGTACCATCCCACGTGACAGAGGAACCTAGATGAAAGATAGCTAAAAACAATAAATTTGTAACTAAATGACCTTTATAAAAGCCAGTCTATTTTTGGTGTATTGCATTCCAGCAGCATTAGCAAAGTAAAATAAAGAGAGACTATGGAAATTATTAAAAAAATCAAAATTTCCCTCACATTGACAAAATTTGCAGGGCAATTTTTAAAATATTTTACTTTAGATTAGCTTGATAATCTTTCAGCCATAAAACTTGCCACCAGGTAGTAGACAACACTTGTTGAATGATATCAAAGCCATACTAAAGAACCGTATTTTAGGGGTTTCATAAAAAAATAAATTGGGCTTCCTTAATAACTGTTATTGGGATTGCAGCACAAAATTGAGAAACATATACAAACTTTTCAGGGATTTATTTTTCAGTAAATTGATGCCTTCCTTCCACATAGTCCCTTTGATCATTCAGGGTCCTATGAGCCCATCAGTTTTTCCACTGATCAAGAGATTTTACATATCCAAATTTTTAAATGTGTAAAATTGTCCCCTAATTAGGAATCAATTTTCCAGCCAAAGAAAAAGAATTCTGGATCAATTTTCTCTATCCTAAATCCTCTTCCCTTCACACTTATAATAGGCATGGAAATTTGGAAAAATCCTATATACTACGGCTTATATTTTGATAAGAATGATAAGTAATGCAATTAACACCATGAAATTACTCCTGTTCATGAAATCAGAAAGGTACTGGCTGAATGAGCAAACATCCATAGATAGCATTGTTCTCTGAAGGTGGAGGCTATGCAATCCTGGGGTGAAATATTCTAATTACAGCCTTAGATATCTTTCTGGGTTCTTTAATATTATTTAAATAACTTAGAAAGCAACATTAAAAATCAAGAAATTGGATAATTTTGCTAATCAGTACATATCTAGTTCTGCTGATTCTTTGCTTAGTATTTAAGCATTCTTGGCTTCTGGATTACACAGATGTAGACTACAAACTCTGGTCTCTCATTATCTGTTTGAGTAACCATTCTGCAGTATTTTATCTCCAGCTTCCTAAATTCTGTTGTACAATCACTGTTCAATTCAAACGGTTGTTCACAGAAATTACAGGTGTCAAAATTACCATAATGGATGTAGATTGGAATGATTTCTAATTGTTTTGTTAATTCTTTTTTTAATTAATAAAAAAATGGATGTGATGAAAAAAAAATTACCATAATGGGAAAATTGAAATACACATTTTATATCACAGAGGCACAAACCTGAATTGATCAAGTATATAGAGAGGAATAAATATTTTAGCTCAGGGTGAGGGCCAAATATTAGGCATTCATGAAGAACAATGAATGGCTGTGTGCCCGTTTGAATCTGTTATGTACCCCAGAAAAGCCAGGTTCTTTCATCTTCATTCAATATTATTGAGTGGAAGCTTTTTGATTGATTCCATGGAGATGTGATTCACCCAATTATGGGTGGTACCTTTTGATTAGATGGTTTTCATTGAGATGTGTCTCCACTCATTCAAGGTGGGGTTGCTTACTGAAGTCATTTAAGAGGGAATCATTTTGGAAAAATCTATAGAGCCACGAGAGCTGACAGAGTGAACAGAGCAGACAGAGACCCAGAGAAGCCATTGAAGAGAAAGCTAGCAGGTCTCGCCATGAACCTTTCCAGCTGAGAGAGAATCCCTGCATATCATCAGCTTTCTTGAACCAGTGAATCTCTCCTTGGATACCTTATAGACTTGCTTTAATTTGGACATTTTCACAGCCTTAGAACTGTAAATTTGCAACTTAATAAATTTCCCTTTTTAAAAGCCATTCCTTTTCTGATACATCACATTCCGGCAGCTATCAAGCTAAAACAGTTCTTGGTACCAAAGAAGTGGATACTGCAGTTTGAAAATATTAAACATGTTAAAATGGCTTTTTAAATTGATAAAGGGAAGATTCTGGTGGAGTTGTGAGAAGCTTGATAGAGAAGGCCTAGAATGCTTTGAAGAGACTGTTTGTAGAAATGTGGACTTTAAAACCTCTCACAAGGCTTTAGACAGAAATGATGAATGTATCATTCCAAACTGTAAATTCTTGTAGATGGAAGGAAAAATTTGAGAGTGATTAAGTTGGAAATTTAGCAGAATAAATTTCCAAACTAAATGTAGAAAATGCAGTCTGGCTGCTCCCTGAAGCTTACAGTAAAATGTGAAAGAAAAGTGATAAGTTGAGAAATGAACCCTGGGGTACAAAGAAACTAGAAACTGATATTCTGGAAAATTCTGGGCTTCCAGAAAGGGAGACCCCAGAGAGTAGTGCCCCAGATGAGGACTTGATCATAGAAGCAGTCAGCCATTACAGGACAGGCGAGGATCTGAGATGGAGTTATCCAGGAAGGATTTGAGGAAACTCCTTTTGTCTGATGAGCATGATCCTTGCCGACTACATAGAAAGCCAACAAGAGTGTTGTGGGTTCTGTATAAATGGATAACTGCCAGTCAGAATGAAAAGGAAGAGAAAAGGGACATATTTCAGAGGCAGAACTGTGGAAGCTAAGGTCTGAAGTAAAAAAGCTGCCAGCTATGAGAGTGGACTCACTCAAGCACTTGGAGAGGGTGAGTTTGTCTGGAAGGCAGAAGGTGGGCCTTCCACCTCATTGCAGTGGGAGATTTGTGCCACCTCAGGCCTTGGAGAGGGTAGAACACATTCCCTGGGGATTGGGGAGAGCCTCTTGCCACCACATTGTTATGAAGGAGTTGAGCCTCTGTCCCAGAGATGATAGAGAGCCCAGGTGTGACCCCCATTCAAAGAGAGGTGGGCTACTATATAGGCCATTGGAAAGGATGAGACTGCCACTTTCTAAAGCCCCAAAGACAAATGGCATTCAGGCTTGGAAATTTAATGGAGTTTGCACTGCGGATTTCTAGAAGTATATGGGTCCAGTGACCCCTGTGTTCCTTCTAATTTCTCCCTATGGAAATAAGAATATATATGCTATGACTTTTCCTCCTTTTTTATGTGGGCAACAAATAACTTGTTCAGAGTTTTACAGGTCCAGAACCAGAGGAGAATTCTGCCTTAGGAAAGACCATGCATGTAGCTGACTTTGATGAGATTTTGTACTCTTTCTGACTTTGTGTTGTATTTGTATTATTATTGAAATGGTTTAAGGATTTTTGATATTGTTATGGAGTGAATACATTTTGCATTTTGAAATAACATGTCCTTTGGGAGTCCAAAGGGTGGAATGTGCCAATTTGAATCTGTTGTATTCCCCAGAAAAGCAAAGTTAAACCTCATTTAATATCACTGATTTTTTATTGTTTCCATGGAGATATTATAATTCACCCAATTGTGAGTGGTAACTTTTGATTAGATAGTTTCCATGGGGATGTGTCTCCACTCATTCAAGGTGGGGTAGCTTACTGGAACCTTTTAAAAGGGAATCATTTTGCAAAAAGCTTTAGACCCACAAGAATGGACAAAGCCAACAAAACTAACAGAGCCCCAGAGATGCTGTTGAAGAGAAAGCTAGCAGATCTCACCATGTGCCTTTCCAACTGAGAGAGAGAGAGATCCATCAGCCTTCTTGAACCAAGGTATCTTTCTCTGGACAGCTTAGAATGGACATTCTTATAGCCTTGTTTCAATTTGGACATTTTCATGGCCTTAGAACTGTAAACTTGCAACTTAATAAATTTCTCTTTTTAAGAATCATTCCATTTCTAGTATATCACATTCTGGCAGCTAGCAAACTAGAACAGCCTGTATTAACATCACTGTTTATTCCAGTAAATTCTAGCACAAGAATTAAGATTGCAAACCAATAAATAACTTGATTTTTTGCTTCAGGAAATCCATGTGTTCTAATATTTCTGAGAAAATATATTGATCATCAAAGCATAGAGCATAGGTCATCACCCTTCATTAATTCACGTGGAGATGTTCTATAGTGATGGCATATAATTTCTGACTAAAGTGAAGAAATCCATAAAGTGGCCATGGAACAAGCTACCTACAGTTTTATCATACATTCACAGAGAATTGATTTAGGTGTTATTAATTGTGAAGTCCACAATTTTGACCTAATGATTAAGTAAGTCCTTTGTGTCTGTGTTCATTATTTACAATTAGCAAAAGGAATTATGCTCATGATTAAAAAAGAAAATAATAGAAAAGATTTTTTAATTAAAAGACCTGTTCACACTAGTCACCTAAATCTCTCTCCCTTGATGTAAATGCCTACATTTTATGTTTTCAAATTTCCAGTGGTTTTTTTTTGTATCTCTCTAAAGGATATGTATGTAGAATGTTTTATTGGGTTACTGATTAATTATAGGCTTCCTATTGGGATAACTAAGAATTTAGCTTAGTTACACTCTTCCTTTCTTACCCACCTTCTCTCACTTAAAACATTTATGTCCAGATATAAAGAGATGTTCCCTGAAAATCCTTTTTCATAAATTAATCACCTCATATGAACCCTAAAATTTCTCCCTTATTGTAGATCATTTCTCACAGTAGCTTATTTTTTTAAAAAGTAAAAGGCAAAAAGGGGTCGCTGAAAGTTGTGGTTTAAGATCCAAAGGAGCCACAAAGGAGCAGGTAAAAGTGGCTCCTAGGACTGAAAAGTTTTAGAATCCTACAGCCCCATCTTCTTATACTCTGAACACAGTCAAGGGATGAGGTAAACAATACTAAAGAAGACCTCTCTGCACCCAGACCAGGACAGTGAGAAGACAATTCTGACTGTGAGTGTGATATGTCAGATAAGGAGGAAGATTCTCCTTGTCTCTATCTTGATCTTACTCCTTTTAAAAAATAATTAAGATTGAAGCCAGACTGTTTGGGTCATGTGTACTGGATTCGAACACCACTTTTTTGGTGAGGACCTGAGGCAGACAAGTGTACTGAGAACCATACTGTCAGTATTTTACAGCCCAGAGTGGCCTATAAAAAAGCCTCAGGAAACTGGCTTGGTTTCCTTGGACACTACCCTTGGCTCTTGTGGTAGCTAATATCATTTCTGTTACTGAGATGGTGGCAGCCTGCACAGGGAGTGCTGTATTGACCTGGCTATCATCTTCTCTATCCCTCTGTGGTTTAGGACCAAGACAAATTTGTATTCATGGAGAGCAACCTCATATACAAAGTTTCTCTGTTCCTCTGGAAAGGCTCAACTCCTATTCAATTTGTCATGTTAGACTTATAAAAGACACAGTAGTCTCCCAAAAGTATCAAAAGTAGTTGGTACCTACTATATTGATGACATTGTCGTGTCAGGAACCACTAAAATTTAGTTGAGGAACTTCTGGGAAGATGACTTAATAGAGTAGCTCGAGATCAGCCCTGCTCCATGGAAAAATTAGAGAAGGGGCAGGAGGGTGACTGAGACAGAAATTCAAGAGTGCCAACTGACATGGTAGAGCCTTCTGCACCATATAGGGCAGCCCTGGTTGCAGAGGCCAAGGAAATGAGAGGCAGAAAACTGGAGCCTCTTGTGAATGGCATGGAGATCATGAGAGTGCACAGATGGAAGCCAAGACTAGGAAGTAAGCCAGGCCACATTCCTTGAATGAGATAACCTCTGCAGTACAGCCACGTCACTGGTGACTCACCTACACTAATGCACTTGAACCCCATCACCCTCTCCTATTCCCTGTGCTCCAAGCACCCCTGCCCCACCAGCCCCCAGTGTGTGTACTTGCCTTGCACCCCAAGTGCAGCCTAACGCACCTCTTTTGCACCCTTCATGAGAACTACTTCCCCCTCCCTGTTCCCTGAAGGCTTTTGCCCACAAAAAACTACAAGGCACTAGTCTCCATGCCCAGGTTACCCCCTACCTAGAGCTCTGTGCATTTGCTTACTGCACTCTTAGTGCACAAATGTAAGAATAATTGGTATTCCAGAAGGAGAAGAGAGAAATAAAAGGCTAGGGAGAGTAGTTGAGGTGTGTGAGCCCCCAATCAAGTCCTTCAGCTCTGATAACTTCAATTATGACACTGCTAGATCCATACATGCACATGGCCATCACTTACATTTCCCAGCTCTGAGAAAGTGCCGACCTGCACTGCCACATCACGTCTACCCCTAACCCATGAAGACATAATACTGACCTGCTGCCACAGGTCTATGCATGCAGACAAAGGGACCCATACCCTAGACCAGTGCACACCAGGGTTACACCCCCCAGACCGGTGCACTGCACAGCTACATCCTCCCTGGCTGTTGGATGCCCAGGCTCACAAGCATCAATGTAACATCTCTAACCTGTGCCTATAACTGGTCTGAAACAAATCACCACTCCTTTGTGCCCCACTCCATATCATGCTCCCTGCTACACATCCATCCTATAAAACAGAAAGGAAAACTACAGGCCAATCTTCCTCATTAACATAGATGCAAAAATTCTCAACCAAATATTAGCAAATCGAATCCAGCTGCACCTTAAAAGAACTATACCCCATGACCAAGCAGCGTTTATAACAAGACTGCATGATAGTTCAACACAAGAAAATCAATTAATGTAATACAGCACATTAAGAAATTCAAAGAGAAAAATCACATGATCATCTTGATTGATGCTGGAAAAACATCCAACAAAATTCAACTACCTTTTCTGATAAAAACAGCCCAAGAGATAGGAATCAAAGGTAACTACCTCAATATGATAATGGGAATATATGAAAAACCAATAGCCAACATCATACTCAATGGAGAGAGTCAGAAAGCTTTCACCCTAAGATAGGAATGACACAAGGATGCCCACTGTCACCACTATTAATCAACATTGTGCTAGAAGTTCTAGCTAGAGCAACCATGCAGGACAAAGAAATAAAAAGTATACAAATTGGAAAGGAAGAAGTAAGACTCTCATTATTTGCAGATGATATGATACTATACTCAGAATATCCTGAGAAATCTACAGCAAAATTACTTAACCTAATAAATAAATTCAGCAATGTGTCAGGATATAAAATTAATGTGCAAAAATCAGTAACATTTCTATATACAAGCAACGACCTAGGTGAGGAGTCAGTTAAGAAAAAATTTATATACAAAAAGAATCAAGTACTTAGGAATGAACTTAATTAGGGACATAAAGAACTTGTACACAGAATATTATCTAACATTACTAAAATAAATAAAAGATCTAAATATATAGAAAGACATTCCTCCTCATGGATAGGAAGGCTAAATATAGTTATGATGTCAATTCTCCCCAAATTGATCTACAGATGCAACACATTACCAATCAAATTCCAACAACATTCTTTGAAGACTTGGAAAAGATGAGTACCAAATTCATCTATAAGGGAAAGAGACCCCAAATACCTAAAAGCATCCTTAAAAAAAAAGAACAAATTGGGAGGATTAATACTGCCTTACTTTAAAACCTATTATAAAGCCACAGTGGCCAAAACAGAATACTGGCACAAAGACAGAAACATTGACCAATGGAAACAAATTGAGAGTGCAGAAATAGACCATCAAATCTATGGTAAACTGATTTTTTACAAGGCCCCCAAATCTTCTGAACTGGGACAAAATAGTCTTTTCAATAATTGGGCATGGAAGAACTGGATTTTAATAGCCAAAAGAATGAAAGAGGGCCCCTATCTTATACCCTACACAAAAATTAACTCAAAGTGGATCAAGCACCTAAATATTAGAACTACCACCATAAAGCTTCTAGAAGAAAATGTAGGGAAACATCTTCAAGACCTAGTAATAGGAGGCAGCTTCCTAAACTTTACAGCCAAAGCACAAGCAACAACAACAACAACCACAAAAAGATAAATGTTAACTCCTCAAAATCAAATGCTTCTGCAACTCAAAAGACTTTGTCAAAAAGGTGAAGAGGCAGCCAACTCAAGGAGAAAAAATATTTGGAAATCACATATTGGACAAAGGTTGAATTCCTATATATTCAAAGAAATCATACAACTCAACAAAAAAGAACAAACAATCCAATTATAAAATGAGCCAAAGATATGAATAGGCATTTTTCTGAAGAGCAAATACAGATGGTGCAAAAGAACATGAAGAAATGCTCATTTTCATTGGCTATCAGGGAAATACAGATCGAGACTACAATGAGATACTGCCTCATCCCTATAAGAATGGCTGCTATTAAACAAACAGGAAACTATGAATGTTGGAGAGGATGTGGAGAAACTGGAATATGTATGCATTGCTGGTGGGAGTGTATAGTGGTGCAACCACTATGGAGGACTGTTTGGCAATATAAATATTTTATGTATATTGTGTTGCCCTATGACCCATCAATAGTGCTACTGGTATATACCCAGAAGAGCTGAAAGCAAGGACACAAACAGATATTTACACACTGATGTTTATAGCAACATTATTCACAATCACCAAAAGATGGAAAAAAACCAAATGCCCATCAACAGATGAGTGGATCAACAAAATGTGGTATATAAATATGATGGAATATTATGCAACAGTAAGATAAGATGACATCCTGAAGAGTATGACAAGATGGATGAAATTTGAGGGCATAATGCTGAGTGAAATTAGCTAGACAGAAAAGGATAGATACTGGATGATTCCATTTTTATGATCAGCATAAAGGGATAATCAGAGGCTTATAATACAGAATATAAGAGACTTAGAAATACATAGAAGCTAGAGATGGGTGAACTGTTAGCTAATAAGGTTGAACTCCAGGGTAAAGAAATAGATAGGAGTGAAGGTGATCCTCTAATGGGTCTATAAATAATATTACCATATTGAGGATGAATAAGATTAAAAGGGTTGTAACCCCTTTCAATATCCCATTGATTACACTAGAAATATGAATCAGTTCTTGCAAGAATTACTTCAAAGATATGATTCTTGTAAAAAAGAGTGTTTAAATCCAAGGTCCCAGGAGAAAATTGCTATTGCATGGTATGGGTTAGATTCAAAAGGAAAACATCAGCACTACCACTGCAGCAGCAGAGGTAAATAATGTGGGGAGGGACAAGAATTAAGAAAAGGTTTAGATTTCTTAGTTAGTGAGGGTGTGTTTATTGGTCTTCTTTCTCTTGGGAACAATGAAATTATCTGAAATTGAGAATGTTGATGGACTGTGGCCCATTGGCACTATACATGATGCCCGATGAATGTAGGTGGCTGAAGGATGCATTTACTGAGAAGTAATTTGGCAAACAATGGTGTGTGCTTAAGAATGAAGATTGTGCTGCTACAAAAAGGAAAAAAGTCGTGAGGCATGCAACAATGTGAATGAACATATGGGACATTTGGTGAGACAAAATAAGCCAGAAACAAAATAGCAAACAATGGTGACCGTAGGTCACCTTTAGAAAATGCTTATAAGAAAACAGGGCCCTAGATTAAGTCCAAAGTGGTGATTATTGTTTCTGGATTTCAAAAGATTCTTTATATTTATAATAAACTAGTATATATATTAGGTTGGGGTTAAAGTAATTCAGAACACAAGGTTAAAGAGGACAGTGTCTATATTTTAGAACCATGCATACTCTTTGTGACCAAAGGAAGAAAGGTTTATTTGGTCTGGAACTGAAATTTTCTGTAGCACATAATCTAACTCAACCTATCTGTGTAGCTCATTTGAACAATTGAAACACAGGGAGCCCAGAATAAGAAAGATTTCCTTTAATCCTGTATAGATTATTGCAATGCCTGGATACAGCCTAGAGTACATTAAACAGATAATCAAAAAGTATTGGCAAAGTCCTTTGAAGAATGGGTGAAAGAATATGGAACTATTAAACCTTACCATCAGGAAATCCCCTGATACTGTGTCAAACTTTAGGGAAAACTAAATCAATAGGCCATGCCCTGAAGCTTACTCTTATAAAACTTATGTAGGTAGTGGAGAAGCTTAGACTATCTATAGGCATGCCTAAGAAGTACTTCTGGAGGACCTCTTTTGTTGCTCAGATGTGGCCTCACTCTCTCTAAGCCCAGCTCTGCAAGTGAAATCATTGCCCTCCCCCATAGGTGGGACATGATGTCCAAGTGTGAAAATCTCCCTTGAGACATAGGAGATGACTCCCAGGGATGAATCTGGCCCTGGCACCATGGAATCAATGATTCCATTCTGATCAAAATGGAGAAAAGAAGTGTAACTAATAAAGTATCACTGGCAGAGTGTGTTCAAATAGAGTCAAGACGCTCTCTGGGAGTTGCTCTTAGGCAAGCTTCACTTAAACTTTGCTACCTATCATAACCTTCCAAACCCCAACCAGGACCATTCCAGCAAATCCTAAGGAGAACCTAGGCAATATATAAGATTCCACAAGGGTTCCATACACTAGAGTAACTTTCCAGAAACCTACAACCTCTAGAGGACCCCTTGTCCAGGTAAATCCTGAAACCTAGAGGGACCTGCCTCCTTAGAACATGAGATAGTTCCATTTCCCTACCCCATATTAGTGACAGACCCTTCCAATATGAAAAAGTTAGAATGGCCATAGCCCAAACACCCCTAGAGAGAGGGATGGAAAGATCAAAGGTGGTGGTGGAGTTATACAGTGAAGATAGGATTTAGCAAATGAATATGAATGCTGAATCTTTAAATTGATATCTCTTTTAGTCTCTAGTATCTCAGAGCAACTAGAAATAAAAACCTAAAATTGGAGAATTGTAACCCATGTCAAATTTTGAACATGTTCTACAACTAATTGTGGTGCTGTGCTTTGAAATTTATTGCTTTTTTGTATAAATGTTATTTTTCACTAAAAAAAGAAAAAAGTTGTAAAAAGAGAAGTAGAAAATATAAAAATAGCTATAATAAGAGTGTTTGAAACATCACTTGTCAAAATATATCCCTTCATAATAAAACACTCAAGAAGCAGGAATAAAAGGGAACCACATAAATCTTAAAAGTAATATTTATGAAACAGCCATATCTAAAACAATTAACAATGTCAAAAGATTAAAAATTTTCTTCCTAAATCTGGAATAAGACAAAGATGGCTACTTCCATTCATTGTCTTGAAGTTCTATCCAGAGAAATTAGCAAGAAAATGAAATAAGAAATAACCAAATTGGAAAAGAATAAGTAAAACCATCCCTAGTCACAAGTAATATAATCTTATTTATATAAAATACTAACACATCCACTGTATGTAGATAGATAGATAGGTAGATAGATGATAGATAGACAGATAGACAGATAGATAGATATGTAGACATTAACAAACCAATTCATGAATGATGAAGGGTATGAGGTGAACACATACAAAAGCGTAGGTGTAATTTAACAGATTATCAAGAGACAATTTGAATATTAAATAATAAAACAATCTTGTGTACAAATAGTATCAAAAAATTAAATATGCAGGCCTAAACTTAATTGCGGATGCATGGTGAAAATTACAAAATATCATTGAAAGAAATTAAAGAAGATCCAAATAAACTTACAAAAATAATCCCCTGTCATAGAATAGAAACTTAATATTGTTAAGATGCCTATACTCCTCAAAATATACACGTACATATCTTGATACACACACATACATTTATGTATGCATGTATGCATATATACATATATGTATGCATATATACACATATATACTTTAGCTCTGTTTCTTCAGTGAACCCTAACTAATACAGATTTTGTTGACAGAAGTGGTTGTAAAGGATATGAATCTTTTTCTTCTTTTTATTTTTTAGCATGCTGCATGATGGGAGTCACACTTCATTCTTTTCCCATGTGACTATTCCATTATTGCAGCACCATTTGTTGAATTTTTGGGGGGTGGGTGTATGGGGTGGAAGTGCCTGGGCTGGGGATCAAACCCGGGTCTCCTGTGTGGCAGGCAAGAATTCTGCCACTGAACTACCTTTGCACCCTCAAGGAGAAGAATCTTAATCATCAATTTCTCAGTTGGTTGTGTGGGTTTTGTAGCTGATTCTTTAATCTGATTAGACATAATTTACAAAGGAATCGATTTTGAGCATTAAAGGGAATATTGGCAGTACATGGTATGATGTGACAGTGGAGGCATACAAAATATCATCATTGCCTTGTCTTAATCAGATACTTGTAAGATGTGAAGTTCTTCATAATTTAGAGCATTATTAAACTAAATGATACAGTGAGGTTGGCTGGTTGTTCTTAAATGAGATACTGTATGAAGTAACAGATGAGCTCAGGGCTTCAAATTTCCAGCTAAACTGCTCCATAAATGAACTAAGAGTTTCCTTTGTGTACCCTGAAAGAAAATCTTATTTCCTGTATTCACAGGATTGAGATTTCAAAAATGCAAACCTAGAGTCTCATATGTCAAATGGCTGAAATACAGTACAAAATGAATTCTTACATTGCAGAATGTCTGTTGTTAAAATGTAGCATTGATTTAGAAGGAATGAAACCCTGAAAATTGGAGTGGGGATATATAAGCAAATGAGGATAAAGCTGGGACATTGAACTCTTAATTTCTGCTGAGTTTACTTTGTCAGTGGAAGCAGCCCTTGAAAGCTGCACCTGAGCAGGTTAACCCTGCTTTACTGGATGAACTGGTGTTAGCCTTCTCTAAGGTGATTGACTTGCAGGACACTGCAATAACATTACTTATTATCTTCACAACTCACCTTACCAAACTTATTTGTTTTCAGACATACCGTTAGATCCAAGAAGACCAGTAACAGGTAAGTTTCAGGAAGAAGTGCCCCAAATGCCCATGACCTCCACTCCTAAAATATTTTCTCTCTCATAGGGTCTCCTGAGGAGTTCTCTGTGAGGAGTTGACTAAGGAATACACCACTCATAACTGGACAGCTGCAGCATCACCGTCCCTTCCTGGGACGTCACTGAAAGACAATAATATGGGCAAATCCTCCCAGTGGGCAGAACATCAAAGACTGCATGTGTGTCATTTTGCTTGGAAGGAGAAAGGCTGTTCAATGTGTGCTGATTTATGTGCTGTTACAAATGGTGTTTCTGGATCCCAGGTATTTGGAAAGAACATGATTAGAAAATTAGTGACAAAGAAGTCTGGAGGAGAGGTTATGTGGATAGACCTTTTAAATAGCCAAATATGTGAAGATATTTACATACCATGTGAATGATTACCAAAGAGTAATCTCAAGAGTAAAATTTTAACAATCAGAGCATCTGATGGCCAGTTCTGTGGATACCAGACAGTCTCTTTCCCCAGCCATTCCTGTCATTTCTGAATGAGCCCATTAGTATAAAGTGTCCTTGGTAGAAATGAAGATTATACATTGGATCAGCAATACGGTCTTCAATCATTGTTTCAATTTCCTGATGGCTCAAGCAAATACCATGCAATGGGTCATCTCAGACAACGGAAATTCATTATCTTATGGTTTTGAAGCTAAAAGAAATTCTATATCAAGCCATCATTAAAACATGTTTTCTCACTGAAAACTGTGGTGTCCTGAGGCTGGCTGCTGGCAATTCTTAGTCCTTCTCTTGTGTGACGGTCTGAGTCTGTGGTGGACCCCAGAAAAACCATGCCCTTTAGTCATCATTCAGTATTGCTGGGTGGGGGCATTTTGATTGTTTCCATGAAGATGTGATACACCCAATTGTGCATGGTAACTTTTGATTAGGTGATTTCCATGGAAGTGTGTCTTCACCCACTGAATGTGGAGTTGCTTACTGGAATCCTTTAAAAGAGGAAACATTTTGGAGAGAGCCCTTTTTTTGGTAGAGCCATGAGAAAACCAAAAGACGCCGCCATGTTTGCCATGTGCCCTTCCAGCTAACAGAGAAACACTGAACGTCGTCAACTTTCTTGAACCAAGGTATCTTTCCCTGCATGCCTTAAATTGGACATTTACATAGACTTTTAATTGGAATATTTTCTCAGCCTTAGAACTGTAAACTAGCAACTTATTAAATTCCCCTTTTAAAAGTCATTCTGTTTCTGGTATATTGCATTATGGCAGCTAGCAAACTAGAACACCTTGTCACATTGCAAAGCAATAATGGTGTCTCCTTTTCCTTTTCTTTCACTTTCTGTTGACGTTTATCTTGCTTTAGAATGGGGGATTCTCACTGTCTGAATTTCACTTTGCTTATAAAGGACTCCACTAAAAGGATTAAGACCCATACTGAATTATATGGGTGTCATGGTTAGGTTCATGTGGTGGTACCTGTTTTTCTGGTTGGGCAAGTGGTGGCCTGTCTGTTGTGATGAGGATATTTCATAGAATTAAATCATGATCATGTCAGCTATATCCACAGCTGACTACATTTGTAATCAGCCAAAGGGGAGTGACTTCTGTAATGAGTAATGCTTAATCTGATCACTGGAAGCCTTTTAAGGAAGATTCAGAAGAGATAGGCCCTTCCTGTCTCAGCTGGTGAGCCTGTTGTGGGGAGTTCATCCAGACCCTTCATTGGAATCGATGACTTCACAGTCTGCCCTTCGGATTTTGGATTCTGCATTCTGCGGTCATGTGAGACACTTTTATAAATTTTATATTTGCAAGTGTTCCTTGTTGATTCTGTTTCTCTAGAGAACCCTAACTAATACATCTTGGTACCAGGAGTGGTTCTTAAGAAACAGAACCTTACAAATGGGTGTTTTTGAATGGTTTTCTACTCTGACTGGACTCAAACGCACTAGGAACTCTGATTCCCAAAATCAGAATTACACTCCCAATCCATGGAGTGAGTTGGCAAAAGAGATAGTCAAAATATCACCATTCGATTCTCCTAATGCCTCGCTTGTATGAAGCCAGGCTCTAGGGGATAAGGTCTTTGACACCTTTACAGTGTTTTGTAGAAATAAAAGTTATTGAGATGTTGGTTGGTTGTTGTTAGATACACTGGCTACATAAAGGAGTGAAAAAGAAGGGCTTAAGTCTTCAAACGAGAAGTTTAAGCACCGTCTGACAGATGTAGATATTTCTATGAGTATCCTGAAGGAAAATCTTATTTCCTGTAGCTGTGGACTTGAGATCTCTGAAAATCAGACTCAGAACCTTATTGTTAGAGTAGCAACTTTACAATGTGAACTGAAATCTCAATCTTGGATGATGTCTGCCGTTAAAGTGAGGGCATTGATTGGAAAGGTGTGGGACCCTGAAAAATGGAATTGTGACATATGGATTGATAATGATGTTAGGGGTGAGGTTGAAACCCTAGGTCAGGCTGAGTCCTCACTAGATAACCCTGTAATAGTTTTCCCTGAGGACATAACTGCCCCACCTCTAACCTGCCTTGAGGGGTTGGCCATCCAACCTCCTCCTGAAGAGATCAGCCCTAGAGTGATTAATCCTGTTTCACCAGATGAAACTACAAATGAAGGCCCTGAAGCAAATGGCTTGGGAGATATTTCTAATTCTTTCATGACCCACCCCCACCACCCCTCATTTCTTCCAGGCCCATAACTAGACTAAAGTCCCAACAAGACCCTAAAGGTGAGGTACAAAGTATCACACATGAAAAGGTACATTATACTCCAAAAGAATTGTGTGAGTTTTCCAATTTATGTAGACAGAAATCATGGGAATATTTGTGGTAATGGATTTTAAGGGTGTGGGATAATGGTGGGAGGAATATAAGGCTGGGTCAGGCTGAATTTATTGATATGGGCCCACTCAGCAGAGATTCTACATTCAATGTTATAGCTCAAGGGGTTAGAAAAGGTATTAACAGTTTGTTTGGATGTTTGGTTGAAACATGGACCAAAAGGTGGCCAACATTACCTGCGGTTGAAATGCCAGAACTACCCTGGTATAATGTAGATGAAGGGATCCAGAGGCTTAGAGAGATTGGAATGTTAGAGTGGATTTATCATGCAAAGCCTGCTCTTGCACCCCAGGAATGTCCATAGGATGCACCTTTTACCAGAACAGTGAGAAATAAATTTGTGAGACTAGCACCATCATCCTTGAAGAGCTCTGTGGTTGCACTTCTTTGTAGGTGAGATATTACTGTAGGAACTGCTGCCACTGAGCTAGAATCCTTAAACACAATGGGGATGATGGTACCCCATGCTGGCAGAAGCCAGGTGACAGTACTTAATCACCAAAGACAGGGTAGACGTGGCTATCATAATAGACAGCAAACTCAAAGCAGGAGTCAAAATTATATGACTGGCAGATATTTGTGGCATTGGCTAGTAAATCATGGGGTTCCTAGAAATACAATAGAAGGGCAGTCTACTAAATTCTTGTTTGAGCTGTATAAACAAAATAGTTCTAGGTCAAGGGAACAGAAGTCTAACCTGAATTACAAAAACAGAGTCACAACCCCTTAATCAAATTCCAGACTTGAAACACTTTACAGACCCAGAGCTCCTTGAAGGAAGGGGAGGCAAGGTCCCTGTTGGAGGAGAACCGTGTTACACTGCCACAAATTTATACTGTTAATCTTCCTCTAAGCTTATCCCAAGGAGACCAATGGCCTTTTACCAGGGTAACTGTGCATTGGGGAAAAGGAAATGATCAGATATTTCGGGGATTATTAGACACTGGTTCAGAAATGACATTAAAATTCCAGGGGACCCAAAATGTCACTCTAGTCCACCAGTCAGAATGGGGCTTATGGAGGCCAAGTGATCAATGGAGTTTTAACTCAGGTCCATCTCACAGTGGGTCCAGTGGGCCGCCAGACCCACTCTGTTGTTATTTCACCAGTTACAGAATGTATAATTGGTATAAACATACACAGCAACTGGCAGAATCCCCACAATGGCTCTCTAACTCATGCAGTAAGGGCTATTATGGTGAGAAAGGCCAAATGGAAGCCACTAGAACTGCCCCTACTGAGCAAAATAGTAAATCAGAAGCAATGCCGGATTCCTGGAGGGATTGCAGAGATTACTGCCACTCTTGAGGACTTGAAGGATGTAGGGGTGGTGATTCCCACCACATCCTCATTCAGTTCTTCTATTTGGCCTGTGCAGAAAATAGATGGGTCTTGGAGGATGACAGTGGATTACTGTAAGCTCCACAGATGGTAATTCCAATTGCAGCTGCTGTTCCAGATGTGGTATCATTGCTTCAGCAAATCAATACGTTCCCTGGTACCTGGTATGCAGCTATTGATATGGCAAATGCTTTTTTCTCAAAAACCATTAGTAAGGACCACCAAAAGCAGTTTGCTTTCAGCTGGAAAGGTCAGCAATATACTTTCACTGTCCTACCTCAAGGGTATATTAACTTTCCAGCCCAATGTCATACTCTTGTCCGCAGGGAAGTTGATTGTTTCTCCCTCCCGCAAAACATCACTCTGATCCATTATGTTGATGATACCATATTGATTGGACCTAATGAGCAAGAAATAGCCACTACTCTAGACTTACTGATAAAGCCTTTGTGTGTCAGAGGATGGAAGATAAATCCAAAAAAAATACAGGGGCCTTCCACCTCAGTGAAATTTCTAGGTGTCCAGTGGTGTGGGCCATGTCAAGATATCCCTTCTAAGGTGAAGGATAAGTTGCTGTATCTGGACCTCCCTACGACCAAAAATCAGGCACTGTGCCTAATTGGTCTCTTTGGATTTTGGCAATAACATATTCCTCATTTGGGTGTGCTACTCTGACCCATTTATCGAGTGACTAGGAAAGCTGTTCATTTTGAGTGGGGACCTGAACAAGAGGAGGCTCTGTGATAGGTCCAGGCTGCTGTACAAGCTGCTCTGCCACTTGGGCCATATGATTCAGCAGATCCAAAGGTCCTGGAAGTGTCAGTGGCAAATAAAGGTGCTGTCTGGAGCCTTTGGCATGCCCCTATAGGAAAACCACAATGCAGACCCTTAGGATTTTGGAACCAAGCCTTACTATCTGCTGCAGATAACTACTCTCCTTTTGAGAAACAGCTTTTGGCCTGCTACTGGACCTTAGTAGAGACTGAACCCTTAACCATGGGCCACCGAGTTACCATGAGACTTGAGTTGCCTATCACAAGCTGGATGTTATCTGACCCACCCAGCCATAAAGTTGGGCATGGGCAGCAGTACTCTATTGTAAAATGGAAATGGTATATATGAGATAGGGTCAGAGCAGGTCCTGAAGGCACAAGTAAGTTACATGAAGAAGTAGCCCAAATGCCCATGGTCTCCACTCTTGCCATATTACCTTCTCTTTCCCACACTAGAGCTATGGCCTCTTGGGGAGTTCCTTACAGTGAATTGACTGAGGAAGAGAAAACTCGGGCCTGGTTTACAGATGGTTCAGCACGATATGCAGGTACCACCTGACAGTGAACAACTGCAGCACTACAGCCCCTTTCTGGGATGTCCTTGAAGGGCAGTGGTGAGGGGAAATCCTCCCAGTGGGCAGAACTTTGAGCAGTGCAGCTGGTTGTTCATTTTTCTTGGAAGGAAAACTGGCCAGAGGTGTGTTTGTATACTGACTCATGTGCTGCTGCTAATGGTTTGGCTGGATGGTCAGGGACTAGAAGAGACCATAATTGGAAAATATGTGACAAACAGGTCTAGGAAAGAAGTATGTGGCTAGATCTTTCTGAGTGGGCTAAAAAATGAACATATTTGTGTCCCATATGAATGTGCAACAGAGGGTGACTTCAGCAGAGGCAGGTTTTAATAATCAAGTGGATAAGATGACCTGCTCTGTGGATACCAGTCAGCCTCTTTCCGCAGCAACTCCTGTCATTGTCCAACGGGCTTATGAACAAAGTGGTCATGATGGTAGGGATGGAGGTTATGCATGGGATCAACAACATGGGCTTCCACTGACCAAGACTGACTTGGCTACAGCCCCTGCTGAGTGTCCAATCTGTCAGCAGCAGAGACCCACACTCAGCCCCCAATATGGCACCATTCCTCGAGGTGACCAGCCAGCTACATGGTGGCAGGTTGATTACATTGGACCATTCCCTTCATGAAAGGAGCAGCGATTTGTTCTAACTGGAATAGACACATACTCTGTATATGGGCTTCCTTTCCATACACACAATGCTTCTGCCAAAACTACCATCCGTGGGCTTACAGATGCATTACCCATCATCATGGTATTCCACATAGCATTGCTTCTAATCAATGAACACACTTTACAGCAAATGAAGTGCGGGAATGAGCACATGCTCATGGAATTCTCTGGTTTTACCATGTTCCCCATCATCCAAAAGCACCTGGATTAATAGAATGGTGGGATGGCCTGTTGAAACTGAATTACAGTGCCAACTAAGTGGCAATACCTTGAAGGGCTGGGGTAATGTTCTCCAGGAAGCTGTATATGCTCTGAATCAGTGTCCGCTGTATGGTGTTGTTTCTCCCATAATCAAGATTCATGGGTCCAGGAACCAAGGGGTGGAAATGGGAGTGGTATCACTCACTATTACCCCTAGTGATCCATTAGGAAAATTTTTGCTTCCTGTTCCTGCGGCCCTAAGCTCTGCTGGTCTACAGGTTTTAGTTCCTAAATGGGGAGTGTTTCCTCTAGGAGAAGCAACAATGATTCCACTGAACTGGAATCTAAGACTGCCACCTGGTCACTTTGGATTACTTATGCCACTGGATCAACAAGCCAAGAAGGGGATTACATTATTGTCTGGGGTGATTGACCCTAACTATCAGGGGGAAGTAGGACTTCAACTACATAACAGGGTAAAGAACTCTTTTCTTGTAATATAGGTGGTCCCCTAGGACGTCTTTTAGTACTACCATGCCCTGTGATTAAAATCAATGGAAAACTGCCATAACCCAATCCAGACAGGACTACCAATGTGTCTGAAACTTCAGGAATGACTGCTTGGGTCACCCCACCACGTAAAGGACCATGGCCAGCTGAAGTGCTTGCTGAGGGTAAAGGGAACATAAAATGGGTAGTGGAGGAAGATAGTGATAAATACGAACTTCAACTACATGATCAGTTACAGAAACAAGGGCTGTAATGCTGTTTTGTTCATGTTATACTGTTTAAGTTGTAAGATATCAAGTTTAAGAATAAATATTACCCAAGGATTTGTACCTTATTCTGGAGAGATTTAATGTGTTTCCAGTTATATGCAGGACAGTTGAGTATTGTTAGGTGAAAGAAAAAATGTGTGTTTTTCTTTTTTTATTTAGAAATTTGGTATGGCTTAAGTTGGTGTGTATAGCTGCCAATTTGACAAGGGGCAGACTGTCATGGTTAGGTTCATGTGTCAACTTGGCCAAGTGGTGGTGTCTGTTTGGTTGGGCAAGTGGTGGCCTGTCTGTTGTGATGAGGATATTTCATAGAATTAAATCATGATCATGTCGGCTACATCCACAGCTGACTCCATTTTTAATCAGCCAAAGAGGCATGTCTTCTGCAATGAGTAATGCTTTATCTGATCACTGGAAATCTTTTAAGGAGGTTCAGAAGAGACAGGCCCTTCCTGTCTCAGCTGGTGAGCCTCTTCTGTGGAGTTCATTGGCTTCACAGCCTGCCCTGCAGATTTTGAACTCTGTGTTTCCACGGTCACAAGACGCTTTTATAAATTTTATATTTGTGAGTGTTCCCTGTTGATTCTGTTTCTCTAGAGAACCCTAACTAATACAATGGGCAACACATTAACTGAGATAGTCTCATCAAAAGTGCTACATACAATGGGTTTACACCCACAGGAATCGATTAGATTGAATTACACTTTCTGGGGGATACAAACACCTTCAAACCACCACTGTCACCAAGGCCAGCACAGCTATAACTGTTGCCAGTGCCTAATATGTCAACTGAAGTGACCACTTCTCATATGGCATCTTTACTTGGGATTGTCAGCCTGTAACTTGTTGACATCTTGATTACTTTGAACAACTACTAAAGTGGAAGGAGAAGCATTATCTTCTTACTGGAGTAGAAAATTATACCGAGTATGGATTTGGCTTGACTGCATTAAATGTTTTTGTCAAAAGTGCTATCCATGGGCTTACCAAATGCCTTAATCACCTTCCTGATATTTCGCACAGTGTTGATGCTCATCAGCAAACTCACTTAACATCCAATGGAGTCGTACTCTGGAATTTAATGGTCTTATCATGTTCCCATCATCTTGAAGCAGCTAGATTAATAGAACAGTGGAATGGCCATTTAATGACTCGATTATTTGGGTGGTAATAACTAGCAGGGCTAGCGCAGTGTTTTCCAGGATGCTACAGATTTCAGAATCAGTACTTCAACAGTGACTCTCACAGGAATTTCCATCCTACTGCCTGTCTTATGGAATTGACATGTCAGCACCCACAAACTCTTAACATATATGTATATACCCTGTTGGTTCTCTTTCTCTGGAAAACCCCGACTAATACAGGGGATAATTGCAGCTATCACTCCTTCATCCACACTACAGAACAGCAGCATGCACTCTGTCTGTTACATCCATTTTCCTCCAGGTTGAATTTCCTTCTGTCTAGCTCAGAAATAAAGATGCAGGTACAGGTCTAGCAAATTTTTCATAGTAAGCTATTGAAAATATATGCAGACATAGAGCATTTTGGGGAGATTTGAAAGAAATTGTCCTCAATGTCACTTAGAACAACTGAATTATTTCCCTCAGAGCCTTCTGCCTCACTCACTCTCTCCATTCAGTTTACAATGAATGGATTAGACGTGGATTTGTAGATGGCCATATTGTTTTTGAAAGCAGAGTGAAAATATGTCATGTTTGAGAGTCTGTTATAGTTTTACTTTTCATTATGTCTCATCTATAGACCCATCCTTATTAAATTCCAATCTCATTTTCTTCTCCCAGTTTCCAG
This sequence comes from Tamandua tetradactyla, assembly GCF_023851605.1. Classification (NCBI taxonomy): domain Eukaryota; kingdom Metazoa; phylum Chordata; class Mammalia; order Pilosa; family Myrmecophagidae; genus Tamandua; species Tamandua tetradactyla. The sequence goes on along the minus strand of NC_135341.1, from coordinate 3,011,894 downwards.
AATATAACCAGATCTTTCTTTCCTTGGACCTTCATTTTGTGCCCACAGCAGCCCTTCTCCACCTACTCTCCTCTTACACACACACGAGTCATTGCTGGCTGCTGCTTGTAATTCAAGGCTCAGTTTCCTGTCACCTCCTCAGAGAGCTGTCCCTTGTCCCCATGTACATGTCCTCTGTCCTCTTTATTCTGTCTCCATCCTTAGCTTGTTTCCTTCAGAGTCTGCCTCTAGAAATTTTCATTATAGTGTTGCTGATTGACCTTTTTTCCATCTCCATCAAGTATAAGGAAGGCTTTGGAAGAGGAGAGAACAGACACATGGTTCATTTTATACACTTTGACCCAGCCACATTCTTCTTAACTTCAACACTTATTGGAGGAAATTTAAAAAAAATCTTCTCTCTCTTGCACATTATTGTCCTAAATGGCCTCTTCCTCTATGCTGTGAAAATATATATAGTACATGAATCCTGTAATATTGAGAATAATATAGTCACAGAGATGAAAATCTTTTCCAAAGATTTCCTACATTTAATAGTTTTCTTGCTCTCTATATTTTGTTCTTTTAATTTACAATTTAGACATTATAATCAACAAGGCATGATTGTATCACAATTTGTTTCAGTATTTACATGTTGAAGAACATTTGGGGTCAGAAGAGCTCTTTACTTCCTTTTCATAACAGATGGAAAACGTAGTGCCAAGACTGTTGAAATAACTTGTGCAGAGAAGTCACCTTCGATGCTGCCACCTCAACTCCAGGTGCTGAGATGAACAGTCTGCCAGAAGAGAGGAGCCTCAGTTTCATGGCTGGCCCAAGCACTGGAATATTCTTAACACTCAGCATGAAAAAGGATGCCTACCTTTTCCACCTTGGGGTGTCAGGAGGAGACCCAGCAGACCTAGGCTTGCCTGAGCCCAATTTCAGACCTTGTAGACTGATGAAGCCTAACCAATGCTGCCATCTGCTGGTTTTCAGGTGAAATTGCCTTCTTCACTGCTTCAGATATAGTGCCCTTTATCTTGAACCTC